>NC_040088.1:50107500-50839501 GCF_003369695.1 Bos indicus x Bos taurus | reverse complement strand
CCTCTATGAGGGTTTATTTGAATATACCTGGAATGGGATTCTTAGGTCAGGGAATAGAAGTGCCTGGTAACTTCGCAGAATGATGGCATCAGTCTACATTTTTTTTTCCAATAATGCTTAAGGATCCAGGTATCTTCACATCCCTGTCAACATTTATCATTTTCCAACTTTCTAACTTTTGCCCATCAGTTTATTAGGCAGTGTCTCCTTATTGTTTTAATTTACACTTTCCTGATTACTGAGATTAATCATTTTTTTGTGTGTGCTTATAGTCATGTGGCCTTTTCCTCTGCTATAATTTGCCTCTTTGTAAACTTTTCTATTTAGAGTTGTTCTCCTTTTTCTTGGTTCTCATGAAAGCGCCTCCGGTAGTCTTGAATATTAATCCTTTGTCCAGCTAGCATTACCGATAACTTTTCCATTCTGTCAGTCTATGAATTCTGTCTTGACGTTCCTTGCTGAACAGAAATTCATGGTTTGATGTGACAACACATCAAGTGTTAGCTTTCCTGAGGTTTAAGAATTCTCTCTGTTCAAGTCACAAAAACTATTCTCTATGTTTTCTAATAACTTTAGGTCTTTAATCACTTGATATCAACAATCTTGGTGCTCGACTCAGGTTTTATTTCTTTTTTTAGGTTTTTTATTCAGGTTTATTTTCTTCCTAATACTAGCTACTGGATAATGGATTCTTTCCATGGTGATTATTATGCTAGTTTACTATCCATTAAGTTCCCTCTCTACATGCATCTGTCTCTGACCTTTTAGTTTATTATTTTTTAATGTTCTTTGGGTCTCCTTTGATGCCATACTGGTTTATTATTTTGACTATGATAAGTCTTAATAATTGATACATGTCACCCTTACAAATTTTCCTTCCAGAATACTTAGCTTTTGAGAACCTTCATTCTTTTTTCTTCCTTTTCTTTCTAATATTAAGATACTTTTCATACATTAAACATACCTTTTGGAAGTGTATAATTCAGTGGTTCTAGTAATGTTTTCTGCCATCACCACTGTGCTCAGAATCTTTTCATCACCCCAAAGAGAAACTTTGTACCTGTCAGTACAACTCCCCCTCTCCCCCATCTTCAAACTCCTGGAAAATGCTATCTACTTTCTACCTCTGTGGGTTTACCTATTCTGAACATTTCACTTAAACAGAAGTATACAATATGTGATTTTTAACTGGCTTCTCTCACCTCAGTCAGTCAGTCAGTTCAGTTGCTCAGTCATGTCTGACTCTTGCGACCCCATGGACTGCAGCATGCCAGGCTTCCCCGTCTACCACCAACTCCCAAAGCCTACTCAAACTCATGTCCATCGCATCATTGATGCCATCCAACCATCTCATCCTCTGCTGTACCCTCTCCTCTCCTGCCTTCCATCTTTCCCAGCATCAGGGTCTTTTCAATGAGTCCAGTTCTTCGCATCAGGTGGCCAAGTATTGGAGCTTCAGCTTCAATGTCAGTCCTTCCAATGAATATTCGGGACTGATTCCTTTAGGATTCACAGGTTGGATCTCCGTTGGTAGTCAAGGGACTCCCAAGAGTCTTCTCCAATACCACAGTTCAAAAGCATCAATCTTCAGTGCTCAGCTTTCTTTATAGTCCAACTCTCACGTCCATACATGACTACTGGAAAAACCATAGCCTTGACTAGACAGACCTTTGGTGGTAAAGCAATGTTCTGCTTTTTCATATGGTGTCTAGGTTGGTGATAACTTTTCTTCCAAGGAGAAGTGTCTTTGAATTTCATGGCTGCAGTCACCATCTGCAGTGATTTTGGAGCCCAAAAAAACAGTCTGTCACTGTTTTCCATTGTTCCCCCCATCTATTTGCATGAAGTGATGGGAACCAGATGCCATGATCTTAGTTTTCTGAATTTTGAGTTTTAAGCCAACTTTTTCACTCTCTTTTTTCACTTTATCAAGAGCTCTTAGTTCTTTTTGCTTTCTGCCATAAGGGTGGTGTCATCTGTGTATCTGAGGTTATTGATATTTCTCCCCGGCAATCTTGATTCCAGCTTGGCTTCATCCAGCCTGGCATTTGCAGGATGTACTCTGCATATAAAGTTAAATAAGCAGGGTGACAATATACAGCCTTCATGTACTCCTTTTCCTATTTGGAACAAGTCTGTTCCATGTCCAGTTCTAACGGTTTGCTTCTGGACCTGCATACAGATTTCTCAGGAGGCAGGTCAGGTAGGCTGGTATTCCATCTCTTTAAGAATTTTCCACAGTTGTGTTGTGATTCACACAGGCAAAGGGCTTTGGCATAGTCAATAAAGCAAAAGTGGATGTTTTTCTGGAACTCTCTTGCTTTTTCAGTGATCCAGTAGATGTTGGCAATTTGATCTCTGGTTCCTCTTTTTTCTAAATCCAGCTTGAACATCTAGAAGTTCATGGTTCAGGTACTCTTGAAGCCTAGCTTGGAGAATTTTGAGCCATTACTTTGCTAGTGTGTGAGATGAGTGCAATTGTGCAGTAGTTTGAAAATTCTTTGGCATTGCCTTTCTTTGGGATTGGAATGAAAACTGACTTCTTCGCAGTCCCTTGGCCACTGCTGAATTTTCCAAATTTGCTGGGCATATTGATGCAGCACTTTCACAGCATCATCTTTTAAGGATTTTGGAATAGCTCAACTGGAATTCCATCACCTCCACTAGCTTTGCTCATAGAGATGCTTCCTAAGGCCCTCTTGACTTTGCATTCCAGGATGTCTACTCTAGATGAATGATCACACCACCTCCTGAAGATCTTTTTTTGTATAGTTCTTCTGTGTATTGTTGCCTGCCTCTTCTTAATATCTTCTTCTTTCCGTTAGGTCCATATTATTTGTGTCCTTAATTGTGCTCACCTTTGCATGAAATGTTCCCTTGGTATCTCTAATTTTCTTCTCTCACTTAGCATCATGTTTTCCAATGTTCATTCCATGTTAGGCTATGTATCATGCTATGTAGTGTTTTTGTTGTCAAATAATATTCCATTTGTATATATGTTCCCTATTTGTTTTAACATTCATCAATTGATGAATATTTGCTTCGTTTCTACTTTTTACTATCTTGAGTGATGCTGATGCAAATGTTTATGTACATGTTTTTGTGTGAACACAGTTTTAGTGATCTTGGTTATATACTGAAGAGTCCAATTTCTGGGTCATATGGTAACTTCAGCCTTAAGATTTTGAGAAACTCTCAAGCTGTTTTCCCAAAATGAGCATGCCATGTTACATTTCCACCAAGAGCACACATCATCTTTTACGTGAGTTATTGCTGAGGCTTCTAACCCTTTTCCCTGCTTCCACAACCCAACCCTCAAACTGTCTCCTCTCAATACAATACCAGAAGGATTCAGTGGATTTGATTTCCATTTTCCTAATGGCTTGGAATACGGAATGAAGCAGGGCCAAGACAAATAGTGTTTTGCCAAGAAAATGCACTGGACATAGCAACACCCTCTTCCAAAAACACAAGAGAAGACTCTACACATAGACATCACCAGATGGTCAACACCAAAAATCAGATTGATTATATTCTTTGCAGCCAAAGATGGAGAAGCATCTTTGTTGACTATACAGTCAACAAAACAAGACCAGGAGCTGACTGTGGCTCAGATCATGAACTCCTTATTGCCAAATTCAGACTTTAAATTGAAGAAAGTAGGGAAAACCACTAGACCATTCAGGTATGACCTAAATCAAATCCTTATGATTATACAGTGGAAGTGAGAAATAGGTTTAAGGGACTAGATCTGATAGATAGAGTGCCTGATGAACTATGGACGGAGGTTCATGACACTGTACAGGAGACAGGATCAAGACCATCCCCATGGAAAAGAAATGCAAAAAAGTAAAATGGCTGTCTGAGGAGGCCTACGAATAGCTGTGAAAAGAAGAGAAGTGAAAAGCAAAGGAGAAAAGGAAAGATATTCCCATTTGAATGCAGAGTTCCAAAGAGAAGCTAGGAGAGATAAGAAAGCCTTCCTCAGCAATCAATGCAAAGAAATAGAGGAAAACAACAGAATGGGAAAGACTAGAAATCTCTTCAAGAAAATGAGAGATACCAAGGGAATATTTCATGCAAAGATGGGCCAATAAAGGACAGAAATGTTATGGACCTAACAGAAGCATAAGATATTAAGAAGAGGGTGGCAATAATACACAGAAGAACTGTACAAAAAGATCTTCGTGACCAAGATAATCATGATGGTGCGATCACTCCCTAGAGCCAGACATCCTGGAATGTGAAGTAAGTGGGCCTTAGAAAGCATCACTATGAACAAAGCTAGTGGAGGTGATGGAATTCCAGTTGAGCTATTTCAAATCCTGAAAGATGATGCTGTGAAAGTGCTTCACTCAATATGCCAGCAAATTTGGAAAACTCAGCAGTGGCCACAGGACTGGAAAAGGTCAGTTTTCATTCCAATCTCAAAGAAAGGCAATGCCAAAGAATGCTCAAACTACCGCACAATTGCACTCATCTCACACGCTAGTAAAGTAATGCTCCAAATTCTCCAAGCCAGGCTTCAGCAATACGTGAAACCGTGAACTTCAGATATTCAAGCTGGTTTTAGAAAAGGCAGAGGAACCAGAGATCAAATTGCCAACATCCATTGGATCATAGAAAAAGCAAGAGAGTTCCAGAAAAACATCTATTTCTGCTTTATTGACTATGCCAAAGCCTTTGACTGTGTGGATCACAATAAACTGTGGAAAATTCTTCAAGAGATGGCAATACCAGACCACCTGACCTGCCTCTTGAGAAATCTGTATGCAGGTCAGGAAGCAAGAGTTAGAACTAGATATGGGAACAACAGACTGGTTCCAAATAGGACAAGGAGTATGTCAAGGCTGTATATTGTCACCCTGCTTATTTAACTTCTATGCAGAGTACATCATGAGAAACTCTGGGCTAGAAGAAGCACAAGCTGGAATCAAGATTTCTGGGAGAAATATCAATAACCTCAGATATACAGATGACACCCCCCTTATGGCAGAAAGTGAAGAGAGAACTAAAAGCCTCTTGATGAAAGTGAATGAGGAGAGTGAAAAGTTGGCTTAAAGCTCAACATTCAGGAAAACTAAGATCATGGCATCTGGTCCCATCACTTCATGGAAATAGATGGGGAAACAGTGGAAACGTGTCAGACTTTATTTTCTGGGGCTCCAAAATCACTGCAGATGGTGACTGCAGCCATGAAATTCAAAGACACTTTCTCCTTGGAAGGAAAGTTATGACCAACCTAGATAGCATATTGAAAAGCAGAGACATTACTTTGCCAACTAAGGTCTGTCTAGTCAAGGCTATGGTTTTTCCTGTGGTCATGTATGGATGTGAGAGTTGGACTGTGAAGAATGCTGAGCACCAAAGTATTGATGCTTTTGAACTGTGGTGTTGGATAAGACTCTTGGGAGTCCCTTGGACTGCAAGGAGATCCAATCTGTCCATTCTGAAGGAGATCAGCCCTGGGATTTCTTTGGAAGGAATGATGCTAAGCTGAAACTCCAGTACTTTGGCCACCTCATGCGAAGAGTTGACTCATTGGAAAAGGCTCTGATACTGGGAGGGATTAGGGGCAGGAGGAGAAGGGAGACAGAGAATGAGATGGCTGGATGGCATCACTGACTTGATGGATGTGAGCCTGAGTGAACTCTGGGAGTTGGTGATGGACATGGAGGCCTGGCGTGCTGCAATTCATGGGGTGGCAAAGAGTCGGACACGACTGAGTGTATGAACTGAACTGAACTGAACTGAATGATGTTGAGCATCTCCCTGTGTGTTTGTTGGCCCTTTGTATATCTTCTTCAGAGAAATGCCTATTTGAATCCTTTGTCCATTTTTAAATTTTGTTGTTACTGAGTTACAATAGGATTAAATTACATGTCTGATAAAATTATCTCCAAACTACTCAGAATAAAAGCCACTAACTCACAGTGGCTTAGAAAACCTACGGGATCTGCTCACTCTGAACACTTCTCTTTCTAATCCCCTCTCACTCATCTCGACTCTAGCGACCGGCTGCTTCTGGATGTGTGCCTCTGTGCCTTGGCACCTGCTGTTCCCCTCTACTTGATACATTCCCACATATGATCACAGGACTGTAATTTTCAGGTGTTTGCTTAAACATTATCTTTCAGTGAAGACTTGCCTGTTGGTCTTATTTAAAATTCATGTCTCACTTCTATCACTGCCACCACTACCCTCCCTTTCCTGGCTCCCTGGTTTACTTTTCTCCATAGCACTTGTCACTTCCTAAGTGCTATCATTTTTGCTGATTTTTAATTTTTACCTGGCACTCGTCACTCCTGCTTTAGAAAGTAACTTCTATGAGGGCAGGACTTTCAGAAGACATGGGGATGCACAGGAACCCTCAGGGCTTTTGGCACTTCTCTGTTTGGAAATCAATACAGCAGTAATTCAAACAATCTCTCTTATCCACTTCACGTGGATTTCAGTGTAGTGTTTCCTCCACCATTTACACAGGGCTGCTTCTATCACAGCACTGTGATTTCTATAAGGGCAAGTGGTGAGTTGGTTTGTTTTGTTTTTATGAATTTTTATTGGAATATAGTTTCTCTACAATATAGTGTTAAGTTGATTTTTGTTTGCTTTTAAAATTGAAAAGTGACACTGTGTTTAAATAAGGGAAGAAATCACTGGATTCTTATCCATCAGGTCCTCATCTCTCTTTTTTTGGCCGCACTGAGCATCATGTAGGGTCTTAAGTTCCCTGACCAGGGATTGAATCTGTACCCCCTGCAGTAGAAGTGTAGAGCCTTAACCACCGGACCCCCAGGGTTCTTTATGTAATTTTACTTTATGCAATTTCTGCCTTCCTCTTCCCACCTAGAACATTCAACTCCTCCCAGCTACCCCTGAGACTCATTGGAACTCAGAGGGTGGTAAGAGGCCAGGAGAATAAGCCTTATAACTTCAGCATAAATCAGACTCTGCTCCCCAGCAATCCCACTTCCTTTACTGAGACTATTCCTTCATTCTTCCTGTATCATTAGATCTGTTTTTTTTTTTTTTTTACTGATTAGTATATAATGCACAGAAAGCACACAGATCATAAGTGAACAGCTCGATTGACTCCCACAAGTTGAACACACCTGCCCAACCAGCTTTCACTGTTAGGAAAAGACCGACTGTTACCCAGCAAGTCCCATCTGGATTGATTGCATTTTCAGCTGATGTAGGAGGTCAAGACAAAAGAACAAGCAGATGAACCATAGCATCATACATATTCACCTGAGTAACAGGATTGTGCCTTTTCAAAAATGACCTTCTTGGACTTTGCTGGTGGTCCATTGGTTAAGAACCCGACTTGCAATGAAAGGGAGTGTGAGTTTGGTCCCTGGTCAGATAACTGAGATCCCACCTGCCACAAGTAAGACCCAATGCAGTCCAGTAAATAAATAAATAATGAGCTTCCAAATGTGCCTAATACTTTTGAATTTCCATAATGAGTTCATCTAATGTCTGTGCAGATATTTGATATGTGATTCATCCCAGCATTTTAGCTTTTCTCTCTTTTAATTTTTTTTTTTTGTATGTGGGAGCTAATTTTGAATCTGTGTGGCCAGTCTGTCTTCAGATGCTGTAAGTGGATGGCTCCCAGGAGGAGGACAGCAAGGCGCCGTCTGAATTTACTCTAAGATAACGACCCTCTCAAAATCTTGTCACCTCTTATTCTCAAGTAGCCTTTGCCTGGGATCTAGGCTCTCCCTGCAAGAAGCAAAGCAGACAATCATCTATGGCCCAGAAGCTCTGAGAAAGCCCCAAGCTCAAAATATCCCTTCCGAATTTGCTAGTTTCTCTGCCAATTTCTGACCTTTAGCCCTAGACTTCAATGTTGCCAAAGGCAAATACCCCTAGAAAGGCATCATTTGAGGTGTGATACTTTAGAAATTCAACAAGTTTTACATCCCTTCCTGATGTAATGCTCATCTGGGTTAGGTTAGAGAGAGTAAAGCTCTAAGGGAGAAAAAGAGTAATCAGGAGAAAGTGACATTTGTGAGAATTAGTATGGTTTAGTGGTGAAGAGATTAAGTGTGAAGACAGATGTGGATTCAGTCGTAGCTCTGCCAATGTACAAGCTGTGTGAGCCAAAGGCCACTGCCTTCAACTTGTCTAAGTCTTGGATTCATTACCTATGACACAGGAGCATCATTGTACTAGTGTGATGAGAGTCTGTAAAATGGGGATAATCACAGAAACAGTATGGTGAGGAACAAATAAAATAATACACTTGTAGGAGGCAGAATAGTGTTCCGCCAAAGATGCCCACACCCTAATCCCAGAAATCTGTGAATGTGTCACTGCATGTGTTGAAAGGGACTTTGCAGTTGGTCCCAGTTAAGGATCGTGAGATGGGGAGATGATGAAGGAGAATTAAGGTTGCGAGTCAGGGAAATTATTAAAATAACGAGATGATCTTGAATTATCTGTGTGTGTCCACGATAATCAGAAAGATCCTTAAAAGTAAAAAAGGGTGCATACTTCCCTGGTGGTCCAGTGGTTAAGGCCCCATGCTCCCAATGCAGGGGACACAGGTTTGATCCCTGGGTGAGGAACTAAGATCCTGCACACCACACAGCATGGCAACAAAAAGAATAAAAGAGGGAGACAGACAAGAAGGTCAAAGTGATGTGAAGTGTTGGGAAAAGCACCTAATCCACCATCTCTTTCTTTACAATGAAGGAAGGAGTAAGAGCCAAGTATTGCTGGCAGCCTCAAGAAGCTAGAAAAGGCAAGACCATGGATTCCCCCCAGAGTTTCCAGAAAGGAAAACAGCCCTGCTGACTCTTTGATTTTAGCCCTGTGAGAACTGTGTCAGCTTTCCAACCTTCATAATTGTAATATAATAAATGTATGCTGTTTAATAAATGTAAGATAATAAATGTGTGCTGTTTTAAAGCCACTGGATTTGTTGTATTTGTTATACCAGCTCTAGAAAACTCATGAACTGACAGAAAACTAATATAAGATGTAAAGATCCTAATGAAGGGCCAGGTGCACAAAGAATTATCAGTAAAACAAATACATGTTAGTCATACAGAGTAGACAGGGAAAAGAAAGACTGAATACTCTAAAATTTTCATATGTAGCAATTTTGTCCAGGGTTGACCCTGTGTATGTCATCAACAGCCTGTTCTGAAAATCACAATGAGATTCACAAAGTTGGTTTTAGAACCTAAAGGGATTCTTCCTCTTCTTTGTTTGAACCAGGGTTGTCATGTCTAAGTATATCCCCAATAGTCATTCTGTCTGAAAGCACTTAAAATACTGTGTTATTCCAAAATATGTGTATGTACATTTATATATTATATATATATTTATGTACACTAATATAAATGTCTGGAGCTGATGTGGCTCAGATGGTAAAACATCTGCCTGCAATGTAGGAGCCCCACATTGACTCCTTGGCTTGAGAAGATCCCCTGGAGAAGGGAATGGCTACCCACTCCAGTATTCTTGCTGTATATATTTATGTATATTTTATACACATTTATATATATTATATACACATGAGTTTGAGCAAGCTCCAGGAGTTGGTGATGGACAGGGAGGCCTGGTGTGCTGCAGTCCATGGGGTCGCAAAGAGTTGGACATGACAGAGCTGAACTGATATACACATTTATAATACATAAATGTATAAATATTGATATAAATATATGTATTATAATATAAATATATGTTATATAATAAATATACGAATATAAGTATGTTGTTGATTAGTTGCTCAGTCACATCCGACTCTTTGCCACCCCATGGGCTGTAGCCCACCAGGCTCCTCTGTCCATGGGATTTCCCAGACAAGAATACTGGAGTGGGTTGCTATTTCTTTCTCCAAATATAAGTATAAATATACATAAATATATAAATGTAAATATACATAAATCTATTATTGATAATTAAATATATGCATAAATACATTTCCATATATTTTTATATAAATGTGTGTATATATGTACATATATATGTATACACACAGACACACATATATGATTTATATTTGTAAAACGTAAACCTACTACTGGTCTATAATAATGCAGAAGGATATCTCCCACCTCACTGGTTAGCACTCTCCTAATGCAGATCCTATGACCTCACATGTTGATGATTTTAGCAGCCTCCCAACAAGCCTTCTGCACATCAATGGCTACTGCCTTCAAATCTACCCTCCACATTGTCTTTTTGAAGCTTTTTAATAATGAAGATCTGGTCCTCAGTGCTATATTTAAAATGGAAAACCAACAAGGATCTACTGTATAGCAAAAAATAATAATAATAATCTGGTCCTGTCCTACCCCCTGCCCCAGGCATTTAATGATTTCCCAGAACTTTTATAGGAGAAAGTTCTAAGATCATCAGCAATTTCAAAGGACTTTCCAGTCTGTTTCCAAGCCCCCTTCCTTTCTAGAAAGTTGAGGTTTCCCAGCCTGCCTTCTTGAGCTGTGCAGAGGCCTACCAGTGTGACTCCTCAGTCCCTAAGGATCTTTTTACCTTTGCCATCCTATTCCCTCCTCCTGGAATGTCTTTCTTTGATATCTTGGCAAGTCGAAGTTTCATCCACTATTATTTAAAAGCTTTACAGGACAGTCCAGATAGATGCATGTAGTCTCCCCTCTGAGATCACAGGGCATCTGCTGCCTTCTAGAATAGAGCTTTTATACCTGCCCTAACTTCTCTGTGAGCATATTCACCTTAGAGGGGCTGAAGGATGGGAGATGAGGGACATGGAACATTATGTATTGATGAATGACACACAGTATCCGAAGTGTGCCTTCCATGATGGTCCTAGTGTCACACACGACTATTTAGAGTTTAACTAGTCAAAATTAAATCTATTAAAACCCCTTCAGTCCTATAAGCCAAATTTCAACTATTCAATAGCCACATGTGGTTAGTGGCTATCATACTGAAAAGCAGGGACATAAAACATTTCCATCATCATAGAGAATCCTATTGGTCAGTGCTTATCTAAAACACAGTAAATGATCAATAAATATCTGAAGAGGAAAGAAAGAAAGAATGAAGGGAGAGAAATAAAGAATGAAGAAAAATAAAATTCCGAAGGATGCCGAGAAATGGTTCAAGACTTGGAAATAGAGAAAAATGATTACAGAGTATAGTTTCAAGGGCTGCAAGTTTGTAGTCAGGTTCAGGTGTGAGAGTTGGATCATAAAGAAGGCTGAGCACTGAAGAACTGATGGATGCTTTTGAACTGTGATGCTAGAGAAGACTCTTGAGAGTCCCTTGGACTGCAAGGAGATCCAACCTGTCCATCCTAAAGGAAATCAACCCTGAATGTTCATTGGAAGGACTGATACTGAAGCTGAAGCTCCAATACTTTGGCCACCTGATGAGAAGAGCTGACTCAAAGATTCAATGCAAAAGGAGAAGGGAGTGGCAGAGGATGGAATGGTTAGATAGCATCACTGACTCAATGGACAGGAATTTGAGCAAACTCTGGGAGATTGTGGAGGACAGGGAAGCCTGGCATGCTACAGTCTATAGGTTGCAAAGAGTTGAATACAACTTAGTGACTGAACAATAATAGTTTTATATCTCTTTAAGGGAAGATATTATCTTGCAGAAACTGATAACAGTACAAAGGATTCTTGCCCACAACAATGCAAATAATTTTGTTCCACTAGAGAAGCAATTCATTTCTATAATAAAAATATTAAAGGTAATCCCAAACATTAGATTTACTAGACCCGTAAGATATTAACCCATTTTGAATCTATTAATAAATTCTAGCATTCTAAACCGACTATCTGTAACTATCTGTTTATTAATATCTGTCAGTCTCTATGTACCTGTTTACCTGTCCATCTCTCCGTTCTTCCAACTGTCTTTTGAACTAGTATTACTGGTTCCTTCATTAATTACTGAGTTGGTTAAAATCTTGGACAGATGCTCATTTTTTATTTATGCATATGATGCACATTTTTAACATTTTAAAAACTTATATTTGAGAAATTTTAGAGGCTGCAGTGCAACACTCATATGGACTCACCTGGAAGCCTGGTGCAATGCATTGCTTGAAAAGTAAACCTCACAGGGTACATCAACCCAGACTGATCTTGTCTTGGCTCCCGGAGTGACTAACAAAAAGCAGTAGAACTTGAACTTTGCTGACTCTCGATTTCCGTAGGTTCTTTAATCCTCTCTACTCTTTGGGATTTTTTTGAGTATGCATATGTTTGGTTTTGGTGCTAGTTCATGCAAAGCCACTAAGTCATTTCCACTTGGTTGCAGCCATGATGAGGGATTTGGTTTTATGGTCTTTCTGGTGATTCTAACCAGATGGATGATGCAGAGGCATGCAAGTTATGTTTTCAGTGTTTTGAAAATTACACTCTGGCAGGGCACAGCAAATAACAGAAGGGAGCTCCTTTGCACGAGCTCCTTTTTCAGATCCCGGTCCCTGTACAACTTGTGAAAGAAAATCAGAGTCTGACAGTAACGTGGTTAAAAAGAGATTTTATTCATGGGCGATTACACAAGGGGATGAGAGACCTCAGCATAGAACTGGGCTTAATTCTGAAGACAGCAAGGACAAATGGAGCTTTATAGCCAAGGAAGAGTGTGTGGGTTTGTGGATGGGAGCACACAGAGATGAAGCATCCCAGATAAAGGGAATTCTGGCTAAACTGACCTGACATTCTTGCTGTGGGCAAACCAAGGTGATCAGACATCACCTAGGGAGTGGTGGGGATGAGGAATTTAATCATATATCAAAGTGATCAGATATGGGGGGGTGGGAGAATTCTCTTACCTCGCCTAGCAAATTCTGGGTAAAACTGGGCAATGCGGAGAGTTCTGTTACCCTGAACAAAGATGAGAGTTTGGTGTAGCCTTTGGAAAGGAGAAAATAACTTGGCTAAATCTATAACCAAAGGTTGTTTAAGACAGTGAAAATTGACAAAATGACAGACAAAAGTAATATAAGGATGAAAATGTGCTTACAGTCCCCATGTGTAGAAAATGGTGTCATTCACAAAGGCAGGGGCTGACAAGTGGAAACCTCTGGAGTTTATTTTTGAGGTTGCATCATTAACAGGAAAGAAAAGCCTTTAAAAAGAGTCCCATGTGGTCAAGATAGAGGTTTGTGCTTTTATACATTACTTTGAAATGTTAACAGGGGAGAGAGAGGATAAGAAATAAAGTGAATGTAGCCAGGAGAAAGATTTCTCTGATAGTTGTAAAGAGAAGTATGAATAAATATAATAATGTCAGGGGAAATCTTTACCTCTACCCTCTTGCACTGAGTGCTTCAGGGCCTGCAAATTAAACTAACAAAAGACAGATTAGCAGGAGAAAAGGCACACAATTTTTATTCAGATTTATGTACATAACGGCCAAGTCAGTTCAGTCCTGTCCAATCCTGTTCAAAGCTATGGACTGTTGCCCACCAGGCTCCTCTGTCCATGAGAGTCTCCAGGCAAGAATACTGGAGTTGGTAGCCATTCCCTTCTCTGGGAGATCTTACCCACCCAGGGATCAGAACTGCGTCTCTTACGTCTCCTGTATCAGCAGGCAGGTTCTTTACCACTAGCACCACTTGGGAAGCCCATTTGCATAAGAGTTTATAGAAAAGTGAAATTCAAACCAATGGTAAGACTCAAGGTCTTTTGACAAAAGGGGGGAGCTGAGTTTCAACAAATGACAAATCATGGGGAAGTAACTAAGAAATATATATGGGAGAACTAACAGAAGATAGGGTTGTTAATTTTTTTTTTTTTTTAGATAGGATTCTTTTTTAAATTTTTATTAATTTTTGGCTGTGCTGGGTCTTGTCGTTGCACAGGCTTTTCCCTAGTTGTGGCAAGTGAGGACTATTCTCTGGTTGTGGTGCACAGGCTTCTCACTGCTGTGGCTTCTCTTGTTGGTGCATAGACTCTAGAGCACATGGAGGGCTTAGTAGTCATGGCTCCCAGGCTCTACAGCACAGGCTTAATAGGTGTGGTGCATGGACTTCGTTGCTCCACGGCATGTGGGATCTTCCTGGACACATGGGAAAGAATCCACGTCTCCTACATTGGCAGGTGGAGTCTTAACCACTAGACCACCAGGGAAGCCGAAGATAAGGGTCCTTTAGGGGAAGATTGGTTCGAGTGTCTCTAGTGATATGAATTGCTCTTTTCTTTCTGTTACAAAACAAGGTAGAAAAGGAGGGGGGACACCTTCTCACAGGGAAATTAATGTCCTCCATTTAGGCAGAGAAAGACAGGGCACAGAATCATCTTGCATCCATTGATTATGAATTGTCTTCCACGCAAAATAATCTTTATGCCAAAATATGGCATATTTGGGGAGGGCATATTTGGATTGCCTTCAGTGGCTTTCAAAAACTGTATTCAGTTTTGATGTGTAAAGATCAGCACAAATCGAAGGAAGCTCTTATTCATTCTTCATTCATTCATTCAATAAATTTTTATTGAGGGCTACTGGTATACCAGGCACTTGTCCAGGTTATAAAAATAGAGGGATAAGGCACACAGTTTTGCTCTTGAAAGCTTTCAGGCAAATGGCAGACAAATACAGAAGAAAATTCAGTGAAATACAATGCCATAGTTGCTATGCTATAAGTTCATGATACAAAAGGAATGCAATAGTATTAATTATTTTTTCTGAGCAACCCATATAACACAGTAGTGAACAACTATGATGGTAGCAGTTGTGTTCCATGGCTCCTGACAAGTTGTGAGTGCAATCTGAAATCAGTCGGTCTGTGACTCAGTAATGACTCCTGTCACATAGCAAAGTCAATGAGAATTCATCAGAAGGATTATTCAATAAACAGTTCATTTTGAGATGTTATTTAGGCTTAAAACACATGGCTAACAAAATGACAGTGACTATACTCATACCCAGTAATGTATCATTGTAAAAAAGGATATAAAATTTGGGACTGGGGGGACTCAATAGAATTTCCAATGGCACCATGGTAAAGAACCCACCTGCCAATACAGGAGACCTGGGTTCGAGGCCTAGGTTTGGAAGATCCCCTCGAGGAGGAAATGGCAACCTACTCCAGTATTTTTGCCTGGAAAACTCCATGGACAGAGGAGCCTGGCAGAACAGTCCTTGGTAATGCAAAGAGTCAGACAGTATTGAGCACGCACACCTCAACTGTCTGTTGCACTAACAGATATGTATTCTGAACACCTATGGAGATCAGCCCTGGGTGTTCTTTGGAAGGAATGATGCTAAAGCTCAAACTCCAGTACTTTGGCCACCTCATGTGAAGAGTTGACTCATTGGAAAAGACTCTGATGCTGGGAGGGATTGGGGGCAGGAGGAAAAGGGGATGACAGAGGATGAGATGGCTGGATGGCATCACCGACTCGATGGACGTGAGTCTGAGTGAACTCCAGGAGTTGGTGATGGACAGGGAGGCCTGGTGTGCTGTGATTCATGGGGTCGCAAAGAGTCGGACACGACTGAGTGACTGAACTGAACTGAACTGAATGTCTGACTTATTTCTAATCTAGTCTGAGAAGCCTTTGGATCTCAGACTAGGTTAGATTCAGTTTTGGACTGAATTTAGTGACATGTGCTCCTTGTGTGAAAATGCATTCGCCAGATTTGTTTAGTTATTTCTATGCCTCTGGTGAATATTTTCTTAGAAGTTATCCAATATCTTGCCTGCAAATTCTCACAAGAGTGCAGGTTTTTTGTTATAGACTTTTCTCAACTTGCTAAACAGATCTAAAATCTGCTCTTGTTTTCCTAACTGCTTGATATCTTTCTACATCCCTACTATAATCTGATCGCAAATCTCTCACAAATAAACCTGACTTTTCTTAAGCTGTCAATCACAGACAAGCTGTCTTTGAATTAAATCGGTTGCCCTGAGCAACACCGAAGGGCTACAGATTTCGAGGAAGTCAGCCTTGCTCTTTGAAGTAAACAGGGGTAATTTTCCATTCTTTTTCAGAATACTTTGTGCCAGTAGAAAAATCAAACCTCTGTGTGACAATAATATAAATGTGTCGATCTTCCATCACAGTCTGACTCAACTACTGCTAAGGCCAGAAGATTCTTTTGTATGAAAATTCCTTCTGTGTCTTTGAACAGACTCAAATGTGTGTGGGCAATCAGGGTGGCTGTGCAGGTGGCCCTGTTAGGCGGTGACAGCCATAAATGGCCATGTCTTCTGAAAGCCAAGCTGCTTACTCCTGTGGGCAGAGAACAGAGCAGTTATTTGAAATCACTTTCCAAAACCTAATCTCTGACTCCATCTTTTCCTCTCTGTTCAAGGCTAGGTTCATTTCAGCTCAGACCATTTACAAAGGGATTTCCAGAATGAATTTGTCTGATATCATTTTTTTCCCCTGGGTCTTTCTGTCAGGCTGCTCTGGGACTTTTTTTTAACATTCGTCCACTTTCCCACCTGTCCACAATTTTTCAGACAAGGAAACAGCTTCCTGTGTTACCATAGCTTCCAGTTTCCAGTTAGCAGAATTCAGAAGCGTGTCCAAGGCTTCTAATGGCAAATCCCACTTGACATGGGACTAAGTGTTCCTTCTAAAGAGTTTTGTTGAATCAGTTGTGTGCAGAAGCTTGTCTCCAAGAACAGAGTCTTGGTTGGGATCCTTGAAACCTAAACATGGATATATTATGTGGTTTCCACTTAGAAACACTATTGACATCTCTCTGTTTTTTTCCTCTAACAACAATGAAAATCCATTGATCCTTCCTCCCTTCCTTCTCTCAAAGTCCTCCCCCATCCACTTCCCTCCCCTCCCCATCTTTCAGCCCTTTCACCTTCTGCTCAGCTATTTCAGTTACTACTAAAGATGTGGTTTCCTATCTCACCCACCCATTTACACTCCACAGAGCCAGGAAGGAACTGTTACCAAGTCAGAGCTTACTCTGCTCACTGCAGGACAGGCCAGTAAGTCAGGAGACCAGGTGTTTTTTATTCAGAAAACCAGCAGACGGAGAAGATGGCAGAAAATGTTTCAAAATAACCATCTTGTTGGGGTCTGGATAGATTCTTTTATAGAATTCTAGATTCTTTTATAGAATAGAGATGGGGAGGAGGTGAGGAAGTTCGTAGGTCTTGCAAATATCTACCGGGATGGTCAGCTTCAGGAAGCTGATATGGTAATTTCTTTCTTGCAGCCTTTCACAGGTGGACAGGGTCAGGATATCTCCCTGACTAAAGGCATTTTGGTTTAGCATTCAGGCAAAGGGGCAGGGTTCCCCGAGGCAGGCCATTATGTATGGACCGTATCCTCTTAGTGAACAAAAGCAATAAGAAGCAAAGTTTAAATGGGGGAAAAAAAAGGAACCAATATGTAGTCAGATTTTGCTCTTCCCTATAACAAAATGGTCAAATCACATTGCCTCTCAGCCTCAGACATGGCTTCCCTTACCTAAAACTGTGGTCCACAGATCTGGAAGGGTTTGGTTACACCTTCTCTGGGGCCTATTCATTTCTTGATAAACATTTTAAAAATTGTTTCCATTCCGATGAAAAAGTATAAAGTTAAAATAAGAACTGACTCATCTGAGTGCTTATAACCCAGTGTTGACAGGTGACATGAGCATCCACATCAGTCTCTGTGTTTGCTCGTCCCCTGTAGAGCCATTTTTAAAGTGGTAATTTTTCTTAAACTTGTGCTTAGAGTTCCAAGAGACCTTGTTGTTATTGTTTCATCCAAGTCGTGTCCAGCTCTTTTGCAAACCCATGGACTGTAGCCCACCAGGCTCCTCTGTCCTATAGATTTTCCTGGAAAGAATACTGGAATGGGTTGCCATTTCCTTCTCCAGGGGATCCAACCTGCATCTCCTGCATTGGCAGGCAGATTCTTTACCACTGAGACATCTAGGAAGCTCCTAAGGGACTTTGCTGCTGCTGCTAAGTTGCTTCAGTCTTGTCCAACTCTGTGCGACCCCATAGACGGCAGCCCACCAGGCTCCCCCGTCCCTGGGATTCTCTAGGAAAGAACACTGGAGGGAGTTGCCATTTCCTTCTCTAATGCATGAAAGTGAAAGTTGAAAGTGAAGTCGCTCAATCGTGTCCAACTCTTAGTGACCCCATGGAATGCAGCCTACCAGTCTCCTCCGTCCATGGGATTTTTCAGGCAAGAGTACTGGAGTGGGGACCTTAGATTGAGTGAAATAGTGGAGCCAATTTTTTATCCATTATGCCATTTAGGCACAAAATGGTGATTTTCAAAATGGAGCCACATTTTATAGATTATTCGAGGACTGAATATAATCTTGCCTAGGGGTAGATGATGCTTTTAGAACCATCTCCACTGTTCAGAGCTTTGATGGGTGTTAGTTAGATATGCGCTGTGAAATAACCAGTGGGGCTATTTGCTTTATCCTATGAGTTGGATTTTCATTTTCCGAAGGTTCCAGAAAGCTGCGAGTTTGTCAAGAGCTTGCTCTGCATGCTGCAGATTTCAGAGCTTTGTGAAATGTTTCCCCACACTCCCCAGTCCTTCCTCCTACTCTTGTTATCTGTTCTCAGTCTGGTGACTAAGTTTTCTGAATTAGAAGGTACACTCTTCAGCAGAACAGTCACCCTCCTCCGTTTTCTGGCTCCTCGTGGCTGCGCTTCAGCTCCGGATCACTGTGTTTCTTCCCTCATTTCCTTCTGGTTTTAAGATAATCTGATGTTGTCATTGTTCCTTCCCCAGGAGTACTAGCAACTTGAGCTTCAACTACAGGGTGGAGACAGAATGCAAATAGAAATAAAGAGCACAATAAATGTATTGCATTTGAATCACCCCCAAACCACCCACCACCCCAGTCTGTGAAGAAATTGTCTTCCACGAACTGGTCCCTGATGTCAAAAAGTGGGGGACCGCTACACTAAAGGATAGGTTGATTCTTTAACTGGGATATCCATCTCAGGGGTTATGTGTCATATACTTTCTCTCTGTTTTGCTGCCTCCCAGTTCTTCCCCTGTATCTGTCTCTGTTTCTTTCTTGCCCTCATGCACATGCTCCAGAGAAGTGTCAGATAAATCATGTAGATTACTTCTAACTCCTAATTTCTATCCTACAAACACCTGGAAAAAAATAAAAGCAATTATAAAACTTCAAACTCTCAAGTACTCTCCCATGGATCTTCACACACAGTGTCTGCTGGCACTTTTAAGAAACCCACCTCTGCCATTCAGGCAAAAGAGAACATTCCCTGGCACCTCTCTGCAGAGAGCTCCGTTTCACTCTGAAAACTCACTCATTTTGTATTTTTCACCCCAGGATTTCAGCCATGGGAGGAAGACAAACCACACTCACTCTGGTTTGAGTGAAAAATGTTGGTGGGTACAGTTGACTTCACCTGGGCCAGGTGCCCACCCTGAAGTTAATCAACTGGGACCACGGAAAGGGGCATTTTGTCTCAGAGCAGTAGCTCCATGTGGACTCAGGGCAGGACAGGCAGGGATGGGAAGGAGCCAGAGGCTACCAGGCAGGTCATCTCAGACATCTATTTCATCTATGTCCCTGTATATGAAAATCTCAACCATCTCAGGTGTCAAACATTATTATACCTAATTTACAAATAAGGAAAGATTCTTGGAGAAGTTAAGCCACACAGATGATAAATGATTGGTCCGATCAATTGCTGAGTCAAAGTTTATCCCATTCCTACTGTGACATGACACACAAAATATTTAATTGTAGATGAAAATTGAGTTGCTTTAGTAAAATAAAAACATTCTTTTTTAAGATTTACTTATTTTTGGCTGTGCTAGGTTTTCATTGCTGAGTGCAGGCTTCCTCTAGTTGCAGCAAGTGGGGGCTATTCTAGTTGTGGGACACGGGCCTCTCATTGCAGTGGCTTCTCTTGTTACAAAGCACAGGCTCTAGGGCAGGCAGGCTTCAGCAGTTGTGGCTCCTGGGCTGTAGAATACCAGCTCAGAAGTTGTGGCATACGGTCTTAGATGCCCTGCAGCATGTGGAATCTTCCCAGACCAGGGATTGAACCTGTGTTCCCTGCATTGACAAGTGGATTCTTAACCACTGGACCACCAGGGAAGTCCAAATAAAGACATTCTTAACCAACTGTTATCTAGTACTCTTCACTGAACTTCACTAAAAGTCGCCACTGACTTAACTTGTTGGTTCCTTTTATTCTGTGCTGTGCTGTGCTGTGCTTAGTCGCTCAGTTGTGTCTGACTCTTTACAACCCCATGGACTGAAGCCCACCAGGCTCCTCTGTCCATGGGGATTCTCCAGCCAAATATCCTGGAGTGGTGATGACATAAATCAAAGCAAGATGCTCTATGACCCACCTCCTGGAGTAATGGGAGAAAAAACAAAAGTAAACAAGTGGGACCTGATTAAACTTAAAGATTTTGCACAGCAAAGGCAACTATAAGCAAGGTGAAAAGACAACCCTCAGAATGGAAGAAAATAATCACAAATGAAACAACTGACAAAGGATTAATTTCCAAAATTTACAGGCAGCTCATACAACTCAATGCCAGAAAAACAACCTAATCAAAAAGTGGGGAAAAGGCCTAAACAGACACTTCTCCAAAGAAAACATACAGATGGCTAACAAACACATGAAAAGATGCTCAATATTGCTCATTATTAGAGAAATGCAAATTAAAACTACAATGAGATATCACCTCACACCTCATACCTCACACATTCTGATTATGGTTAGAATGGCCATCATCAAAAAGTCTACAAACAATAAATGCTGGAGAGGGTGTGGAGAAAAGGAACACTCTTGCACTTTTAGTGGGAATGTAAATTGATACAGCCACTACGGAAGACAGTGTGGAGATTCCTCAAAAAACTAGAAATAAAAGCACCATATGACCCAGCAATCCCACTCCTAGGCATATACCCTGAGGAAACCAAAACTGAAAAAGGCACATGTATCCCATCCTTCATTGCAGCATTGTTTACAATAGCTAGAACATAGAAGCAACCTAGATATCCATCAACAGATGAACAGATAAAGCAGCTGTGGTACATATACACAATGGAATATTACTCAGCCATAAAAAGGAACACATTTGAGTCAGTTCTAGTGAGGTGGATGAATCTAAAGCCTATTTAGAGTGAAGTAAGTCAGAAAGAGAAATAAATAAGTAAGTAATAAATAAAGAAGTAAGTAAGTAAGAAATAAATAAATAAGTAAGTCAGAAAGAGAAATGCTGCTGCTGCTGCTAAGTCACTTCAGTCATGTCCGACTCTGTGCAACCCCACAGACAGCAGCCCACCAGGCTCCTCCATCCCTGGGATTCTCCAGGCAAGAACACTGGAGTGTGTTGCCATTTCCTTCTTCAATGCACGCATGCATGCTAAGTTGCTTCAGTCATGTCTGACTCTGTGCAACCCCATAGACGGCAGCCCAACAGGCTCCTCCATCCACAGGACTCCCCAGGCAAGAATACTGGAGTGGGTTGCCGTTTCCTTCTGCATAAATATCGTATACTAATGCATATATACAGAATCTAGAAAAATGTTACTGAAGAATTTATTTGCAGGACAGCAGTGGAGAAACAGACATAGAGAATAGACTTACGGACATGGGGAGAGGGGAGGAGAGGGTGAGATGTATGGAAAGAGTAACAAGGAAACTTACATTACCATATGTAACATAGATAGCCAATGGGAATTTGCTGTATGGCTCAGGAAACTCAAACAGGGGCTCTGTATCAACCTAGAGGGGTGGGATGGGGAGGGAGATGGGAGGGAGTTTCAAAAAGGAGGGGACATATGTATAGCTATGGCTGATTCATGTTGAGGTTTGACAGAAAAACAACAAAACTCTGTAAAGCAATTATCCTTCAATTAAAAAAAAAAAAAAAGAATCCTGGAGTTGCCATGCCTTCCTCCAGAGGATCTTCCCAACCCAGGGATTGAAGCCAGGCTCCTAAAGTGCAGGTGGATTCTCTACCAGCTGAACTACCACGGAAGCCCTCCTTTTATACTAAATCCATATAATATGTTGTTAGAGCTACAGGGACCTCTCCACCCAACCCTGTGGAAGTCCCAGCTGCCTTCAGTCTGCACATCGTCATCCTTACATCCTACCTCTAAGCTCTCAGTTCTTGAACCACCTGAATTCCCACAACCTTCTCCTTCTCTCATGCTCCACCCCATCACAATACCAGATAATGTGTCACTCCATCTGCCTCCTTTATAAAACCTGAAATCCACACCTTGTGTTCTCTGGCTGCACCTGGCCCCAGTCCCTCAGGTGTTCCTGCCACAGCTGCCACCATCTCCCTGAGACTCCTGCTCCCTTCATCTCCCCACCCCAACTGCCTTCACCTCCTCTGGTCCTCTCTCACCTCCCTCTTCACACAAGAACACATGCTTCTTCATGTCAAATACTCTTTTCCAGTTTCCTCCAGCCCTTACGGTCTTGCCATCATGCTCAGCTTCAAACCCACTGGATTGTTTGCATTCTCCACTCACTCCTGCCCTTTGGAAACAATCACAAAAAGTACAGATTGGCAAAACCAGGCATTAACTTCTGAGTACTCATTGTCCCTTTCTCCACAGTGGTTATTTCAAGACTTTGCTGTTTTTCTAGGTTTTTCTACCCCACAGCATTTCCGTCTCTCTCAGCATGTGGCCTTACCTTCTTCTGAGGGAAAATCAAAGCTTGTTTTAATGACCGTTATCTTACCTTCCCAAGCTTCCCAGGTGGTGTTAGTGGGTAAGAACACGCCTGGCAATACAGGAGACATAAGAGGTGTGACTTGGATCCCTGGGTTGGAAAGATCCCCTGGAGGAAGGTATGGCAACCCACTCCAGTATTCTTGTCTGGAGAATCCCATGGACAGAGGAGTCTGGCGGGCTGCAGTCCATGGGGTAGCAGACACGACTGAAGCAACCTAGCACACAAAACTTACCTTCCGACATGAAAACCTATGATCTTCATGTAATTTTATTAAACCTTTAGCACAGAGGAATGCCCCTTTCTCCCTGACCTTGGGGAGAAGATCCCCTCCTTTTCAGACAGCACAGTCTACATATTTTCTTCTTTCTTACCCAAATCTCCCATGTCTTCCTATTTTATAGTTTCTTTTTATCAGACTTTAAAAAATCCTCAATTCTACTCATCAAAACCAAACAAAGCATATACCTTCCTTCTTTAGACTGGTTCTGGCCTCTCACTCATAGAATATGATCTTCTCGAAGAGAAATGGTATAGTTCCCCACCATAGTTCCTGCTCTTAATAGAAATATTTATTTATAAATGTGATAAAATGAAAGAATGCATATACTAGTTCATATGCTTCTATTGATGAATAAGGAAACTGAATCTAGATTATTATCCAGGTTTATCTAGTGAGAAGCCAGGTTTCATGTCCCCAATACCTTATTTAGTCATTTGATAGAAGCATAGATATTCAAATAAACCATATAACATGATTTGTACTTAGTTTGGGTGCTTTTGAGATACACATTCTTGGAGTGCTAAAGAATAACATCTTGCATGGATACAATGAGCTGATTCAGGATTTAATAGAATTAAAGCAATTCCTCCCAAGTTCTTATGGAAAGACTATCATCAATACATCAGCCAGAACCTCTTGAAGTCCATGTCAGAGCAGGACGCTCATGCCTCTGCTCAAAACCCTCCAACGCTTCCTGTCTCATTCAGAATAAACACCCATACCCTGATTGTCATATCCAGGGCTCTTCAAGGTCAGACCTTCCTTCTCCAACCCAATCTCTGCACTGTCCATCTGTCTGAAGACGCCAGGCTTGTTCCCTCCAGGAATGATAAACAGTTGGGCAGATCAGCTTCTGAATCTAAGTTTACCCTATTTCCACAATGACCGACAAAAGCAGGGCTTAGTTGGAGATGAACATTGAGTTGCTTTAATAAAACCTGACTTGCCTAGAAAGCTCATCCCCCAGGCAACCATGTGGCATACTCCTTCACTCTGCTTTCCTCCAAAGTAACCTTCTTAATGAAATTTACGAAGCTCTAGATCAGTCACTGGAACTTAAAGAATAATTTCTCTGCTTATAGAAAGCTATTGGGAGGCCATCTTCCTGGGGTGTTAAGAGAGAAGATGGTGGCCACCAGGGATAGGAAGATATCAAGGAAGACAGGCTTTGCCCTGAAAGGGCTCCACCTCCCTTGTCTCTCTCCTTCTAGAAGCTGCTTGTGAGAAAGAATGTACTGCCTCCACTGCACCAGTCAGAGGCTCAGGGGTCAGCCCCCTCCCAGACATTTACGTCAAGAGTCCCTCCCATCATCACCTCCTTTTCCTCAGGGTAACCGAATTCGCTGGGTGTGTTAGCTCTGTAGACATTATATGTAAAAAGTCTGCTGTGTTTATTCTCCCCACATGTTGTTTGCAGCTTAAAAGATGAGCTTATTGATCTAAACAAACATGGAGTCAGTAGAGGGTCCAGGGAAGCTATTTTTGACTCAGGAGAATCTCTTGGGTAGTCTGGCCTCCCCTGGGACAAAATAGCAGCAGGAAGTAGATGCTTGCCTTTTTTTAAGAAAATGTATTCACTAAGGCCTAGTTGCTTCACAACACTGTGCTAGTTTTTGCTGCATAGCAAAGCAAATCAGCCGGATGATACACATATCCCCTCTCTTCTGGACTGCCCTCCCTTTTAGGTCACCACAGAGCAGTGAGTACAGTTCCCTTTGTTATACAGTAGGCCCTCGCTAGTCATCTGTCCCATGCAGAGCAGTGTATACATGTCATTCCCAATCTGCCAATCCATCCCATCCCCACACATCCCCCTTGGTGTCTGCATGTCCATTCTCTGTCTCTGTCTGTACTTTGCAAATAGATTCATCTGCACCATTTTCTAGATTCCACATATACATGTTAATATATGACATTTGTTTTTCTCTTCTGACTTCACTCTGTAGGACCCTCTCTAGGTCTATCCACATCTCTCCAATGGCACATTTTGTTCCTTTTATGGCTGAGTAACATTCCATTGTGTGATTGTACCACATCTTCTTTATCCATTTATCTGTCTATGGGTATTTAGGGTGCTTCCATGCCCTGGCTATTGTAAATAGTGCTGCGGCCATACCTTATTTTTATGAGTTGGTCAAATCCTAACATGTGAGGAATTATTAAAAAAAAAAAAAAAGTGCCATGAAAGGCAAGTTGTTGATAGGTTAAGATTTTAATAGCAATATGTTTCAAACAGTATTATTCAGTTTCACACTGTATATTTTAAAAATTGTATTGATATATAGTTGACTTATGTTGTGTTTAATTTCTCCTATAGAGGAAAGTGATTGACTTGTATGCATATATACACACATTCTTTTTCATATTTTCTATTATGGTTTATCATAGTATATTGAATATAGTTCCCTGTGTTATACAGTAGGACCTTGTTGTTTATCCATTTTAGAACAATTGTCATTGATTTTTTTTCCCCAGTGTCAGTTTTCATCAAGCCAGTACCACGAGTGGGGGCCCTAGTCCCACCTTATTTTGGTGGGATAAGCTTTGTTTATTAGTTTCAGAGGGTAGAATTTGCTGATCATGGCCTGAAGAATACATTCTGTTTTTAAAGGAAATGTTTCACCAAGGGAGCAGGACAACTTATCACTGGCACTTAATTTAATGTGGAAACCCAGCTGTTACTTTCTCTGGAACTTTTAGTAACTATAAAGGAAGGTAGAGTGCCAGCCTTGGAACCTGAGCTCTGATTCGTGGGCCAAAACTGTTCTCAGAAAAAAGACCTCCAATTGGCTAGAAAGAGAGCTCAACTCACAGTGGACAACCCAGAACACAGAGCCAGGATTCACAGAGCACTTCAAACAAACGCAGCCCAACCTCATCCTTGAGCTGTCGTTCGTTGGCCAATGGCCGAGGAAGATATTTGGAACTCCTGGGAAGCGTGCCCAAGGCAAGAGTTCAAAGCTCCCTTTTTGAGCAGATTGCAAGAACCAGGAGATAAAGAGCCATCATTACAAAAAAAACTGGGGGTGCTTTGTTTAGTGGCCTGATCCCCAAATGTTTGGGAAGATGCTGGTCTCCATGTCTCTTGCCTTTAATCAACAGCTGTACCCAGCCTGTATTTTGGGAATGGGCTTAGAAAAATATAATATAGCTTTAGAAATTATGGAGTCACCAAAACAAAGGTTTTATGTAGAAAGGAGCAGTTGTATATAAACTTTCATAATGGAATTTTCCCCTAAATGATAGGATCGTAACTTGGCATGTACGCAGATTTCAGACTGGATGACTGGTTGGGAAACGTATGAAGTTGGGAGAAGAGCAAAGAAAAATGTATTCATTTGAATTTAACTTGATACTTTAAGAGATTTTCCCTAACTTGTCCTTAAACCTTCCTTTAAAAGTGTATAAAATACAATCATTACCTACTATAACTCAGTGTTTGGTTTTCAATTTTTATGAGCAATATTAGAGTAATATGTGAGGGAATCAGAGCAATTCTTTGTGTATTAATGAGGAATCAGAAATACAGGAAGACAGTTGAAAGCTTTGTCCTCCAATAGGTATTATGGAAGCTGTTTGAGGGAAATGACTTTGTCTTAGTAAACAGTTTTCCCAGAGTCTAGCACAGTACCTGGCAGGCTGTAAGTGCTCAGTATGTGTTTGTTGAATGAATGAACGAACAAAAAAAATTTTATTGATATATTTTTTCAAATGTCAGTTTTCATCAAGCCCATGGAGGGTTGCCCTAGGGATTCACAGAGGGGATTCACATTTTAGAAGGCACAATCTTTTGGGATCTGTAAGAGTAAATCCTTAGGCTATTTTCAGACAGTATTGGAAAGACTGTATATTTGGAAAGTTCAGTATGTCATGGAGAAATTGTCTGGTTATTCTTTGAGCAGTTACAACTGGTTGTGGGTTGAGGAGAGACAGAGGATGGAGAGCAAAAAATAGTTTGAGTCAAAGCCCGTTAAGGCCAGAAACAGGAAGTTGGATGGTCTGGGAGGGTCCCATGGCATCTTCTACAAGTTGGGGCAATACTGAGAGCTTCTAAGTAAAGACAAGAGGAACTAGGTGACTATAATTTCATGGACTGCCCCCTGGCAAATATGCAGAAGAACACACATTACAGGTCAGGTCACCATCTCTCTGAGTTCAAGGCCCGGCTCTGGGTTTGCCCAGAATTCCAGCAAGATGAACTTGCCCTGTCCCCTGTCCTGTTTTCACCATACTTTCTCATCTACTCTTTTCTTACCGTGACTATTTGAACTGGCAACACCAACTGTTGGAGTTGTTCCAAGAAGACAGGCAGCCTGGCGTGGGCCTCCATTCAGCTGATGCTCAGGCTAGGTGTTCCCTAAATAGCCCATCTGCCATTTTGGGTGAGTCTCCTCATGGAGCCAATGGGGAACAAGTTAAGGTCAGCTCAGTTCATGTATAACCATTGTTTACCACCTTGTGACTGTCTCACCCCTACCACCAGCCAGGCTTACTGACTTAGTGGTTCTTGAGACTCACCTCATACTTAGACCTGAGCTCCATACTTGCAAGGAGGACATGGACCTGAAAAGTCATGCGTGGCCAGGGCCAACTAATGGCAGAGAGAATGTGGGCAGGGGACTGGGAGGGTGCAAAGTAACGCTGAAGAGCCTCTGACTATATGTTTTGAGTTTTGAGAAGTGTTATAAAGAGAAATTGATGAACATGTTTTGTCCTGATATCCATAAGATGACAATCAGTGGTCCCCAAATCATTTTCATATATTGCTTCATTCAACCAACTTTAGAGACATATTTTAATTGTCCATTTCTGTTTCTTCCCATTGATGCATAATGCATTTTTCACTTTTCAAAAACATTTTTCAAAATATTTACTTATTTACTTGGCTGCATCTGGTCTTAGTTACAGCACATGGAATCTTTGTTGTGTCATACAGGATCTTTTGTTGTGGTGTGGTGCCTGGAATCTCTATAGTTGTGGCACAGGGACTCTGGAGTGCATGGACTTCAGAAATTGTGTCACGCAGGCTTAGTTGCTCCATGGCAGGTGGGATCTTAGTTTCTCAATGAGGGATTGAACCTGAGTCCCCTTCATCACAAGGTGGATTCTTAACCACTGGACCACGAGGCAAGTTCCTCAAAAACATTGTGTCCTTAGATAACATTCAAACTTCCTTCGATGACTCCATCAGCATGTACTGATGACTTTCTCTGAGCTCAGCACAGGGCTGGATACCATACAGAACAGACCACACCACATGCCAACTCGTGAGACGATCATCATCTAACTAGGGAAAAGAACCCAAGGTACTTGAAGAAATTCAGAGACGAAGAGTGTCTGGGAGGGATGGGCCAGTCTAGGAAGGCTTC
This sequence comes from Bos indicus x Bos taurus, assembly GCF_003369695.1. Lineage (NCBI taxonomy): Eukaryota > Metazoa > Chordata > Mammalia > Artiodactyla > Bovidae > Bos > Bos indicus x Bos taurus. The sequence continues at coordinate 50,811,216 of NC_040088.1, read as the reverse complement.
GTGTGGAGCTGAAGCCTGGGCATGGAAGGATGAGAAGGCACTGGAGTGAGGATGAAGCTGGTGCCATGGGAGAGCAGCCCAGCAATCTGTCTGGTGGTGTGTGTTGGTGGGACAGGAAGGGTTGACCTGGGTTGAGTCTCAGAGTCCAGGGAGAAGTTACTTTAGCAATTCAGGCATCTGGTGAGCAGGGCCTGGGCTAGGATGACAATGGGAGTAGGGATTTAGGTCAGGCCATTGAAATGTGTGAAAGGAAACTAAATAGAAGACCCTTTTCATTGACTGAATTTAAGAATCATGAATGATGACACCGCCCTACATTGTTATGGTCTACAGACCCTATAACATAAGGTCTTTAGACCCTGTAACGAAATGTTTTCTGAATTTCTGAGCACTTTTCAGATTCTGTCTTTTTGGATCAATCTACCAGAAGCAGCATATTATAGAAAATAAAATGTAAATGTATGGTTTAGAGTCATAGGAACCTGGGACCTTTGTAGAGTGATTTTGGGCAAACCCATTAACTTTTTTTAGTTAACTTTCTATTATCTGCAAATTTAAGATAAGAATGCTCCCTGAGATAATTGTGAGGATCGAATGTAAGTAGGATTCCTAGACTTTCAGACCTCTTATCTTTTCTTCCTTCAAGAAGGTCGTGAAACCCTGCAGAATCCCTGGCATATTTTGTCTCATGTCATAGACCATGTCGACAATTGCCAAGTAGGAGCCATTTTAAGGAGGCATTTGGCTTTCAAATTACAATGCCTTAGGACTTCCCTGGCAGTCCAATGGTTGGCCCTTGGCACTTGCACTGGGCGGGGGGGGGGGGGGGGGGGGGCGGCACCAGTTCCATCCCTGGTCAGGGAACTAAGATCTCACATGATGTACCATGCAGCCAAGAAAAAGTTACAATGCCTTCATCCAAGGACTTATACTATCTGTAAAAATACATTTCCCCAGTCCCCCTTTACGCACTTAATTTTCTGTCTGCATCTCTCACCCCTAGATATTTTAGTTTGCTACACACACACACACAACACTAAAAAAAAGAAGAAAAAGAAGGTGTGCACCTCTGTATCCTGATTCTCAGTGCCTCTTCTTATCAGACCTTCATTTGGCCATCTTATCAAGGATGTCTCTGTATTTGCTGCAGTTATCTTATAAGCAAATTCATCATTTCCTAAGTGGGATTTTTTTTTTCTTTACAAAAATAGAAAGCCTAGCTTCTGCAATAACAAGGTCGAGTGTTTCTCATGTCATGTTCTGGAAAGACATCCAATAGCAGTTTGATTGAAAAAATAAGACACAGTGCATTTGAGTTATTTCTTACTCTTCTGATTGTCTTTATTTCAAATGACCAGCCAGGTTTCCTGTCTAAACCTTACCCATCTGCAGGCTAGGTGAGGAAGGCGGACTCTTGAAAGGGTACTTGAGTTGGAGAAGAGGTTGTTTCCACATCCACTGAGAGTAAGTTCTCCTCGGTGTGAACAGTGCATCCTCAGACTTAGAAAGAGCTGTGAACCAGATCAGATCTTGATGTGCGAAGCCAAGGGCCTAGGTTATAAGGAAGGATGGTTTCTGAGTTCAAATTGAACTTCTTTGATTTTTGTTTACCTAAGTTATGAAATAGGTGGCTCAGAGGTTAAAGCATCTGCCTGCAATGTGGGAGACCTGAGTTCAATCCCTGGGTCAGGAAGATCCCCTGGAGAAGGAAATGGCAACCCACTCCAGTATTATTTCCTGGAGAATCCCATGGACGGAGGAGCCTGGTGGGCTACAGTCCATGGGGTCACAAAGAGTCGGACACAACTGAGCGACTTCACTTTCTTTCAAGTTATGAGATAACAGGATCTTACCAATGACTTACCGTGTGCTAAGTGTTGGAAATTTCAAAAATATTCTCAAAGAGCTTAAATGTTGGAGTGAGCAGAGGGAAAATCCTCTTATTGTCAAAGCTGAAACTTCTGGACAAACTGCCTTGGAGGGACGGAATACTGCTTTTGTAGAAAAATGGTCTTTATATGGGAAAGCACCTAACAGACCTTTTGATGCTATGAGTAAGTTTCAGAGCCAGTCTGGATGGAGGAGGAAGAGGGATGAGCTTCCCAGTAGAAAAAGGAGCCATAATGTCTGGAAGGAGAGAAGAGTTGAGGTTGGTGAGGAGAGTCTTTCTCTGAGGGAGAAGATGGCCATTGAGAAAGTCTCTTTGCTACAGATGACTTGGGATTCAAAGTCAGGTGACATGCAATATTCAATTCCGGGTTAGCGCTTGCTTTTCCAAGATGTGTTGTTATCCATTACTATCATTACTGTCTCAATTTTTTCCCTGTCTCCTGCATTGGCACGTGTGGGTTCTTTAGCAATGAACCCACCATTGTCTCAATTTTTAATAATCCTAGACTTCAATACAATATAGTAGAGATAACAACTTCCTTTGGAGAATGAAGAAGGAAGAGATATCCTTCAAAATGAAAGGATAACTACAAAATTAAAGGTTTTGTGGTGGGAAAAAAGATACTGTTTCCAGAGCATCATCTCTGTCATCACCAGCTTCCATTGTCTTAGAGCAATTTGACAGCCCTGCCAGGTAGATGGCAGCAGCAATGCAAATGATTCTTATTCACAAATGTGCAAATTGTGGGAAGATATAGTTGATTATTGCCATGTGGTACTGACCATTTTTGCTTTGATCTGTAAAAAAAAAAATTTTGCATATATGCATGTACTTTCAAAAATGCTTAGTTAAAGCAGTGATAACAGCCTATGGGTTCCCCCAACAATTAATAAGTTAAGTAAAATCTTTGGCAGACGTTCATTTTATGGTTGTATGACCATCACAGTTTAAGTTTTAAAAATTACCCATTCACAAAGGAGAAGGAAGAGGAGGAGTAGCAACATGGGAAGATGGGGGCCATTTCCCCACTTTGAGAAACTGTAGACTGTGAGCTAAGAAAGGTAAGTAGTGAGAATAGATCAGGAATTAGACATCATAAGAAGAGATACCATGAAGACAATCACCCTTCACTTGGATTCCCCACAGAATTCTTGGGAATATGTGCTCAAGCTTTCACAAAGAAATCGTCTTAGGTATTTTACTTGAGGGCTTTCCTGGTGGCTCAGTGGTAAAGAATCCGCCTACCAATGCAGGAGATGCGGGTCCCATCCCTGGGTCTGGAGGATCCCCTGGAGAAGGAAATGGCAACCCACTCCAGTATGCTGGCCTGGGAAATTGGCTGGACAGAGGATCCTGAGGAACAACAGTCCAGGGGGTTGCAAAAGACTCAGCCATGATTTAGTGACTAAACAACAACAATTTTACTTGAATGTTAAAAGAAAGAGTAATCCCAGAAAAGGGAGGATCTGGGTACTAACAGGTAACACAGGTTAACAGATAACTATAACACGGTGTGATAATAGTGATTGGAGATCTTTACAAGTTTGATAAAGTCATAGGAAGGACCCCCTAAATCTGCTAATTATATCAGCCAAGTTTTAATTTAAATTTGCATTAGCATTTGAAAGTTAAATCAAGTTCTCAGGACTTACAGACTTACAGAATGACCTTATAGGTCCTGAGGGGAAGAATGTGGGCAAAGGATAGCTAGGTAGTCTGGGATGGACATGTACACACTACTATGTTTCAAATGGATAACCAACAAGGACCTACTGTACAGCACAGGGAACTCTGCTCAATGTTATATGGCAGCCCGGGTGGGAGGGAGCTTGGGGGAGAATGGATACACATATATGTATGGCAAGTCCCTTTGCTGTCTACCTGAAACTATCACATTGTCAATCAGGTACTCCCCACTACAAAATAAAAAATCAAGTTCTCAGAATTAGCATTATAAATATTTACATCTGTCTACATCCAGAATTATTTATCTGATATATTCATCTATCTACCCATCCAACATTCTATCTGATATATTCATATATCTATCAATCATCTATTTACATGTCATCTACCAACCTACCTACCTGCCTGCCTGCCTATCTATCTACCTGCCTTCCTATCCAGCCATCTATCCACTTATCTATTATCTATCTACCTATTATCTATCTATTACCTATCTGTCTATCATCTATCTATTAGAACTTTTCTCCTCAGAATAAATCCTTCCATAGATTGATGGACAAGACCATTAATTGCTTTACCGGCACAGTCCAACAGTATTAGAGTAATGGAGAATCCTTTACTTGCCCAATATAAAAATACTCTTTTCGAAATAAAATAACAATATCATTTCTATGATAAGGTAGGAAAGATGCCCCCATCTCCATGTTGACTAAAGTGACATTTGTGGAAACAGAGACAAAGTTGATTTGATTTGTCAAGGGGTCTCAGTGAGGGTGATGGTCGAGGAGCAGGGGTCAGAATATTGCACAGGAAAATCTTTCCTCAGACTCTAAGGAAAGACTCTGTCCTTTCCTTTGTGCAAACTTCATCAGTCCTCACTGAGAATTACCACCCCAAATTGGCTTCACCCTACAGGCAAATTTATGGAACGCCTTACCAGAAAGATACCCAAAAAAGTCACCAAAATCAGACATGCACTTCTGGTCAGGTGAAAATGACAAGAAATGTCAGATCAAACAGATATGTCTTTTCATCCCAGCTCAATGTTTACTGACTGTTCAAAATATGGTCAATTCTTAAGTTCCCTAGTGATTTCTTATACATGAACTTAGTATAAGACAGATACAGAGAGATGGCATGAGTTAGCAAGCTAAACTTGGAGGCTGGTAAATAAGTAGGTAGGTAGGTAGGTAGATAGAAGGATAGATGAGACAGAGAGGAAAAAAAGATAATTCACAGAACTTGGCAGATGGTGGATGTTCAGTGTGACTTCCACTGCCCCCTCTAATGGCCAACTCAAGATCACAAACTAGATCTTAGAGCCTACAAATGAATTTTAGAAAAAGGAAATATGGGATTTTCAAACAATAACTTTTTTTTAGGGGCATAATAAGACAAGAAAGGATATGGGGCTTGGGCTTTCCCGTCTTTCTGTAATCAGGTTTGTATCTTTCCAGGGAAAGATGCATGGTCCCCAGTGGCCATGCACTTGGTTTCCTCTTTTCGAACCTCCTTTGACACAATTCCATAAAATCATCCTGACTGATCCACACTGCGCCCATTGGTTTCTGACCACCTCTCTGGCGTGGGAGTTCGAAATTTTGAGCATCTGTGTAGAAGAATCAGAAGGAAGAATGGTCAGTGCTGTCCTCTGTACTCACTCTTCAAAGCCAGTACATTCTGAATTTGTTTGTGGCAGGTAGACTCAGCCTTGAGCCTCTGTCACCCCCACAAGTAGTCACGGATTTGACTCCTACCCACAAAACTGCCTTTGGCTGAGAATACATGCCTCCCCCTTCATCAGCACAGATGACTCAGGGTGAGTTTTCTGTTCTGATTATTTTCCTGGGATGTTGACTTACGTAGCATAATGCCACTGCCCCACTCACAGGCCTTTTCTCTTCCTGGGACTCTCTGTAAACATTGCTATTTCAGGGAGTGGCATCAAAGCCAAGACTAGGAAAAGAATTTCCAGAATGTCCGTGAGAAGGTCACGTTTTAAAAGCATTTTCAAGCACAACCAAGAGCACTCTATTTCAGTATCATTCATCCATCACGTCAACACTTCTCGCAAGACCACTAAGCCCCCGTTACTTCAGAGAGGTCAGAAGAGGCTTAGCTGACGGTGCTGTGGGGGCACCTGTTTGTGTGATGTTTTAAATGCCCTAAAATAGCAATATGAGTTGACTTTGTTTTCTCTCCCTTCATCTGTGAGAAAACTGAATGATCATAGGAAGATGCTGAATGGGTTTGTTTAAAAAGAAGAAAAAGGAAAGGAAAGTGAGATTTCTGTGAGAATAGGTCTTTCACAAACAAGGTGAGGCCAATCCCTAGACTGGACACTTCCTTGAACTGAAAGAAAGGCCACAAAAGTTGCCCTGACCTTGTTTAAAGAAGTGACCATCCCTTGCTTGTGCTGGTGAGTATTTTCAGTCACTGAGATTTGAATAGTTGCTATAGGCAACTATTTCTCAAACTGTTCAACTCAGGAGGGACGTAAAGATTGCTCTTCTTTGCAAAATAGGAGTCTTGTCCTCATATTTGTCTTACAGGAATCTTAAAAACTTTCCCCCCACTCCAAAATATTTTGAGTTCTTCAGAGAGGGAAGCTTGGGAAATACAGGAGGTATTTTTTGTGTTGTTTTTTTTTAAACATATTAGTAGAAAACTCTTGTCCAAGTAAAGCATATTTGTAGATGTAGATTTTCTCAGGTTTCAAGATCTTATTCTCTTGCTTCTGACTATTTCCTTTAAGTGACTTTTCAGGGTTATGATAGTTTATGAAAATCAAGGACAGCAAAAAGGCTGCTTTTTCACTTCTGCTAACAGACTGAAATAGGAATGGTAATTGTGTCCACTAGAAAATACCCCCCTGAGTTCACGGGAGTCACCTGCATTTCTTGCATGTTTATCAACTTTACTTAGAATTTCTTGAGAACCGCCGGCACCTTTCTCTGTTATAAATCTAAGTGAATGCTCAGGATGCAAAACAAATATGAGCACATTCAGTTGCATAGTATATTATTTTGTAAGCAGGATTTCCACTTTGAAGTACCCAAGATCCTCTAGAGAAGAGGGCGAACATGATCTCATATTTCACTAATGCATCGGAAGTGTTACAATTAACCCTTGTCTTTCAGAGACAACTCAGCTTTTTACCTTCATCCTTGAGTACTTACATACAGTTGGTAGGAATATTTCCTTTGCCAGATATGGATCCTCTATTGTATTTTTCTTTGTGATGATGGTTAAAACTTATAGGTATTAGTGTGATAAATCATTACAGTATTACAATAATATCCTAGACTACACTACACATCCACTCCGTCGTGTCTGACTCTTGCAACCCCATAGACTGTAGCCTGTCAGGCTCCTCTGTCCATGGGATCCTCCAGGCAAGAATACTGAAGCAGGTTGCCATTTCCTTCTCCAGGTGACCTTCCCGACCCAGGAATCAAACCTGGGTCTCCCGCACTGCAGGCAGATTCTTTACTGACTGAGCTACGAGGCATCACAATTACAGTAATAGTCATCATTTATTGAGAACTCAATAGGGCAATGGAAAACATCTTACATAGTATCTCATTTAACCCTCATGATTACTTGGGAAGCAACTATTATCCCCATTTTATGGATGAGGAAACAAAGACTTAGAGAAAGTAACTTGCATAGGACACATTTCAGGAGAGTGGCAGGGACTTCGCTAGCGGTCCAAAGGTTAAGACTCTGTGCTTCTAGTTCAGGCCGTGGGTTCCATCCCTGTAGGGGAACCAAGATCCTATACACCACTAGGCATGGCAACAAAAAAGTGACAGAAATGGAGAGTATTTATACAAATTAGTAGGTGTTGGGTTTTTTTTAATTTTACATAAAAAGAACAGAGTAAAATGTAAGTTTTCTGCCTATGGGAATCTGTTTCTGATCAGCTGTAGAACCACAAATCAAGTCAAAAACATTGACAAGCGTTTGGGTCTGAGCTATTCCTTTGCCCTGTTGATGCATTAAGATCTAGTTGACCTGGTGACAATCTGATTAGTTCATTCACTTACAACTGTTTCTTGCCTGAGTCTTTGATTTTATTTATCCTTAAGCCCCTGCTCAATTCCACTTCCTCCACAAGGTTTCCTCTGTATATGTTTATCTGCTTTTCTTTACATCCACTTATTATTTCTTTGTTCCTAGGATGTGATATGTGGTAAATCTGTGACTCATACATGTTATTGCTTATGCCAAAGCTAAATTCATTTGTCAATTAAAAATACTAAATAAGAGACAGTAGAATTGATGATATGGTAAATAACTCCAGGAGATAGTGAAGGACAGGGAAGCCTGGCATGCTGCAGTCCACGGGGTCACCAAGAGTCAGACACGAATTAGTGACTGAACAACAATAACAACAGCAAAGAACTGAAAATATGATATGTGACTTCTTAAGTTAAGGAGAGGTTGGGGAATGCCATATCCAGTGACACACTTATTATGTTTTATAATGTGGTCTAACTGTTACTATGTGTAAGTTTTATCTTGCAGACATCATTATCATCATTAACACTTACTGAATATTTAGTACATGTCCATTTGTATACTAAACACATAGATACATGGTCTCAATTCTTTCTCATAATAACTGTGCTGCTACTGCTGCTGCTGCTGCTAAGTTGCTTCAGTTGTGTCCGACTCTGTGCGGCAGAGAGATGGCAGCCCACCAGGCTCCCCCGTCCCTGGGATTCTCCAGGCAAGAACACTGGAGTGGGTTGCCATTTCCTTCTCCAATGCATGAAAGTGAAAAGTGAAAGTGAGGTTGCTCAGTCGTGTCTGACTCGTAGAGACCCCATGGACTGCAGCCTACCAGGCTCCTCTGTCCATGGGATTTTCCAGGCAAGAGTACTGGAGTGGGGTGCCATTGCCTTGAGGTAGGTACTATTATACACCCACTTTCTACAAGAGGAAACGGAAGGTTAGGTTAAGCAACTTACTCAAGCGTACGCAGTTAGACAGTAAACTCAGGATTAAACTCCAAGTCTGTCTAATACCACTCATCAATACTTACACCTCTATATAATCCACATAGATTATTCCTCAAGATTAGAAATTGTTGGCAGGTAATACGATGTATTCAAAATTATCACTGGGGTATCTTGGCCTTTCAATAAAGAAAGCTAGAACTTCTCAGAAACCAGGATGAATTTTGTAAAAAGAAAAATATTTTTCTCTTTTAGAGCATAAAATATTATTAAAAACTAAGAGAACATTATAGTCTTTCCAGTAAGAAGCTGAGTATGTGGAAATATTCTTTGTATATTCAGTTATTATTTAGACACTGCTGATTGGATGAAAAACAACCTTCCAACTCTCTGTCTCTCTCGCTCACTTACACACACACACACATACAGTCTTTCGTTTAGTGGTTAAGACAAAATTGTTTCAGACAAGTTGATCTGGGAGCCTGCCTTTGGGTGTGTGCTGCGCTGTGCTTAGTTGCTCAGTCGTGTCCGACTCTGTGTGACCCCTATTGTCTTTGGGGGACATAGACAATCTGGGGAACATTAGCTGATTTTGTGAACTGCCAACTTTTCCATTTCATTGCTCGAACTATCAATCCTCTGTACATGAAACAAACAGATAAGAACATCAATCTATTAAAATCTGTGTGGGTTCAAAAACCAAAATGGAATAAACCTCACAAAGCCAGACTGACTTCATTTTAAATGCTTTTCGTTTTCAATAGAGGAAAATCTCCTTAATCTTTTATTGATGAATTCTGGAGATTGATTTGGATTTTTGGTACATGGCATTCTTAATTATTAAAGTAGATTCATTATGGTGATTATGGGAAGAAAACGCCATCCGATTTGCCCCAAGTCATTGCCTTTCTCAACTTCAATACGAAATAAGAATTCTGAATTTGTCTTAGATAGGCAGTGAAGAACCTAATTACTCCAGTTTGGGCCTTAGTATATGTATTAGTCAATGTTCACCAAAGAAATAGAACCAGTAAAATGGATGTTTACAGCTGACACTCAAGCTACTCATGTTGTTAGGCTTAGAAGTGCTACCCTCTGCACAGCTGAAAATCCATGTATAAGTTATTGTTGACCCTGTGGCTCTGCAGTGCCATATGAATTCAGCCAACTGTGGATGGTGTAATGCTATAGTACGTAGGTATTGGAAAAATTTGCATATTAAGTAGACCCACACAGTTCAAGTCTGCATTGCCCAAAGGTCAAATATATATAGGTGTATGTGTATATATATATACACACACATACACACACAGAGAGAGAAGCAAGAGAGGTGGATAGATCTGGAGACCCCAGAGAAGCAATGGTATGATGCTAATCCAAAGGCTGACAGACTTAAGACTAAGAAAGAGCCAATATTTCTATTTGAGTCTGAAGGCAAGAAACAAAAACAACAACAACAAAACCCCAATGTCCCTGCTCAAAGGCAGGAGTTCCCTCTCTTTCATGGGATGGTCCACCCTTTTCTTCTAGTCAAGCCTTAGATAAGGCCCACCCACATTAGAGAGGGCAATCTGCTTTGCCCAGTCTACTGATTCAATCTCATCCAAAAACAACCTTACAGACACACCCAGAATGATGTTTGATAAAATAGCTGGGTACCCTGTGGCCTAGTCAAACTGAGATACAAAATTAACCATCACAGTATAATCTCCAAGTTGCAATGAGGCAAATATAGACTTCATTATCTGCTAATTCTTTGCCCCCATTTGCAGAATTTCTCTAAGGCTTAATAAGTTCTAAGGTCCTTTTATGCCCTTCCCAGTACTAAGAAATCAACACTGCAGAAATTAATTTTTATTAATTTTATTACTTTTGTCATCCCTGTCTAGTTCCTGGGACAGTAATGGACTCCATCAGCTAAACTACTATTTTTTATACCCTCATTCTAGGTGTTAAGAAACAAGACAGAGTACCTTGAAGACAGGAACAAATGAGACTAGCAGAATGCGTAACACACTGTAGGTAAGAAATAAATGTTTATTGTATTGATGGTACTAAGGAATGCTCTGAAAGGTACATTGCCTTCAACATGTCAGATTTTTAAACATTTCCATAATTATTAAAATGAGGTGGTAAAAAAATTTTAAAGTGTAACCAGTAGAAGTTACTAGAAATTAATAATACTGTCAGGTATATATTTGCTTTCAGAATGACCTTTGGTACTTTGTCCCAAAAAGGATGACCAAAATGCTTTCACATGTTCTAGAAAATGAATGGTCATATAGTGTTTTGAGAATGAACTCCAGCAATGATTTGCATTTTCTTCCCCGTTGCCAAAATTAATGTTAATACCTTCTGGGGTTCATGGCAGGGAAAATAAATGCCCTCTATCTTTCCCCTTGTCAGAAACACACTAAATCTTTCAGGAGTGTTTGAAGTAACTTCTTCTATTTTTGGTCCTGTTTTTATGACCATGGAATCTCTCTTTGGAACCTGGGGAGTGCTTTCAGTTAAAGACACATATTCCAATATGGTAATTTGTAATCTTCATTTGTATGTGCCTCCCCTAAAGGGCCCAACTCACTTTGGGAAAGTGATGTCTTCCCCTTGACTTGACGTTCAGCCAGAAACAGGGGGTCCCCTCTCTTGAACATCCTACTGAATATACAAAAGCACACTGGTACCATGATTTTTAAGGAAAAAGATTGAACACTATGGATTCTGCAATAGACAAATGACAATAAGCTGGAGTCTCATATACCAGCAAACTCTTGCTAGCCTTGTGTCCTTTATAAAAGTCCTCCAAGAAATGTTCTGTAATCTGTCATACTGCCCTCTGCTGGCCTGGCCCATACTTGCTGATAGAAAAAAATGAAAAATTCCTGAAGATGTTATGAAGGGAAATTTTAGATTCCTCCTCTGGATTTGACAGCTCTCCCAGTGGAATCCACAAGTAAATGCACAAAACACCATTCATTCAACACTGTTGGAGCATTTACTCTGCTAGGCAATGCAATCACTAAGAATGTAATCATGAACAAATCACTGCTCCAGAGAAGTTTCCAGTCTAGCAGGAAGGATGGGCTAGTAAACTAGTAACTACAGAAGAGATGAAAATGTGCACATTTTTTTTTTTTTTGGCTGTGCTGGGTCTTCACTGTAGGCTTCTCTACTTGTGATGCTTGGGCTTAGTTGCCCTGCAGTATGTGGGATCTTAGATCCCCAACCAGGAATGGAACCTCTATTGGAAGGTGGATTCTTTTACCACTAGACCGCCAAGAAGTGAAAAGTGAAAGTGTTAGTTGCTCACTTGTGTCTGACTCTTTGCAACTCCATTGACTATAGCCCTCCAGACTCCTCTGTCCATGGAATTCTCCAGGCAAGAACACTGGAGTGGGTAGCCATTCCTTTCTCCAGGGGATATTCCTGACTCAGGGATTGAACCCAGGTCTCTTGCATTTCAGGCAGATTCTTCACTGTCTGAGCTGCCAGGGAAGCCAGAAAGTCCCTGAAAATGCCCACATTTGAGTAACAACAGTGTTGGTGGTCTTCCTGATTATGACTATGGATCCTATTCTTTTTCTTGCTATATGTAAAAGACCCTATCCTGGTATTGATGCACTTAGTCCAAGTATTTGTCATTGTAGAAGTGTGACACTCCACATTTCCTTTGAGCATGGGCCTGTCCCATTGTTTGTCTAGAAGACGACTACTTAAAGATGCTTGTTCCTCAATTTGGGCATATAGATAAAATGCGGTGAATGGTTAGCTAGTGTTTTAACATGTGGTTATTGAGACATTCTCAATCATTAAGATGTGTCTAGAACAGCGATCCAGTTTCTAAAACACTTGATATTCTGTGCCTTCTCACCAAGATTCCTTGCCTGAATAAACCATGTTGGCAATATAATTTGGTGGGTTAAAACGTAAAGAATAACAGGTTAATCATTTGCATCAAAAGTATGGCCAAAATTTAACCCAAATGTCCCAGGTAAATCTAGGAATGTATGTACACGAAGGTCAGAGGAAAGACTGAGACCAACAAGGTAAGCTAAGGTCTGAGACAGTGGATGAGACTGGAACTCTTATTTTGAACTGTACATGGCAGACTCGCAGCTGCAACATCAGAATCCCAGGAGGGGCTGTTGTTTCCTCCTGAGTATTTTGGTTTTCTTATGTTAGAGCAATTGCCATTCAGGGGATCTTGGCCCAAAGACCTTGGTTTACTGAATCAAGGAATTTCATAGTTTTCCAGCTGACTGTGTTTGTTCTATCATAACAAGATTCAATTAAAAAAAAAAACAAACTTCATTTAAGAAACCATAATATATTTATAAAATCATTTAAAGCAAGACTAAAGGGATACGGTTGCTTAGGTATCTTTTCTCATTAATAACATGTATTAATAATTGCTTAGTTCAACCTGTTTTTTTTTTCTTACACTGAGTGGAATATACGTTTCTGACTCACTGATTTTTTTTCTGTTTTCTTTGTGTTTTTGTGTTTTGTTTCCTTTTAACATGTCCGTGACTCCAAGTTATGTATAGCTCTTCTTCAAAAAAAAAATTCACTTTGAAAATTTCCCCTTCATTCTGGATTTTTTCTTGTTCTCTGCTATTTAAAAAATTTATGTATGTATTTATTATTGAAGCATAATTGATTTACAATGTTATATTGCATTCAGGTGTATATCATAGTGATTTGCTATTTTTATAGACCGTGCTTCATTTAAAGCTGTTATAAAATAATGGCTATATTTCCCTGTGCTGAACAATATTCTTGTTGCTTATTTGTTTTATACACAGTACACCCCTACCTTGCCCCTCCCCTCTCCCTCTCTCCACTGGTAACTACTAGTCAGTTCTCTATGTATGTGAGTCTGTTTCTTTTTCGTTATCTTCACTAGTTTGTTGTACTTTTTAGATTTTATATATTAGTGATAACAGAGTATTTGTCTTTCTCTGTCTGACACATTTTACTAAGCATAATACCCTCTTGGTCCATCCAAAAAAGAATTTTATTCTTTTCTTATGACTAATACTCCATTGTGTGTATATGCCACATATTCTTAGTTCATTTGTCTATTGATGGACACTTTGGTTGCTTCTATATCTTGGCAATAGTAAATAATGCTCCTGTTAACATTGGGGTGCGTGTATCTTTTTGAATTAGTGTTTTTGTTTTCTTCAGATATACACCCAGGAGTGGAATTGCTGGATTATGACAGTAGTCCTATTTTGAGTTGTTTGAGGAAGCTCCATATTGTTTTCCATAGTGGCTGCACAAATTACTTTCCCACCAACAGCATGCAAGGGTTCCCCTTTATCCACATCCTTGCCAACACTTGTTATTTTTAGACATTTTGATGATAGCCATTCTGACAGGTGTGAGGTTTTACCTTGTTGTGGCTTTGATTGAAATTTTTCTGATGGTTAGTGATGTTGAACATCGTTTTATGTGCCTGTTGGCATCTTTCTTTCTTGTTTGAAAAAAAATGTCTATTCAGGTCTTGTGCCCATTTTTAATCACCTTGTTTATTTTTTGATATTTGAGTTGTATAAGTTGTTCATGTACTTTGGATATTAAACCTCTTATTGGTCATATCATTTACAAATATTTTCTCCCATTCAGCAGATTGTCTCTTCATTGTGTTGATGGTTTCCTTTTAAGTTTGATGAGGTCCCATCTGTTTATTTTTGCTTTTGTTTCTTTCACCTTAGGAGTCAAATCCAAAAAAATGTTGCTATGATTTATATCAAAGACTGTCCTGCCTGGTTCTGGATTTATCATAAGTGAAAAACTCAATAACTTCCAATTTAACAAGAGAAGTTATAACAAGTGCCTGCTTAAGTCTTAATTAGTTCTCTGAGTTCTAAAATGTTCTGTTATTTTTCTTATGACATCCGTTTTTGTCTTCCTTACTGTAACAAGTAAATAAAAGTATGAAGAAAAGATCAAACTTTGAAAAATATGCTCACCATAATTTTAAAATGATATTTGCAACTGAATTTTTGTGCGTTTTTTTTCACGTGGACTATTTTTAAAGTCTTAATTGAATTTGTTACAATATTGTTTCCATTTTATGTTTTGGTTTTTGGCCATGAGGGATGTAGGATCTTATTTCCCCAACCAGGGATTAAACCGGGACCCACTGTATTGGAAGGTGAAGTCTTAACCTCTAGACTAGCAGGGAAGTCCCTTCATTTTATCATTTACTTTTATTATTAAAGAAAGCTTTATACTGGGACATACTAATATTCCACTGGCTATTTCTCACCAATAGAGCTTGGATATTTGGGGATCTGCCATTTTGGAGATAAAAATAAGACAGTGGGTAAGTCATGCTTGGATATAGACCTACCACCCACCAACCAAAGCTTATCGCCAACTTCTAGCAAAATAGTATACAGCAGGTGATGAAATGTTTGTTGAATGAATAGTTGAAGGGATGAGTAAATCTGTTTCTGCACCTTGTATAACCAATGGTTATTACTTGACCAGAGTCACACAATTACTTATGGAACAATTCCAGAAATGAAGCCCAGTTTCTTGACTTCCAGCAAATGTGCCCCCTCTGTTCTACCTCCTCATTGGACCGGAACCAAATGTCACTCAGCCTCTTCTTATCTGCTCTTACAGTCAGATTTGAGTGATAGAGTGCAAGGCCGAATGACTGGCATCTTTTGTTTCTATTTTGGGGATGGATTTTTTAAAGTGAGTTTTTGTTATCTATTATGGTTTAGTTAGAAAGTGGGAAAGGTGGAAAGTAAGAAAGTGATGTGAGATGTTAGAGTTGAACCATAAAGAAGGCTGAGCACCAAAGAATTGATGCTTTTGAATTGTGGTGCTGGAGAAGACTTGAGAATCCCTTGTACAGCAAGGAGATCAAACCAATCAATCCTGACAGAAATTAATCCTAAATATTCAATGGAAGGACTGATGCTGAAGCTCTAATAATTTGGCCACCTGATGCAAACAGCCAACTCATTGGAAAAGACCTTGATGCTAGGAAAGATTGAAGGCAAAAGGAGAAGGGGCGGCAAAGGATGAGGTGGTTAGATAGTATCACTGACTCAATGAACATAAATCTGCACAAACTCCGGGAAATAGTGAAGGAAGAGGTAGCCTGGCATGCTGCAGTCCATGGGGTCACAAAGAGCTGGGCTTGGCTTAGCGACTGGACAACAACAAGAGTAAAGGATTTAAAAATTAGAAAAACTCTATAAATCTATTTCTCAGATGGGTTTATATTTGACAGGCATTGCAATATAGCTTACCCTATTTTCTACACCATAAAAAGTAGTTATTTTTGGACATCTTGTGATCTAGAAATGGAGGATTCTATAATGACTGACCTTCCCACTGGTTTGTTTCACCCTGTTAAGGGATGATGTGCTGTGTGCTGAGTTAAGTCACTTCAGTCAAGTCCTATTCAGTAACAAATTTAGTATATTTAAGATTGCCTATAAACCCACAACTCAGTTTCGTCTTAAGAGGCAAAATCTTATAAATAGAGTGCAGTTTGAGTCCTGAAAAAAAAAATCTCTGAATCTTTAATAACAGATGAAGTTAAATTGCTCTTAATTTATTTAAACTGAAAAATGTCCTTCTAAAAACAGACTTGGATCATGAGACCAGTAGAGAACATATCTGAAGATTCCTCTATCAGAAATAGCCAGCATAATACAGGAAATGTGATCCTTTTTTGGAAATGTAGCAAGGGCTTAAGTGCAGGTACTTGGATGTTCTCTGATAAAGTGAAAAATTCTAAACATTCATCTGCTTTAGGAGTTTAACAAGGGAAGAGAAAAAGCAGTGGTTAGAAATGATCTACAGGATAGGAATGAAGACCAACTTTCTGTTTTGAGTGCTTTGCAAATGTGTATTTCTGTGTGTCTAATACAATAAATAAATACTCTCCAGCACTTCAGATTATTTATATTACTCTGGCGTTTCCATAATCTACTTGTGTTTTAAAATCTCTTTTATCACACTCAGGTTTATTGATTACCAGCATTGCTTTCTATCACTGTGAATTTTAAATTTTTTTTAGATCTTCCAACTTTCTTACCACAAAAATATATTAAGATTCTTAATCTGCCTTATCAGGAAACAAGAAACATAGCATATTGTGGTAACATATTGTGGTAGAAGGCAAAGCAAGGACCATCGAACTGTTTAGATTTAAATCCCAGCTTGGCCACTGCCTCAGATCTTTGACCACTGGTGTCAAAGTGTTTGAGCCTAATTTTTTTGAATATTCAATAGAAATTGTAAAACTCATATAGAGTTGTTATGAGCTTGAGATGAGATAATCTGTGTAAAATCTTAGCTCAATAACTGGCCCTTAATGAAGGTTAGTTCTTATTGTTCTTATTATCTCCTCACCCTGATTAGAATCTGTCACTCTAAGGAACTTCCCTGGTGGTGTCCAGTGGTTAAGACTTTGCCTTCCAACACAGGGGGTGCAAGTTCCATCTCTGGTCAGGGAGTTAAGATTCACATGCTTTGCAGTCAAAAAACCAAAGCATAAATCAGAAGCAATGTTGTAACAGACTCAATAGAGACTTTTAAAAATGGTCCACATCAAAAACAAACAAAAACAAAACTTAAAAGAATCTGGCACTCTGGAGTTAGCTAAAATGTTAAGGTCTTGGCTGAATAGGCAAAGTGAGGAATGTTCTCTTACAGCCTTTAGTGCTTGAACTCTGGACTTCATTTGATCATAAAAGGAGGAGTGTATGTGTGTGTGTGTGTGAGAGAGAGAGAGAGAGAGAGAGAGAGAGACCAAGTCAGAGACACCCATCATTTGGAGACTTGACACAGCTTCTGGGTATCTTTTAGTCTTTACCCTTCTCTCTTCCTTCTTGCTGGCACACCTCTTCAACCTGTCCTTGCATCTCTTGTCTCCTTCTCCACACTGTCCTAGAAGATCACCTCCTTTCATGTCCATGATTTCAACACTCACATATCTGCTGATGGCACCAAAATCTCTACTTAATATTTACAGCTCTCCTGAGCTTCAGATTTGTATCCCAGTGGCTCTTTGGGTGTCTTCCTCAAGTGTCCCTTAGTCTGTTCAAACTCAGCATTTAAAAATCTGGGCACATTATGTTTAATCCCCTCTCTTAGCTGCTAACCTGATTCTCTTGATTTCCTCTCATTGGCTGGTAAGGTCACCATCTACCCAAAACTGTTGATTAATAATCTCAGAGTCATTCTGAACCCGGTCTAAGTTAACTCGCCTGTCAACCCTACTTCTAAATCAACTCTCATTTCTTTGCCACCAGCAAGTTACTAGGAAACCCAGTTGTTGTTGTCCCAGAAGTCAAGTGAGGTGATTGACTATGTAAAAGGCTGAGGAGTGGAGCACAGGAGCAGCTTCTGTAGGCTGGTTCAGGGAGAGACCTGATGAAAATGGTCTTCAGAGACCAGGAGAGGAGAGGAATTGATAACTCTTGAGTATTAGCAGAGCTTTTAAGGAAGTTTGCTCAAATGTGCAGAGAAATTGGTTGGAAACTGGCATCGGAGGAAGTGGATTGAGGGGAATTTGTTGGTTTGTCTGTTTCCTTGTTTAAGTTTTTGTGCTGGTGGTGATGATCCAGAAGAAGGGGTGGAGATAGATAAAATAGAGAGGTGGGAACATTTGGGGTTCCATATATTTGAAAAGGTGAGAAGATGTCAACTCTTAACTCTTGAGCACTGGCTTTATTGGTTCATCCTGACTATTTTTGTTTTTCCGAATGACTGCAACACTTTGTTCATGGTCAGTGTTTAGTGAATCTGTATGTACTTGTTTGTTCTTTTGTTAATGTAGAAAAGAAAAAAGAATGCATACACTTTTTAAAAAAAATTTAACTGTGCTGGGTCTTCGTTGTGGCTCATGGACTTCTCTAGTTTTGGTGCACAGGCTCCAGAGTGCAGGGGCTTAGTAGTTGTGGCATACTGGCTTAGTTGCCCCCACAGCTTGTAGGGTCTTAGTTCCCTGACCGGGGATCGAACCTGAGTCCCCTGCATTGAAAGGCAGATTCTTAACCCCTGGACTACCAGGGAAGTTAAAAAATGTACACTCTTTAAATTTTCTTCTTCCCTCTCTCTTCCATATTGTACCCTGTTGTACTCTACTTCATTCCCTTAGTTCACTCAACGTTATTTTCATAAGGAGGAGAGAGAGAGGGCAGTAGTTGGGGGGAGAGAGAGACAGAGAGAGAGGTGGGAGGGGAATCTATGAAACTTTATGGAAATTTATTGTTCAATTTTGGAACAAATAAGAGCCTGGCAGTGATGGAAATGCTGTCTTCTCTATCCCTGCCTCACGTGGAGAGCCCCATCATCTTCAGGATACCCTAGCTGTCAATCAACCAAAGTCCTCCGTCACTGGGGCTTTGTTGCCGATGGATAGAGGGGCTGTTCTCCCACCCACTTTCCCTCCCCCTCTTCTGATGCCACAGTGTTTTCCTCTCTGGCTCCATCCCTGTGTTCCTAACTGTCTCTCCACCTACACACGCACAGGGACTGATTTCCTCTGTGGGGCAAACTTTTTATCTTCCTTATAAAACTTGAGTGTATTTTGTGTTGCTGAGTTCTCTTTCTGTTCTGTGTCTAGAGAGCCTGTTCTAAACCCTGGTGAGGACTGAATGCTAAGTTGCTTCAGTTGTGTCCGACTCTGTGCGACCCCGTAGACGGCAGCCCATCAGGCTCCACTGTCCCTGGGATTATCCAGGCAAGAATACTGGAGTGGGTTGCCATTTCCTTCTCCAATGCATGAAAGTGAAAAGTGAGAGTAAAGTAGCTCAGTCATGTCTGACTCTTAGCGACCTCATGGACTGCACCCCACCAGGCTCCTCCATCCGTGGGATTTTCCAGGCAAGAGTACTGGAGTGGGGTGCCATTGCCTTCTCCGGGTGAGGACTGTATTGAGGCATTCTAAACTTCTCTTTCTCACATTTTCTAGCAATTAAATATCTTTGTTTAAAAAAAAAAATGTTTGGCCTGAATCTTTAATGATGAAGCAAATCAGACCACCACTTAAGTACCTTAAAGATAATTGAGTAATCATTGATACGTCTCACCTGTTAGCCATGTGTTTGATTTTGGATGGCTCTGGGCCTGGGAATGAATGGCACACCCTGCAAATTTTCCTGCTCTGGGGAAAACTATCATCTCCCTGATCCTTCCAGGTCAGGATCACAGGGAGAGCCATGGATTCCATAGAAGAGCTGATGTGGGGCTATTTTAAGATTTCCCTAATTCAGGGATTTGGAAACCAGCAATTGGCTCCGGCAATACAAACTGAGGCCAAACTTCTATGGATTTGAAGTTTTCTCTTACATATGTAAATGCTGCAGATTCTCACCACATCCTTATTAATTCACGCAGTCAGCCTTGCACAGCCTGTATTTCAGGCTCTCAACTTTCACCCCAAAGCTAAGATTCTCTGTTGCCTTAGCTTCTGATGCCCTGTGTGTGTGTGTTGGGGTGGGAGGCGGGGGGGAGTGGAGAGAGAGAGAGGGAGAGAGAGATGGCACTCAGAGCCCCTATGGAAGAAATAGGCAGTAGGACCTTCCTGTGTTTAGACTAGAAGCCTGACACAGGCCAATTGTTTCTTAGGTTGATTGGTGATTTGTGATGGGGTCCAGTACAAAAGGAGAATCTGGACCAATCCCTGTCCTTCTCTTGTGTTTTAACTAGGCAATACGGAAATAATTAGGTACTTACTAATAAGAGAGAATCTAAAGTTGCAAAGAAAACAAGTGTGGCCAGGGAAGCCATCATGGGCTTGAGTGCTGAGTTCATGATGAAGGTAATCCTAAGACACCAACTGATGGAAAGAAGACCTTAACCCACATAAGAGAAGCTTCATCCACTAGGAAATGAGGTTAACTGGTATTCAAGGCCTAAAAGTTACACAATTCTAAAGGTCCTATATAAGAAAAAGAATATAAAATGACAAATATAAAGTCACTAGAGTCTCACCCAGATTCTTGGTAAAGACCCAAGCCAGTCATAGACCTTAAAGTTTAAACTTTGTTGAGTTCACACAAAATCCTGCTAAGCACTACAGGGGCTTGATTTTTAATGGTGTTCAGAGCTTTCTTCAAGTTAGTAAGCATCCTAAAAATAAACCCCACTTAACTTGTGTGAGATATTTTCATTGTAGCAAAAGCCTGATTAAAGTATGATGTGTACATCGAATATATTGACAGCAGGCTAGCAAATTAGCAGATATATTTGTTTATCTGATTACATTGGCAACAGGAAAAGCATTGAGTCCACTAATAAAGAAAACTACCTAGATTGCTAGGGTTTCTTTCTCATTAGCAAGCTATAAAAAGTCTCCACTATTGTAGTGCCCTGCCTTCCAGGCTATTGGGGTTACATTCTGAGGTTATAAGCTGCCTCTTATACTTGCTCTTTTCTCTTCAAACCTAAGTTTCTTATAGTATTTGAAAGGGTCCTGGAAAGAAACATATAGGAAAAAGAATTTCAGTAAGTATATAGTTTCTTTAAACTTGATGCCTATATAAGACTCAATATGATAATTTAATGTAGATTAAATTTATCTCAGATTTATCAATTTTTCCTTTATGATTAATGTATGGTAATCCTTTTCAAAGTGATCTTTTTCTAAATCTTGGCCTGTCTCAAAGTCACAAAGATATTCTATGTTTCTTCTAAAAGTTTCATCATTTTATCTTTCATATTTGTACCTATAGTTCATTTAAGATTGATTTTTATGTTATGGTGTGAGGGAGGGATCAAGATTCAGTTTTTCCGCCCATATTATCAGTGAAGTACAAATGAAAACCCTAATGTACTTATACTATTATTGAGAGATTATTCTCCATGGACAGCTTGTATGTCTGTATGTCTTTTTGGGGGGGGAGGGGGGAGGGGGTGTTGGGTTGGGAAATGCCACACAGCATGCAGGATCTTAGTTTCCAAACCAGGGACTGAACCCATGACCCCTGCAGTAGAAGCCGAGTCCTAACTACGGGACTGCCAGTGAAGTCCCTGTGCGTGTTTTGCAAGCAGAGATAATACTCCACTTTGAGAGCTTGCCTTGTCCCTAATTACCTTTTCAGAGATGTTTGAAAAGTTTACAGCCTCGGAAGATAAAGATAGTATCTCCTTCTAGAGTAAGGCAGGCCCACTCGCCATCCACTTTAAAAGAGTCAGTTCCCGTAAGCACAGGATTGCTGTCCTGTGATGCGCCTCACTGCTCATGCAGGTGCCATCTGGCTTTACTTGCATTACTCTGTGTGAACTGTGGGCTTCCCAGGTGGCACAGTAAAAAAGAATCCGTGTGCCAGTGCGGCAGATGCAAGAGATGTGGTTTGGACCCCTGGGTCGGGAAGATGCCCTGGAGTAGGAAATGGCAACCCAATCCAGTATTCTTGGAGAAATTGCCTGGAGAAATCCCATGGAAAGAGGAGACTAGTGGGCTACAATCCATGAAACTACAAAAAGTTGGACATGACTGAGCACACGCTGGACTGGAAGAAACACAAGCTGGAATCAAGATTGCCGGGAGAAATATCAATAACCTCAGATATGCAGATGACACCACCCTTATGGCAGAAAGTGAAGAGGAACTCAAAAGCCTCTTGAGGAAAGTGAAAGTGGAGAGTGAAAAAGTTGGCTTAAAGCTCAACATTCAGAAAACGAAGATCATGGCATCCGGTCCCATCACTTCATGGGAAATAGATGGGGAAACAGTGGAAACCGTGGCAGACTTTATTTTTCTGGGCTCCAAAATCACTGCAGATGGTGACTGCAGCCATGAAATTAAAAGACGCTTACTCCTTGGAAGGAAAGTTATGACCAACCTAGATAGCATATTCAAAAGCAGAGACATTACTTTGCCAACAAAGGTCCGTCTAGTCAAGGCTATGGTTTTTCCAGTGGTCATGTATGGATGTGAGAGTTGGACTGTGAAGAAGGCTGAGTGCCAAAGAATTGATGCCTTTGAACTGTGGTGTTGGAGAAGACTCTTGAGAGTCCCTTGGCCTGCAAGGAGATCCAACCAGTCCATTCTGAAGGAGATCAGCCCTGGGATTTCTTTGGAAGGAATGATGATAAAGCTGAAACTCCAGTACTTTGGCCACCTCATGCGAAAAGTTGACTCATTGGAAAAGACTCTGATGCTGGGAGGGATTGGGGGCAGGAGGAGAAGGGGATGACAGAGGATGAGATGGCTGGATGGCATCACTGACTCGATGGATGTGAGTTTGAGTGAACTCCGGGAGTTGGTGATGGACAGGGAGGCCTGGCGTGCTCCAATTCATGGGGTCGCAAAGAGTCGGACACAACTGAGCGACTGAACTGAACTTAAGCAGAACTCTCCCTGTTGGGAATGTAAATTGTCACGTCCATTTTGGGGAACTGTTTGACAGTATCTACTAATGCTAAACAATTTATGCCATGACTCAGTAAGTTCCTTTCCTGGGTTTATATAGAACCCAATACATTTCTATTCCTTTTTTTTTTTTTTAATTTTATTTTTAAACTTTACAATATTGTATTAGTTTTGCCAAATATCGAAATGAATCCGCCACAGGTATACCCGCGTTCCCCATCCTGAACCCTCCTCCCTCCTCCCTCCTCTACCCTCCCTCTGGGTCATCCCAGTGCACCAGCCCCAAGCATCCAGTACCGTGCATCAAACCTGGACTGGCGACTCATTTCATACATGATATTATACATGTTTCAATGCTATTCTCCCAAATCTCCCCACCCTCTCCCTCTCCCACAGAGTCCATAAGACTGATCTATATATCGGTGTCTCTTTTGCTGTCTCGTACACAGGGTTATTGTTACCATCTTTCTAAATTCCATATATATGTGTTAGTATACTGTATTGGTGTTTTTCTTTCTGGTTTACTTCACTCTGTATAATTGGCTCCAGTTTCATCCACCTCATTAGAACTGATTCAAATGTTTTCTTTTTAATGGCTGAGTAATACTCCATTGTGTATATGTACCACAGCTTTCTTATCCATTCATCTGCTGATGGGCATCTAGGTTGCTTCCATGTCCTGGCTATTATAAACAGTGCTGCAATGAACATTGGGGTACACGTGTCTCTTTCCCTTCTGGTTTCCTCAGTGTGTATGCCCAGCAGTGGGATTGCTGGATCGTAAGGCAGTTCTATTTCCAGTTTTGTAAGGAATCTCCACACTGTTCTCCATAGTGGCTGTACTAGTTTGCATTCCCACCAACAGTGTAAGAGGGTTCTCTTTTCTCCACACCCTCTCCAGCATTTATTGCTTGTAGACTTATGGATTGCAGCCATTCTGACTGGCGTGAAATGGTACCTCATAGTGGTTTTGATTTGCATTTCTCTGATAATGAGTGATGTTGAGCATCTTTTCATGTGTTTGTTAGCCATCTGTATGTCTTCTTTGGAAAAATGTCTATTTAGTTCTTTGGCCCATTTTTTGATTGGGTCATTTATTTTTCTTACATTTCTATTCCTGATAGAAATGTATCTATGTGTTTACCAAAAGCCATATACAAGAATGATCCTAGACACACTCTTTAGAATTGCCTCCAATACAAAACAACCCAAATGTCCATCAGCAGTAGAATGAACCGATACATTGCTATAGACAGATTTCATTGCTTCATACAATGAAATACTACAAATAAATGAGCATTAAAAAAACCTACAGTTACAGCAATGTGGAGGAACTTTGCAACATAACATTGAGTGGAAGAAGCAACATGCAAATCAGTACATATACCAGTGGTATATTCCAGAACAGGAAAGCTAGTACATAGTGTTAAACATCATGATGGTAGTTTTCTTTGTTGGTGGTTAGTGAAAGGCATAGGGCACTGAGGGATTCTCCAATGGTGCTAATTATGTTCTTTCTTAAGCTGAATATTGGCTATGCAAGTGTGTGTCTGTTATGTGAATGCATTAAGCTGTAAACACATGAGTTGTAGACTTTCCTATATGTATACTATGTTCCACTAAAAAGACAGAAATAACAACTCTGAGGCCTTTTACTTAGCAGACTAAGTTAGCTCAAATAATAATTCTGTCTAATGTTACTTCATTCAAGATTAAACAAGATTAAACAGAGCATAATTTTGAGCTCCACTGGGCTTGGAGGGCAGAGTTCAGAAACTCCATACAGAAAACAATAAGTCATAGTGAAAACTGTAATTTGAAAAGATACATGCATCCCAGTGTTTATTGCAACACTATTTACAATCACTAGGACATGGAAGCAAACTAAATATCCATCAACAGAGGAGTGGATAAAGAAGATGTGGTATACATATACAATGGAATATTACTCAACTGGAGGAGGGCATGGCAACCCACTCCAGTGTTCTTGCCTGGAGAATCCCATGGACAGAGGAACCTGGTGGGCTGCAGTCCATGGGCTCACAAAGAATCGGACACGACTGAGCAACAAAGCACAGCACGTTACTCAACTAAAAAAATAAAGAATGAAATAATGCCTTTCGGAGCAATATGAATGGACCTAGAGACTGTCATACTAGTGAAATAAGTCAGGCAGAGAAAGACAAATATACAATATTGCTTATATGTGGAATCTTAAAAAATGATAAAAAAAGAACTTATTTGCAAAGCAGAAACAGTCACAGATGTAGAAAACAATCTTATGGTTACCAGGGGGTGAAGGTATTGATAAGTTGGAAGATTGGGATTGATATAGACACACTACTATATATAACATGTTCAAAGCAATCTTAGTCATTGATGAGCATGATTCCATTGAGTCTCACAAGCCCTTGAACTCTACACACAACCCCAAACCCAACATCATACTTGGACTAGTTCATGACTTTTCTTTTGGCTGCCTTGGGTCTTTGTGGCACGTGAGGATCTTTCATTGTGGCACACAGATTCCCTAGCTGTGGCGTGGGCTTAGTGGTTGCAGTGCATAGGCTCTCTAGCATGGCACATGGGCTTAGTTGCTCCACAGTGGCATGTGGGATCTTACTTCTCCTACCAGGAAGTGAACCCCCACCCCCTGCATTGCAGGGCAGATTCTTAACCACTGGATCACCAGGGAAGCCCCAGTTCGTGACTTTAAAGAGTGTTACAGTTTACTTTACCATTCTTATAGCGACATAAACCTAGCGAATATAATTTATGAAATGACAGCACGTAACAGGAAGAATCTGAAGAATAATTTTTAAGTGAGCAGTGAATGGAAATAACCACCGTTCCCTCAAAACCTGCTCTGCAAAACTTAAGAAATGATGAATTACTCATACCACTTGCTCATTTGTGTTCTGACTCATTCGCCTTTGAACATCATGTTAAAGGAAGTTAACAATACAGAAAGTTAACCCAAGCTTATCAAAGTGTGCAGGACAGATTTATCTGTAACAAATTTTAAAGAAGCTTATGTTAATTGGCTCTGTTTAAAAATCCTTTTTTTTTGTTGAGGCTAGAATTTATTATTACACCAGAATACCAAAGAAACAGGAGTAATTATGTTTCCTATAACACTGTTTTTGATGTGCTAGTTGAAAGCTCTCTGCTTTAGGTCTTTAGTCTGGGCAGGACAGGGGAGATTCTTCATATAAAGTTCTAATTCTTCTGAAAAAGGCTTAGGAACCACTTCTGAGAAGATATTACAATGTAAATGAAAAAATTTTAATCATTTAAATGTGCAAATGATCGTGTAAGAACAGTAGCCTTGAGAGAAATTTTTTACTAGGTTACGTGTTAAGTCAAGAGGTGTACAATCCACCTGCAGTGGTAAAGTCTATTTTTTATAGTTTGCTTTGGAACTGGTATGAGACACCAAAAATAAGCCTATCCAGGATTAACTAACCTTTAAAAATTGCCCTTGGAAAATCAGTGTTCCATATGCTATACTAATGCAAGTATTACCTGTTAAAGGCTTCAACAATTAACCAAACATCCCATGGCAGGAACAAGACAGATTTTTAAAATTCTTTGAGATCCCATCAAAGATCTGCCATAAGATTCTATTCTTTTCTTTTTTTGACAAAGTTTTGGTTCCCTTGTTTATTTTGGTTTCACTGTCACAAAGATTCACGAATAATAATGAATACTTCTAAAGTTCTATACAAATTATATGCATCGTATTTATAAGCTGTCTCTTGATTTCATTTAAAAGAGAACATGGTTTGTTAAGGCAATAAAATAATGTACTAGCCAAAACATAAATAAGTTGTTCTAATATTATCTCCCAGATTCATATTTATGAAGTTAAAGCAAAGACATATGGACCTGTGAGGTAACCACATGTGAGATCTGCTTTGAGAAAAAGTTTGAAGACTTCTCTATTTGCATGGTCTGAAGGATGCACCAGTTCACTCATTCACAAACTAAGGTATATATATATATAT
The DNA here is from genome assembly GCF_003369695.1 of Bos indicus x Bos taurus. Classification (NCBI taxonomy): domain Eukaryota; kingdom Metazoa; phylum Chordata; class Mammalia; order Artiodactyla; family Bovidae; genus Bos; species Bos indicus x Bos taurus. Next base: position 50,784,309 of record NC_040088.1, on the reverse strand, counting down.
ATATGAGGACTAGATTGTAGACACAACACTAGAAATAAAGCAGCAGAGAGAGGGGCAGTGGGAGTAAAGATTTCAAGACTCAAGGACATAAGAATGTGGGGGGAAAGAGTGAGGATGGGAAAGACCAGCAGAGGCTGACACAGCTGTGAAGACCCCAGCAGAAAGAACCTGATAAAAAGTGTTAGAACTACCATACGACCGTGCAATCCCATTCCTGTGCATATAACCATTTGTTCAGTTCAGTTCAGTTGCTCAGTCATGTCCGACTCTGCAACCACACGAATCGCAGCACGCCAGGCCTCCCTGTCCATCACCAACTCCCGGAGTTCACTCAAACTCATGTGCGTCGAGTCAGTGATGCCATCCAGCCATCTCATCCTCTGTTGGTCATCCCTTTCTCCTCCTGCCCCCAATCCCTCCCAGCATCAGGGTCTTTTCCAATGAGTCAACTCTTCGAAGGAGGTGACCAAAGTATTGGGAGTTTCAGCTTCAGCATCAGTCCTTCCAATGAACACCCAGGACTGGTCTCCTTTAGAATGGATTAGTTGGATCTCCTTGCAGGCCAAGGGACTCTCAAGAGTCTTCTCCAACACCACAGTTCAAAAGCATCAATTCTTCGGCGCTCAGCCTTCTTCACAGTCCAACTCTCACATCCATACATGACCACTGGAAAAACCATAGCCTTGACTAGACGGACCTTTGTTGGCAAAGTAATGTCTCTGCTTTTGAATATGCTATCTAGGTTGGTCATAACTTTCCTTCCAAGGAGTAAGCGTCTTTTAATTTCATGGCTGCAGTCACCATCTGCAGTGATTTTGGAGCCCAAAAAAATAGTCTGACACTGTTTCCACTGTTTCCCCATCTATTTCCCATGAAGTGATGGGACCCATAGAAAACCATAATTACAAAGTATACATGCACCCCAGTGTTCATTGCAGCACTATTTACAATAGCCAAGATATGGAAGCAACCTAAATGTCCATTAACAAAGGACCAGATAAAGAAGATGGGGACCTATATACAATGGAATATTACTCAGCCATTAAAAAGAACAAAATTGTGCCATTTGCAGAGATATGAGTGGACCAAGAGATTGTCATACTGATTGAAGTAAGTCAGAAAGTGAAAAATATCATATATTAATGCAGATATGTGGAATCTAGAAAAATGGAACAGTTGAACCTATTTGCAAAATAGAAATAAAGACACAGATTTAGAGGACAAACATATGGACACCTAAAGGGGGAAGCAGGGGAGGGATGAACTGAGATATTGGGATTTACACATATACACTAATATTATGCTGCTGCTGCTAAGTCGCTTCAGTCATATCCGACTCTGTGCGACCCCAGAGACGGCAGCCCACCAGGCTCCCCCGTCCCTGGGATTCTCCAGGCAAGAACACTGGAGTGGCTTGCCATTTCCTTCTGAAATGCATGAAAGTGAAAGTGAAGTTGCTCAGTTGTGTCCGACTCCTAGCAACCCCATGGACTGAAGCCCACCAGGCCCCTCCGTCCATGGGATTTTCCAGGCAAGAACACTGGAGTGGGTTGCCATTGCCTTCTTTGCTACTTTGTATAAAATAGATAAATATTGAGAACCTACTGTATAACACAGGGAACTCTATTCAGTGCTCTGTGATGACCTAAATGGGGAGGAAATCCAAAAGAAGGAGAGTATATGTATATGTATAGCTGATTTACTTTGCTGTATGCCTGAAAGTAACACAGCATTGTAAAGCAAATAAACTCCAATTTAAAATAAATCAGTTGTGTAACACTTAAGAAAAAAATAAACTAACAAGAATTACAGCTTATAAATTCTTTTAAAAAATTCTTTTAAAAATTCTTTTTTTTTAAAATTCTTTTAAAAAAAGAGGGACGTGGCGCCAGGAGTATTTTGTTTTCTTTTTTAAGTGAGTCTGTTGGCAGTGCTCGGATGTGAATGGTGAGGGGGAGGGGCCTCTGGCTCAGCCCTCTGTGGTTTCCAAATTGAAGGTGAGACATCCTGATTCCGTACTGTTGACTGACGACAGTGAGAAGAAAGAAACAGAATTGCTGTGAAAGATGTTTGTTAAGGAAGAATTAATGTCATTTCCTATCCGATCAGATGGAGAGACGGAAGAGAAGAAAGGTAATGTGTACAGTTCTGGCTGAGGCAGTTAGACTAATACCTCCACTGTGGAAAAGGAACTCTAAAGACTTGGTAACAAGCTTTTATTTTCCATATGGTCAGATTTCTTGGCTTTATTTTATTTTTTGTTTTTTATCAAAGTATAGTTGCTGTATAATATTATGTAAGCTGTTGTTCAGTCTCTAAGTCGTGTTCAACTCTTTGCGACCCCATGGACTCCAGCACATCAGGCTCCTCTGTCCTCCACTATCTCCCAAACTTTGTTCCAGTTTATGTCCATTGAGTCTGTGATGCTATCTAACCATCTAATCCTCTGCCACCCACTTCTCCTTTTACCTTCAGTCTTTCCCAGCATCAGGGTCTTTTTCAAAATGTCTGCTCTTCGCATCAAGTGGACAAAATATTGGAGCTTCAGCTTAAGAAACAGTCCTTCTAATGAATATCCAGGCCATTTCCTTCTCCAGGGGATCTTCCCAGATCAGAGATCGAACCCGCATCTCCTGCATTGGCAGGCAGATTCTTGACCAATGAGCCACCACCAAGAAAGCCCCATTATGTAAGTGACGGTGTACACTGTAGTGATTCACAATTTTAAAGGTTATACTCCATCTGTAATTATTATAAAATATTGACTCTATTCCCGTGTTGTCCAATATATCCTTGTAGTTTACTTGATCCCAGTTTATACCTCTTCTTCCCCTACCCCTATAATGCCCCTCCCCCACTTCCCTCTCCCACTGGTAATCATTAATTTGTTCTCTATACTTGTGAGTCCGCTTCTTTTTGTTATATTCACTAGTTTGTTGTATTTTTAGATTCCATGTAAGTGATATAATTCAGTGTTTTTCTTTATCTGACTTATTTCACTCAGCATAATACCCTCCAAGTCCATCCATGTTGCTACAAATGGCATTATTTATTCTTTTTTATGGCTGAGTCATATTCCATTGTACATATATGCTACATCTTCTGTTTTTCTCTTTGTTAAAAATGAATTTTTACTGGAGTATAGTTGCTTTATAATGTTTTGTTTTTGCTGTACAGCAAAGTGAATCACTTACATTTATACATATATTCCCTCATTTTATCTTTTAAAACAATATTTACTTAGTTATCAATTTGGGTCTTAGTTACAGTGCCCAGGATCTTTTGTCCTGGCACATGGCCTCTCTAGTGGCACTCTGGCTCAGTAGTTATGGCACATGAACACAGTTACTCTGTAGAATGTGGGATCTTATTTCCCCAAATAGGGGTTGAACCCAAGTCACCTGCATTGCATGGTGAATTCTTAACCCCTGGATCACCAGGGAAGTCCCTATCCCCTCTTTTTCAGACTTCCTTCCCATTTAGGTCACCACAGATCACTGAGTACAATTCCTTGTGCTATACAGCAGATTCTCATTCATGATCTATTTTACACACAGTCATGTATATATGTCAATCCCTATATCCCCATTCATCCCACCACCCCCTTCTGCCCTTGGTAACTGTAAGTTTGTTCTCTACATCTGTTACTCTATTTCTGCTTTGCAAATATGTTAATCTGATATACCACGTCTTCTTTATCCATTCATCTGTTGCTGGACACTTGGGTTGCTTCCATATCTTGACATCTGTAAACAATGCTACTGTGAACATTGAGGTGCATTTATCTTTTTGATTGTGTTCATTTTTTGGATATATGCCCAGCAGTGGGATTGCTCGATCATATGGTAACTCTATTTTTAGTTTTTTGAGAAACCTCCACACTATTTTTCACTGTGACTGTACCAATTTACATTCTCATTAGAGTTCAATTTGTTCATCAGCAGAGAAGATGAAGATATGATATTTTGTGTTCTGAATCTACAGTTCCAGTGATAATGCATTTTAATTAAAATGAATGTTATCTCTTTATAATTACTTGGTGTCTGGCTTAGTGTTATAGTTTCAGAGTGGGAGAAACGTTAGTGTATCAATTCTCTACTTTTTAAAAAACTGGGACATGGGGTTCTTTTTACAATGTTTTGTTCGTTTCTGTTGTGAATCAGCTATGTATATACATATATCCCCTCCCTCTTGGGCCTCAGTCCATCTCCCCATTCCCCATCTCTGTCAGCATGGTCAGCTCTCTACTTTTTATGGATGTCTTTGTTTCCTCTTGTTTCTTCTGGAGAGAGAGAGAGAGGAGGGAGAGAGAGAGAAATAGTGTGTGTGTGTGTGTGTGTGTGTGTGTGTGTGTAATAGAGATATTTGGGCAACCATATTCATCTCTGGTCACAAAGAGGCAGTGATCATACCCTGCAAACAATTGGCAAATAAAACTCAGAATCACTGCATAAAGGACTCAGCATTTGAAGGAGTCACAAGCTGCCAGCTAATGCCTTCAGAAACGACATTGAAGGAACTAATCATAACAGAATTACTAATAAGAGCTTTCAGCTGTGAATTTCTTTCATACCTACTGCCCCTTTACTGTGGAGAAGGCAATGGTACCCCACTCCAGTACTCTTGCCTGGAAAATCCCATGGATGGAGGAGCCTCGTAGGCTGCGGTCCATAGGGTCGCTAATAGTCAGACATGACTGAGCGACTTCACTTTCATTTTTCACTTTCATGCACTGGAGAAGGAAATGGCAACCCACTCCAGTGTTCTGGCCTGGAGAATCCCAGGGATGGGGTTGCACAGAGTCGGACATGACTGAAGTGACTTACCAGCAGCAGCAGCAGCAGCCCCTTTATTGTTGCTGTATATAAGTGAAAGTTAATCAAACCTTGGGGAATTCCACTCATTCTCTCTCAGCCAATAGGAAAGCATAAGAGAAGAAGGATTACTATTTATGAACTGGTTATCATGTGTTAAAGTCTCTATGCTTATTAGTACATTGAGTCCCCACAACTTTAGGAAACAGGTATTATTTTTCATTAATTTCTGGCAAGAAGCTTGATCTGCAGAGAGAGCAAAGGGTTTCTCCAAGGCCACTCAGAGCAGGATGGTATTTGTGGGTATTCAAACCAGGGCCACTGTAGTGCTTCAGCCAGTGTCCTAAAGCATTAGGCATTTTGAAAATTGTAGAGATTGATTTAGAGCAGAGAACTTGGACTATGTGGCCTGTTTAGAGCCAGGCTTATTTCATAGTGAAGTCTGTTAAATAACTGTCTTGATCCAATAAGATTTCAGCAGAGCATTCTCCCCTCCCCCTCCCTTCTTTCCTTCCTTCCTTGTGAATCAGTACCTTTGTTTCACAGGTTAATATATATGTACACTGCTGGATGGTGGCAAAATTTCACCATGAATTACTATTTGTTTATCCATTTTACAATTAGATGATTCTAAGACAAATCTCTAATACCAATAGTAGAAATGATTATATTCTGACCAGTATGCATACATACATACAGATATAGGCATACTATATATATATATATATACACACACACACACACACACACATACATATATATATATTGCCTCAGACAGTAAAGAATCTGCTTGCAGTGTGGAGACTTGGGTTCTATCCCTGGGTCAGGAAGATCCCCTGGAGAAGAAAATGGAAACTCACTCCAGTATTCTTGCCTGGAGAATTCTATGAACAGAGGAGCCTGTTGGGCTACAGTCCATGGGGTCCCAAAGAGTCAGACATGACTGAGTAACTAACATTTTCACTTTTCATATATACACAGTATATATATATATATACATACATACACATGGAGAGAGAGAGAGGGAGGGAGGGAGGGAGAGAGGAGAGAGAATCATTGTCACCATTATCTTCTTAGCCTTGGGTGAGATTTTTCATCTTCCTAAAAGTCTCTTCCTCTTTATAAAATGGAGCACACCTCATAGAATTGTTGCATAGAATTGTTGTAAGGACTTCATTAAATAATGTGTGAAGCTTTTGCATGGTTGCTGGTACATAGTAAGCTCGTTGTTTAGTCGCTAAGTACTATCCGACTCTTTGCGATCCCATGGACTGTAGCCTGCCAGGCTCCTCTGTCCATGGGATTCCCCAGGCAAGAATACTGGAGCGGGTGAGGGAAATGCACATGAAAATCACAAAGAGTGTAGAGCACACAGAACTCTACTTAATACTTTGTAATGACCTATGTTGACAGAAGAGTCCAAATGACCTATAACGACAAGAGAGTCCAAAATGCAGTACTTGGATGCAATCTCAAAAATGACAGAATGATCTCTGTTCATTTCCAAGGCAAACCACTCAATATCACGGTAATCCAAGTCTATGCCCCCACCAGTAATGCTGAAGAAGCTGAAATTAAATGGTTCTATGAAGACCTACAAGATCTTTTAGAACTAACACCCAAAAAAGATGTCCTTTTCATTATAGGGGACTGGAAGGCAAAAGTAGGAAGTCAAGAAACACCTGGAGTAACAGGCAAATTTGGCCTTGGAGTACAGAATGAAGCAGGACAAAGGCTCATAGTGTTTTGACAAGAGAATGCACTGGTCATAGCAAATACCCTCTTCCAACAATGCAAGAGAAGATTCTACACATGGATATCACCAGATGGCCGACATCAAAATCAAACTGATTATATTCTTTGCAGCCAAAGATGGAAAAGCTCTATACAGTCAACCAAGACAAGACCGGGAGCTGACTGTGGCTCAGTTCATGAACTCCTTATTGCCAAATTCAGACTTCAATTGAAGAAAGTAGGGAAAACCACTAGACCATTCAGGTATGATCTCAATCAATTCCCTTATGATTGTACAGTGGAAGTGAGAAATAGATTTAAGGGACTAGATCTGATAGACAGAGTGCCTGCCGAACTATGGATGGAGGTTTATGACATTGTACAGGAGACAGGGATCAAGACCATTCCCATGGAATAGAAATGCAAAAAAGCAAAATGGCTGTCTGAGGAGGCCTTACAAATAGCTGAGAAAGAAGAGAAGTGAAAAGGAAAGGAGAAAAGGAAAGATATAAGCATTTGAATGCAGAGTTCCAAACAACAGCAAGGAGAGATAAGAAAGCCTTCCTCAGCAATCAATGCAAAGAAATAGAAGAAAACAACAGAACGGGAAAGACTAGAGATCTCTTCAAGAAAATCAGAGATACCAAGGGAACATTTCATGCAAAGATGGGCTTGATAAAGGACAGAAATGGTATGGACCTAACAGAAGCAGAAGATATTAACACGAGGTGGCAACAATACACAGAAGAACTATACAAAAAAGATCTTCCCAACCCAGGTAATCATGATGGTGTGATTACTCACCTACACCCAGACATCCTGGAATGTGAAGTCAAATGGGTCTTAGGAAGTATCACTACGAACAAAGCTAGTGGAGGTGACGGAATTCCAGTTGAGCTATTTCAAATCCTAAAAGATGATGCTGTGAAAGTGTTGCACTCAATATGCCAGCAAATTTGGAAAACTCAGCAGTGGCCACAGGACTGGAAAAGTTCAGTTTTTATTCCAATCCCAAAGAAAGGCAATGCCAAAGAATGCTCAAACTACTGCACAATTGCACTCATCTCACACGCTAGTAAAGTAATGCTCAAAATTCTCCAAGCCAATATGTGAACTGTGAACTTCCAGATGTTCAAGCTAGATTTAGAAAAGGCAGAGGAACCAGAGATCAAATTGCCAACATTTGCTGGATCATTGAAAAAGCAAGAGAGTTCCAGAAAAACATCTATTTCTGTTATATTGACTATGCCAAAGGCTTTGACTGTGTGGATCACAATAAACTGTGGAAAATTCTGAAAGAGATGGGAATACCAGACCACCTGACCTGCCTCTTGAGAAACCTGTATGCAGGTCAGGAAGCAACAGTTAGAACTGGACATGGAACAACAGACTGGTTCCAAATAGGAAAAGGAGTACGTCAAGGCTGTATATTGTCACCTGGCTTATTTAACTTATAGGCAGAGTACATCATGAGAAACGCTGGGCTGGATGAAGCACAAGCTGGAATCTGGATTGCCAGGAGAAATAGCAATAACCTCAGATAAGCAGATGACCCCACCCTTATGACAGAAAGCAAAGAAGGAACTAAAGAATCTCCTGAAAAAAGTGAAAGAAGAGAGTGAAAAACTTGGCTTAAAGCTCAACATTCAGAAAACTAAGATCATGGCATCCAGTCCCATCAGTTCATTTCAGTTGCTCAGTCGTGTACGACTCTGTGACTCCTTGAATCACAGCACGCCAGGCCTCCCTGTCCATCACTATCTCCTGGAATTCACTCAAACTCACATCCATCGAGTCAGTGATGCCATCCAGCCATCTCATCCTCTGTCGTCCCCTTTTCCTCCTGCCCCCAATCCCTCCCAGCATCAGAGTATTTTCCAATGAGTCAACTCTTCACATGAGGTGGCCAAAGTACTGGAGTTTCAGCTTTAGCATCATTCCTTCCAAAGAACACCCAGGGCTGATCTCCTTTAGAATGGACTGGTTGGATCTCCTTGCAGGCCAAGGGACTCTCAAGAGTCTTCTCCAACACCACAGTTCAAAAGCATCAATTCTTTGGCACTCAGCTTTCTTCACAGTCCAACTCGCATCCGTACATGACCTCTGGAAAAACCATAGCCTTGACTAGACGGACCTTTGTTGGCAAAGTAATATCTCTGCTTTTCAATATGCTATCTAGGTTGGTCATAACTTTCCTTCCAAGGAGTAAGCATCTTTTAATTTCATGGCTGCAGTCACCATCTGCAGTGATTTTGGAGCCCCCAAAAATAAAGTCTGACACTATTTCCACTGTTTCCCCATCTATTTCCCATGAAGTGATGGGACCAGATGCCATGATCTTCATTTTCTGAATGTTGAGCTTTAAGCCAACTTTTTCACTCTCCACTTTCACTTTCATCAAGAGACTTTTTAGTTCCTCTTCGCTTTCTGCCATAAGGGTGGTGTCATCTGCATATCTGAGGTTATTGATATTTCTCCTGGCAATCTTGATTCCAGCTTATGCTTCATCCAGTCCAGCGTTTCTCATGATGTACTCTGCCTATAAGTTAAATAAGCAGGGTGACAATATACAGCTTTGACGTACTCCTTTTCCTATTTGGAACCAGTCTGTTGTTCCATGTCCAGTTTTAACTGTTGCTTCCTGACCTGCATATAGGTTTCTCAAGAGGCAGGTCAGGTGGTCTGATATTCCCATCTCTTTCAGAAATTTCCACAGTTTTTCACAGTGATTGTGATCCACACAGTCAAAGGCTTTGGCATAGACAATAAAGCAGAAATAGATGTTTTTCTGGAACTCTCTTGCTTCATGGCAAATAGATGGGGAAACAGTTGAAACAGTGGCTGACTTTATTTTTGCAGGGTCCAGAATCACTGCAGATGGTGACTGCAACCAGGAAATTAAAAGACGCTTACTCCTTGGAAGAAAAGTTAGAACCAACCTGGACCGTATATTATAAAGCAGAAACATTACTTGGACTCCAAAGGTCTATCTCGTCAAGGCTATGGTTTTTCCAGTAGTCATGTATGGATATGAATTGGATTATAAGGAAAGCTGAGCACCGAAGAATTGATGCTTTTTAATTATCATGTTGGAGAAGATTCTTGAGAGTCCCTTGGACTGTAAGGAGTTCCAACCAGTCCATCCTAAAGGAGGTCAGTCCTGAGTGTTCATTGGAAGGACTGATGCTGAAGCTGAAACTTCAATACTTTGGCCATCTGATGCCAAGAGCTGACTCATTTGAAAAGACCCTGATGCTGGGAAAGATTGAAGGCAGGAGGAGAAGGGGATGACAGAGGATGAGATAGTTGGATGGCATCACCAACTCAATGGACATGAGTTTCAGTAAACTCCGGGAGTTGGTGATGGGCAGGGAGGCCTGGTGTGCTGTGGTCCACGGGGTCACAAAGAGTCAGACATGACTGAGTGACTGAACTGAATGAACTAGATGGGAAAAGAATCTAAAAAAGAGTGGACACATGTATAACGGATTCAGTTTGCTGTGTACATCTGAAACTAACAACACTGTAAATCAACTAGACTCCAATAAATTTAAAAAAATCAGAAAAATGGAAAATAGCAAATGTTGGTGAGAAAGTGGAGAAATCTGAACCTTTGTATGTTGCTGTTTGGAATGTAAAACAGTACAGCAACTGTGAAAAAGATTTTATGGTACCTCAAAATGTTAAACCTAGAATCACCATTTCACCCAACAACCCACTCCGAAGTATGCACCCAAAAGAATTGAAAAGAGGTAGCTCAGATGGTAAAGAATTTGCCTGCAATGTGAGAGACCTGGGTTCGATCCCTGGCTTGGGGAGATCCCCTGGAGAAGGGAATGGCAACCGACTCCAGTATTCTTGCCTGAAGAATTTCATGAACAGAGGAGCCTGGCAGGCCCCAGTCCATGGGTCGCAAAGAGTTGAACACGACTGAGCAACTAAGCACACAGCATTCAAATAAAAACTTGTACATGAGTGTTATAGCAGCACTGTTCACAACAGTCAAAAAGTGAAAAAAAAAAGAATGTTAATAATGGGTAAATGGATAAACAAATGTGACTTATACATGCAGTAGACTATTATTCAGCCATAAAAAGGAATGAAGTTCTGAAGCAGGTTGCAACATGGGTGAACCTTGAAAATATTATGCTGAGTGAAGTGTCAGACACAAAGGGATGGATACTGTATGATTCTACTAAAAGAAATGTCTAAGATAGGCAACTTCATGGAGATATAAAGATTACAGGCTTCCAGGGTCTGGGAGGAAAGGGAAAGTGCAAGTTATTATTTAATGGTACAGTTTCCATTTGGAGAAATGAAAATGTTTTACAACTAGGTAGAGGTGATGGTTACACAATATTGTGAATGTCCTAAATGCCACTGAATTGGATACTTTCAAATGGTTAATTTTATCTTATTGGAATTTTATCTTAATAAAAAAGAGATTGCTAAAGTACCAATTGATGTGCTAGCCTAAAATAAAACACGGAGGCTCACAAATATGTCACTAAATATCGTAGTAATTGCTGGAAAATTTTTGTTCTAAATATGTGTTGGTGACTTAGAAAATAGTGTTTATTTCCGTATCCTTTTATAAAGACAAAAACCTGAAGCTAAGTGAAGACTCATCCAACTAAAAGCATTAGAATGGCTGTAATCGAAAGTACAAACATAAGAGAAAAATTAAGACTCTGACAGCTCGAGTGGCATTTTACAGCAGATCTACTTGCCAATAGAAATGTGGGAACAGTTAAAAATAGACAAGATGAACAAATCATAACAAATGGTAGGGACTTGCCTGTAATAAGGTTGAGGTTGAATTCTTCATTGTTTTCACTCATATTTCTTCCGGTCCTATTGAAATAGAGATACATATTTTGCTACATTTTACTGGTTATGAAATAAATATCTGAGCCAAGAATTGGAAGTGTGTATTGAGCTGAGATTCTGCATCACTTAACTTTTCTGAATCTTGGTTTTCTCAACTGTGAGATGGAAATAACAGAGACTTCCCTGGGAGTCCAGTGGTTAAGACTTCACCTTCCAATCCTAGGGTTGCAGGTTTCATCCCTGGTTGAGGAACTAGGATTCCACATGCCTTGTGACCAAAAAACCAAAACATGAAACATTAACAATATTGAAACAAATTAAAGACTTAAGAATGGTCTACAGAAAAAAAATTAAAAGATGAAAATAACAATATCCTCTTCCATGCCAGTAAGAAGCATCACAATAGATCATTTATGTAAGGCAGACTGCCTGGGATAGAGTCAACAACTATTAAACATTGAAAAGAAGACCCTCTCTATCCTAGAGCCATCTCCTTGAGATTTCTGCTTGATATTTGCTCCATATTTTAGGTCTTTTCCAGGGAGCAGTAGGAGGAGGAGTTACCTAAGTTTTGAAAATGGGAGTTTTTTAAGGAAAAGTACCATGGAGTTTGGGGCTTCCCTGGGGGCTCAGCAATAAAGAATCTGCTGGCAGTGCAGCAGCTGCAGGAGACTTGGTTTGGATTCCTGGGTTGGGAAGATCCCCTGGAAGAGGGCATGGCAACCCACTCCAGTATTCTTGCAAGGGGAATCCCATGGACAGAGGGCTGCAGTCCACAGGGTCACAAAAGAGTCGGACATGCTGACTTAACAACTTAGCACACACGCATGTGCCTTGGAGGTTTGAAACTAAACATGAGCCTCTTCTATGGTTTAAGGGCTACTCCATATAAAGTTCTTCATACACTTAAAGATTCTCATCAAGGGTCATCTCTGAATAAGCACATTCCTATTGCTGTTTCTGTGAATATGACTTTCATTAAAAAAAAATTATTTATTTGGCTGTACCAGGCCTTAGCTGGAGAAGGAAATGGCAACCCACTCCAGTATTCTTGCCTGGAGAATCCCATGGACGGAGGAGCCTGGTGGGCTACAGTCCACGGGGTCACAAAGAGTTGGACACAACTGAGCAACTTCACTTTTGCTTTCACTTTTCAGGCCTTAGCTGCAGCACATGGGACCTTCCATCTTTGCGTGGCATGCAGGATCTTTAGTTGTGGTGTGGGGGATCTAGTTCCCTGACCAGGGATCAAACCTAGAACCCCTGCATGGGGGGTGCAAGTCTTAGCCACTGGACCACCAGGGAAGTCTCATGACTTTCTAAATGGTTAATCATCTGAAAATATACATTGAGAATCCAAAAGCCGGACTCTTACCTCATGCCCTATACAAAATTAACTCAGAATGAATCAAAGACCTACAGGTATGGCCTAAAACTGTAAAACTCTTTGAGGAAAACAGAAGGGAAACATTTTATGCCATTCAATTTGGCAATAGGCAATAAAAAAAAGATAAATTGGACTTCAAAATTACAAACTTTTGTGCATCAACGGATACTGTCAACAGAGTTAAAAGGCAACCCATGGGATGGGAGGAAATAATTGCACATCATACATCTGGTAAGGGATTAAGATCTAGAATACATACATATAAGGAACTCCTATGGCTCACAAGAAAGAAACAAAAACCCATTGAAAAATAGGCAAAGGACTTGAATAAACATTTCTCCACAGAAGATAAGACAAATGACCAGCAAGCACATGAAAAGATGCTCAGCATTACTATCATTAGGGAAATACAAGTGAAAACCACAATGAGATACCACTTCATACCCACTGGGATGGTACTAAAAAAGAAAGAAAAATAACAAGTACTTGTGAGCATGTGGAAAAGCATGAAGCTTTGTGTACTGTTGGTGAGTGTGTAAATGGTGCAGCCACTATGGAAACCAGTATGGAAGCTCCCCAAATAGTTAAAAATGCAATTACTGTTTGATCCAGCAATTCCACTTCTAGGTACATACACAAAAGGACTAAAAGCAAGGACTCAAAGAAAGAGATGTTTATATATTGATGTTCACAGCAAGGTAAAAGCAAGTGAAGTGTCCAGTGATGGATAGATGGATAAACATAGTAGATACGAACAATGGAATATTATTCAACCTTAAAAAGGAAGGAAATTCTGACACATGCAGTGACCAGGATAAGCCTTAAAAGTATTATGCTAAGTGACACAAGCCAGTCTCCAAAGGACAAATACTGTAATATTCCACTAGATAGTCAATTCACAGAGACAGCAAGCAGAAAGGTGGCTGCCAAGGAGTAGGGGAGGGGAGGGCAGGGAGTTTAATGAGTATGGTGTTTCCATCTAGGAAGACGAAAAATGCTCTGGAGATGGATAATGTTGATGGTTACATAACAATATGAATGTACTTAATGCCACAGAACTGTACACTTAAAAATGATAAATTATTTGCTCTATGTGGCTAAGAGGTTAAAGCGTCTGCCTCCAGTGCAGGAGACCCAGGTTCGATCCCTGGGTCAGGAAGATCCCCTGGAGAAGGAAATGGTAACCCACTCCAGTATTCTTGCGTGGAGAATCCCATGGACGGAGAAGCCTGGTAGGCTACAGTCCACGGGGTCGCAAAGAGTCAGACACCACTGAGCAACTTTACTTTCACTTTTATCACAGTAAAAAATAAAAAAAGAAACACTGAATGTGTATGAGAAGAGGTTCATCCCAATTTAAAAAAAAATAACAGCAGTAACTTAGACTATAACTTAGAGTTCAAGAATATTTGCTTTTCTTGGGAAATTCAAGCAGGCAATCCTCAGTCCTCTCAGACAGCACTGTTCAACAGAAATATAGTGCAAGCCATGTGTCTAATGAGAGAAGCAATTCAAATTTTTTAGTAATTGTATTGGGCTTCCCTGGTGGCTCAGAAGAATCTGCCTGCTACGTGGGAGAAGTGGGTTCAATCCCTGGGTTAGGAAGATCACCTGGAGGAGGAAATGGCTACCCACTCCAGTATTCCGGCCTGAAGAATTCCATTGACTGTATAGTCCATGAGGTCAGAAAGAGTTGGACACGACTGAGCAATTTTCACTTTCACTTTATTCAAAGAGAAATAGGTGAAATTGATTTTAATAATTAATGGATGTATTTTAATACCATAACATCTATTTATTTAACATAATGTACTCAAAATAGATCATTTCAACATAGAGTCAGTGTAAAACTGTTTCTGAGATATTTTAGTCTTTTGGGTGGGATGCATGTGGGGTGCCTCACTTTGGTTTGAAAGTGAAAGTTCCACTGCTTTAAAAATGTTTAAAGGTAGCACTAGTTAAATTTCAAGTACTCCCTAGACTAGGGGCTACTAAATTGGCTAGGACAACTCGGCAGCATTTTTCTTTTCTTTGTTTAGCATTTATTCATTTTTGGTTGCCTTGGGTCTTAGTGGCAGCATGTGGGATCTTGGTTGGTACTTACGGGCTCTTCGTTGCATTGCTCAAGCTTCTCTCTAGTCATGTGGAGGGAGCGGAGCTGCAGCACCCCCAGTAGTTGTGGCTCACAGGAGCATAGTTGCCTCGAGGCATGTGGGGTCTTAGTTCCAAGACCAGGAATCCAACCCACATCCCCTGCATTGGAAGGCGGATTCTTAACCACTGGACCACCAGGGAAGCATTTTCTCCCCTGGAGAAATTGGTCTCTTAAGCTGAGACGAAACACCTCACAAGGTAGTCACATCTTAAATGATGCTAATGAACAACTGTGGGGGGAACTACTCAAAAGACCTGCCTCAGCTTGACAATATGACAAGTCTGGAGTGTTAAAATGAGCTACTTAAATGCAGAAGTCTGGACAGTACCTGTTTCTGGACCTAAAAGAGAACCAGAGGAAGGAAAGCTTGGTTTGCTCTCTGAGATGTGTTTATTTCTGACTGGGGAGGCCAAGAGTGAGCCAGGAAAGAGTGAAAGGAAGAGAGGAATACTGGAGTAGTGATGGTGGGTGGGGGTGGGGTGTGAAAGAGCGGTGAACAAAGACACATCTGTGTTTGGGAGAAAAATATGATTTTATCTCAGAACTTTCCTTTTTTATCATCACATCACTCTATCCCAAGGCCAAAGGAATTTTTTTAGAGGTTGAAGATTGTATTCCCCAAGTGCAAAAGAGTCCTTCTTCCTGTTCCCTGGTTTATGGAGCAAACCCCTAAAGATTGAATCATGTGTTATATGCTGAAAGCAAGGAATCAGAATCAAATACTGACTTCACTTACAGACATATTAATAGGAGGGTTGATCAATCTGAAATGATCTGTGTTTAGCTGCTTCTGAACAGTTGTGTTCACGTAAATTTGCCTTTAAAAATGGTTTATTAAGCTCTGATATTTATTTATTTGGCCACACCATGCAGAATGTAGGATCTTAGTTCCCTGACCAGGGGTCGAACCCACCCCCAACCCCTCGCACTGGAAGCACAGAGTCTTAACCACTGGACTGCCAAGGAAATCCCTAAGTTTGTGCTAATCTTTAGTGAGTGTGGGACAAGGGATCTAGGAGTATAAAGATGAACACGTCATACAAGGACCTACTGTAGAGCACAGGGATCACTGCTCAATATTTTATAATAACCTAAATAGGAAAAAAATTTTGAAAATAATAGATACTTGTATATGTATAACTGAATCACTTTGCTGTACACCTGAAACACAACATTGTTGGTCAACTATGTTCCAGTATAAAATGAAAATTTAAAAAAATAAAGATGAACAGAAGCAGCTAGTTTTGTGCAGAAGAGAGACATGGTCATTTTCTTTCAAGCTGGTAAGTGCAAACAAACCAAAACACTTTTTTCTTTTTAAAGCAAGGAAAGGAATTTCATCCCACACCAGAGTAATAAGGGTAAGCTTCCTGGAACAGAATTTTAAAAGCAACTGGTGTTAGCTAAGTGAAATAGGATGTCCTTCCAGGCAGAGGGCAGAATGATCAAGCATGAAACAGTGAGATGTGGGTAACTGCCCAGCAAAGAGAAATAACTTCAAAGGTTCCATCTTGTACATTTAAAGCATTACTCACTTATAACCTGTGTTGCCTAGTCTACTGTGTATTTCAGTAAGTACTTCATTCAATGCCAATATCTCTATTGCCCTGGATTATAGCAGACACACACATATACAATGACATGGATTAATAACATTTCTACTATTCACAGCAGGCTTATCTCTAGCAAGTACATGAATGTAGTCATCACAGCATGCAGCAATAGAAATACGAAAATCTGTTTCTCCAACCAGAAATGCAGTCTTAACCTGGGTGGCAGAGTAATTGAAGTCCACCAGGCAACTGAAAACAGGTCATAAAGTTGGGGTGTAAAAAACTCATGTGTAATTCCTGCCACTTGTCAGCTATTCGGGCTTGGTGACGTCAGTCTGCTAATTCTTCACCAAAATTCACTCTCCTAACTGGACTATGGTTCACAACTTGACTTGTAGGTTTTTCATGGGATAGAGTTTTAGCCAATAAAATGTAAGTAGGCGAGATCCAGAATACCTTCAAGGTTGGCCAATAACAATTTGCAAGCTCCACCTGTCCACCATGTATGTTCCAATGGCCACATTTTTCAAAATGGTAGATCGTTGCTCAAAAATTTGATCCTAAATGTGAGTATGAAGCAGAGCCCCTTCTGATGGTGAACCATTTACCCCAGCATCAAAGGAATGCATTTCTTGTTCTCTAATCCACTAAATACTTAGAGCTTATTTGCTATAGAAATTTGACCTATGCTAACTTAGGGAACAGTAATACCTACTTCACAGATGAGATGACATATATAAATCCTTAGCACAGGGCCTGGCAAAGTACTTTGGTAAGCCAAAGTACCAGTTGTTATAGTTATAATTTGGATGAGAATCAAATCATAAATTATAAATCAATGTGAAACTAAAAACTAGAAAGTTATACAATATTGGATATTCCAGACCTCTGTCTCTTGGATAGTTTTAAGAACTCATGAAATCTTATTACTTCTAATGAAGTCTTTACTTTGGAAGTGAAATTAAGCTTTCCCCAACCACTTACACATCTCAGTTGTAACCTTTCACTATACGCACACACAGCACACACACACACAGACACACGCACATGTACAACCCTCTAATGGCATGCACTTGCATCTTTATATGCTTTTAAATAATAATTACTGATTCAGGGCATTCATTTTATACTTCTCAAAAAGCAAGTGTGTAAATTAGTGGAATGTATCATAACAATTCATTTACCAGTGACTGATACAGGTATACCCTTATGAAAATGCCATTAATAATGTCTGAAATCTAGAACCATAAACGAGATGGAAAATGATTTACTAAGATGAGAAACCACACTGGTGCATATCTGTCCTAAAAAACTCTTACTCCAAGGTCTTAAATACAACCACAAATCTACAGGCAAGAGAGAAGTAAGGTAATTATAATCACTGGTTCTTCCATTTGCAAGAGGGGAAAACCCAACTCTTATAAAACTTCTGGCTTCCTTGGCCAGTGTTTCTTTTTTGCCTCTGTTCTCATCTCAGAGCATTAATAATGCCCAGAATATGCCTGTCCATTACAACAACTAATGAGCAGACCGGAGTTCACATACAGCTTGAACAAATTAGTCATCTGCATTTAAATGCCTTGGCTGATGATTGTACATCCATTATTACTGGGGAGCATCTGCATACCTTTCAACATTGAAAAGAATTGGGCTTTCCATATCAAATTATAGGTTTCATCTGTGGCTTTTAAGTACTGCACAAGTCAAGTTAAAAACAAAACTGACCATAATAGAAAACATCCATGATAAATTTCCCAAGAATTTACCCCCTACCCCCATCTATTCTGACATTATTCCCTTTTTTAGGTAGGTGCAATGTGGTGTTACTTTTTATTTGAAAACTATGACAAGTCAGGCTACAGCCTGAATGGGTACATTGTATAGTGTTACTGTTCAATATAAGCTAATTAAATTACACAGGTTATAAGGAAAGAATTAATATAATCCTTCCATAAAAGTTGTGATTAGGTAAATGTCTTTGTATCTTAAACTTTGCAAAGTTATATGCTGTCTTTTAAAACATGTGAAGACAGATCATTCATTCATCCATTTATGCAACAGGAGTTTTCAGGTTCCAACTAAGTGTCAGACACCATGCTGGATACAGGGGATGCTAAAATGAGTAAGACCCAATTGGCTGCCCCCAAGAACTCTGTCTAGTGGCAGAGACAAACAGAAAACACCGTTCTGTATCATAAATTAATGGAATGAATAAAATACACTCTATCATTTAAATGTTTAATTCAAACTTGACTTGCCCTTTGGCTATAAGCATTATTTTAAATGATTTGCAAGGTTGTTTTTCAATTTTGTGGTCTCTTTAAAAATCTGATGAAAGATAAAATTCTACTTCCCAAATGTTCATAATTAAAATCAAATGCACAGATAATTAAGTATACTATAAGAAATCCAACAGATGTCATGGGGAAACAAGTTTCATCAAACCTGATATTTTTAAAACAATATTAGAATGCATCTGTCATTCATTCCTTCAAGTATGCATTAACTGATTTCTAAGTGTTTACTAAGTAGACTGTAAACTACAAAATTCCTGATCTTCATTGTCCATGCTTCTAATCAAGATTCTGAGTGTGCTCAAGTGAATAAGCGTGGCTCCTACCCACACAGAATTTACACTCTAATCTAAAACCAGATTTAATGTTATCTGTCCTTTAATGTTCTTAAGAAGAATTTAAACATTATCTTAAGAAAATATCAGCAGATCATGACGCTCAAAGAGACTATAACTCCAAAATCTTTAAATACCTAGTCTTTTCCACTTTCTTATGTACATACATGCATACATATACACATGCACACATGCAAAACTGCTGCTGATTTTTATAAATGAAAATTAAAAAAAAAAATCTTAGCCAAGATTTTCAGAAGGCTGTTAGCCATGGCTGCAAAGCAGAGAGTGCCACCTCCCTCACTAGCTGGATACCCACCCATATCCTAACCAAGAGCTTCCTAACTCCCACTCTGTTGCTTTACAAAATGTGATTTTATTATTATTGTGAAATGTTGTTAACCAGTTTTTCACTGCTTCTGTTTAATAGAGATTTAATTGAATTACAACACTGCTTAAGTTTAAGGTGCACAGCATAATGATGTGACTTACATACATTATGAAATGATTATCATAATAAGTTTAGTGAAAACCATCATCATATAAATACAAAAAAATTTTTCCTTGTGATGAGAACTCTTAGGCTTTACTCTGTTAACAGCCCTCACATGTAACATAGAGCAGTGCTGATTATATTTCTCATCTTGAACATTACATTCCTAGTGCTTACATACCTTATAACTGGGAGTTTGCACCTTTGACTGCCTTCAGCTAATACCCCTCCCACCTCTGGGAACCACATATCTAACCTCTTATTCTTCAAGTTTGTTTTTGAACACCCAGTAACATTTAAATTACAATGACAATATTAACACCAAAGATTAGGAAAACCAGCAATAGCATTTTGGATATGCCCAAATCTTTAATCATACCAACACTAGTTCTTTAAGCCTGATTCAAACAATGTATGATGGAGATGGATATGTTTATCTTTGAGAACAAGGACTGTATCCCAGAATAATTTAGTGTGTGCTCAGTGGCTCAGTCGTGGGGACTCTTTGCAACCCTGTGGGCTGTAGCCCGCCAGGCTCCTCTGTCCGTGGGATTTCCCAGGCAAGAATACTGCAATGGATTGCCATTTCCTCCCCCAGGGGACCTTCCCAACTCAGGGTGGGAACTAGTGCCTCTTGCATTGCAGGCGGATTCCTTTATCTCACAGTTAAAAAAAAAAGAAAGAAAGAAAAAGGCAGCTGAATGAAGCCTATTGTAGTAAATTTCCATATGTATATTTCAGTATCCAATGTATACTTTCTATTGTTACAAAACAACACTGATGCTGGAAAAACTTGTTCTATAGAGTTCCACCGTAGTAAAAGTTGTTGAAATAAGAGCTACCCTGTGTGTGTGTGTGTGTGTGTGTGTGTGTGTGTGTGTATACACTCTTACTAGGAAGAGCTGAAAGTTATGTTGTGAAGGAAACATTCTTACTATGGCTGCTACTCTCTGATTAAGATTCAGAATCCTAAGGAAATGCTTGTTTTCCCCAAAATGTGACAGGAAGACTCCTCAACTCTACCGAAAAGTCAAGAAGCGGTTTGCAAAGGTGAAGACAAACAGGAGTTGTAAAGGAAAAACCTTCGGACGTGGAAATGGTCTATTTGGACCCGGCAGCCCAGGCCAGCTGCAGATTCGGGTGGGGGACCGCAATCCTCAGGTCACACCCATCAGCCCCACGTCTGGTCCGGCTCCTCACTCCTGCCGTCGTCCAGTGATTTCCACGGCCGGTGGGATGGGAGGTCCTTGGGAGGCACTTGCTCTGCGGGGCTGCTCGAGGCCTCGAGAGGTTTCAGGAGCGCAGGGTTGGCGCGGAGCCTCGCGGGTTCCCCGCAGCAGCGACCTGTTCCCGCCCGCGGGGAGCGGAGGGAGTAGAACTGGGCAGCCGGGGGAAGGAAGCCCCCGGGCGCGAGGCCTCGCTTTCGCGGCTTTGAAAACTTTCCAGCGCGCGTGCCACGGCGAAGCGCGGCGGCTGCGCCCGGGGCCCCGGCGGCCCGCGCCTCCCGCGGGGAACTTTTGGGTGTTTCGGTGGCCTGTCACTCTCGTCGGCCGACGCGCCTCCCCCTGGGCTCGCGCGGCCGGAGCGCCCTCCCTCTCGGCGAGGACCTGCCCAGGCGCCGGCGGCTCCCGTGCCCGCTCGGCGCTCGCCCTGCCAGCGCCCCCGCCGCCCGGCTTCCCCGCGCCTTGCGTTTCAACCTGGCCCGGCCGCGCCCCACACCCTGAGCGCCTCGAGCCCCCGGGCGGCCCCTGGAGCGGGCAGGCGGGGAAAGGAGGAGGGGACCCACCGCCGGGGGGTGTGGGGCGGGGGGGCCTGGCTGCTGGCTCCCGGCCGACTTTTCGCCAATGGTCCAGAACGACATGTCCAAGTCGCCTCCCACAGCGGCGGCGGCGGTGGCGCAGGAGATCCAGATGGAACTGCTGGAGAACGCGGCTCCCGCGGGGGCGCTCGGAGCGGCCGCACAGGTAGCGAGAGCGCCGCGCCCTCCCCTTCCTTTGTGAGCCGCCCGGGCGCCGGGGCTCCATCCCGCCCGCCGCCTGCTCTGTTAGGATCCCTCGCCCGGCCGTCCGCTCCGGCCTGGGTCTTCCCCGCCGCCGCCGCCTCCTTCCCTCGCGCTTTGCCACCCACTTCTCCCTCTCCGGGCGCCGGCGCCCCCAGCTCCTCTCCGCCTTCCTGCTCTACCCCCCGCCCCCCCCCCGGCTCTTCTCCGGCTTCCATTTTCCTCTGCTTCCCCAAAGCCAGTGGGAAGGGGGCGGGGGAGACCTCCAGGTCCTCAGAGGCTGCCCCCCGAGGCCAGCCCTCCTCGCCCCTTCCCGGGAGAGGCGCATGGACAGCCATGAATCAGGCGGGCGGACTAGACCTGCTCAAGATCGTGAGTCGGGGGTGGGGAGTACGGGGGGGTTCTACAACTCTGCTCCGACGCCGACCCTTTTAGACCAGCTCCGAGCCGGGGTGGGAGTAGGGGGCATGTGATGGGGTGGGAGCGGGCAGGGGGCATGGGAGGGGGCGCTCTGCCCCTGCCTCCCCGCAAGCAGCTGCGACCCCCCTGGGCACCCGGGCGTTACACCGCTGGGACAGCTCGGCTCCTCTCCTGGCACTGGCCAGGTTTGCCTGGACCCCTCGCTCGCTGCAGAAGAGAGCGAGTTGGGGACGCGAAAGTTTTTATTTTTCCCCTGGTCTTGAAATGTTAGCCATCTCAGAGAGCTCCGAGGCCACCTTCTGATGAGAATTAGCGGTTTCTGGGGAAATTCCGGGTTGCTACTCGTTGTGAAATAGGAGATGTCAGTTGTAGGCACTGGGCAGTGATAAGGTGGCTTTTACGTAAGGCTTTGGCAGGTACAGTTTGGATTACAGACACCTCCAGTTCTCAGCGGTAAGGAGTCTCTCAACTTTTCTCCTAGCAGGGAAATATTTTAAGACTCTTAACTGTGGGCTGCTTGGCAAAGAGGTTAGGGTTTCATTTAAGCATCACTTTGGAGAATGTCTCTGCTTAATGATGCTGGCTTGTTGATTTCAAACCTCCGCCTGCTAGATTGTAAATTGTGGGGAGATTCTATAGTTTTATTCGTATGTCAAATGTCTAAGTACATGATTTGTGTACTTTATATTTGTATATGCTGGAGAGAATGCCTTAGTCTTATTTACTGTAGTAAGGAGGGCAGGAGTGGGCCACAGTAGTAAAATGTTTGGCTGCTTAATTATTTTCATAGGTAATAGAAACTGACTGCTTTAGCTATTTTAATACTGTTAATAATGGTAGTTCCAGTGGCATGGTCATGGAGCTTTGTTGAACTTTATCACTGGGAATTAAAAGTGCAGATTAAAACACACCATTCATTTTGATTTGAAATGCAGGGGAAAAAAATGTAGAAACCAATCATTTGTTTAATCAGAAATCCACGTCTTTTGTAGAGGAATTCATTCTTTCCCATAGAGGTAAGACAGCTAGATTTTAGTCAGCCTTGGGCTGTTAGGCTGCCAGAACCGAGTGGGGACATGTAACTAACAACCTACATTTCCATCTGGCCTCTGCCAGTGGGCTTGAATTCTTACCAACACCTGTCACGTTCGTTCTAGGCTCCTGATTTTATCTAGATACTCACTAGGTTAGATGAGAGCAAGAAATGTACTCAGGGACTTCCTTTTTTTTTTTTTTAGGATGAAGGTCTTAAATATTGATAGAGAAAAGGACTTTTAGATCCTCTTTTCTCTTTGATCTTCCTTCAGGGTTTTTGTTTTTTTTTTTTTCAGTTTTTATTCTTATGATAAAAATAGAGTTCCTGAATTCCTGGAGATCAAAGTTAGGGCAAAATAGAAAGCATGACTGCATTCAGATAAGAGACACTAATTTACTTAGTGATTTATGTAGTTAAACGTAAGGCAACAAGTATTTGTGATGTTGCTGCAAACATGGAAATGATTCAGAAAGGAGAAGACACACTTGCTACCTTCATAGCATGTACATTCCAGTAGCTGCAAGGGTGATGAATGGATGACTATTGTATGGCATGGGGCTTTAAGAGAAATACTGAATCTTAGATGGTTGCTAAGGAAAAGATCACAGATAACTCTATTTGGAGTAATCTGTAAGGACTTCATGGAAGAGGTGGCATTTGAGAAGGGATTTAGAGTCTGGGTCAGATTTCAGCAGATTATCAGAGAGATGCTCCAGAGCTCTTCAGGGAGCTATTCTGACTGCCAAGTAACAGCAGTTACAAGTCTGATACATTTGTAATCCCTAGTTTGAAAAGCGTGGACAGGTACGGATTGGAGCTTAGTCAAGCAGAAGTCTGACAAGGCAATTGAGGCCACATCTTGAAGGCTTTGGAACCTGAAATGTAATGAACAACAAAAAGCCCCGGAAGGGGTTGAGGGAAGGAGCAGTGTAACAGCTCATGGAGAAGATTCACCTGGAAGCATGCTGTAAGGCAGTTGGGAGTCTCAGGAGTCCAGAGGTAGAGCTGCTGGGGGGAGGTTGATGTAACGGTTTGGACAAGAAGTAATGAGGTCTAAACTGAAAAGAGAGAAAAGATAATAGATAGGACAGGACTATGGATGGACACAGTCCAGAGACCCAGTCCATAGGAATTACAAGTGATTGAATGATAGAGGCAGGGAGGAAGGGATAACAGAGGCAGGTAAGAGGCATAAACATTCAGCTGCATCAGCATCCTTCTCCTTGCTCTACCTTCCAAAAATGAAAGCATTTCCCCCTGAATTGTGTTCATATCACAGCCCTTATCTGAGGGAAACATTGCCTTGTTTATTTGATATCTGATAAATCATGTCATCACAGGGCTGTGAAAACTTGGCAAGGCATCTCTTCCATGTCTCCGGGCGGGCTAGGCCAGCAATAAACCACCTGGGGAAAAAAGACGGTCTCTGGAGCATCCCTCTGTTTTGCGACACTGAGTCACTGTAAATCCCCCGAGAAATGGAGTTTTCGTTTGTGAAATATCTCTCTCAGCAGTCATTGGTCTGAAGAATCCTTTCTCTTTCACCTCTGGGTTATACTGCACATTCTATATGAACAAAGCAAAAGATGGAACTACACAGACTGCCCACTGATCTTTTTTCCGGTCAGAAATCCTGCGGAGGGAGGGGGCACCCTCCTACTCTCTAACCCTAGGATATGGTCATAAACAAAATAGATCTATTTCTTACATGAGAAGCAAGTGACAATCTAACTGCAAATTCTTAAGAGTTCAGATTTAAGCACATCACATCCCTTTTAAGGTAACCTGTTGAACAATCTTGGTGCAAACTTGGACAGTCTGCCTCCACAGTCAAGTTGCTGACCGCACGCTGTGCCTCCAAAACTCCAAATCTGTGCCGTCCACCACAGTAGCCACTAGCCACATGTGACTTCTGAGCACTTGAAATGTGACTGGTTTGAACTGAGATGTGCTGTATGTGTAAAATACACATTTTAAAAGACATCAAAATATAGATCAAATAAGTAGGCAGGTACAAATCAACTAAAAATGCAGATAACTTAAAAATACAAAATACACGTGACATATATATATGTATATGTATATATATGTTTAGGTATACTTAGAGGACGAGGGCATGGCAACTCACTCCAGTATCCTTGCCTGGGAAATCCCATGGACAGAGGAGCCTGGCCTGCTACATTGCATAGTGTCACAAAGAATAAAACACAACTGAAGCAACTTAGCCTGCTTATGGCTGACTCACATTGTATGGCAGAAACCAGCACAACGTTGTAAGGCAATTATCCTCCAATTGTGTGTCTACTCAGTCAGTTAGTTATGTCAGACTGTTTTGTGACTCCATGGACTGTAGCCTGCCAAGCTCCTCTGTCCGTGGAATTTTCCAGGTGGGAATACTGGAGCAAGTTGCCATTTCCTTCTCCAGGGGATCTTCCAGACCCAGGGATGGTACCCATGTCTTTAGCACTGCAGGTGGATTCTTTACCTCTGTGCCATTGGGGAAGCCATCCTCCAATTAAAAATGAATTAAAATATAAAAGTATATATACAGATGAAGAAATCTCAAGGATATTATCTCAATGAAAGTCAATTTCATTCAGAGGTTCAGAGGAGACCTGTATTTTGCAGGAGACCCCTGTTTGATTCCTGGGCCTGGAATCCTTTGGAGAAGGAATAGGCTACCCATTCCAGTGTTCTTGGGCTTCCTTGGTGGGTCAGCTGGTAAAGAATCTGCCTGCAATGCGGGAGACCTGGTTTTGATACCTGGGTTGGGAAGATCCCCTGGAGAAGACAACAGCTACCCACTCCAGTATTCCACCCTGGAGAATTCCATGGACGAACAGTCCATGGGGTCACAAAGAGTAGGACACGATTGAGAGACTGAGCACAGCACAGCACAATGTATCAAAAATAGGATCACAGGGACATGAAAGTGAAAGTCTCTCAGTCGTGTCTGACTCTTTGCGACCCCATGGACTGCAGCCCACCAGGCTCCTCTGTCTGTGGGGATTCTCCAGGCAAGAATACTGGAGTGGGTTGCATTCCTCTTCCAGGGGATCTTTTGAACCCAAGTATCCCACATTGCAGGTGAATTCTTTACCATCGGGGCCACCGCGGATACCCTTTGATACATTTAGCCAGATACATTATTACAATTCACTTGCTCTGTTGCCTTTTACCATTTTAATAGAGCTACTAGAAAATTCCTATTACGTAGGTGACTTTTATTTCTATTGGACAGCATTAGTCTAAAAGCACAGCACTGGGAGTTCTCTGGGGAGTTGAACAGATCTGGATGGAGGCTGGGTGGATGCAAACTCAGGGTGAAAGGAACTAAGACCAGGATGCAGCAGAGGAGGAAACGGGTGAAGCAAGAGCAGGATCTCAGCACTTAGGCCTCAAAGAGCTGGTAACCAGCACCTCCAATTGCACCTGGAGATGAACCCACAGTAAGCAGAGGGCCTGTTTGTTTTGCTCCTGGCAACGAAACCCAGCTG
The DNA here is from genome assembly GCF_003369695.1 of Bos indicus x Bos taurus. NCBI lineage: Eukaryota > Metazoa > Chordata > Mammalia > Artiodactyla > Bovidae > Bos > Bos indicus x Bos taurus. Next base: position 50,757,762 of record NC_040088.1, on the reverse strand, counting down.
GCTCCACCCCATCAGAGTTTGCCAGATGCTTCTCAAGCACATTGTCTAATACAGCCTGGTCAGGGCAACAGCCTGAATCGTGCAGCAAGGTGCTTTATCTAAAAAGAGCAGCAGCTCTTCCCCCAGGTCAGTACCACTTTCCAGAGACTTTCTGGGGTCTGAGGTTCAGTTCAGCCTTTGCAGCCTCTTCGCATAATGGACTTGGGTCCTGGGCTTACATGTCTTGCCCCTCTAACCTTGCTTGTCTAACCTTTGCCCCCAGCCTCCATCACTTGCCTCTCTGATGGGATTTGTTCTGGCAGTGCCTGGGTGAAATTTACAAACCTGCTCATCAGGATTTCTGAGTGCGTTTTAGACCTCAAAACACAACATCTGACTATCTGAGTGACTGGAGGTTTAGTTGGTTTTGTGGTTTTATGTTCCTATTCTTTTTTATTTTCCTTTTATGTAAAGAATTAGTTTACCTGTTGCTCTATTTGGTTGCATTGAACTATATAGTCTGTTGTCTTGGTCCTTTTAAGAAAAGCTGAGTGTGGGATGAATTGCGAGATTGGAATTGACATCCACACACTATTGATACTATGCATAAAATAGATAATTAGTGAGAACCTACTGTATAGCACAGGGAACTCTACTTCAGTGCTCTGTGGTGACCTAAATGGGAAGGAAATCCAAAAATGAGTGGACGTAAGTATACATATAGCTGATTTATTTTGCTGTACAGTAGAAACTAACACAACACTGTAAAGCAATTATACTCAAATAAAAAGAGAGAGAAGCTGAGCAAAATATGTTAATCCTGTGTGTGTAGAGAATTTGCCCTCCTAGATTTTGTGACTGTGGGGACTTGTCTTGGACCTGCCAAGAGTTTATGGCACAACATGGCCTTTCACAATGACAAGGAGTTCAGATTAATTATGACACCACTTAAGTGACTGGGACTGCCTTAAGAGTTCTTTCCAAACATGGCTGGAGGTAAACCGTGAAGAAGGCAAGCTTGGCCCTTGACCATCTCCTGCCCTGGCCTTGTCTCCTCTCGCTTCTCTACCTGAAGAGCTCTATTTATTCTGTTTCTTGATTCCTTTCTGCTTTTGTGTAATGCATATGGAGAACTTGCATACATATGCAATGCATATGGAGAACTTGCCCTGTTCCCTTTTCTAGGGAGGAGATATCTCACTGCCTTCTCTCCTAGTAAAGGATCTGATAGCCTCGTTCACCTATAACTGATGGTAAATAAGGATATTAACTGTCGGAGTCCTCTCTGTTGAGTTTTGGTTGCCTTTGCTTCAGACCCTAAGATGAGGAAAGTCTGCATTTCGAAGGGATAAATATCAGTGAAGCTGATCAAGAGGGCTGGAAACTAATTTCAGGTATCAGCATTATGCTTACAGGGAGCAGTTCATAGGGAGGAGAACTGTTACCTTATTCTTCAACCAGAGAAGCTGACATCTTCAAAACTATTCCCAGGGGCCACCAAACCAACTTTGTGTGCAAAACTGGGCTGAAGTCTCTAGTTAACTGGTGTCTTCTGTAATTAACTACTGTCTGCTTCCAATCATACAGAGATTGGGTTTCAATGACCTGTGGACATGTGACCATTTGCTGAGTTTAAGATTGCAATCCAACTTTCAAAGTTATTTAGTATCAAAGAAAACAGTCTTTCAGATGAAGATGATATTAACATAATCTTGGTGAATATCTTTTTAATGTCATTCATATATTTGTGGTAATTTCTTAAATTTTTTTCTGGTTTCTGAAATGTTACTTGTCTACTGTTTTAGGAGAGGTAATTTATTTTTTTATTTTTGTATTGGGGGTATAGTTGCTTTACAATATTGTGTTATTGTGTTATAGAATATAACACAATATTGTGCTATGTGTGTTATAGAATATTTGCTATTCTACTGAATAGCAAAGTGAATCAGCTATACACATACACAGATCACTTCCCACCTCCCCCTATTCCCCCTCTAGGTTGTCACAGAGCACCGAGCTGAGCTTCCTGCATTGCACAGCACCTCCCCACTAGCTATCTGTTTTACACAGAGTATATATGGGGGTTTCCCAGGTGGGAATCACCTGCCAAGCAGGAGATGTGGCTTCCATCCCTGGGTTGGGAAGATCCCTTGGAGAAGGAAATGGCAACCCACTCCAGTGTTCTAGCCTGGGAAATCCCATGGACAGATGAGCCTGGCAGGCTACAGTCCAGAGGGTTGCAAAAGAGTCAGACACATTTTAGCGACTAAAACAACAGTGTACATGTATCAATCCCAGTCTCCCAGTTCATCCCTCCTTTGTCCCCCACTGCCATGTCTCTGTTCCTGCCTGCAAATAGATTCATGGGCACCATTTTCTAGGTTCTCTGTATATGTTTAATATATGATATTTGTTTTTGTCTTTCTAACTTATATCACTCTGTATGACAGACTCTTGATCCATCCACATTCCTACAAATGACCCAATTTCATTCCTTTTATGTCTGAATAGTAGTCCATTGTATATATGTGCCACATCTTCTTTATCCATTGATCTGCCCATGGACATTTAGGTTGCTTCCATGTTCTGGCAGTTGTAAATTGTGCTGCAATGAACGTTGAGATGCATGTGTCTTTTTAAAATAATGGGTCTTTTTCGGGGTATGTTCCTAGTAATGGGACTGCTGGGTTGTATGGTAGTTCTATTTTTAATTTTTGAAGGAACCTTCATACTGTTCTCCATAGTGGCTGCATCAATATACATTCCCACCAACAGTGTTGGAGGGTCCCCTTTTCTCCACACCCTCTCCGTTTATTGTTTGTGGACTTTTCATTGATGGCCATTCTGACTAGTGTGAGGTGATGCATGATTGTAGTTTTGATCTGCATCTCTGTAGTAATGAGTGATGTTGTACACAGTTTTCTTTTTTTCCTATTTACTGTGGTTGACTTCACTGGTTTTATTCAGCTATGTGTGTGCTCAGTGGTGTCTGACTCTTTGTGACCCCATGGACTGTAGCCCGCCAGGCTCTGTCCATTGGATTTCCCAGGCAAGAATACTGAAGTGGGTTGCCATTTCCTTCTCCTTATTAAGTGAATGTAACTATTAACAAGAAGCAACGAGTGGACATTAGTGACTTTTAGACCATAGGGACGTAGGGGTCTGTGTGTATCCTAGAGAGTACTATGGGTTACACTTGGCAGTCTTGACAGCCCGGCCATGTTCTCTTCCTTCACATCATGAAATTTTATTAATCATTTCGTATATTTAATAGCAGATGTTTAGATACTTAATGTTGCTAAAAAAAAATTTAGAAACCCCATTGCTCATAAAAGTAGCTGCATTTGAAGTAGCCAGTTAAGAAGACTATACATCTTTTCCAAGTTTAGGCAGCTACATATTTGAATACTTATTTTTTCCTGTCTTTTACCATTTGGGTGAGGGTTGGCCTTCACTTTTATTTTTTTTTTAATTCCTTCATCTGAAATACTCTGATCCTCATTTTCCAGAATTTTGAATAACTTATACAGAAGTCATTTTAGCAAGTTAGACTCAATTTTAAATATGCATGGAACTTAATGTAGCTTCATTTGGGAATGGTAATAAAAATTTCCCTAACCTTTTTAAAAGCATGTAAAGATGGACTATTAGCTTTGCAAAAGTTGCTTTAATTATTTTCTTCTTGATCCTAGATATTGTTATAGGAAATAACTCATTATTGAAGCATCACACAGCAGTTACATTTTTTTTAAAAAAAAGGAGGTTATAAGAGAGAAAGTACTGCTGAAATTAGTAAATAGAATAGAAGTGTAATTAAGCATATCTATTTTGCCTTTTAGTAAACATATATAATGAATAAGAACTTGCTTTAACACTGTTAAGCAGAAACACTTTGAATAAATCATCCCTCATACATTTAAGTGATTGAAGGAAAAGATATTTTTTCTCAATACTATCACCAGGGGACTTCCCTGGTGGTCCAGTGGTTAAGACTCCACACTTCTAATGCAGAGGACACGGGTTCGATCCCTAGCCACGGAACTAAGGTCCCACATGTTGTGTGGCCAAAAAAATAAAAATAAAAATAAATTATCACCAGTTTGTGTGCAATTCAGTATGCCATCTTTTTTTAAGTGTATCAGCTGTATCATAGTACAATTGAAACCTGTAATAATCCAACTTAGACACATGGCATTTGTAGCTAAGTACACCTGAAATAATGTTTATGAACAGCGTCCCCAGGGGCCAGGAAAAATTAAAATGACTTTTTAAATGTGTTTCATTTTTTTGCAGAGAACAGCAGCCTCCCCTGGGACTGGCTGTCTTAAATATTGTGTGGTTCTCACAGTGCCTGCTGGGCAGTGTCAGCAGCCATGAAAAAGCTTATACTCCAAAGCAGCTGAATAGTAAAAACATATTTATCATTAAAAATCCAAAATAAATGGTAATGGTATGACTTCAAAGAAGCTTTTTCCACCCATGTCCAAACAATGCTGTTTGGACACAAACAGCATTTGGGATGATAGAATATTTTTTTTTTATTCTCAAAGATAATTTATACTCCAAATGAAGGTACATAGTAAATTTAACATAAACTTGCCCTCACCTTCCCTCAAGGAAATATGTTAGGCTTTAAAACTGCTTTCAAGGTAATAAGTATTTTACCACATGGAATAATATAAAAAATTTATTTTTTAATTTTAAGGAGACTTTCGAACTTTAACGTTGCTAGGCCTTGGAAGACACTTCTATGTGAACCTTTCCATAATAGTTGGAAAAGGAAGAACATTGTTGAAAGAATGTTATTTTTCAACAGTTTACTGCATAATGTTTACAAAAGTAAGAAGAATATGCTGTTACGTGAAGAGAACCTTGTATTATGAAAGCCCAGCCTAGATTGTCTTTCCTTTTATGAAGTCGAGAGTTAATTAAATGCCATGGAAACACATTTGTATTATATAAATCCCTTCAGTACTTGGAAGGGAACAAACATATTTAAGGCAAATTTTTGCTTTAAAATTATACCACCCCTCTCACTGATTGCAAATTCATCTAAATTACTCATAACACAAATGTTTGTAAGAGATTTCAGCTTGCCTAAGTGCTATGTATATTATGGTTTATATTTCCATTTTAATGAAAACCATGTGAATGTGTAAAATATAACAAAAGTAGCATTTTCAAAACCCGAACATGGGGATTTTCAAAAAAGCAAATTTTGTTAATTCTGATCATCCAATGAAGTGTCTGTGGGCCTTCTAAACACATCGTACATTTTAGCCCAATTTTTCTCCACCCTTGTCACCCTACTGTGACAGCTTCTATATAATATGATTTTGAGCCCTTATCATGTGCTAGGTCTTACAGTAAATGTTATAAATATATTCCTTCACTTAATACCTAAAACCCCCTGGAAAGTAAGTCTTACTATTTTAAGAATGAGAAGACTGAGGTTTAGAGAGGTTAAGAAACTTGCTCAAGGTCTGCTATACCAGGATCCCTGCCTGTGTGTATTTACCAGTAAAGCTCAGTGTTGAGCTATTTTTTACTTATATTTTAATGTGTGATTTTCTCAGTAACTTTATTCCTGTCTAGAATTAGCCATAGATGAATGTATAGTTTATTTTTAATGCTCTGAAAGTAAGCTGTAGATATAGTTAAAAAAAAAAAAAGTAAGTTCATTTGTAGGTGTTTGTGCTTGGCTTTATCCTACTACTGAGACAAACTGTCTTACCTTTAACATCCTGTTCTTAAATGCTTACTACTACTACTTATTATTACAATTCCATAAAATTTATTTTTCTTGCCTTCTCAGCAGAATAATTGAGTGATTAAAAAGCAGGCTTTTGAGATGAACAAGGTCCTACTATATAGCACAGGGCACTATCTTCAATATACTGTGATAAACCATCATAGAAAAGAATATAAAAAATAGTATATATGTGTGTGTATATATATATATATGTACACATATATAACTGAGTCACTTTGCTGTACAGCAGAAAGTAACACAGCATTGTAAATCAACTATATTTCAATAAAATTAAAAAAAAAAAACTGGTGAAAACAGTGCTTTTCCAGAACAGTTCCTCAGAGCTATCTGAGAAGCTGTCTTTCAGGCTGTAGTTCTCAGCGGCTCAAATAAAACTCTTTTCTGTTCCTATTAACAAAAGAACAAGCTTTTCACATCATATTCAAACATTACAACAATGGGCCAGAAAAATTGTACAAAATGTTTTAGTTTCATGTAATTCACTACCACTTCCATAGCTCTTTCAACATATCCCAAAACCAATCTCTAAATCCATACAATATGAAGAACTGACACTGTGCTTCCTTCATATTTCATCTAGATTGATCAACCTATACTAATCTATCTAGATGTAAAGGTAGTCAGAATTTGTATTGTAAAGTTTCCTGAGCCACCATGTGCAAGGATCACACCAATATAGGAATACCTGGGGAATTACAAATTAAATCATGAAAAGAACCAAAAAGGGGCTGTTCAGCACCACTGGGAAACAGTATTTCATTATGCTTTCGAAACATGGTGCTGGAGAAGACTCTTGAGAGTCCCTTGGACAGCAAGGAGATCAAACCAGTCAATCCTACTGGAAATCAATCCTGAATATTCACTGGAAGGACTGATCCCGAAGCTGAAGCTCCAATAATTTGGCCACCTGATGTGAAGAGCTGACTCACTGGAAAAGACCCCAATGCTGGGAAAGATTGAGGATAGGAGAAGGGGGCAACAAAGGATGAGTTGGTTTGACTCTATGGACATGAGTTTGAGCAAACGCTGGGAGATAGTGGAGGACAGAGGAGCCTGGCATGCTGCAGTCCGTGGGGTCACAAACAGTCAGACATAACTGAGTGACTGACCAGCAACAACTGCATTCATCTCTCTGAAGGGTTTTGACAAGTTGCTTTCCTCTCACAGTAATTTTGCCCCAGTCCCTCCTACACGTAAATGTTTATTTTTTTTAATGCCTTATCTTTAGTGGCCTTTGCCTCTTGACCAGAGATATGCTAACAGAGCTTAAATTATTTTAATTCAACAGTTGTTGTAGTTGTTTAGTCACTAAGTCATGACCAACTCTTTTGTGACACCATGGACTTGTAGCCAGCCAGGCTCCTCTGTCCATGGGCTTTCTCGGGGAAGAATACTGGAGTGGGTTGCCATTTCTTTCTCTAGAGTCTCTTGCCAACCCAGGGACTGAACTTGCATCTCCTGCATTGGCAGGCAGATTCTTTACCACTGAGCCATCAGGGAAGCCCAACTCACCAACTATGAAATGCTTTTTCCAGAACCCTCTCCTCCCTATAAAGTCACTGATTTGAAATAAATATTTGTGATTCCACCAATCACTTTTTAAAAAATGTTATTTTATTGAAGTATAGTTGACTTACAATGTTGTGTTAATTTCTGCTATACAGCAAAGTGATTTAGTTATATACATATATACATTCTTTTTCATCTTCTTTTCTATTATGTTGAATAGAGGATGTTGAATATAGTTCCCTGTGCTGTGCAGTAGGACCTTGTCATTTATCCATCCTGAATATGAGTTTGCATCTGCTAACCCCAGGCTCTCACTCCATTCTCTCCCCAACCTGCCTCCCTTGGCAACCGCAAGTCTGTTCTCTCTGTCTGTGAGTCTGTTTCATAGATATGTTCATTTGTGTCATATTTTAGATGCCACATATAAGTGGAAATATATTTGGTCTCCAATCACTTTTTAATCATGCTCATGTGATGGCAATTTATTCTTTGTCTGGATCTAGAACATTTTCTGGAACTAGGTCTAGATTCCTGTGTGAGGGTCTAATAATAATCTCATTTGTCTTTTGGTTTTCTTTTTTGTAGTCATATGGAAAAGGAGCCAGAAGGAAAAACAGATTTAAAGGATCCGATGGGAGCACTTCTTCTGACACTACCTCAAATAGCTTCGTTCGTCAGGTAAAGGAGCTTTTTAATTCACAGTTTGAAGAAGTCTATGAAAATGAATTCAGTTTTGTTTTTTTAAGAGGTGGTTTTAACAGTGTCATCTCTATGATTTAAATAGTCTTACTGTACTTACTTTTAATTGAAGTGAAAATTGTTCCATTGAACGTCTCAATCGTTCGTTGTTCAGTCACTAAGTCATGTCTGACTCTTTGTGACCCCATGAACTGCACCACACCAGGCTTCCTTGTCCTTCATAATCTCTCAGGGTTGGCTCAAACTCATATCCATTGAGTCTGTGATACTATCTAACCATCTCATCCTTTGTCGCCCCCTTCTCCTCTTGCCTTCAGTCTTTCCAAGCATCACGGTCTTTTCCAATGAGTCAGTGCTTCACATCAGGTGGCCAAAGTATTGGAGCTTCTTAATTAATATATTTAAATTTTAAGTGAGACTGTATGTTGTAATTACATTATTTCCCAGCACGTTGGGGAAAGAGAAATGCAAACTTCATTACAAAGGATTTCTTCATAACAGTGAACTCCTGTAGAAATGATTCCAGGTGTAGGGGGTTCATTGGGAAAGTGAAAGTGGTGGTGGGGTCAGGGGGGTGTGGCAGGATCCGTACCACCTGCTCTGAGTTGAGATAAGGGTGTTCCTCCAGCTGGAGTTTTCTTCTTCTCACCTGGGGCTTGGCTTGGAAAAGAGATTAGCCCTGCTCTTGAAAAGGCCGAGAGTACCGAGGTCAAATAGAGCACAGGGTATCTTGGAGTCGTAATTGAAACTGCCTTTGGAGACAAAGCCTTTATCTCAGTTCGTGTGGATTCTTGCTCAGGAGTTTGGGACTGCCCCCTAAGCAGTGTCAGGATCCCTAACATCAAAACACTCTTGTCCTTGGTTACAGAAAGAACTTTCATTCCCAGAGAAAGAGCAGAGGCAACCAGATCTCTGAGGACAATAGGTTACAGGTGAGGCTAAAGTCTCATCAGGTATAGGTACACGAGCATCTTAAGCTGATGCTTGTCAGTGGCACGGGAGATGTGGGAGGAGCTTGCTAGGGTGACTCTGCTTTCCTGGTGCAAGGACCACCCTTTTAGTTAGCAGGCTCATAAATCATCTCTTGTCTGTGAGATCTCACTCCTGGAGATGATGATTGGCTGCCATGAGAGCTGCTCCGTCTCTGTTGGAAAGGAAACCATTTCCTCACTACTTTTCGGGTCCTTTCCCCTTGTCTTTCCCCTAAGTTAGTTAGCAGCTGTTCAGCCCAAACATGTTGACCTGTTACATTCATGGGGACTTTGTTTTTGGCTGGTTGCTGCCTCCTTCCACTTTTCCGACACAGACAAAGGATGACCCGAGTTCAGCCATCCGCTCCCTGCATCAAAGGCACCAACGGTAAGTCTGAGTAACCTCAGTAACTTTCCAGGCAACTGGAAAAACTCTGGTTCTGGTCTCTGCAACCTGGGATGTATTTTGGCTGCAGGAAGTTAGAAAAAGACAGCTGGTTAAGAAGGAGCGGAACTTTTGTGGCTCCAAGACATTTAGAAATAGGAAGATGAAGCTACATGAGGGCCCACGTTCTGGTGGTGGCAGAGTTGCTGGGCAGGGTGTGATGGGCACTAAGGGTGTGTGTGTTGGCCTGATGTTGTCGTGGGTAGAATTCAGGTGTCCTGGGTCTAAGTCAAGAGCCTCAAACTTGGCTTAGGTGAGCCCGTTAAAGGAAAATCACCCAAGGCCTTTCCCATTTCAAGCCTCCATATTTATTCTGCCTTTGGGACTGGGAGATTAACCCTGGAGGGCTAGAATCCACACTCTGAGTAATCATCTCAGGACTGAAGACTGAAGGATCTGAAGCAGAAAGAAATAAGCTTCTTAGGAAACAGAGGCTGCAGCAAAGCCCTGCAAGAGTGACAGGTAGCTGGTCAAAACTGCACGGAAAGAAAAACTGCAGTGTTTCTAGTGAGCAAAGATACTGTGATAGAAATAAATTGGGACTCATTGAACTCTAAAAATATCTTTTTAAGACAGTTGTTGGGCACCATTTTCCACTTGTCGCTTTGAGTCTGAATTCTCCTTTCATGAAGTTTTGGTAACTTAATCCATAGGGATTGCTACAGTGCGTATACTGGACTTTGGTTTTCCTTCCGATAACTTCCTTTTGCGTTGTGTTCTTGGTGATATATGAGATTATGTGCATGAAACAGTTATAAATGATAAAGAGAGCTACCAAGTGACTTAGTATTAATTTAAATATATATTGCCAAAACATATGTGAGCATGTAAGCACATTGGAAAAAAGACTATCCTAAAAGTTTGTCTCCTTGAAATAAAGGTGTAGCTCTTTGAATCTCAGTGTAATGAGGTGCTTGCTGTGACCTAGATTTGGGGTATAATTATATAGGCATCATGAACCCCAAGGTGCCCCGTTGATCCTGTCACAGAAGGATAACCAGGATCTTTGGCAAGAATGCTGAGTCAGACATTATATTTTTTCCTTGGATAATTTATTCTCTATTCCGTTAGACTCACGTTCATATTTTGCGACCATTTGAAAATAAGCATAAGCCACCCTGGCATTACTACATATTTAATAGATTAAAGTTTAACTGGAGGATTTGCAGAAATGCAGGGTAGGTGGTAACAATAAGTATGTGTTACATTAAATCATTTGAAAGTACTCCTCAATGTTTCCTTCTTATCACGTGTAGTTGTTTTGTTAAACAGGTGACCCGCATCTGAATTCATTACTTGTCTGTGGCGAGAGTTTGTGTATCATCGGTATTGGAATGGTGTTTTGTCAATAAAACCGGGTTCTATTTAAAAATATAATTAGGTTTTTTTCCCTGTCCTTGAATTAAAAATAATTGCCGTGTAATTTTGAAAACCTTAAACATTTTCACAAATTGCATATGATGAAGACTTTAAAGTACTTGGGAAACACCAGGTACTTTGAGGTGGTCTTAAAGATAATGAGATTTAAATATTTTAGAGGTTGAAAATGTGCACATTTTACATAAAGAAAAGGATTCTTTTTTTTTTTTTAATTAAGAGAGTGTCCAAGAGTTTATTATAGATTGAATTGGGAACCCTTGCAGAGTTCATAGGTTGAAGCCCTAATTGCCGATGTGACTGTACTTGGCAGTTAAGGTAGTAAAGAGGTAATTAAGGTTAAATGAGGTCATAAGAGTGGGGACCTAATCTGATGCCCCTATAAAGAAGATGCCCCAAGAATGTGCGTGCACAAGAAATAGGCCATTGGGAGGACAGTGGGGAGAAGGTAGGTGTCCCTGAGCCAAGAAGAAAGATCTCAGCAGCAAACAACCCTGCCAGCACCATGGCCTTGAACTTCCAGCCTCCAGACTGTAAGAAAATACATTTCTGTTGTTCTGTTATGGCAGCCCTAGTAAACTAATACAATTGTCTACATATGTAGACAGTTGGGCTTGAAAGTAGATCTGTTTTTTTCTTTAAAAAATATTATTTTTAATTTTTATATAATTTTAAAAGGTTTTTAAAAATAACTGTAAAAGGCTTATTTTTAACTTTTAAAATTTTAATGTTTAAACATTCTTGGGAATTCCCTGGCAGTCCATGGTTAGGACTCAGGATTTTCATTGCTGAGGAACCAGGTTCAATCCCTGGTTCGAGAACAAAGATCCCACAAGCTGAATGGTGCAGCCAAAACAAAAATTTTAATTAAAAAGATAATAAGCATTCTTATTGATATGTAACATATATACTGAAAAATACACAAATTGTAACTGTTCAGTCTGAGATCTCACAAAGTGAACCAACTGCCAGGTCAAGAAATAGGTATCAGTATTACTGGCACCCAAGATGCCCCCTTTGACCTCTATCAGTAATTCTTCCTTCATGCTAAAGGTAAGCAAACACTGTCCCTCCTTCTGAGACCATAATTCACTTGGCCTCTTTTGTGGGTTTTGTATAAATGGAGTTGTTTTCTGACTAAATTCTTTGATTTGAACTTACCAGTGTTATATTCATCTATGTTGTATGTTTCCATAACTGGCTCATTTTCCTTGCTGTATGGTATTTCATTGGGTGAACATGCCACAATTGGTTTATCTCCCCTACTGTTGCTGGACTTTGAGTCATTTCCAGTTGGGGTTATTGACAGCCATGCTGTGACGTGCATTCCTGTATCTTCCTGTGATCTTATATGTGAATACATTGTTGTTCATTGAATAGACTGCTGGGTTATATGTGTAACCCAAGTAAATACTGCAGAACATTTATCCAAAGGAATGCACCAATTTGCACTCGCTCAAGCAGTGGAGAACAGTATTTGTTGTTCCATAGTTTCACCCACACTTGGTATTGTCAATGATTTTTCATTTCAGTCATTCTTACAACAGACAGGGTAGTCATAGCTCATTGTGGTATTAATATCCATGTCCTTGATAACAAAGCCATAGTTTACCTGTGGCTGGATCTAGGGTGCATTGTGTGATATAAATATGTGTCATTGTGTGGCATATACTTATAAATGTATGAAGAAGTGAAGTGAAGTCACTCAGTCGTGTCTGACTCTTTGCAACCCCATGAACTGTAGCCTACCAGGCTCCTCTGTCCATGGAATTTTCCAGGCAAGAATACTAGAGTGGGTTGCCATTTCCTTCTCCAGGGGATCTTCCCAACCCAGGGATAGAACCCAGGTCTCCTGCGTTGTAGGCAGACACTTTTACCATCTGAGCCACCAGGGAAGTCTGTATTTTATAATACATTTACATATATAAATGTATATGTAAATGTATTATGAAATATATAAATATGTATATATAAATTTAGAATCTGAACAGTCATATGAGAGTATTTTGTTACTCTCTATGGTAAATGGCCCATTAGTCATTGTAATCAGGCCTATAGCTATTTGTTGGAAAATTAGAACTATTGGTTGGAATATGTTGGAACATATTGAAATATGATAGAAGATGAAAAGGAACGAAGGCTACAAGTAGAAAGGTAAAAGCATGGTTTCTTTTCCCCAAACTTTTAGTTGTGTATTTCTGACCATCATGTGTTTGTGTTGCTCTAAATAATTCTTCCGGCTTCCCTCATAGCTCAGTTGGTAAAGAATCTGCCTGCAATGCAGGATGCCTGGGTTCGATTCCTGGGTTGGAAAGATCCCCTGGAGAAGGAACTGGCAACCTACTCAAGTATTCTTGCCTAGAGAATCCCCATGGACAGAGGAGGCTGGCAGGCTACAGTCCGCAAGAGTCGGACACGACTTAGCGACTAAACCACCACCAAATAATTCTTTCAGAAGATTCATTAGTCTTAAGGAGCAATTGCTTATAGATATGTTTCTGCTTTAGGTCCACAAACAGGATAACAGCTACGGTAAAAGAACTTTTCTTTTCTAGATCAGAACACCATTGTGTTGGTTGACCAGTTCGCCCTAAGCTAACCAAATAATGCAGCTTCTGGTTCTTCAAATCATCAACCTATTTAAAGTCCATGATATTTCAAAGATGGGGATGAGAGAGGCTCTTTCCCTCATGAACTTAGTTCATTTCTCCCAGGACATGGTTTCCATGCTGAAGCTCAGGGAAGGGTCTGAGTTCTGATCAGTGAGTGTCACTGTTCACTGAGGTTCACATCACAGTCGTGGTCCACACAGATTGTTGGCTGTGTGAGACTGATATCAGTGGGGCTTCCCATGGGCTGTGTAAGGTTCTACTCTGTGTAAGGTGGTTGCGAAGTAGCAGCCTAGATGACCTTGGATATCAAATATTTCAAAGATTGAACTCCTTTTCGGAAACTGCAAGGAGGAACATCAATTAGAAGGAAAGTTAACTATGGTTGATCTGTTTGCTTTTTAAGTCTCATTCCTTTGTGTTGTACTTAAAATGTTACCAAGATACAAGATAGTTTCACTACGTACTGAACTTAGAATTTCCATAGTTCTATGTTATATAAATTATGATGTTAGCAAATTTATATCAAAGGTTTTTCTTCAAGAAGAAGATTAGTTTTTACTGTCAGTTTGACTTGCTTTGTAAATAGGTATGGGCGTGGGAGACAGGCTAAACGTTTATAGAAAATGCCAGCAAAGGTATTTTTGACTAGTTAGAATTCACCCCTAGATATGATTAGCTTACTTCCTTGGAACATTAACACGTGTAAGAAAGTATGATGGTGACTAGGTGAAATGAGGCAGGAAGAGAATTGTTTTTAAATGGAGGAGCTTGGATGCTCAGATGTGGGTCTGACATTTCAAAGGTCATTTGTGTTAGTATGTGGTGCATAATTAATGCTCTGTGTTAAAGTATCTGCTGTTTACAGCATGCATTTGGAAAAGGTACTTTCTGTAATTTACAGGGAAGGTATTTTGTATCTTCCTTCTACAACGGATGGCGCATCTGCAGTCTAGTCTCATCTTCCCACTGACTGGAACTGTGTTTGCCTGGCAGATTTTCCAAGTTTGGATGGAAAGATGTTTAGTGTTGTAGGATACATATGTTCTTGCTTCACAAGTGCCATACCAGCCTTTTAAAAAGTGAGTTTATACCAACCTGGACATTTGTTTCAATAAATTTTTTATATTCATTTAAAAACAGAGAGAAGCAGGACAGTGGTAAGAGCTGGGGCTCTGAAGCCAGTCTGAGTCTGGGTTCTGCCTCTGTTATTTACTAGCTGGCCCTTGGATGAGTGGCTTCATCTCTGTACTCAGCATCCTCATCTGGGAAATAGTGGCCACATCAAAAATTGGTTGTAAGAATCACATGGGTAAAAACTGGTAAATTGCCTAGAACGGTACCTGCTATCTAGTTAATACTGTTTTGTTGTTGTTGTTCAGTCACTAAGTCAGGACTCTTTGTGACTCCATGGACTGCAGCACACCAGGCTCCTCTGTCCTCCACTGTTGCCCAGGGTTTGTTCAAATTCACGTCCATAGAGTCAGTGATGCTATCTAACCATCTTGTCCTCTGCCACCCCTTTCTCCTTTTGCCTTCAATCTTTCCTAGCATCAGGGTCTTTTCCAGTGAGTTGGCTCTTTGCATCAGGTGGCTAAAGGATTGGAGTTTCAGGTTCAGCATCAGTCCTTCCAATGAATGTTCAGGGTTGATTTCCTTTAGGATGGACTGGTTTGATCTCCTTGCTGTCCAAGGGACTCTCAAGAGTCTTCTCCAGCACCACACTTCAAAAGCATCAATTCTTTGGTGCTCGGCATTCTTTATGAAATATTTAATAGTTTATTTATTTAGTTAATATTTAAGAGTTTATTATTCTTACTTATAAACATTATTCCATATTTAGAACATTAGTTAAAACCTGAATGAAAAATAGACCACAGTGGAGGAAGTTATAATGGTTGTTGACTGTTATGGTTATTTAGTGTATATTCTATCTATAGCTCCATTTTACAAATGAGACAAGTAAGACCCAGAGAGGTAACTCATCCACAGTCACATGACAAGTAAGGTTGGAATCCAGGGGGCTGATTCTGAATCTGTGCTGTCATTGACGATGCTACAGTCCTTTGTAACAAAGGTCAAAACGAAAAGCAGTTGCAAGTGCTTCCTTCTTTCAGCCAAAGAAGACGTGGAGAAAGATTGCTACCAGTGTTTTTAGGATGAATCCAAAGGTATTCTCTTAACTTCCTTCCTTATAAGAAGGTGAGGATGTCACTAGCATTGTCGGGTTTCCCTCGCATCATGATTTTAAAAAGAAGACAGTAAGTGTCATTTCCCTCTTCTTTCCTCACAGGTTGCTCAGATTCCCAGCTGGTGTCACCATTTTGCAGACTCTGTCCCTCTTACTGGTCCCTGAGAAATATGACTGGAAGAGTGTCTATTTTTTTCCTTCCTACTATGAAAGTCACAGAAACAGGCACTTTTTGGAATTGTGAAAGTCCGTTTTTTTCCCTCAGTTTTTGAAAAGATAAATTTGAAAATGAACTCAACTCTGAATCACCTGCAGTATCATGCAGAGGTTTAACTGAGGCTGATGTTGGCCCATAAATCATTCTTACTGTGAATTTGGGTAAAGTTAGACACATATACAGCACCTGGTTTAACATCAGACTCTTTAGAAATTTTTTTGGGGGGGGTTCATTAGGGCCTGTGCTTTGTAACTGCTGCTGCTAAGTCGCTTCAGTCGTGTCCGACTCTGTGCGACCCCATAGACGGCAGCCCACCAGGCTCCCCCTTCCCTGGGATTCTCCAGGCAAGAACACTGGAGTGGGTTGCCATTTCCTTCTCCAATGCATGAAAGTGAAAAGTGAAAGGGAAGTCGCTCAGTCGTGTCCGACTCTTCTCGACCCCATGGACTGTAGCCCACCAGGCTCCTCCGCCCATGGGATTTTCCAGGCAAGAGTACTGGAGTGGGGTGCTATTGCCTTCTCTGGTGCTTTGTAAATAGGCACTTTAATTTTAATTTACTAAGGGGTGAAAAGTGTTAAACATGACTTATAGGCACCATAATTAGAATTAATGAAGATTCTTGCTCAGAGTGTTCATGTCCTAAAAGTTATTTAATATATCAAGCTGTGGTTATCTTGGATTTATTATTAAGATAATTAAGATATCCAGGCTGTCTTTGATTATAGTATGAAGTCTTCGTACTCTTTGGCTCTGTGCTGTGAACAGATCCATCAATAAGAGAACTCCATTTCTCATAATAAACCTGGAAAAGCTACAGTTGTTAAAATCCTTTGGATTTCGTGCCCAGCATAAATTTCTAGTTGATGAAGATAATTAAGTTTTCATAGAAATTAGCTGTTTCCTCCCAACTTCATCTAAAGAAAGGAAAAAAAAAAATCTGAGTTTCTGTTGTCAGAGATGGAGAGGGAGAGGAGAGCTGGTCGTTTATTTTTACATCAGTACCTAAGCAAGTAAATTAATTTCCTGGAAGAAAAATAGGAGGGCAGAAGCAGCAAGGCCTGCTGGCATTGAAGGATAGAGCATTTGTGCTGTTCTTTTTAGGAGATTGTGCAAGAATGGCTAACTGTATAAATTATTGGATTCTGCCAAGGTCAGGAGGAACTATGTACATCTGCAAGGAAGTGCTAGTCATCAAAGTGAAAAGCAGCTTGTTGGGGGTGGCAGTGTTAGTAACTGCTTATTCGGTCCCACTACTTCTCTCTTCTACCCTCTTCTCTTCTTCCTCTCTTGATAATTCTTCATTTTCTTAAAGACATGTTCTCCCTGGCTATGTTTATGTACCTGGCAGTATTCCTAGGATGAACACCAAATGGTAAGGGGATAACTGCCAGCTAGCTTTATTTTAATGATCCCTCAGCCTGGCAGCTTTCATTCGGGGTTCAGGGTACCCGGACCTCCGAACTCTCGGCTGTACTCTGCCAAGTGTATCCAGGACTCACCAGTTCTTCCCACCTAATTTTGATAGGTCACCCTAGAGTACCAACTGGGCTTTCCTGGTGGCTCAGATGGTAAAGAATCTGCCTGCAACACAGGAGACCTGGGTTCAATCCCTGGGTTGGGAAGATCCCCTGGGGAAGGGAAAGGCTACCCACTGCAGTATTCTTGCCTGGAGAATTCCATGGATAGAGGAACCTGGCGGGCTATAGTCCATAGAGTAACAAAGAGTTGAACACAACTGAGTGACTTAACACACACAAGAGTACCAGCTAGAGTCCTTTGTGCAGAAAGTTGAACCTTAGAAATCAACAAGTCTTCTTGGACTTTGCAAGAAGCATCATTATTTGAAGGGAGTGGGTGGGAGGAGGCTCAAGGGGAGGAACTCTGCAACTGATCTCGGATTTTGCTCATCAACCTGTGTATGCTACGATTGTCAGGAAGTAATCCTATCACGTATAACGGCTTCCAGGATACAAATCAGGATGACAAAATGGAATGAACCACACATTTAACAGAAGGTTGCATGACGCTTTTCGGAACACGGTATTCTAAACACATTCCATTGCTTTCCAGTACCATGTTCTTGGAGCTGCTATTTTAGACCTTTTCTTCGTTCCGATTGGCTTTAAATATGAATGATTAATCACAGAGACACACAGTCTATTTTTTAGTTTTGTTTTGCAGAAGACAGATTAAACTGTGATAATGATTACAGACTCCAGGCCTGTGTGGACTGATATGTTTAAGGTTGGGTAAATCTCTCAGCCCTGAAATACTGGCTTGTTGCCGTGTTAGGCTGTATTCATCACAAACACAACTATAAATAATAATGCAGTAGATTTATTGCCACTGTGATTTCCTGTAAATGTCTTTGTATCTTATTAAGTATTCATTTAGATTTTGTGAATGGCAGAATTGGTTCTGAGTTCTCTTAAGAATTTTTCTTAAATATGGCAGTATAAAAATATTGAGCCTTAAAAAACAGTTCTCTGTCCTTTCCATGGTATATGCCTTTATGTTACTGAGAATGTTGTACATTTTTCTTTGAGTTGACATAAGTAATTTAGAAAGTGTTTTTTAAAAGTTTGATTTTGTACTTCAACAAATCACTAGCCTTAACATGTCTTTTTAAAAAATTTATTTTGAATTAGAGGATGATTGATTTACAATATGGTATTGGTTTCTGCCATACATTAACATGAATCAGCCACAGGTATACATATGTTCCCTCCCTCGTGAACCTCCCTCCCATCTCCCACCCCATCCTACCTGTCTGGGTAGTCACAGAGCACCAGATTGAGTTCCCTGCGTCATAGAGCAAATTCCCACTGGCTGTTTTACATATGGTAATGTATATGTTTCCATGGTATTCTCTCAATTCATCCCACCATCTCCTTCCCCCACTGTGTCCACAATTCTGTTGTCAGTCTGCACCTCCATTGCTTCCTTGCTAATTGGTTCATCAGTCTTTTTGAAGATACTTTTTGTAGCAGAACAAGGGCATGGTTCTATACCAGTCTTCCTCATTTTCAGTTTGTTTTCATGTATTTGGAACACTTACCCTGTACACTAGGTATGATTAAGGTTCCTCATTATTAAAATAATTTTGTGGATTGACACAGTTTTTTATCTTTGCCTATCTTTTCCCCACAGAGTTAAAAATATCAGTTTACAACCCAGAATCATTTCTCCAGGTGTTCTGAGACTTTAGACTCTGAGATACGTTTCAAATTATAATATACTTTCCTTTTATGCCCCATTTTCTTCCATTAGTATTCGTCTTCTGCTTGACCAGTCCATGCAAAGTCCTAGCTAAACTAGCCCCCTAAATTAATTAAGAATGTACAAGTGATCTAATATGGAGTAATTAGAATGACTAAGAAAATAGGTTTACATTAAACAGTGAATTTCCAAGCAGTGTGTGTTTCAGCTGAACCCTGAACTTAAGGAGTCATGCTGAAATGGTTAGTTACTTCTCTCTATGTTAATAATTCACATGTCTCAGGTCTTCACAGGCATCATACCCAAGTCTGGTCCAACCAAGAAATAGTTCTCTTTTCCCTGTTCTGTCTTTCATAGATGTAAATATCATCAGCATCTTTGTTCTCTATTGACATGTTTTGAAATCTTCATACCTGATGATTATCAGATGCTAAGGAAATCCTCTTCGAGAGTTTTACTGATGTCTTGAAAATATTTGTAATAGTTTAACAATTACGTATTCCCATCTTATCAATTTTCCACATTCGTGACCAAGTGTGTGTCTTTATTGCAAAGACCTGAGATGGAGAAAAGGAACTGATTACCCCAACCGTGCACCGGAGCTTATCACAATGCTTCCTTTCACCCTCTGTTTGTTTTAGAGTTTGAGGATAAAGGAGGAGGTAAAAAACAGGAAAATGATTCACTGGGGGAGGGGAGAACTTTATTATAGAGTCTTCTATTGACTTGTAGTTGGGAGAAAATAGAAAGTTCTTCAGGAGGTCCCTTTCTACCATTTCATCATCTGTGTCATCTCTGTAAGCTAGTCCTGAATTTTAGAGGTTTATTTGGCTTAGGGCTTTACATCTCCCTTCGTATTTCCTTATGTCTTTGATACACATAGAAAAGTACCAACTTCTGTTCCTTCTTATACTTGACATCTGGTGATAGGAGAGCCCAGGAGACAGCTTGACTCTTTGGACTTCTGACAAGGACACTTGAACTAGACTGTTTTCCTCTCCATCCTGAGTGTCTGGGCATTGTGACCTCACCAGTTCCTCTTTCCTGGAAAGTGCTACTTTCTCTGACCTGGGGGGGGGAGGGGGTCTTTTTCATGTAGATGTAACCTTGAGGTTTACTCCCACGGGAAGATTTGTTGATTTCTTTGGTCCAGGTGCTGTATCTGAAAATTGAAAAATGGCCAACCACTTTTTTTTTTTTTTTTTAAAGCAACGCTCCCTACCCAAAACAAGCAAGCAAATTTTTCATTTTAAAGAAAAATAACGTGGATA
The DNA here is from genome assembly GCF_003369695.1 of Bos indicus x Bos taurus. Classification (NCBI taxonomy): domain Eukaryota; kingdom Metazoa; phylum Chordata; class Mammalia; order Artiodactyla; family Bovidae; genus Bos; species Bos indicus x Bos taurus. The sequence goes on along the minus strand of NC_040088.1, from coordinate 50,737,501 downwards.
ATGTATTCCTTTGCTCAGATCAGAACAGATCAGTCGCTCAGTCTTGTCCAACTCTTTGCGACAATTGCAGCATGCCAGGCCTCCCTGTCCATCACCAACTCCCGGAGTTCACTCAGACTCACGTCCATCGAGTCAGTGATGCCATCCAGCCATCTCATCCTCTGTCGTCCCCTTCTCCTCCTGCCCCCAATCCCTCCCAGCATCAGAGTCTTTTCCAATGAGTCAACTCTGCGCATGAGGTGGCCAAAGTACTGGAGTTTCAGCTTTAGCATCATTCCTTCCAAAGAAGTCCCAGGGCTGATCTCCTTCAGAATGGACAGGTTGGATCTCCTTGCAGGCCAAGGGAGTCTCGAGAGTCTTCTCCAACACCACAGTTCAAAAGCATCAATTCTTTGGCACTCAGCCTTCTTCACAGTCCAACTCTCACATCCATACATGACCACAGGAAAAACCATAGCCTTGACTAGACGGACCTTTGTTGGCAAAGTAATGTCTCTGCTTTTGAGTATGCTACCTAGGTTGGTCATAACTTTCCTTCCAAGGAGTAAGTGTCTTTTAATTTCATGGCTGCAGTCACCATCTGCAGTGATTTTGGAGCCCAAAAAAATAAAGTCTGACACTGTTTCCACTGTTTCCCCATCTATTTCCCATGAAGTGATGGGACCGGATGCCATGATCTTCATTTTCTGAATGTTGAGCTTTAAACCAACTTTTCCACTCTCCACTTTCACTTTCATCAAGAGGCTTTTGAGTTCCTCTTCACTTTCTGCCATAAGGGTGGTGTCATCTGCATATCTGAGGTTATTGATATTTCTCCCGGCAATCTTGATTCCAGCTTGTGTTTCTTCCAGCCCAGTGTTTCTCATGATGTACTCTGCATATAAGTTAAATAAACAGAGCTCTCGTAACAAAGTATTGCACACTGCATGGCTTAAACAACAGAAATTTATTGTTTCACAGTCTAGAGGCTAAGAATCTGAGGTCAAGGTGTTAGCAAGGAAGGAAGAAGTTGTTCCAGGCCTCTTTCCGTGGCTTGTAGGTGGCTATCTTCATGTTCACATGGTGTTCTCTCTGTTGTGTGTCTGTCTACAATTCCCCTTTTTATAAGGACATCAATCATACTGGATTAGGGCCCATCCTAATGACCTCATTTTAATTTAATTACCTCTCTAAAGACTCTGTCTCCGAATAAAGTCATATTCTGAGGTGTTGGGGGACAGGACTTCAACATATAAATTTGGTAGGGACATAATCCAACTTGTAACAGATAGAAACACTTATATAATTAGCTTCATATATAATTTGTTTCCTTATAGCTTGAGTTTTTCGTAATAATAGACTTACACTAAAAAGCACGGATGCCAAAACTGACAGAGAAACATTTTTTTGCTAGAATATTAAAGGAATAAAGAGATGCATTTCCCTCTTTATGTCAATGATTGATGTAGAAATGGAACAACCATGTAGTTCTGCAATCAACCTAATAAATTAACATCTTAATTATGAACCCACTTTAATTTTCTGTATCATTTCATGAACTTTTATTTAGATGATTCGGTTTCTTCAGAGTATAAGATCTCTTCCTAAGGCTTTGATCCCTTATAGCCAAGGACATGGCCAATATCTGTAAAATGATAAAAGGCTTGAGGTTTTTAAAGATTCAACTTCTCGGTGTAACCCAGAATCCAGTTCTCACTTTAGCATATGGGTAAAATGTGTACAAACTGTTGCACATCCACAGTAGATGTTTTCTTTGCACTTAGCTTCATGACAGCCATGAGTACACAGACATAGACATTTATAGATATATGTGTGAGTGTGTGTTCTGTGACCTAAGTTTTCCTTTTACCCTTTCCCTCTCATTTAAAAGCAGCTATATTTTAAAATATAATCTTACACCTAAATCATACGTGTCAAGATTGGAGCTACTATTTTAAAATAATTTCTGTACTTGCATTTCTCACAGTGAATTATTGTTCACTGCATTCTTGCAGTTATGACTTCAAGCTTATAGATGTTTAATACCAAGAAAAATGAGGAATTAACGTCCTCATGTAATCTGACTCTCTGGCAATTACAGGGAGAGCTGCAGCAAGGAGAAGAGCCACATGGTGGGCCAGAATGTCCTGGTACGTGTTAGTGACTCGTGGGGGAAAAAAATCAAAGCTCATAGGTCTTCTCTTGCTGATTTATTTGAGGATGCTTACTGGCTTGCCAAGGTGAGGCTTATACAGAAGAACATTATTTACTTTCTTCTAAATCTGATTTCAAGTGGTGTTCCTTGACTGAGCAGGATGTGCTTAAGGAGTCCAGACAAAATCTCTACGAACGATTTCACGGTCAAGTGTGTTGTTAGGATCGAAGCTGGACGTGTGCATTTTTATTTTTAAATTCATTTGTCTGTGTCGGGTCTTAGCTGTGGCACTCGGGATCTTGCTGCATCATGTGGGATCTCTCGTCATGGTGCACAGACTCTAGTGTGGCTCATGGGCTCCAGAGTGCATGGTCTCAGTAGTTGGGGCCCTCAGGCTTGACTTGTTCCTCACTGTGTGGGATCCTAGTTCCCCAGCCGGGGACTGAACCCATGTCCCCTGCGTTGCACGGCAAACTTTTAACCACTGGACTTCCAGGGAAGTCCTAGGACATGTGCCTTTTGGAAATAGTTTACAAGGGATTCTGATGTTCTCTCATGATCAAGTACTATTACCTGAAAGGAATCAAGAGGTCAGAATGGATCATGAAGGAAAAAATTAGGTTGACAGTGACTACTAGGAAAGTGGTAAACCAAGGCATGACTTACTGACATAGAAATGACCATTCCTGAGCTTGTGGTATGTACTACAGTAGAAGAACAGAAGAAAATCCTGTGTGAGCCCTGAGGAAGTGATCTTTTATTCTAAATAGTAAGGAGAGAGAGCATCTGAGCATGTATCACCCAAATAGTTTTCAATTTAAAATTCAATTTAAATTTAACAACTTAATTTCAAATTGAAATTTTAAGTTAATAATTTGAAATTTCAAAGGTAAGTGTGCAGTGTGTTTCTGAGATGGTAATTACCTTATGTGTGTGGAACCTGGGTGTATGGAGAGATGGATGAGAGGTGAAGTTGGAAGTGAAGGAGTGATCTCGGGGGATCATGGGGTGCAATGGCTTGAAGCAGGCCCTTGTCTACAATCTTTGAAGAAAGAATTCAACAAAGAGACAGAGATTGTGAAGCAGGTAGAGCATTTATTAGAACCAAAGTATGTGTGGAAGAACACCCAGGTAGACTCAGAGTGAGTTACCCACTATAGGAGTGGCTCAAATCACTTATATGGTGGCAGTTTTCTGGGTTCCTTCTGGCCAATTAACTTGCTCCTGCCCATGTTTGATCTGACTCAGGGCCCGCTCCTGTGTCCATGTGCATCTTTCAGCCAAGATGGATTCCAGTGTAAGGGTTTCTGGAAGCTTGGCAGGACACATTATGGGCTGTCACCCCCTTCTCTTCTCTGACCTGTGAGGATCCGTTCTGTGGGCTGTGTGGTCTGGGCGGTCTCCTTGACCACAAGAGTGAGAAAAATGTGGTTGCCTTATCTTTTTACTCAAGCAGGGCTCTGCTCCTATTGTATCTTTATCAAGAAGTGTCAACCAACAGGAGCCTGGGACCCAGCTAACTCCTGCCTCAGGAGGGCACCAGACCCCCACGGCCTCTCTGTCATGATGGATTACAGTGTGTTGTCCTGAGGTGTGGAAAGGTTTGCAAGAATGCACTGATGAGTTGGCTAGTTGGAAAAGCAATCAGTGTCAAAGAAACTATTTGACTAAAGATGATAGTGATCACTAACATTTATTGAATGCAACCATGTGCCAGCCACTCTGATAGGCACTTTATTTCATTGTTAGCACAGCTTATTGAGGTGGGCACCATTAGTACCCCCATTTAAGAGAGGATGAGTCGAGGTTTAGATAGAATAGTAATTTGCTCAAGTTCATACACTTAAAAAGTACATGGTATTTATTAGGTCAAATTGGTGTCCTCTTGGAAATGTTCAGATGTTTGTTGGGCAATGAGAAAATGTAGACAATAGTGATGATGCTCAAAGTCTGGAAGAAAGTGGTGTGGCTGTCCTGGGTCATTGGGCTGCAAGCAACGACTATGACTATTGACCAAGGGTGTAAGGCAAGGGGTCCAGTCTCCCGAGCCAGGGCTCTGCCAAGACCGGACATAGCCTTGGGTCCGAAGGGCTGAGGTGGCCTCCGGGTCCAGCACAATCAAAGACTCAGGAGGGTCATTCGTTTTGTATGGAATGTATATGGAGAGGGAGAAAGCTGTTCACAGTTAGGAAATCTGAGTGCGGGTTATACAGGTATTACTTTAAACCTTTTATTGAAATATAGTTGATTTGCAGTGTTGTGTTTAACTTCTGTACAGTGAAGTGTCTCAGGTATGCGTACATACATTCTTTTTCTTATTTTTTTCCATTATGTTTTATCACAGGATATTAAATATTGTTCTCTGTGCTATATATCAGGACCTTGTTGTTTGTCTCTTCTCTATATAATTGTTTGCATCTGCTAATCCCAAACTCCCACTCCATCTCTCCTCCAACCCCCTCCCTCTTGGCAACCACATGTCTGTTGTCTATGTCTGTGAGTCTGTTTCTGTCTCATAAATAAGTTAATTTGTGTCACATTTTAGGTTCTACACGTAAGTGATATCAATCATATGGTATTTGTCTTTCTCTGTTTGACATAACTTCCCTTAGTGTAATAATCTTTAGGTCCATCCATGTTGTTGCAGTTGGCATTATTGCATTCTTTTTTGTGGCTGAGTAATATTCCTGTGTGTGTGTGTGTGTGTGTGTGTGTGTGTGTACGTACCACATCTTTATTCATTTGTTGATGGACACTTAGATCGTGTCCATGTCTTGGCTATTGTAAATGATGCTGCTGTGAACATTGCGGGGCATGTATCTTTTTGATCAGTTTTGTATGGATATATGGCCAGGATTGGGATTGCTGGATCATATGGTAATTTTATTTCTAGGTTGTTTTTTTTTTAGGAACCTCTGCACTGTTCTCCATAGTCGCTGCATCAGTTTACATTCCCACCAGTAGTGTTGGAGGGTTCCCTTTTTGCCACACCCCCTCCAGCATTTGTTGTTTGTAGGCTTTTTAATGATGGCCATTCTCACCAGTGTGAAGTGGTACCTCCTTATGGTTTTATGCAGGTATTATTAATTGTGTCTGTCTTTTACTTTTTCTGTAGGTTTAAGAAATTTCAAAAAAGCTAGGGGCAAGAGGCGGAGAAGGCAATGGCACCCCACTCCAGTACTCTTGCCTTGAAAATCCTATGGATGGAGGAGCCTGGTAGGCTGCAGTCCATGGAGTCGCTGAGGGTCGGACACGACTGAGCGACTTCACTTTCACTTTTCACTTTCATGCACTGGAGAAGGAAATGGCAACCCACTCCAGTGTTCTTGCCTGGAGAATCCCAGGGACGGGGGAGCCTCATGGGCTGCCGTCTATGGGGTTGCACAGAGTCGGACACGACTGAAGTGACTTAGCAGCAGGGGCAAGAGGAAGACTTAAGGTGGGAGGATCTGGGCAGGGTATGAGGTGGAATAAAGGGCCAAAGCTCTTACGAGAGAGAACAGGACCCCAGGACCACGGTCAGAGCGGTTGCTGGTGAAGGCCTGCCTCCTTAGGAGTGCAGAGAACAAGCAGTGTCGCCCCACCAGGGAATCCATAGCCGTGACCTGCCTGCCACCTCCTCAGAGATGTTTCTTGACTGAAGGACCTGACAAAGCAGAGCTGGCAGACAGAGGCTCATTCTTTCTACTGGCAACTTGATTAAAAGTTTCGCATTTTTAAAATCCTTTAAAAAAAATGATTTACAGCGTTGTGTTAATTTCTGCTGTACACCAAAGTGAATCAGCTATATGTATACATATATCTCGTCCATCTTGGACCTCTCTTCCACCCCATCCTCCAGTCCCACCCCTCTGGGTCATCACAGAGCACCAAGCTTAGTTTTCCAACAGATAAAATAAAACCACATGCCAACACAAGTACAATTTTCCTCACTTTCATCAAGTTGAAGGATAGAGGGTTTATAGCCCCTAAACAGCTGCTACTCTGAATGTCATGTTGTGGCTTTTTCAGTGAATTTGTGCAAACCCTTTAAACAGGTTCTCTAACAGTGGTTTCCGCTGGAGTAGGAGGGGTCCTTAGCAGTCTTAAATGTTGAGAACCAGCCATTCTGTTGCTGCCTCAGGCCATATATTTGTGGGAGAGCAGTTGTTTGAGAAAATGAGGTTATTTGGTTACCAAGAGACACTGCCCTTGACCCTATCTAATTACCCTCTTTTGGAAGAATTGCTTAGTATCTGTTAGACAACTCTGCATGCTAATGGTCTTTGGGGAGCTGTTCACAATATTCCCATAAAACAGTTCAAAACAACTTCACTAGCATTTTCCACAGTTGCTCTCAATTGCAGTTAGTGTCAATTGCAGGAAGCGTCAGCATCCTGAAGATGTGGTATGTCCTATGAATATAATAAGCTATTTTAATGATTAAAAAATGATTGTACATAGCCAGACTTTTAAAAACTCTTATTTATTTATTGGCTGCACTGGGTCTTTGTTGCTGCATGCAGACTTTGTCTAGTTGCAGTGAGTAGGGATTACTCTCTAGTCGTGGCTTTTCATTGTGGTGGCTTCTGTTGTTGCAGAGCTCAGGCTCTAGGCACGTGGGCTTCAGTAGTTGCAGTACATGGGCTTCGTTATTCCATGAAATCTTCACAGACCATGGATTCAACCCATGTCCCTGCATTGGCAGGTGGGTTCTTAAGCGCTGTACCACCAGGGAAGTCCAGCATGTAACCCAATTTTCAAACACAATTATTTCAGGACCACACACCTGTGTTTAGTCTTTTTTATCCAAACAAAAAAAAAAAAAAAGAGAGAGAGAGAAAGCAACTCTGGGTTCAGGGTTGAAGATATTGACACTTTATTTTGAAATAATGTCTCTGATCATTTTTTGGTTGTTTATGAAAATGACATGAGAAACAGACCAAGTATATCTGTACTTCTTGACTCAGACTTTCTTTGTACCAAGTTTACTGGCCCTCAGTTACTCAAAGCTGCTTGTTGCTTCATTGATTCATTTATTCACCAATAGGCAACATGTCTTTGCCAGAAACAGGGCCAGACAGAGAATAAAATAACAAGGTTCTTTCCAGTTATAAGATAAATAAGTCCTAGGTAAGTGCTGCATGTAGTGACTGCATAGTGACTATAGTTAACCATACCGTTACCTGTGTTTGAAAGTTGCTAGGAGAGTTAAGTCAACAGTCTCATCACAAGAAAACAAAAATTATAACTTTACGTGGTGGTAGATATTAACTAGACCTATTGTGGTAATCATGGTGATCATTTCACAGTATATATATACATCAGATCATTATGTTGTACCCCTGAAACAAATCCAATGTGATGTGTCAATTATATCTCAGTGAAATATTAATAACAAGGTGCCTAAGTCGCTTCAGTCACGTCCGACTCTGTGTGACCCCATAGACAGCAGCCCACCAGGCTCCCCCATCCCTGGGATTCTCCAGGCAAGAACACTGGAGCGGGTTGCCATTTCCTTCTCCAGTGCATGAAAGTGAAAAGTGAAAGTCAAGTCACTCAGTCGTCTGATTCCTAGTGACCCCATGGACTGCAGCCCACCAGGCTCCTCCGTCCATGGGATTTTCCAGGCAAGAGTACTGGAGTGGGTTGCCATCACCTTCTCCAACAAGGTGCCTAGATTAAAGTATTAATTGCATTAAATATATTAGTGCTTTAAAGTCCATTGTTAGGAGTTCTGTAATAGAGGTGTGTGCACAGTATGTTGGATACACAGGGAAGGGACTGAATTCTGTCATGGGAAAAGGAGACAGTGTCACCAAGAAGGTCTGGATTGAGGTGGATATTGAAAGATGGGGAGAAATGTTCTAGGGCTGGGGTCCCCGGCCTCTGAGATCTAATGCCTGATGATCTGAGGTGGAACTGATGTAACAAAATAAAGAGCACAATGTATGTAATGTGCTTGAACGTGAAGTCGCTCAGTCATTTCCGACTCTTTGCAACCCCATGGACTGTAGCCTACTGGGCTCCTCTGTCCATGGGGTTTTCCAGGCAATAGTACTGGAGTGGATTGCCATTTCCTTCTCCAAGGGATCTTCCCAACCCAGGGATCGAACCCGGGTCTCCTGTGTCGTAAACAGACGCCTTACCGTCTGAGCCACCAGGGTAGTCGATGTGCTTGAGTCATCCCCAAACCATCTCCACCACACTCATGGAAAAACTGTCTGCCATGAAACCGGTCCCTGATGCCAAAAAGGTTGGGGAGTGGCTGTTCAAGGTGGAGAAATAGGGAAGGATGGACCGGGCTAAAAAGCTCACCCTGTGTCAAAGCAAAGGTAGAAAAATGGCACATTCCATCTCCTGTGGCTGGTGGGTGGGTAGAAGATGAGGCCAACCAGGTTATGGGGGAACAGCACCCCTGCCCCTGTGCGCCACCTAGAGTACGCTGGTGGTGTCACATTCCAGAACCACCTCTGTACCCGAGGAAATATTTCCGTATCTTTCCAATACTTATTAACATCCATCAGTTCAGAATAAACTGTTCAGAACCTACTCCATCTCAACAAACGCCAAATAAGGGTTTTCTCTCATAGCTCTCTCTGTAAGTGTGGGGCATTTTAAAGGGCAGGATGGATATTAACAAATGCCATATGCCTTCTTACTTCCCTTCAAGCTGACGTTAGGTTGACCGTGGCTGTTTACATTTCTGTGTTTGAAGAGTTGTAGGTTTCTGGGGCACAAATGTGTTTTATTTTAGATTTCATGTCAAAAGCATCTCTTGAGAAAGCTGGGCTCTACATAGAACTTGATCTTACATCTGTAATACGTATGTGACTAGATATGTACATATATATGTATAAATGTGTACATATTTCCAGCGATGTATGACTTTAGAGATAATAGACATAATCTAACATTGTTATTAAGGTCATAAGTATTTGTTATATGTTAGCAGTGATCAATCTTAAAAAATCAAGGCAGTTCAAATCTGAATTAATGGATAAGCACTTCTATTTAAATTCCTTTGTTTTAATCTCCAGACATAACTCTTCCTGTATATGTCTTTAAGAGATTATGTATACTTTTCTCTTTTGAGGGTAGTTATTGGGCACCAACTCTTTTGCCTTATGAGGTATAGTCCCTGGTAGGAAAGAGGAGGGGAAAAGTGTTGAGGGTCCCCAGTTCCCTCCAGAGTGAGGGAAAGAAGGAAAGGAATGAACAGAGCTGGGAAGTCCTTTGAGGTCTCTTCTAGATCCGACTGGCTTCCTATTTTCCTTCCCAATTATCGAAACTAGAACTGGAAAGTTTCTATAGTCCTGAGGCTAGCCTTATCCCATCCCCTGTTATCCACCCCCACCCTGTTCTTAAAGGGGAAGTTGCTCAATGGCTTAGCGGCTAAAGAATCTTCCTGCAGTGCAAGAGACAAAGGAAACCTGGGTTCGATCCCTGAGTTGGGAAGATCCCTTGAAGAAGCGAATGGCAACCCACTCCAATATTCTTGCCTGAAAAATCCCACGGACAGAGGAGTCTGGCAGGCTAGAGTCCGTGCAGTCGCAAAGAGTCAACAGGACTGAGCCCTGCTATAGTACTGCAGTATAGCACAGTACCTAGAATCATTCTTTTGCTGTTGTTTTTCAGTCCCTATGTGTGTCCAGCTTCTTTGCAACCCATGGACTGCAGCATGCCAGGCTTCCCTGTCCTTCACCATCACCGTGAGCTTGCTCAAACTCATGTGCATTGAGTCGGTGATGCCATTCAGGCATTTCATCCTCTGTCGTCCCCTTCTCCTCCTGCCTTCAGTCTTTCCCAGCATCAGGGTCTTTTCTAAGAAGTCAGTTCTTCTCATCAGGTGGCCAAAAGTATTGGAGCTCCAGCATCAGTCTTTCCAATGAATACTTAGAGTTGATTTCCTTTAGTATTGACTGGTTTGATCTCCTTGCTATCCAAGGGACTCTTCAGAGTCTTCTCCAACACCACAGTTCAAAAGCATCAGTTCTTTAGCGCTCAGCCTTCTTTATTGTCCAATTCTCAAATCCATATATGACTACTGGAAAAACCATAGCTTTGACTAGATGGACCTTTGTTGGTAAAGTAATGTCTCTGCTTTTCAATATGCTATCTAGGTTGGTCATAACTTTTCATCCAAGGAGCAAGCATCTTTTAGTTTCTTGGCTGCAGTCACCACCTGCAGTGATTTTGGAGCCCAAGAAAATAAAGCCTGTCACTGTTTCCATTGTTTCCCCATCTAATTGCCATGAAGTGATGGGACTGGATGCATAAGCCAGTGTTTTCACTCTCCTCTTTCACGTTCATGGATGTACCTATGGCTGATTCATGTTGATGTTTGGCAGAAAACAACAAAATTCTATAAAGCAGTTATACTTAAATTAAAAATAAGTAAAATTTTTTAAAAAGAGGCTCTTTAGTTCCTCTTCACTTTCTGCCATAGGGTGGTGTCATCTGCATATCTGAGGTTATTAATATTTCTTTTGGCAATCTTGATTCCAGCTTGTGCTTTATCCAGCCCAGCAGTTCACATGATGTACTCTGCATAGAAGTTAAATAATCAAGGTAACACTATACAGCCTTGACGTATTCCTTTCCTAATTTGGAACCAGTCTGTTGTTCCATGTCTGGTTTTAACTGTTACTTCTTGTCCTGCATACAGGTTTCTCAGGAGGCAGGTAAGGTGGTCTGGTATACTCATCTCTTGAAGAATTTTCCACAGTTTGTTGTGATCCACACTGTCAAAGGCTTTAGCGTAGTCAGTGAAGCAAAAGTAGATGTTTTTCTTAAACTCTCTTGCTTTTTCTATGATCCAATGGATGTTGGCAATTTGATCTCTGGTTCCTCTGCCTTTTCTAAATCCAGCTTGAACATCTGGAAGTTCTCGGTTCACATACTGTTGAAGCCTAGCTTGGAGAAATTTGAGGGTTGCTTTGCTAGCGTGTAAGATGAATGCAATTGTGCAGTAGTCTGAACATTCTTTGGCATTGCCTTTCTTTGGGATTGGAATGAAAACTGACCTTTTCCAGTCCTGTGGCCACTGCTGAGTTTTCCAAATTTGCTGGCCTATTGAGTGCAACACTTTCACAGCATCGTCTTTGAGGATTTGAAATAGCTCAACTGGAATTCTGTCACCTTCAGTTGCTTTGTTCATAGTGATGCTTCCTAAGGTCCACTTGACTTAGCTCTAGGTGAATGATCACACCATCGTGGTTACCTGAGTCATTAAGAATCATTCTTGTTGTTCAGTCCCTAAGTTGCGTCCAACTCATTATGACCCCATGGACTGCAACACACCAGGCTTCACTGTCCTTTAACATCTTCCAGAGTTATACTTGCTTTACAGTGTTGGGTTGGTTTCTGCTGTACAACAGTGTAAATCAGCTGTATGTATACATATATCCCCTCCCTCCCTGCCCATTCCCAGGTCATTACAGGGCACTGAGCTGAGCTCCCTGTGTTATACAGCAGGTTTTCACTAGCTGTCTATTTTACACATGGTAGTGTGGGCTTTCCAGTTGCCACTAGTAGTAAAGAACCTGCCTGCCGATGCAGGAGACACAAGAGATGTGGGTTTGATTCCTGGGTCAGGAAGATCCTCTGGAGAAAGGCATCGCAACCCACTCCAGTATTCTTGCTTGGAGAATCCCATGGACAGAGAAGCCTCATGTGCCACAGTCCATAGGACTGCAAAGAGTTGGACACGACTGAAGCAAATTAGCGTGCACAGTGTATATATGTCAGTGCTACTGTTTCAATTCGTCTCACCCTCTCCATCCCCCTCTGTGTTCACAAGTCAATTATTGCATTTCTATTCCTACCCTGTAAGCAGGAGAACAATGGTATAGATTAGGGACTGGGACAGGGAGTGCAAGGGGGTGGGAGGCCACCCAGCGTTTTCTCTCTCGTTGGGCTACTCAACCCTGTAGCTTCCTCAGAAATGCTTAGGTTGACTGTGGGAAACTGTATTTATCCTCTTTGAAGCTCTGCTCTTCAGTACCTATGTGACCTGGTAAAGTTACAGGAACTCTCAGATGCTCTGGGAAGAAGGATCATAATACAGAAAGGAGCCAGGTGGCTGGTGGGAAAGCCGTTCAGCTTGCTTCTTATATCCATCAGCACAAACACAGCTATAAGGGAAGATGGAACATTCACTAGGTGATTGCAACTTCAAGCCAAGTGTCATATCCAAGACCTGAGTGCAGACTACCTGCTTACAAACCAGTGAGGCTTCTCAACAAATTCCCCCAGCCCCACACCCCCACCTGTTCCAAGTAGTGTTTTCCTCTAAGCCCCTTTGATGTGGAAATTCTGGGAGAACCATTTGTGATGGTTCCTGCAAACATTCCACATTCCCATGCACTTGGATTTTTTTTTAATTGTTGATGGTCTGATTTTGACTTCCTTTGCCAAAGAAATTCAGGAGGCTGGTCATCAGGTTGAAGGCACTGCTGCTGAATAAACCAGCTACTAGGAGAATTTTTAATCAACATATAATGTGATTTCTCCTCCCCCAGAAATGAGTTCTGAGCAAAGGGTTTTACATCAAAGGACCTTCTTTAAGCAAAAATGGGATTTCAGGATGGTATCTTAGTGTAGATTTGAATCCCGCCCCAGTCTTTTTTCTTCTGAAGTTATATTTCGAATACACCAATTACTTCTCAATGCCATTTTGTTCATTCTCTGACTTCAGCAGCTAAAAAAAATCCATTTTTTTAATTGGAGGATTGTTTTACAATTGTTTTACAATGTTGTGTTAGTTTGTGCTGTACAACATCATGAATCAGCTATATGTATTCATATATCCCCTCCCTCTTGAGCTGCCCTCCCACTGCCCGCCCCCGTCCCACCCCTGTAGGTCATCACAGAGCACCCAGCTGAGCTCACTGTGCTGTATATACGGCAGGTTACCACTAATGAGGAACGAAGTGAAGCTTGCTCAGTCATGTCCGACTCTTTGCAACCCCACAGACTGTAGCCTGCCAGGCTCCTCTGTCCATGGAATTCTCCAGACAAGAATACTGGAGCAGGTTGCCGTTTCCTTCTCCAGAGGATCTTCCCAACTCAGGAATTGAACCCAGGTCTCTTGTTTTACACATGGTGGTGTATATATGTTAGTGCTACTCTCTCAATTCATCCTACCTTCTCCTTCATAAAATATCCATTTTGTCCATTCAGTTTTTCACATTTTACTCGAACATTGAATACAAGCTCCCAGTTCTTTTTATTGACATGCTTTCTTCTTTGACTGCTGTTTTTTTAATACCATGAGAGACTGACCTGGGTGATTTAATTGAAAATTAGTTGGACTATAGGCATCCATTTTGAAAAGCAAATGTATTATTTTCCCCCAAATGTAAGACCTGGGGAATGATTTTTAATTGCGGCTCCTTTACATAGGCCAGTGGTGATCATTTGACCAGTGCTTGTGTTTCCTTGCAAAGACCTTATAAAACCTGCTTAATCTGGAGACTTTATTTTTTCTATGGTCTATTCACAGGCAAGAGATTTTGAAAAGCAGCTGTTTTCTTCTGTTCAGTTCATTCAGAATCCCCATCTTAAGTGTACATGATAAATCTATTATACCAGTAATAACTTGCAATAGCATAGAGCTTCAAAGAAATTCAGGAGTGATAATATTGGGTTATTGGTAGTAATTTTTTAAAAAACAGATTGTTTGATAAATGTGACATGGATTAGAAAAAATATGTCCTGTTGTATGTGAGGACATCTGTATGTTTACAAGGTGATTCCACTTGAAACATTGGCTACCATCATTATTTTATGTTTCAAATAAATAAAATACAAATATAATATTTATAATCTATAATTTTCTTTTTTACATTATACAATTTTATATAAATCCTAAAGTATTTTACACATGAAATGAAATCCTTTTACTCTCTCTGAAGATGAAAACTATTTTTCATGTAAATTATTAAAATTACATCAAAATCTTTATTATTCCAGACTGCATATGTCAGTTGAGATGTTTCAGCCAGAAGCATGTCATCATCTAGAGAATTTATTTGATTTAAATATACTCTATAAGTATACTTTATAAATAATAATCATGTACTATATTGTATTAAAAATACAATTGACCAATACAACCTACGTATAAGTTGGAATAGTGTACTATATATTAAATAAAATATAAATATAATAAATATTTTTGAAAACTTTCTGAAAATATATGCTAGTATCATTCTGATTTTATGATTAAAAATAGGTTTTTTTCTGAATATACAATTAATATATGCTCACTTAAAAATAATTCAGAAAATAAAGATTGTGCATAATTCCATGACCCAGACCTGTTTGTATTTTAAAATAACATGTGAAAGATTCATGGTAAGAGGAATGGTGACATTGTTGCCCTCTGAATAAAGTTCTCTGATTGAGCTCAACTTTAATTTGGAGGACTTTGTTCAATCGATTTTAGACTTTTGTCCAAATGATTATATTTTACAAGGTGGATATTTTATACAAGGTGGTGTAGACTGACTCCTTTATTAAAAAAATTTACTCCTTAGGTCACAATGTTTATTTCCATGCTGTTCAGGGTTTCCCTGTTGGCTCAGATGGTAAAGGATCTGCCTGCAATGCTAAGACCTGATTTTGATCCCTGGGTTGGGAAGATCACATGGAGAAATCAGTGGCCACCCACTCTAGTATTTTTGCCTGGAGAATTCCAAAAAGCCTGGTGGGCTACAGTCCATGGGGTCGCAAAGAGTCAGACAGGACTGAGCAACTAACACTTTCACTTTCTTCATTAATGTTTATGGACCCATTCTTTCCCCTTGTTCACGTCTTCTAATTTCCCTGTGCTGATCTTTAGAAAGATCCTTCTTTCTGGAAGAGACATGGGTTAGAATCCTCTGTGGCAGGAGACTGCACCTACAACCAGGCTGGCTTAAGCTGAAAGTAGATTGGTTGGGGCCGGGGGCTCATTGAACTTTCATGCCCAGGCGTCTGTGACAGGAATGGCGCCTCTATCCTTGGGGACTTGGTCTCTCTCCATCTCTCACCGCTGCTCTCTCCCATGGGTGCTTCATCCTCAGCTCAAGGTGCTGGCAAGATGGTTCCCAACAGCATCAGGTCTCTGTCCTTCCAAGTTCATGTTTCCTTGCACGTCGTAGACTCTGACTGAATGATTGTATAGCCATGGATGGAGAGCTCAGGCTGTGGTTTCTGATTCACTGATGGCCCAGACCCAAGCCCTATGCTCACTTGGCGGGGAAGGAAGGAGAAGAAAATTCAGTTCCTTCTAAGGCACAACGTGGACTAAGTGGGAGAAAAGTGGTGACTTCCCAGGGGAAATACGCAAAGTCTGTTATTGGGGGAAGGGTGAATAGGTGTGGAACAGTGGCAGAAAGAACTGAGGTCCACTTTAGAGAGTGAAGGAAGCCTTTTTTTTTTTTTTGTAGTTAAAAAATATTTATTAGAGTTTTGCTTATAAATGAAACCTTTTGCCCTGTGAGCTCCTAGGAGTCCTGTTCTTAGATTCCTAGGGGTGGGTCAGGAATGAGTGAATCTCAGAAAATATAGCTCCCTGGAAACATATATGTACATTTATCTATCTAGGAATATGTGTTCATGACCATGTGTGGCACCCCTGTAGTTTTGGAAATATCAAATCTTAGTCTTTGTTGTAAAACCACTCCAGTTAGCAGTATAAAATTTGAATGTTTTAGTGTTGTATGTGTGTGTTTTATATGTGTGTTGAAAAAGCCCTTATGGAGACCAGTGAAGTGAAGTCGCTCAATCCTGTCTGACTCTTTGCGACCCCGTGAATTGTAACCCACTAGGTTCCTCCGTCCATGGGATTCTCCAGGCAAGAATACTGGAGTGGGTTGCCATTTCCTTCTCCAGGGGATCTTCCCGACCCCGGATCGAACCCAGGTCTCCTGCATTGAGGCAGACACTTTAACCTCTAAGCCACCAGGGAAGCCCAAGAGGACTGGCTAAATCTAATTATTATGGTCTTAGTAACATTTGAATGACAGTGATGGGCTCAAGGTAGAAGGGAAAGTTTGGCTGGTTGTGGAAACCAGCAAGTTGTGTTCTTGATTTTTTTTTTTTTTTTTTAGCTTTGAATATAGTGTTTTCAGGTTTTATCACAAGACTAGACATCTTGAGACATTTAATGAGATGTTAGAGAATCTTAGTAATCAGGGGAAATGAACATATTGAGATTGTGCTTTTTAAACAGCAATGATGACTTTTGCTGAATCTTAGTTTAGTAGAAAGGAAGACTTCATTTGCCAGTGTGTGAGGTGTTAAGCACCATGTGTGTTACCACTGGCTTTGTCCTGAAAGTACCCTTGGTGCCCATCTAGAGAAAAATACTGTATTTGTTTTCAGATATTTGAAGTAAGGATTTGGGGGTTGTGAATGTCATTATCCCATCTCCAACTCACATAAACCAAAGGGAATGTGTTGCCACTCACAACTGTCAAAGGTGTGGATATTACTAGAAATAAGATGCTGGTAGGACTGTGTCTCCCTCTTTAAGTACTGGAGTCTCTCCTCCCACAGACAAGATTCCATCATGTAGGCAGGGACATAACAATTGGAAGCTCTAGGCTCCCTTCCTGCCATCTTTCATAACAGAATAAAAGGCTGTTTCTTCCTGTTTACCCTTTCTAATTCCAATTCAGAGAATCACCAAGAAGGACTCTTAACTGACCTGCTTTAGTTCATGCACCACCTTTGGGACCCTGAAGACAAGGGTGAAGTACTATGGTGGACCAGTTTGGTTCAAATGTGTGTGTCAGGGGTGGGCAGATAGTATGGTTAGAGTGGGGAAACAGCAGACTAAGGAAGGAGGGGGGAGGATCTTTATGAGAAGTCAAAAAGGAATGCAAAGCAAGTCAATTATGAATGGAAAGAGTTGACTTCCCTTACCCACAAGCCTTGTATGAGTATTGCTTTGGCCCCACACAACATACAGAGAAAAGCAGCCATCTCAGAGACATGGGTCCTTATCACTCCCTCTGTCTTCCTTGTGAAGGGACAGAGCCTTGCTTGAGGCACAGATCCAGATGAAAGGTCAAGCAAGGGGAAAGGTTAAAAGATCTACTGTCCCCGGGAATTACATAACCAACATTCTTCAAGGTGTGAAACGCCAGCCCTTCTGTCTGACTAGTTGATTGAAAATGCTTTTCTCTTAGTTTGGATTTCACTTTTTCCTTCATTCGAATGTCTTAGATTCCATTCATGTTGTACTTTCTTGTCTCCCATGTATGTTTTCATACATCATTTCTTTTCTTTTTCATACATCATTTCTTTTCTTTTTCATACATCATTTCTTTTCAACTATACATTCTCTTCTGAAGGTATGGCAATAAAAGTTCAAAGAAATTTGGTCCAAAGTCCCAGAGCTAGGAAAAGGCAGAGACAGGATTAAAAAAAAAAAAAATTAAAATTATTTGGCTGCATCAGGTCTTAGTTGCAGCATGTGAGATCTTAGTTCCCTGACCAGGGATTGAACTCATGTCCCCTGCATTGCAAGGAGAATTCTTAACCACTGGACCACCAAGAAAGTCCCCAGAGGCAGGATTTCACCCCGGTGTCCTATGCCTATCATAGCACCCCAGGCTGTCTTGTTGTCAAGTTTCTATTCTTATCTTAGGGTCACAAGCATTCACTGCTAAAAGCTGATACCTATTTTATTTTACCTTCAACAATATCTGTCTTAATTGACAAGTGCTAAGACTAGTGTGTTTATATTAGTCACTTAGCAGCAAGATCACCTAGCCATTTTGAGCACAGACTCTGGAATCAGACTGCCTGAAGTCAAGTCCAAACTTTCAAGTTCTCTGACTTCAGGCAAGTTACTTACCCTTTGTGAGTTTCAGTTTCTCTTCAAATGGGAAAAGTTATAAGGCTTCTCTTACTAAGCTGTTTCAAGAAATGAAAATGTTGATGTAGATGAAGGAAAGATAATTCATCAAATACTCTGCTTTATAACAGCACCTGGCCTGGTACCAGGTAAATGTATAAATATTGGCTTGAAAGGTGCTAATAACAGATTCAGGTCAATGGCTTGTTTTAGGTCAGTGTATATATCTTTAGAAGAGGAAAAAGTGGAAGCAGGGGCAGATTTTCTTTTCTTGGGCTCCAAAATCACTGTGGATGGTGACTGCAGCCATGAAATTAAAAGATACTTGCTCCTTGGAAGGAAAGCTATGACAAACCTAGACAGCATATTAAAAAGCAGAGACATCACTTTGCCAGCAAAGGTCAGTACAGTCAAAGCTATGGTTTTTCCAGTAGTCATGTACGGATGTGAGAGTTGGACCATAAAAAAGGCTGAGTGCTGAAGAATTGATGCTTTCGAATTTTGGTGCTAGAGAAGACTCTTGAGAGTCATTTGGACAGCAAGGAGATCAAACCAGTCAATCCTAAAGGAAATCAACCCTGCATATTCATTGGAAGGACATCAGGTGGCCAGTCCTTTGGCCACCTGATGTGAAGAGCTGACTCATTGGAAAAGACCCTGATGCTGGGAAAGATTAAGGGCAGGAGAAGAAGAGAGTGACAGATGGTTGGATGGCATCACTGTTCAATGGACATGAGTTTGAGTAAACTTAGGGAGATAGTGAAGGACAAGGAAGCCTGGTGTGCTGTAATCGATGGGGTTTCACAGAGTCCAACACGACTGAGTGAACAACAACAACAAATATATCTTTACAGGATGCCCACAGGTGACAGATGTATTTGTAGTGGGAAGATTCTAGAACATGTTAAGAAAGGTTCCTGAGAGCTGTAGGCCATAGGAAATTTAGGTTTAATTTTGACTTTGGGAGGTGGGTTAGGAGTCCTTAAAAAAATCAAGTTTGTGGTTTAACATTTTCTACCTTTGAATTTAGAGGTAGATAATGAGTCACTGAAGTTTCTGAATATGGAGAGAGATGCTTCCTATTATCGAATATAACATGTTTTCTTAACACAAAAAATAAGAACATAGTGTGTTTCGTTGATATTCAGATGTTTGTATCCTGTGTTTGGGCTGTGTCTTATTAGATTTTTGTAGGATTTTAAAATGCTTGGCAATTCACTGAGACTTCCAAATGTTTGGATTTAACATTTCCATGAAGTACCACAAGCATCCTTGCAGATAGTAAGCTTGGGGTAGTTTTCCAGCAGCAAGCTGAAACTGCTAGTCTGAAATGCCCTGTATTAAATGAGTAAATGTATACTAAGTTTGATTAGAAGTTTAGTGTAGACACTTATAGAAAGTGAAAGAGATTGTTCTATAATAGCCACTGAATAAAGTTTCTGTTCTATAAGTTACCTTTTAAGTGCTTTGAAAATATACCTTACCTTTGTTTAATTTGACCATTATTTTAGAGAATAAAAATTTAGCACATTTGAAAATGGGAAAGTTGAGATACTTTTCTTTCTGATTTCAGATTTGCTTTATTGTTTTCCTCAAGTATATGAACCAAATAGCTGTACTTTCTATCATTACTCCAGATTTAAATAGAATTTAGACTCAGAGCATGGCCTTTAGATTTTTTCACTGGACTAATGAAAATGTTAAAAAAAAAAAAAAAAAAAAACACAAAAAACAAATTCATCTTAAAGAATCAAAACTTTTAACTTTTGTTTCAAGATTTAAATTTAGAAACAGATGTCAAAATGAAGAGTGTTAGAACATTGATGTCACACAATTATTTGGTAAATTTGTAGCGACATGGATAGACCTAGAGATTGTCATACTGAGTGAAATAAGTCACAGAAAGACAAATACATGATATCACTTACATGTGGAATCTAAAACAATGATACAGATCAACTTAATTACAACATAGAAGTAGAATCACAAATGTAGAAAACAAACTTATGGTTACCAAAGGGGAAGGAAGGAAGAAGGATAAATTAGGAGTTTGGGATTGACGTATACACACTACGATATATAAAATAGATAACAAACAAGGGAACTCCACTCAGTATCTTGTATTGATAATGACCTATAATGGAAGAGAATGTAAAAAAGAATGTATATATAGCTTACCTTCTACCAGTTGACTTGGTTGCATATTAAATGAGAAGTTGGATGCAAGTCAAAGGACTGGGTCAGAATAAAGCTATTATTAATTCAAAGATTCTATAGATTTACATAAAAGGATTTAAAAAACAAGACCCTATCGGGAGGGAAATGCTCACTAGCCAAATTTCTAAAAATTTTTAATGAAATATAGTTGAGCAAAGTGATTCAGTTTTATATATATATATATTCTTTTTTATGGTCTCTTCCATTATAGGTTATTATCAACACAAGATATTGAGTAGAGTTCCCTGTACTGTACAGTAAGTCCTTGTTTGTTATCTATTTTATATGTAGTAGTGTGTATATGGGGAAACAGTGTCAGACTTTATTTTTTTGGGCTCCAAAATCACTGCAGATGCTGACTGTAGCCATGAAATTAAAAGACGCTTACTCCTTGGAAGGAGGGTTATGACCAACCTAGATAGCATATTCAAAAGCAGAGACATCTCTTTGCCAACAAAGGTCCATCTAGTCAAGGCTATGGTTTTTCCTGTGGTCATGTATGGATGTGAGAGTTGGACTGTGAAGAAAGCTGAGTGCTGAAGAATTGATGCTTCTGAACTGAACTGAGTGTGTATATGTTAATCCCAAATTCCTAATTTATCCCTCTTCCTCCTTCCCTTTTGAAGAAATAATGAGAATGATTGAAATGTCAAGTCAACATTTAGGCCCAGATGTTTTAGGAGGAGTGGTCATTTTGTTAAAGTTAAGGTTCCTGTTTGCTAAGTCTTTGGGAATCTCTCCACACACACAGACACACACATCAGTACATAAACAGAGTCATTGCCGGGAGACTAGGAGCTACAGTCTTCTTGATTTTAAATTCAGAACCATCTGCCCTTGCTCTGCCCTCAACGCTGTGTTTTCCAGTAGAAAACAAACACATTTTGTGCTTTTCCAGGAGAAACCTAGAGTGAGGAGCAAATTCTTGCTGTTCTACTTGCAACAGACACTTTCCGAGCATTGAGACTGGGTTGAGTTCTGAATTCAGCACATTAGAGATGAGGACACCTTTTATGTCTTCATCAGTCATTCCTTGTATGCCAAGGAAAACTGCAAGATGATTCATGACCACATCGTGTCTACTCACCTTATTATTTAAGAGTAATTATTGGGAGTGTCCTCATATTTGGTTTCATACGCATAGGGTGAGGAAAGAGAAAGCCTCACTGATTGTGAGGGGAATTGACAATGACCTGCCACCCGATACCCACCAGAGGACACTGCTCGTTTTCGTCTCTGATCCCTGGAAGCTTACAGTTTTCCAGAGGAGCTAAAATATGCACACTGTGTTCAGTAGAAGAGAGTGGGAGTGTCTTAAAGAGGGAAATAAAGAAAGTGCTTTAGGAGTTGAGTATTGGAAGACTGTGTTCTTTTCGGGGAGGAAGATTATGTTCTTACTAGGGAATCACAAAAGGATTGCAGAAGAAATTAGATGTGATCCACCGACAGTGGGAAAGGAAGGGCATTCTAGGAATAGTGACCAGGGAGATGCAGACATGGCAGAGGGAGAAGCTTGATTTCTGTAGAGTACTGAGGAATCTTTTACCTGGCATTCAGGGAACACTAAAAATTCATGACAGGCAAGAGTGGAAATGTGGGTTGAAGGAAATGGTAGACAGATAGGACACCAGATAAAGGAATTCACATTTACAGGTTGGAGACAGATGGTCAAGAAGGACCTTCTCCGTTTGAGGGGGCTGCGGTAGAGAGGGTCACCTAGGAGTAGCTGTGACTCAGAGAAGCCTGGGTCCATTTCAGCTTAACAGGAGAGGGATATGGGCAGTCTGTCTACTTCAGCCTAGAGTTTCACAGGACAGAAGGGGAGAGCAAGGGAGAAATAAGAGAAAATACGGAGGGGATAAGTGGGGCTTAGCAGAGACATCATTTGCTGACAAAGGTCTGTCTAGTCAAAGCTGTGGTTTTTCTAGTATTCATGTATGGATGTGAGAGTTGGACCATAAAGAAGGCTGAGCACCAAAGAATTGATGCTTTCGAACTGTGGTGCTGGAGAAGACTCTTGCAAGTTCCTTGGACAGCAAGGAGATCAAACCAGTCAGTCCTAAAGGAAATCAACCCGGAATATTCATTGGAAGGACTGATGCTGAAGCTCCAATCCTTTGGCCACCTGATGCAAAGAGCCAACTTATTGGAAAAGACCTTGATGCTGGGAAAGATTGAGGGGAAGAGGAGAAGGGGTGACAAGGATGAGATGGTTGGATGACATCACCGACTCAACAAACATGAGTTTGAGCAAACTTAGATAGCGAAGACAGGGAAGTCTGGTGTGCTGCAGTTCACAGGGTTGCAAAGAGTCAGACACGACTTAACGACTCAACAACAATGAAGAATCCCAGAATTTGATGACAACGACAGTGAGAAGGGTGTAGAAGTGGGTGGGGGATATACCCTCCATTTTAGACAGCGACTGGGGGAAAGCATTTCACTCACATTGTAGTCTCCTTGCACCTGGGATTTAGGTTGTAAGACATTTAGTGAAGAAAAAAATACAGAAGTAGAAGTACCCTTTCAGTTCAGTTCACTTCAGTTCGTCGTTCAGTGGTATCCTACTCTTTGCGACCCCATGAATTGCAGCACGCCAGGCCTCCCTGTCCATCACCAACTCCCAGAGTTCACTCAGACTCACATCCATCGAGTCAGTGATGCCATCCCGCCATCTCAACCTCTGTCGTCCCCTTCTCCTCCTGCCCCCAATCCCTCCCAGCATCAGAGTCTTTTCCAATGAGTCAACTCTGCGCATGAGGTGGCCAAAGTACTGGAGTTTCAGCTTTAGCATCATTCCCTCCCAAGAAATCCCAGGGCTGATCTCCTTTAGAATGGATTGGTTGAATCTCCTTGCAGTCCAAGGGACTCTCAAGAGTCTTCTCCAACACCACAGTTCAAAAGCATCAGTTCTTTGGCACTCAGCTTTCTTTACAGTCCAACTCTCACATCCATACACGACCACTGGAAAAACCATAGCCTTGACTAGACGGACCTTAGTTGGCAAAGTAATGTCTCTGCTTTTCAATATGCTATCTAGGTTGGTCATAACTTTCCTTCCAAGGAGTCAGATCAAATCAGTCGCTCAGTCGTGTCTGACTCTTTGTGACCCCATGAATGGCGACATGCCAGGCCTCCCTGTCCATCACCAACTCCCGGAGTTCACTCAGACTCACATCCATCGAGTCAGTGATGCCATCCAGCCATCTCATCCTCTGTCGTCCCCTTCTCTTCCTGCCCCCAATCCCTCCCAGCATCAGAGTATTTTCCAATGAGTCAGCTCTTCGCATGAGGTGGCCAAAGTACTGGAGTTTCAGCTTTAGCATCATTCCTTCCAAAGAAATCCCAGGGCTGATCTCCTTCAGAATGGACTGGTTGGATCTCCTTGCAGTCCAAGGGACTCTCAAGAGTCTTCTCCAACACCACAGTTCAAAAGCATCAATTCTTCGGCACTCAGCTTTCTTCACAGTCCAACTCTCACATCCATACATGACCACAGGAAAAACCATAGCCTTGACTAGATGAAAGTGTCTTTTAATTTCATGGCTGCAGTCACCATCTGCAGTGATTTTGGAGCCCCAAAAAATAAAGTCTGACACTGTTTCCATTGTTTCCCCATCTATTTCGCATGAAGTGATGGGACCAGATGCCATGATCTTTGTTTTCTGAATGTTGAGTTTTAAGCCAACTTTTTCACTCTTCACTTTCACTTTCATCAAGAGGCTTTTTAGTTCCTCTTCACTTTCTGCCATAAGGGTGGTGTCATCTGTGTATCTGAGGTTATTGATATTTCTCCCAGCAATCTTGATTCCAGCTTGTGCTTCTTCTAGCCCAGCATTTCTCATGATGTACTCTGCATATAAGTTAAATAAGCAGGCTGACGATATATAGCCTTGATGTACTCCTTTTCCTATTTGGAACCAGTCTGTTGTTCCTCGTCCAGTTCTAACTATTGCTTCCTGACCTGCATACAGGTTTCTCAAGAGGCAGGTCAGGTGGTCTGGTATTCCCATCTTTTTCAAAATTTTCCACAGTTTATTGTGATCCACACAGTCAAAGGCTTTGGCATAGTCAATAAAGCAGAAATAGATGTTTTTCTGGAACTCTCTTGTTTTTTCCATGATCCAGCGGATGTTGGCAATTTGATCTCTGGTTCCTCTGCCTTTTCTAAATCCATCTTGAACATCTGGAAGTTCTCGGTTCATATACTGTTGAAGCCTAGCTTGGAGAAATTTGAGGGTTGCTTTGCTAGCGTGTGAGATGAATGCAATTGTGCAGTAGTCTGAACATTCTTTGGCATTGCCTTTCTTTGGGATTGGAATGAAAACTGACCTTTTCCAGTCCTGTGGCCACTGCTGAGTTTTCCAAATTTGCTGGCATATTGAGTGCAGCACTTTCACAGCATCATCTTTCAGGATTTGAAGAAGCTCAACTGGAATTCCATCACCTCCACTAGCTTTGTTTGTAGAGATGCTTTCTAAGGCCCACTTGACTTCAGATTAAACCCTTTCAGTTCAGTTCAGTTCAGTTGCTGAGTCGTGTCCGACTCTTTGTGACCCCATGAATCACAGCACGCCAGGCCTCCCTGTCCATCACCAACTCCCAGAGTTCACTCAGACTCACATCCATTGAGTCAGTGATGCCATCCAGCCATCTCATCCTCTGTTGTCCCCTTCTCCTCATGCCCCCAATCCCTCCCAGCATCAGAGTCTTTTCCAATGAGTCAACTTTTCACATGAGGTGGCCAAAGTACTGGAGTTTCAGCTTCAGCATCATTCCCTCCAAAGAAATCCCAGGGCTGATATCCTTCAGAATGGACTGGTTGGATCTCCTTGCAGTCCAAGGGACTCTCAAGAGTCTTCTCCAACACCACAGTTCAAAAGCATCAATTCTTTGGCACTCAGCCTTCTTCACAGTCCAACTCTCACATGCATACATGACCACTGGAAAAACCATAGCCTTGACTAGACGGACCTTTGTTGGCAAAGTAATGTCTCTGCTTTTGAATATGCTATCTAGGTTGGTCATAACTTTCCTTCCAAGGAGTAAGTGTCTTTTAATTTCATGGCTGCAGTCACCATCTGCAGTGATTTTGGAGCCCAAATAGTCTGACACTATTTCCACTGTTTCCCCATCTATTTTCCATGAAGTGTCCCATAAACCCTTTAGAGTTCTACAGATCCCCTCTGAAATACAGAATGTATTGTGTTGGCCCAAAAAGTTCATTAGGGTTTTTCCATATGGACAAACCCAAATGAACTTTTTGGTTAACTCAAGATATACAATTCAATACAGCATTGAATTCATCTGGTATTCAGAAAGTAGCTGGCTTGCATTTTGGAGGCATACTGTGTGTGTTTTTGAAGCTAAACGCCCATCTAACAGAGCAGGTAACCATCCTGGGAGGACAGAAGATACCTGAGTGATGGTAAGATGTAGTACCCCATCCCTCATCTCAGATTCCCAGGGTCCCTCTCCATTGTTTAGTGATTCTTATTGAGGTTGCAGAGTTGAATTGCGATATTGTGGGGATGCTCCTCATCCCTCATCTCAGATTCCCAGGGTCCCTCTCCATGGTTTAGTGATTCTTATTGAGGTTGCAGAGTTGAATTGGGATATTGTGGGGATGCTCCATGTGTTCTCTAGGGATTGAGGTCTTGATCTTTGTCACAAAGTCAGGGCACATTTATTGAGGGCCTACTCTGCTTTGGGCACTATTCCAGACACTGATGAAGGAATCAGTCCCTCCACAAGCAATTCCTAGTGATTTTTAAATCATTTCTCATGGTTCTTTAAGCATTAAGCGTACCTTATTAGTCTTTTTTAAAGCTTAAGTGATAATGAAACTTCTGAGATTCATTCTTATTCAGGAAACTTTTATTAAATATCTTTTTAGTGCCTGCTTATCATCATTTAAATACATGCCAGACACTGAAAATCAGAGGAATTCATCAGACAGAGGTTGCGTTCTCAAGGATCTGATTAACCAACAAAATTTCTTCTTTTTCACCGCATTTTATTTTTATTTCATCAGGGTAAGATAAGGTCCCCAAAAAGATATTGATGGGGGGTGCAGGGATCTTTCCCCTTTTATTGTTTCATTTAGCATGACTGACAGAAACAGCTTGGGCTGAAGGGGAGAATATTCGGGATGAGAGTGCATAGATCCTTTAGGTGGAAGGCCAGCAGAAAGTCAGATGAGAAATCTGAATCAGCCTTTCTGCTTGTACTGCCTTCTGCTTTTGAAGTTGATAAGGACTGGCCTCGGTGTTGCCATGGGGATGGGGACTTAGAAGGAGCCACCATTAGCGAGTCTATTTGAAACTCTGAGAACCTTTGAGCCACAGGGAAGTGGTGCGAGTAGGACTGGTAATGGATCCCTGGGGGACTGCTTGGGTGTTTCAAGGACCAAACCCTGTGGGGAAGGGGCTGAGGGAGTGACCAAATCACAGAGTAGCATCAGGCTCTTCACTCTGTAAAGAGAGAGACAGTGACCTTCTGGCGTCTCTGTGTTCTAGAGAGACAGGCACAGGAACAAATCGTCAATTTCTAGGCTTTATTTTCAAATGTGTTCCTACTGATTGAATAACTACCAACATTTCCATTGCAATGTAATTACCAGGAAATAAATTACCAGGGACTTTAATTTTTCATTTCACCTCCTTTTAGCAGAATGTCAGAAAACATGATAGCATTGTGAGGTCTGGAGTGAGAAAGCTTGTAAAGAGCTGGGACGGTAGCCTTTGCTATCTTGTAAATTGTTGTGGAAAATTGATATTTATTCAACAACCATTAAGGTGTGTCCTCTGTGCCTCTGGGTCACAGCAGGGTGATCGGATCATCGCATCCACAGTGAATGGCATCACCCGTCATTCTTTTCACGGTCCTTTCCCTACACTCTCCTTTCCACTTAGTCTCTAACATGATGCTCACTCCTGCTGAATGAAACCTTGATGTTTGGGGTCAGATACACCTTTTTTGGTATCAGAACATCCCATAATGAGCCATGCATATTTACCTCTTTTCTTTCAAAGGGTTTGACATCTTTGAACAAAGTGAAACTCCTATCAGTGAATTTTTAAAGACAGAACTCAAGAATTTCTCCCAAGGACTTGAGCTGAACCATTTGTGTTTGAGTTTGGGCCTTACATGTTTGCCTGATGGCTCCTTGGCTATTAGTTATTTTCTTTTGCTTATTCATAAACATGTGTATGCTTATGTTTAAGAGGTACTTTACTGGGAAAGAAGGACTTTAAAACTCTTTGCATTCAGATGAGTCATGCAAGCTGCCTTTCCCCTCCAGGGGTCTTAAAAAAAAGCACACACCCACCCACCTTTGGCTCATCATTGGCAAGTGATGCTCTCCATGGTATACTCCTTGGGTAGAGATGAGGCTCTAAGAAAAGATGCATCCTGAAGATTCCATCCCTATGCTTGTATATACAAGTTGGCATGACTACGGGGTCGGCTTCCTCTACTGGCTGGAACCGGGGCTATTTATAGTGTCTTTTCTTGGCTTCTGAGTTAGCGTATCAGTGTGTATTTATGCAAGGGAGAGCTCCGAGGCCATATAAGACTGTAGTTGGGAAACCTAGTAGCCTCATTTGCCTTCTGCAGGGAGAAGAGTGATAGTACATTTTGCCAACACAGAAATGTAGCGGGGATGGAGTGACAAGACACATTACTCCAGCTTCACTGAAACACAGGTGGTGTAGACAAGGCATGGGGCAGAGTCTACGCAGGGATAAAAGTCATGCATGAGTGACAGAGGCATCATCCCAGGTAATAGGACTGCTGTCAGTGGCCCTAGATGGTCATTTGTTCCTTTTGCAGGTGGACAGTACCACAAATTCCCTCTCATTACCAGGGGCCTGGATGTTTTCACTGAGGCCAGTGATTGCCCAGAATGATGCCAGGACAGGCAGGGTGATGTCATGGAAAGAACACAGGCCAGATAAGACTGGCCTTTCATCTTGGGTCCTACAGTCACGAAGCTGGTGATGTTGTAAAGGTCACCCCTCCCCAATCTCCACTTGCCTTCTGCAAAATGGGAAAATTATGTCGACCCCTCACAGGGCAGTTATGAGGGGCAGGGGTAATATAAACTATAAGTAAAGTCTGGCACAGAGCAGGTGCTAATCAAATCCTGAAAACTGAGAGAAATAAAAGAAAATGGAGCCGAGGCAATCTTTTCCTTAAGAATCCACATTAAGGGTTTTATCCAAGGTGGAAAAAGAGACCAAATGTATCTTTGGGGTCCGTTTCCCTTTTCTTCTGCCTCTGTGCCTGGCATCCCAGGGTCATCTTGTCCTTTAAATTCTCCATCTTAGTAAGCACCAGGCTTGACCTCATCTCAATCTCCTCCTGTCTCCCACAAAGCTTCCCTCCTGTAAGAGACTGTAAGAGATTCTCACAGTCAGTAAACATAATCCTAATACTTAGTAGATATAAGCCCAGAACTTTGGTTTTAAACTTTTTTCCCTTTGTGGCACTGGGTACTTTAGCTGACAGTATTTATACTCGGCTAAATTTTAGGCTTCAGAGAAGATAACCAATTTTCAACGCTCTTTTGTCACAAGGCCACTAGTCAGAGTTTTGAAATGTGAGGTTATCTTTAAGAGCAGTGAAGCGAATCCTAAGAAAACCTAGTGACCCCTGTGGTCATTCTTACAGCACACTGCTTGCCTTTTTTCATACAGGCTGATTTTATTTTTTCCCTTTTTTAAAAAATTTAAGTGTAGTTGATTTACAATGGTGTTAGTTTCAGGTGTACAACAATAGGATTCAGATATGTTCTTTTTCAGATTCTTTTTCTTTATACTTTATTACAAGATATCGAAGGTAGTTCCCTGTGCTATATAGTAGGTTCTTGTTGTTTGTTTATAGTGTATATCTGTTAATCTCAAATTTCCAATTTTTCCCTCCCCACTTTTCCCTTTGATAAACATAAGTTTGAGTCTACTTGGTAAGTAAATTCATTTGTGTCATTTTTTTTTTTAGATTCCCCATATATTTGTCTTTCTCTGATGTACTTTATTTAGTATGATAATCTCTAGGTCCATCCATGTTGCTGCAAATGGCATTATTTCATTGTTTTTTATGGCTGAGTAATACTCCATTGTGTATTGCACATCTTCTTTATCCATTCATCTGTTGATGGACATTCAGGTTGTTTCCATGTCTTGGCTATTGTGAGTAGTGCTGCTATGAACATTAGGGCACAATTATCTTTTTGAATTAGAGTTTGCATCTTTTCTGGATATATGCCTAGGAGTAGGATTGTTGGATCATATGGTAGCTCTATGTTTAGTTTTTTAAGGAACCTCCATACTGTTCTCATAGTGATTACACCAATTTACAGGCTGATTTTAGTATCCCAGAATAGATCTGTGGGCGAGTGGCAGAGTAGGAAGTTGTTAGGGGTCCACTGGGTGACTGGGGGAGCAGCCTACCCTGAGTAGACCATGGGCTGCCTTCTCTTTGACCCACTTGGTCCAGAGTGCTTGTTTACTGGTTTTGAAACTCAGGTAGAATAGGTAGACATATTAAGAAGTCAAGAGGCAGATTTCCCCTCCTGTCCAGTGGCTAAGACTCTGCGCTTCAACTGCAGGGCCACAGATTCGATCCCTGGTCAGGGCTTCCCTGATAGTTGGTAAAGAGTTCACCTTCAGTGAAGGAGACCCTCATTCAATTCCTGAGTCGGGAAGATCTGCTGGAGAGACTAGGCTACCCATTCCAGTGTTCTTGGGCTTCCCTGGTGGCTCAGCTGGTAAAGAATCTGCCTGCAATGCGGGAGACCTGAGTTTGACCCCTGGGTTGGGAAGACCCCCTGGAGAAGGGAAAGCCTACCCACTCCAGTATTCTGGCCTGAAGAATTCTATGGACTGTATAGTCCATGGGGTCACACAGGGTCAGACACGACTGAGCGACTTTCACAGGGAAGAAAGATCCCACTTGCCATATAGCCAAAAAATAAAATAAAAATAAATGAAATGGGCCAAGATATAAGAAATGCTATTACAAAAAGCCTCAGATAGTATTTTGTAGCAAACTTTCCAAACTTTGGAAACAAACTTTCCAAACATTGTCATAATTTGCTATATTGTTTTTTTTCTAAACATCCATGTAACACCCCCTCATAATAGAAAATGTGAGAAGAGTCTAAAAAAGTTTCAGGAGGAAAATAAAAAATTATTCATCATTCCCTCCACTGAGAGTTGTAACCATTATTGATACCTTGGAATCTTTCTGTCCGAATCCCTTTGTCTTATCTCTTACTCACATATGTTCAAAGATATATGATTGTAACACATGTATATAAGAGTTGAGAAAACAGTGCACAAACAGAATTGCAGTATCATTTCCTTTTTTTCACTAATAAGAGACAGAGGAGCAAGGTGGTTGAGAGTCTGTGTGTCTAGACAGACCTGTGTTTGAATCCAGCAAAACGTTATCTGATGGTGGAGAGAATTTTTGAGTGTCTCTTTTCTCCTCTGTAAACTGTAGATACCAGCACCTCTGCACACACCATGGAGTTGTAAGGGCTTGGTGAGAGGTTCTCTGAAAAGTGTCCCGGGCCCTGCCTGCATCAAGTCCTGGTTTCCTAAATGGCAGCCGAGCAAGCAGCCACCAGCAGGCTCTCTGGTCCCCTCTCTGTAGCCTGCCCTTCTAACCATTTAAAGAAGTCCTACTGGACATTTAAAGTCCACTTGACTCCTGTGTTCACAGCAGCACTATTTACAACTGCTAAGATATGGAAACGACCCAAGGGTCCACTGACAGATGAATGGATAAAGAAGGTGTAGTGCATATACACCATGGGAAGCTGCTCAGTCATAAAAAGTACAAAACAATGCCATTTATAGCAGTATGGATGCAATTAGAGATTATCATGCTCGTAATATATTAGATATATAGTATTTGTCTTTCAGACAGAGAAAAACAAATACCATATGATATAACTTATATGCAGAATCTAAAATATGGCAAAATAAGCCTGTCTACAAAACAGAAACAGGCTCACAGACATAGAGAATGGATGTGTGATTGCCAAGGGCTGGGGTGGAGCGTTGGCCTGGGAGTTTGGGGTTAGCATATGCAAACTATTACATTTAGGATGGATAAACAATAAGGTCCTACTGTATAGCACAGGAAACTATATTCAATATCCTGGAATGAATCATAGTGGAAAAGAATAAGAAAAAGAATATATACATATGTAAAAAGAATTTATATATATGAGTCACTTTACTTTACAGCAGAAATCAATACAACATTGGAAGTCAACTACACTTCAGAAAAAATTTCACTTGAAATGCTATCCCATCAGTGGAAACTTTCCACATGTGGGGGATTTTCCTAGACATGACCCTCTAGCTGCCTCTAGAAGGCTGTGTGGTACAGTGATTAGGAGTTCAGACACCTTCCCAAACTCCCCACATTAAAGACTTGCTCTGTCATTCACCAGGTCTGCAACCTGGGGAGAGTTACTTAACTCCTCTAGGGTGCTAAGTGCGCCTCTGTGGGGGTGATATAGTTATAGTACCTACCTCATAGGGCTGTCAGGACACTGAAGAGAGCTCATCCATGAAAAATGCTTGAAATAGTACTCAGCCAATGTTAGTTATTATTACACAGAACATACTTCCTTGGGGTTAGTTATTTGAGTGTTGCACTCATTTTTGAGGAAAGCATGGATTTTATCTTAACCATCTTAATTGTCACTGTCAACCTATCCCAGTGCCAGGCCTGGGGCAGGTGTTCAGTTTATAGGTGTTGAGGTTAATTGCATTCTGTTGAAAACTGCAGGAGGAAGGCTACTTTCTTGAAATGATGGCAAATCCTAGATTTTACTGCTGAGGCTTCAGGGTTTGGGGAAGAATTAAGCACCTAAGTTCACAACAATGAAGGCAATTAAAAGCTTTTGTTCACTTTTTGTTTTAAGATAGTTTTAGATTTACAGAATTACTGTGAATATACTATGCAGAGTTCTCACGTGGCCACCACCATGTCACCTGTGTACTCAGATCTTTCGAGCTAAGTTGCTTCAGTTGTGTCCAAATCTGTGTGACCCCATGGACTGTAGCCTGCCAGGCTCCTCTGTCCATGGAATTCTCTAGGCAAGAAGAGTGGAGTGGATTGCCATGCCCTCCTCCAGGGGATCTTGCCAATTCAGGGATCGAAACCGTATCTCTTACTTCTAATCTACACTGGCAGGTGGGTTCTTTACCACTGGTGCTACCTGGGAAACCCCACTGAGATCTTAGGTCAGTATGATATGTTCACTACCATATTAGTGAACCAGTACAGATACATCATTACCAATTAGAGTCCATCTTTTATTCAGATTCCCTCAGTGTTCTCTTTCTCTTCCAGGATCCCATCCAGAACCCTACATCCTGTTCAGTCATTATCTTGCCGTAGGCGCATCGTGGCTGTGACAGTTTCTGACTTGACCTTGTTTCTGATGACTTTGACAGTTCTGAGGAGAACCGTTTATGTAGTTTGTGGAATGGTCCTCCAGTGGAATTTTTTTTAAAAATGGAGATTTCATTGACATGCTCTTAAGAAGTCACCCTTTTCAAGGTTACATCCAACTAACTTTAAGAGAGTCTCTGGGTAGCTTGATTTTGTTCAACTGAAACTTTATTCATTAAACCAGTTCCCTTAAATTGTATACAAAGTACTTGCAGATGGGAAACATGTTATTTAAATTACACGTATATGGTGAGCTCAGCTGCTTGTGGTAAGTGTTGATTTGAGCTGGGCTATAGTGCATTTTGGCAAAAGGTACCCAGAAGGTCATCTTGGGTTTGCTGTTGCCCTGGAAATGTTGAAAGGAATGAATTTGTTCTGGCATCTCAGGCTGTTTTGGACACAGTTTCTAGCAGGGTACTTGTTTTTATATACTAACTGAAATAGTACTGATGTCAGAGTAGCTTGCATTTGGAAAACAGAAAGGAAAGTGGAAATACATCTTTTACCTTGACGGAAGGCTGGCAACAGATGGGCAGAGATGATCAGAAAGCAGAAATGAGGATGTGTGAGTGGTACCCTGATGGGTACATCTTTCCTTGTGTACTCAGCTCATTCATTCATTCAGCAAATCTGTATTCAGTGCCTACCACACTCTAGACACTCTTCTTGGTGCTCAGGACACAGCAGACAGCAAAGCAGAAAAAAACAGATTCCCGTGGTGCTGACACACTGGTGGTGGTGTTTGGTCGCTAAGTCATGTCTGACTCTTTGTGATCCCATGGACAGCAGTACACGAGGCTCCTCCGTCCTCCAGTATCTCCCGGAGTTTGCTCAAATTCACGTCCATTGAGTCAGTGATGCTGTCTAACCCTCTCATCCTCTGCTGCCCTCTTCTCTTTTTGCCTTCAGTCTTTCCCAGCATCAGGGTCTTTTTCAGTGAGTCCACTCTTTGCACCAGGTGGCCAAAGTAGTAGAGCTTCAGCAACAGTCCTTCCAATGAATATTCAGGGTTGATTTCCTTTAGGGTTGACTGGTTTGATCTCTTTGCATTTCAAAGGACTCCCAAGAGTCTTCTCCAGCACAGACAGTAAACAGATCAATGTGTGTCAGGGGTGATAAGTGGTTTTAAAAAGCATAAATTGGAGTCAGGTGATCCATAATGGTACATGAGAGGTGTTCTAGAAAGACCTCTTTGAGTGGGCCTCTCAACAGAGACACAGATAAGTATCTGATTGAAGGTATGGCTACACCATGGGATTTCCCTTGGGAATGAAGTTCATTCAATCAAAATCATTCCAAAAATGAATGGAGTAGTATCTATATCACTGTCCCTGTGCTCTGCGCTGGGGACTTAATTGTTAGTCGGGTACACTGTCCTCGCTTCTGAGGAACTTCCTGCCTTGAGTGGGGACAGGGTGGCAATTAATCAACAAACTGAGAAGTGCTGGGAAGGAAGGGCACAGGTTGCTGTGAGCCATAAGAGGAGAGGAAGCCAGTCAAGCTGGGTGGTCACGGAAGGCTTCTTTGAAGAAGGGACACAAACTGAGAGGCAACAGAAGGGGTGGAATG
Source organism: Bos indicus x Bos taurus (assembly GCF_003369695.1). Taxonomy (NCBI): domain Eukaryota; kingdom Metazoa; phylum Chordata; class Mammalia; order Artiodactyla; family Bovidae; genus Bos; species Bos indicus x Bos taurus. The sequence goes on along the minus strand of NC_040088.1, from coordinate 50,703,272 downwards.
GGCAGAAGTGAATAGGGTTTGGAGGAAGACCAGGGATCATGGATACCAGGAGTCAGGGAGAATTGTGAGGAAAAACTTGCAGTGGCAGAAGCAGCTAGAGCATCACTTACATACGAGTAACAGGAAGTTCTCCATCAGTTGCTGCCATCGCATTCTGGAAAACGGCCGTTCTGATCGTTATGAGGCTTCCCTGGTGGCTCAGCGTCAAAGAATCCACCTGCCAATGCAGGAGACATAGGCTCAATCCGTGGGTCAGAAAGATCCCCTGGAGGAGGAAATGACAACCCACTCCAATATTCTTGCCATGGGCAGAGGAGCCTACAGTCCATGGGGTCCCAAACAATCAGATGTGTCTTAGCGACTAAAACAGCAACAACAATAATAATAAACCCAGTAAATGATAGCACATGAAAGTAAGTTTATCAGAAAAAGACCATCCAGTTGACTTACTTGGACTTTTTGTAATTTAGAGTGTACATTCAATTTTGTAAAGATAACTGAAATATCCTGTTACGTATCAACTTTCTGATCCTTGGTTTGAATAGTCAAAAATGAGAGGTAGATCACATGACAGGGTTACTTTAATAAGGAAAAGAAGGGATTCTTTTTGGGAAGACAGTCTATAACTTAGAACATAAAGGGTTCTTTTTTTTTCTTTCCTTTTTTAAAAAAAGAGTGTTAGGGGAAATTTTAGAGGAGCTGTTGAGTTATACAATATGGGCAAAATAGCCCTCAGGGGATGTTTTTTCATCTAATAAAATGAATTATCTTTGTTTAAAGCTTTTCCTCTAGTACATTCAGTTACTTAATGATGTGCATCAACTTTTAAGACTGTTTTGATACAGCACGCTCGAAGTCCAATGACTTTATAAAGACTGAACAATGCTTTTGCTAAGGATGCAAAAATGCCTAATCTCTGGCTTTTAAAATGTTTCTGCCTTTTTAGGAAAATCAAGATGTGATTGTGGAGTCATTAAATGAAGGGCTCATCCCAGTGGTGGTGGTGAATGATGCCAGGGGCTGGGGGTAGTGTGAGTTTCCTGGACTGTTCTTATCCTGTTTGGATAATGACCCTTCCTCGCAGGTGGACAGGCCTTGTCTAGTGACATTTGCATACTGTACTCAGTTTTGGGTTTTCGTTAGTTAAAGCAACAACAGACACACCCCTCAATGTTCTGCTGTTTAAAGTTTTCTTTCCAAAGCTTCAAATTTTCAATCAACTTTGAAACTTAGGGCCACTTTCTTTGTATATTTCTAAAAGTAACATACACTTAATTTGGAAAATTTGGGGAATATAGGAAAGTAAAAAGATACCTAATTTCATCTTTTACTAAAAAGTAAAAGATATCTACCTATAACATATGAAAAGGATATTTTATTAATCTTAAAAAAAATTTTTGGCCACACCATGTGGCATATGAGACCTTAAGTTTCCTGATCAGGGACTAAAACTGTACAGTGGAAGCATGGAGTCCCAACCACTGGACCACTTTGGCAGTCCCTGAAAAGAATATTTTAAATGAAAATAGTTTTTTTTATAATTATAAAAATAATTTATAGAGGCTGGGGTTAACATATACCCACAACTATATATAAAATGGATAGTCAGCAAGGACATACTGTATATAGCACAGGGAACTCTACTCAGTATTTTGTGATAACCTATAATGGAAAAGAATCTGAAAAGGAGTAGATATATATATAAATGAATCATTTTGCTGGACACCTGAAACTTACACAACATTGTAAAGCAGCTATAGTATAAAATTAAAAATATTAAATAATATATAGTTAGTATAGAAAAGAAAGCTAATATGTAATGAGAGACCCACTATTAAGATATGGTTTTTTTTCTGGTGTGTGTGTGAGTTTTGTATTATAAAACTTGAACTCAGATCAGTAGTTCTGAGTTCTGGGAAGAGTTAAGAAATAAACTTTAGAGGATTGTCTAGTAGAAAAAAAAAGAACAGTTCTTTCAAAGTATCTGCATCTTGAAAATCTTGGACTTTCCTGTTTTGATAATATTCTGATATGTTCAGAATGCCTAGTTTCATGGTTTTAGTTGTGACGTTAAGGGCTTTATTTTGAAAGAGGACTTCATGCTTAAAAATAGTCCATTAAAAATGAAATTATTTAACCAATAATTCTTATTAATTAAAGAGGAATTTTAAAAAGAACAATAAGGAGGTAAACATAATTGCATATCTCCTATGATACTGCATTTTTATGTCCTTTTTGGATGCACATATTTGAGAGTATGTGTGTATTTTTAAACAAAATTATTTCGTGTTATTTGCATAATCCTATCACTTGTTTTCCTCCATTAAGTTGACTATTGTGCACTTTTCCCATTTTGCTTAGCAAGATGTTCTATTAGGGTTTTCAGTGGCTCTGTAGTATTTGACTTTCTAATAGTACTGTAGTTGAAGCAATTTTTATTATAAAACATTTTGGGTTGTCTTCATTTTTTCCCCATTATTACATTATTACAAGAAGAACAATGGCGAATGTTGGTATCAGATTATTGCCTAGAGATAGATTTCTGGTAGTTGAATTGCTTAGCATATGAGTACAAATATTTTTAAAGCTCATATTTTATTGCCAGTTTATTCTCCCAGAACAGTAGATACACTGCCCCCACATTTTCTATCACATCTTCATCAACATTGGATATTATCATTCTTTTAAATTCTAGCCTACCTACTAGGCAAAGAAAACATCTGTTGGTTTTGGTTTTCCTTTATCTGGGTCATTTTGATACCATATTTTTTACACAATCCATTTGACAAGTGTTTATGGAAGACCTGTGGGCACGTTCTGTTGAACCTCAGCACTTGGCTGATGACCTCAAACAATGTTGCAAACAAGATGGAGGTGACTTCTCTGATAGGAGAGACTGGGAAAGGCAGCCCTGGGAATTCAGAACCTGTTCATATTTCCTTCTGCATCATGATGAGTGTACATGCCACTCAGCTGGAAACTTACTCTTTCTGAGGGTGTGTTCCCATTAGCCACAACAATCAAGTAATAGTAATTATTGTAATTTGGGGAGATTGTGTGATTTGCCATAAAATGATTTAAGTTAAATTTTATGAAAAATGTTTTCAATTTCAAAATTTCCATTTTTTTTGCTAATATTTAAGGGCTATAGAATCCTATAACTAGGGGAGCTTTGGGACAACTTGAATATTGGTATTCAAATGTTTGGAACCTAAGACAGGGAAAGGCAAATGTGCTTGCATCAAGTCAGAGGTGATCGCAGCGCTCCAAGAAAAGTGTGTTTGTTGGTCTAGTGGAGCTTGTCAACCTACACGGGAGGAAATCAGCTTCTCCCCATCCACCATACAAATACACCCAAGATATGGGCATTCTTTAGGTCAAAACAGTTGAACAAGCTGAAACGTCCCCTTTGGTGAAGGTGATATTGTGGACTGCAGTATGGGATATGAAGGATGACTGTCCACTCCAGTATTCTTGCCTGGAGAATTCCATGGACAGAAGATCCTGGCAGGCTAAAGTCCATTGGTTTGCAAAGAGTTGAACGCGATTGTTGGCACTTGTGGAAATATTCTTTAATTGACATCACCTTTTAAATATTTCTCTCTTCCTAGGGTTTCTTCTTCCCTCCCACTTAGTTCTTAAAAGAATTACATTTTTATATGTGTGTAATTCTCTGCCACTTTGCTTTCCTGTGACTGTGAAGATGATAATCCTGATCCATGCCTACAAGAGATATGGATCTCCCTGCAGGAGAAGATGGTTTGAGGGGAGCCATTATTCTATGGAAAGTGTTCTATGTTCCTTAAATAAGGCTTTCTTTTACTATGAAATGAATGAATCACATGGGTTTTGAACCTATGACCTTATTCTATAACGTCGTGTTCTTTTCCCAGCTGATGAGTTGATGAAATGGGACCACAGTCAATGTCACACATTGGGTTCTCTGAGAGGCAGACTCTGAGACCAAGTTGAGTAGCTTTATTAGGTTTATTATATTTTTTTAGTGGTGTAATTTTAGTTCAACACTGTTGGAAAGATGTGGTGGGAAAGGAAGCAGGCTCTATGAAGATGCAATAAGCATCAGTGATCAAGTTTTCTTGTGTCTTATGCAAACAAAGAAAGGACTCTTGGCCCTGAGGATGGAGATAATGATTTTTATCTCATTGATTTAACTCCAAGGATTGGCATTTGTTCAACAGGGGTGGAATACATCCCTAATGCAAACAAAACAAATAAAAAGAGATAGAAGCAGTTGCAGCTTTTGTGTGGAGTCCAAGTCTCCATTTTTAACAGTTCTATAATGGGAGGTGGTTTCTTATAGGAGTTGATGATACTTTATCCCCTGTTGGTGGGAAGACTAACTCTCCAGGTCCTTCTTTCCTTCCGACTGTAAGTTGGAAACCTTGAGCACCACACATATTCCTCTTCATGTGGGATTGTGGGTCAGTGGTCACAGATGAAAAAGGGATGTGTGGGGGGAGGGATACATTGAGAGATTGAGATTGACATATGCACACTACTGTATATAGAATAGATAACTAATAAAGACTTACTGTATAGTCAGGGAACCCTGCTCAGTACTCTGTGTGAATTGTGAAAGTCACTCAGTCATGTCCAACTCTTTGCAACCCCATGGACTGTACAATCCATGAAATTCTCCAGGCCAGAATACTGGAGTGGGTAGCCTTTCCCTTCTCCAGGGGATCTTCCCAACCCAGGGATTGAACCCAGTTCTCCTGCATTGCAGGCAGGTTCTTTACCAGCTGAGCCACAAGGGAAGCCCAGTACTCTGTAATGACCTATAAAGGAAAAGAATCTGAGAAGAGTGGATATATGTATACATATAGCTGATTCACTTTGCTGTACACCTGAAACTAACATAACATGGTAAATCAACTATATACTCCAAAAGGGATGTGGGTCAGAGACAGGTCTGGTGAGGCTTGTTCACTCCATGTGGTTATGCTGGTCATGCTTGTTGGCTCCTCTGCAAGAGGAGGACCTGCTAAGCTCCCACAAGTGGGGCTTGAAATTGACCTGTCTCTCTGGCTGGTCTAAAGGAAGGGTTGCTTCTTTTTAATGAGTCTCTCTGGAGGAGGTCAACTTTGCTGATTGAAACAAAGCCACTGTACATGCTGGTAATAGTTCTGCTCAGAGACCCTGGTTGAAGACCATTTTAACTGTGTGTCTGTGTTAAGACTCCAGGAAAGCTCAGATGAGCAATAGACTTGTGGTAACATCACAGAGAAGCCTTTGGATGATCTTCTTGCCCCCCGCCCCGAGCCCCTTCATTATTAGGGCTCCATGAGGCCCCAGGATGTTTAACTCACATTAGTATCCTCTGCACTTTTTAGGGGGAAGGCAACGGCACCCCACTCCAGTACTCTTGCCTGGAAAATCCCATGGACGGAGAAGCCTGGTGGGTTGCAGTCCATGAGGTCGCTAAGAGTCGGACACGACTGAGCGACTTCACTTTCACTTTTCACTTTCATGCATTGGAGAAGGAAACGGCACCCCACTCCAGTATTCTTGCCTGGAGAATCCCAGGGACGGGGGAGCCTGGTGGGCTGCCGTCTATGGCGTCGCACAGACTTGGACACGACTGAAGCGACTTAGCAGTAGCAGCAGCAGCAACACTTTTTAGAATAGCAGACTCTCAACAAATGCTAATCAGAAAGGGACTCTCACACTAGCTTTGTTCCTGTGACCCAGAGGCATGAAGATCTGTGTAATAAAAAAGACATATTCACATGGGTTTTTCCAGATACATAGGGTCCAAGAATATAATGGTGTAGGAGTAGCTTCAAACCCCTCAAGGATATTCCCTTCAGCTACTCTTTCAATAGGAAAAGACCCAACCAGCCAGCCACCCACCTGCCATTTTTCTCTATCTGCTCCTGAGATCTCACCCATCTGAGTGACCCCCCCTGCCGGATTAAGTGTGGGAGACTTGGTCAGGGAGGGGGGATGTCATGGAAGATTTTCTGAAAGAGGCAATGTCTTATTGAAACATTATGATAGAGTTTAATAGAATGTATCCAGGCCATGGATTGGGGAAGGTGGCAGTGGTGGGAGCCAGGGGGATGTGGGTTTGAGGGAAGTGGAGAGATGGGGAAACTCAGGCAGCATAGTGTGTTCCCGAAACTGAACGTTTCCTGTGAATGAGACAAGAGCAGGAGAGAGAAGATGGGGATGTATCATAAAAGGTCTTAAAGCCAGTTAAGGAGTTTGTGCCGAGAGCAATGGAAGACTTTTGTAGGGTTGTAAGCAGGGTGTGGCATCCTTAGATCTGGTTTTGAAAGAGCATCTGGTGGCAGAGCAGAGAATGCACAGGAACAATGCACCGTGAAAACAGCAGGGACCCTCCTTAGATAGTTAAGGTCAACCTGCTGTGGGTTGATGAGTGTAGCCAACTATGCTGTGATGGTTTCAGGTGCACAGCAGAGGGACTCAGCCATACCTATACATGTATCCACTCTCCCCGCAAACTCCCTTCCCATCCAGGCTGCCACACAGCATTGAGCAGAGTTCCCTGTGCTATACAGCAGGCCCTTGTTAGTTCTCCATTTTAAGTATAACCGTGTACCACATCTTTATCCATCCATCTTTTCGTGAACTCTCAATCATCTTTTGATGCTCATCTCTCTGCCACCTTGCTCAGCACACATGCGAGTCTCTAGTTATGATGGCTGATTAGTGATGGGGAAGTCTAGGTACCTGAGGGCCTTGAGCAGCTCTGGGTCCCTGGGATTCGGGAAGCCAGGTGAACAAAGGCTTCTCAGTTTAACTGAGATAGAAACACGAAGTTCTAAAGAACTGTAGGCCATGACTAGATTGTTAGGGATTTTTTTTTTTTTTCCCACTCTGTCCTCTGGAAGGAACTCCTCGATGATTTTGGACGTATTTACAGTTGAGAGTTCAATCCTGTGTAATTCTCAGACACCCTCTGTGCTTCCGGATTGTGCCCCAGGGGCCCCCAGGCTTGAAGGTGGTTCTCTCTGCAGTTTACTCCTTTGATGAAACTGTTCATTTGGAGACAGGAGCTAGTGAGATAGTGAGCTAGGAGATAGTGAGGCTTGGGGAGAACAGCCCATAGCAAGGCATGGGGAATATGGCCAAGATAGGTTGTAATCTCATTGTCATCAGGAGATTTGCACTTGAAAGAGGACTCTGAGGCCATATGCAGATTTGACTTCATCTTCACAGACCTTTCACTATTCTATACTGAAGTTTATGTTTTAGGCAACAAACATTCCTTTAATTATGTTTTTAGCAGCCCCTATCATGGTTAGGCAGGGGAACACAGCATAGATTTCATGATATGGCTTGACTTTACAGTGATGGCTGATCTCGAGTTGATCAGAAGATGGTTCATTTCAGAAATGAAGTGTGCTCCCCGTTTTAAACTTGTAGCTTGACACTCAGCATTTAGAGAATTGCATGTCGTCTGATGATCTGTAAATTTGTAGTCTCTCTATTTGAATTTTTTAAATTTAAAAATACATTGCTCAGAATAATGAAGATAAGATGTTGCTTTAAATATCATTTCTTTAAATATCCTGCGATTGCGAAGGAAGAGTTCAAGATCTTCTCCAGAATACTTTTCCAGAATGTAATGGGGTTTGCTCTTTTTCACTTTGGTTATTTTAGGCAGTCATTAAACAATTGTTAGCCAGTTTAGTCAGTTTACATAAAACTACATATTTGGAGGCTTTAAATGCCACAGGAGAAGTTCCAGTGTAAACAGAGGAGAACAAAATCAGCGCTTAAAACGGAAGCAGCCTGCATGGGCCCTCATTCCAGGGAAGGAGACGCTCACACAGACAAGGCCGTGAACACAAGCCGACTCACCCCAGCAGTTAAAGAGGGCCTGGGGTGGTGCATGTCTAGGAGGGGTCCAGAGGCCAGGGCTGGCTTCTAGGTCCCCGGCAGTCAGCTCGATTCACTCTGTTCTGTGGTCACTGATGATGTCTCAGACCCTGGTCAATGTCTCATAAAAGCATTCCACTCATCAAGAGAGTGTGGATTATGAGCCACTGGCTCTCAGCCAGCAGGACACTCCACAGCCCTTGGGCAGGCGTGCCAAGAATGTCCTCTGTTCAGACTGTCATTGCCTAACGCAGTGGAGACCGCTCTTGATCAGAGTGACACCTGACTTTGGTGGCGAGCTTGGCAGCCCACTCTCCCTTACAACTGACACTGGCCATGGTCGGTTTCTCTGAGGGCTGCTGCTGCTAAAGGAAGACAGAGTAAAAGCTGATGTTGCATCCTGTGTAATATCCATGAACTTGAATTGACTATGAGAGTCTCTCCTCTAGGACAGAGCAGACTATTATTTGTACATTAGTTGCAGTGCATTGGTACTCTTTTTATATTAATTTTAATTGAAGTATAGTGGCTTTACAATATTGTATAAGTTCCTTCTGTACAGCAAATTCAGTTCAGTTGCTCAGTTGTGTCCAGCTCTTTGTGATCCCATGGACTGCAGCACACCAGGCTTCCCTGTCCATCACCAACTTCTGGAGCTTACTCAAGCTCATGCCCTTTGAGTCGGTGATGCCATCCAACCATCTCATCCTGTCGTCCCCTTCTCCTCCTGCCTTCAATCTTTCCCAGCATCAGGGTCTTTTCTAAGGAGTCAGCTCTTCACATCAGGTGCCCAAGGATTGGAGCTTCAGCATCCGTCCTTCCAATGAATATTCAGGGTTTATTTCTTTTAGGATTGACTGGTTTGTTCTCCTTGCAGTCCACAGGACTCTCAAGAGTCTTCTCCATCACCACAGTTCAAAAGCATCAATTCTTCAGTGCTCAGCTTTCTTTATGGTCCAACTCGCACATCCATACATGACTACTGGAAAAACCATAGCTTTGACTATACAGATCTTTGTCAGCAAAGTGATGTCTCTGCTTTTTAATATGCTGTCTAGGTTGGTCATAGCTTTTCTAAGGATCGAGCATCTTTTAATTTCATGGCTGCTGTCACCATCCACAGTGATTTTGGAGCCCAAAAAAATAAAGTCTGACACTGTTTCCATTGTTTCCTCATCTATTTGCCATGAAGTGATGGGACCAGATGCCATGATCTTAGTTTTCTGAATGTTGAGTTTTAAGCCAACTATTTTACTCTTCTCTTTCACTTTCATCAAGAGGCTCTTTAGTTCTTTTTTGCTTTCTGCCATAAGGGTGGTGTCATCTGTGTATCTGAGGTTATTGATATTTCTTCCAGCAGTTTTGATTCCAGCTTGTGCTTCATCCAGCCTGGCATTTTGCATGATGTACTCTGCATATAAGTTAAATAAGCAGGGTGACAATATGCAGTCTTCTTGTACTCCTTTCCCAATTTGGAACCAGTCCATTGTTCCATGTCTGGTTGTAACTGTTGCTTCTTATCCTGCATACAGATTTTTCAGGAGGCAGGTAAGGTGGTCTGGTGTTCCTATCTCTTTAAGAATTTTTCAGTTTGTTGTGATCTACACAAAGGCTTTAGTGCAGTCGGTGAAGCAGAAGTAGATGTTTTTCTGCAATTCTCCTCCTTTTTTCTATGATCCAACAGATGTTGGCAATTTAATCTCTGGTTCCTTTGCCTTTTCTAAATCTAGCTTGAACATCAGAAAGTTCTTGGTTCACATACTGTTGAAGCCTATGGTGGAGAATTTTGAGCTTTACTTTGTTAGCGTGTGAAATGAGTACAATTGTGCAGTAGTTTGAACATTCTTTCGCATTATACAGCAAAGTGAACCAATTCCATATATCCCTTCTTTTTTTAGATTTCTTTCCCATTTAGGTCACCACAGAGCATGGAGTAGAGTTCCCTGTCCTATGCAGTAAGTTCTCGTTAGTTACCTCTTTTTTATATAGCAGTATATATATATATGTGTGTGTGTCAATCCCAGTCTCCCAGTTCATCCCACCCTGTGTTCCCTCCTGGGTGTCCATAAATTTGTTCCTTACATCTGTGTCTCTATTTCTGCTTTGCAAATAGATTCATCTGTGCCATTTTTCTAGATTCCACATATAAGTGTTAATGTATGATATTTGTTTTTCTCTTTCTGACTTACTTCACTCTGTATTAACAGTCTCTAGGTCCATCCACATCTCTGTAAATGACGCTTTCATTCCTTTTTATGGCTGAGTAATAGTCCATTGTATATATGTACCACATCTTTTTTTATCCATTCATCTGTTGATGGACATTTAGGTTGCTTCCATGTCCTAGGTATTATAAATAGCACTGCAGTGAATGTTGAGATGCGTGTGTCATTTTGAATTACAGTTTCTCCAGGTGTAAAGTACATCAGTACTCTTGAAAACCAGATTTCATCTGTGATCTCTGCTGTGCCTTTTTCAAATTCTGAATTTTTAGTTCCTCCTGCCCACAGCATGAAGTGTAATAAGAGTAACGCTAGTAACAGGTGACACTTATAAGCACTTCCTATGTTACAGACTTGGTTTTGCAGGTTTTATATATATAAGCTCACTTGATCCTCAAAATAAACCTGTCCAAAGGAAGCTATGGTTAGTATGACCATCCATATTTTACAGGGTTTCCCCCAATAGCTCAGGAGATAAAGAATCCACCTGCAATGCAGGGTTGCAGATTTGATTCCTGGGTCGGGAAGATCGCTGGAGGAGGAAATGGCACCCATTCCTGTATTTTTGCCTGGAAAATCCCAGGACAGAGAAGCATAGTGGGCTGCAGTCCATGGGGTCGCAAAGAGTCAGACACAACTGAGCAACTGAGCACAGTTGAGCACACATAAGCATTCAGGCCTTATTTACAGATGTATATACAGAGATTCCATTGCTTTCAAATCCCACAGTTTGATAGAAAATTGCACCCACCATCTGAAGCTGTTCAAGCACACAGTGCAGACACAGTGACAAGAACACATTTTTGAGTGTGGCCTTGATACTGATCCATTGGTAAAGCAAGACTTGACTTTTTTTCTGTTCTCTTATCTCATGGGTTTCTAAAACTCATCTTCCTAAAAATGGGCTGCTGCTACTGCTAAGTCACTTCAGTCATGTCCAACTCTGTGCGACCCCATAGATGGCAGCCCACAAGGCTCCCCCGTCCCTGGGATTCTCCAGGCAAGAACACTGGAGTGGGTTGCCATTTCCTTCTCCAATGCATGAAAGTGAAAAGTGAAAGTGAAGTCGCTCAGTCGTGTCCGACTCTTAGCAACCTCATGGACTGCAGCCTACCAGGCTCCTCCGTCCATGGGATTTTCCAGGCAAGAGTACTGGAGTGGGGTGCCATCGCCTTCTCCAACAATGGGCTACTCCATCTTAAAAAAAATTTTTTTTTTAACTATTTGCTTTTGTTTTTGGTTGCACTGGGTCTTCATTGCTGTATGGGCTTTCTCTGCTCATGGCAAGCAGGTGTTCCTCTGTGTTGCAGTGCACAGGCTTCTCGTTGCAGTGGCTTCTCCTGTTGTGGGGCATAGGCTCTAGGGTGCATGGGCTTTAATAGTTGAAGCATGTGGGCTCAGTAGTTGTAGTTCATGGGTAGCTGTGGTGTATGGGCTTAGTTATTCCATGGCCTGTGGGATCTTCCCTGACCAGGGATTGAACCCATGTCCCCTGCACTGGAAGGCAGATTTTTATCCACTGGACCACCAGGGAAGTCCCTATCTCTTCTTTTGTGCCACCACTATGAATGAAATGCCTCTGTCCACGTGGCCCACTTTGTTTAAAATTGAGGAAGGCATTAGAACAGTTGTCTTCCCGGCAACAAAGCTTCAACGACCAGGTAGGTTCTCTACGTTCCTGTTTTTTCCAGTACAGAGGCTCTAAAAAACAAATTTTTTTTAAATTGAAGGATAATTGCTTTACAATATTGTGTTGGTTTCTGCCATGCATCAACATAAATCAGCCATAGGTATACATGTGTTTCCTTCCTAGTACAGAGGCTTTTGATTCCATCCTATTCTGAGTCCTCCTTGCTCTTCCTGAATTCAGGATGCTCCACTCCCCTTTCCTCTCTTTTCATTCTTTATGTGGCACCCACTTTTTTACCTGTGCATTGCTTTCCAATAATGATCATTACATTGGTCAACAATTTTCAGAGTTCTCTGATGGCCGGGTCTGTGTGTTATTCATCATCTTTGTTCACTGAGCACTTAGCATGTGAACCTGGCACATAGGGACACTCTGTAAATGTTTACTGAGTGAGCAGATCCCTTCCTTCCTCTTCCTTCTCTCCCTCTGCCAATAACCTACTCCAGACACTTGTTATAGTTTCATGCTGAAGGTATATACGTTTCGATGTTGTTGCCTGTAAGTAACAGCAAAGACAGCTCAACCTGGCGCAGGCAGGCAGGCAGGAATTTTATTGGCTGACAGAACTGGAAGTCCAGAGACAAAGCAGGCCCCAAGATGGACTTCGTCCAAGCCTCGCAGTGTTTCTTTCTGAATCTCTTGGTCCTGCCCTCCCTTCAGCCATCAGCAGGATGTATGAGAGTTCATATCCCCTTCCTCCAATTAAAAATAAATTAAAAAATAAAGAGTTCCGATCTGTAAACCCTACCATAGCAACATCCAAACTGCATTTTTCCTGGAAATGCCTAGGAAATAGCACTTGGCATTTCATCACTTAGAATCAGGTCACAGCTCTGCCCATGAACCAGCTCCAGAGGCCAGAGAATTGCTGAATTCTGATTCATTTGTGAACCAGACAGTGACCTGGAGGATGGGATTCCTTTGAGATAAAAATGCAGTTGTATCAGCTTCTCCTGAAGTTGGCCTCTTACGGAGGGTAGAGGGGCTTCCCTGATGTCTCAGTGGGTAAAGAATCCACTTCCAATACAGGAGACGTGGGTTCAATCCCAGGGTGGGGAAGATCCCCTGGAGAAGGAAATGGCAACCCATCCCATTATTCTTAAGCTGAGTAAACTTGGTGGGGAGTGTTGAAAGGGGATGAATTGGGGGGTGGCGGCATGTCATTGTCAATAATATTCAGTCCACAGGGGGCTTGGCAAAGCTTCCTAATTGGCGTCCCTCCCTCTGGATCGTCCCTCCTATTCTTTCTTTCCATATAAAGCCATTCAATTAATCTCTCTGAAACATGACATTCATGATAAATACTGATGAAGACATTAAATAATCCCCCAAGGCTGCCTAGAAAATATTCTGAGGTTGAAGCCTCTGATTAAGACAATCCTATTTTATTCTTACAGATCAATCACCCAGTTCTCTTGCGTCTAAAGCTGGTGCTATAAACTGAATGTGTGTGTCCCCTTCAGATTCATACATTAAAATCCTAACCCCCAATATGATGGCATTCAGAGGTGGGACCTTTAGTTGGTAATTAGATCAGGAAGGTGGAACCCTCATGAATGGGGTTAGTGCCCTTACAACAGAGGCCCTAGAGAGAGTTCTAGTCTCCTTTCTGCAGTGTGAGGAGGCAATGAGAAGAAGGCTTTCTGCAATGGAAGGAGAGTCCTCACCAGAACTCAACCTTGATGGCACCCAGTCTCAGACTTTAAGCCACCAGAACTGTGAGGAATACATTTCCGTTGTTTATAGGTCACCTCATCTGTGATAATTTGTTACAGTAGCCTGAACTGATAAAACAACTGGAATCTAGCCAAATGGATTTACTAATTACTCTCTGATAATAATGTTCATACCATTGCTCTTGTACTTTCATTTTCTCCACAGGGAAGAATTGCTTTCCTTCTCTGTGCCTATCAGAGCCCTAACCTTGCTTTCAAGATCCATCATTAATTGTTCTCTCTGAAGTTTTTTGTGACCACTTGGCTTTGAATCAGTCTGCCTCACTTCTCAGATCTATAGCACTTATGGAGATAGCTTGGCACTCAACACGTGTTGCTTTGTAACAGTGGATAATTTTTTTTTTTTGGAATTTTTTCTAGTCTAGCTAAAGATAAAATTAAAGATACATATGCACTGGGACTTCCCCAGTGGCTAAGTGGAAAAGAATCTGCCTGCAATGCAGAAGATGTAGGAGATGTGGTTTGATCCCTGGGTCAGGAAGATCCCCTGGAGAAGGCAATGGCACCCCACTCCAGTATTCTTGCCTGGAAAATCCCATGGGCGGAGGAGCCTGTCTGGCTACAGTCGATAGGGTTGCAAAGAGCTGGACGTGACTGAAGCGACTGAGCACAGATTCCAGTAGCTAAGTTACTGTCTTGCAACTAGTTAGTGCTCACTGCATACTTTATATGTGCCCACTGAGAAAAGTGGTCACAAAGAACCATGGTAAAGGCATTGAAAATAGGAAGGTTCGATCCAGCAATTTGAAAATCAAATATTAACTGATATTAACTGATAACCTATTATGTGTCAGTCACTGTTCACAGTTCTGAAACTTACAGCAATGAATCACCCAATGTCCATTCCTTCAGTGAGCTTGCATTTTTAGTAGAGAAACAAGCCAGTTAATATACAGAAAGTCCCCTGCATCCGAACAGATGCTATTCCAAGAGGACATTCGTAAGTCCAATTTATTTGTAAGTTCAACAAAGTTAGGCTAGGTACCCAACTAACACAATTGACTGTATAGTGCTGTATTAGGTTTATGATACTTTTCACACAAATGATAAAAGACATAAAAAACAAACACAAAAAAGGAAACATTTTTAATCTTACAGTACAGTACCTTGAAAATTACAGTAGTACACCACCACAGCTGGCGTACAGGGACACTGTCCCATCTTTGAAAGTTTGCAACTTAAAGTTCACATGTAGGGTATTTAATGTTTAGTGAAATATCAGATAGGCCAACCTCAGGGAAGAAAAGCAGAGGAGGATCAGAGGACCACAGTGGGCTGATATTTTGCAGGTGGAGTTAGCAGAGAAGCCTTCTGATCACAGTCTTGAATGGTACCCCAGGGGACAATATGAGACAGAAGGAAGGCCCAGAGCAGAAGCTCTGGGGAGAAACCTTGCTTGGTGTGCTTGAGAGCAAACAAGAAGGCTAGCGTGGCTGGAGCGCAGTGATGGAGGGGTGATGGGAGGTGAAAATACCTGGGGAGCCAGACTCTGGATAACATAGGGCCTCATGAGCCAGACCTGAAGTTCAATTTTCATTGACACAGGAGGGCCTTTGCAAGACTTCAATCAGGGCAGTGGCCTGACCTGATTTACATTTTGAGAGAATCACTTTAAGAGTCTTTTGGAAAGCCAGATTGAGGAGAAGACCAGAGAGGAGGCTATCATAGCAGAACTTGGAAAAATGAGGGTAGCTGGGGTAGAATGTTAATGGTGAGGATGGGGTGAAGTGGTCAGATTCTGTATGTTCTTGAAGATAGAGATGGCAGGATTGCTGATGGATTAGATGTGAGAGTGGCTCAGACGGTAAAGCGTATGCCTACAATGCAGGACACCCATGTTCAATCTCTGGATCAGGAAGATCTCTGGAGAAGGAAATGGCAACCCATTCCAGTATTCTTGCCTGGGAAATCCCATGGGCTGAGGAGCCTGGTAGGCTATAGTCTATGGGGTCGCAAAGAGTCAGGGGTGTGTGTGTGTGGGTGTGTGTTTGATTACCAACAAAGATAAAAAAGAGACTCGAAGATAAGTGAGATAATAGTGGCTTTTCAAATAGAATAGTTGTAAAAATTTTTTCTGAAGTATGGTTGACTTACAGTGTTGTGTCAATTTCTGTGGATAGCAAAGTGACTCAGTTATACACATATATATTCCTTTTCATATTCTTTTCCATTATGGTTTATCACAGGATATTGAGTATAGCTCCCTATGTCATACAGTAGGACCTCATTGTTTGCCCATCCTATATGTACTAGTTCGCATCTGCTTATCCTAAACTCCCCATCTTCCCCTCTCCCATCCTCCTCCCCCTTGCAACCACAAGACTGTTCTCTTCAAATAGAACACTTAATTTAGTTTATGTTTTTTAAAAAATCAAATAAACTTTTCTAAACAGTGGACACTTTAAACGACGGTTATGAAAATGTATCCAAAAGTTCCAAGATTATTTAAAAATGCTGAATAAATTCAAAATAAAATCAAAGCAGACTTAGAGTGACCATTTGCATTGGTGACACTTTGCCATTCTGAAATCTCTATATTTTAATCATCTTTTTTGTTACATTGGCTTAATTATACTTTAAAACTTTTGCTGTGTCAAAAATCTTCCTTGCAAGAGTCACGAGTAAATTGAAAGTATTTTGATTTATAGAATCCATATATTGTACTGACGTTTATTTTATTTTATTTTTTTAAATTTTATTTTATTTTTAAACTTTACATAATTGTATTAGTTTTGCCAAATATCAAAATGAATCCGCCACAAGTGTACATGTGTTCCCCATCCTGAACCCTCCTCCCTCCTCCCTCCCCATACCATCCCTCTGGGTCATCCCAGTGCACTAGCCCCAAGCACCCAGTATCATGCATCGAACCTGGACTGGCAACTCATTTCATACATGATATTTTACATGTTTCAATGCCATTCTCCCAAATCTTCCCACCCTCTCCCTCTCTCACAGAGTCCATAAGACTGTTCTATACATCAGTGTCTCTTTTGCTGTCTCATACACAGGGTTATTGTTACAATCTGACTTTTAAAATTAATCCTGCTTGGTATATAATCTTTGGTATGTCATTGGGCTTGCCTGAAATTTGAATATGCCTCGTTTCCATTAATAAGAGAAAGGGGAAATTTGATTGAATGAGTACACAAGAGTGGACATAAATACTTTAAACTATTAATATCTAAAACTCCTATAAAAATTATCCTATGTTTTTATAACTCATAGGCATGTTTTCTGTAGGATTTGATTATTCATCATTATCCCTATTTAAATGAATTGGTCCATTTTTTGCCCTGATAAACCTCCTTACAAATTGAGACATTTAGTATTTTTATACCAGATTTTTCTAAGAAATTCAGAACTATATTAAATTCCTTTTTTAACAATAGTTGTATAATTGTCAAGCAGCAGTTGTTTGTTATTCCCATTTCTTAAGTGGGGACAGTTTAAGAGATGGCAAGATGAGTAATTGCCATTGAGAGATTGCTTTCTCATGCCTCCATGCCCAAGGTTAACCTCCAGCTAGAACACCTTGCTTTTAGAAACAGCAGATTTTGGCACTTCACTTATGTTTTGCACTGAAATTCACCTCCATGACATTCATGCTTACTCTACACAATGAGGTAAGAATTTGATTTTGATAGAATTGTAAGGCTAGTTGGGCGCTGGCTTCAGTTTATGGCCAAATTCAATCTGCTGGATGATAATTTTTTATGTCCCTTCAGGGGAGTTATTTTTTGTTGCTTATCCCTAGTTAACTTGTTAGAGCCATTCGTTGCTGCATCGCTCCTTTACTCATTCACTATCTTTTGCTAGCAACTGTGTTTGCTTGTTCATTAGAACTTTCAAAATAGTTGGCCCATTAGATTTCTCACCTCCTGCCTTCTGACACAGAGAAGGCAATGGCACCCCACTCCAGTACTCTTGCCTGGAAAATCCCATGGACGGAGGAGCCTGGTAGGCTGCAGTCCATGGGGTCGCTGGGAGTCGGACATGACTGAGCGACTTCCCTTTCACTTTTCACTTTCATGCATTGGAGAAGGAAATAGCAACCCACTCCAGTGTTCTTGCCTGGAGAATCCCAAGGACAGGGGAGCCTGGTGGGCTTCCGTCTCTGGGGTCGTACAGAGTCAGACACAACTGAAGCAACTTAGCAGCAGCAGCAGCCTTCTGACAGACTCCAGTATCATTTTTAAACCTCTCATACCATCTAAGGACCAGGTAGAACAGAACAGGTGGAATTTCAAACCTCCCTGCTCTGTGTCTGTTCATCTGCTTTGATTCTCAGATTTTCTTTGACAAGTGACCACATATTTCATTACATCACTAAACAGAATATGATTACTGATTTGTGTTGAAGGGCTCCTTCATGGAAATTTCACTAACTCTGTGTTCAGAGATGGTTCCCCAGTTGGGTGGTGATACCTGCTGCTTGGGTTTCCTGAAACAGAAGGTAGAACTAACTTTATTGGGTGAAGGAAGTTGATGAAAACGTTATGTGTTAAGACAAAAAACAGAAAGATGATGGATGACTTCCCAGCATTGCCAGGATAACTTTACTGATTCCTTTGTTTGGGATGGACAGAACTGTGAAGGCCATCTTGCATGGTTTGGAAGACAAGTGTCCTCAGGGTGAACAGATCTAATGTCCAGTTCCTTTTCTGGTAATGATTGAGATGACTATCTTCCCTATGCCCCAGTTTCCCCAATTCTCAAATGAGGCATCTGCTGGAGTCTGCATGTGTCCCCTCAAATTTCATATGTTGAAATCCTAACACCCAAAGGTGATTGTATTAAGTATTGGGCTGGCCGAGGAGGTCATTCGAGTTGTCTGGTAACATCTTATGCAAAAACCCCAATGACGTTTTTAACCAACCCAGTGCATGGGGTCTTTGGGAAGTTATTAGGTCATGAGGGTACAGGCCTCGTGAATGGCATTAGTGCCCTTATAAAGGGGATCCCACAGGACTCCCTGGCTCCTTCTACCATGTGGGGACACAGCAAAAAGGCAGTCTCTGAACCAGGACTGGACCCGTGCTGGCACCCTGATCATGGACTTCCCAACCTGCCGAACTGGGGAAAAGATAAGCTACCTAGTCCCTGGTATTTTATTATAGAGGCCCCCAAACAGACAAAAGCAGCACCAAATGTTATAAATGTTGACAATCTCTTTAGAGTCAAAGAGACCTGTATCCAAAAATCAGCCCTTCTATTTACTGCAAGTTATTTCTGAACTCCTCAAAACCTCCCTTTCCTCATCTATAAAGTGAAGATAACAATACACAATTGCTGCTGCTGCTGCTAAATCACTTCAGTCGTGTCCGACTCTGTGCGACCCAAGAGACAGCAGCCCACTAGGCTCCCCTGTCCCTGGGATTCTCCAGGCAAGAACACTGGAGTGGGTTGCCATTTCCTTCTCCAATGCATGAAAGTGAAAAGTGAAAACTGAAAGTGAAGTCGCTCAGTTGTGTCCAACTCTTAGAGACCCCATGGACTGAAGCCTACCAGGCTCCTCCATCCATGGGATTTTCCAGGCAAGAGTACTGGAGTGGGGTGCCATTGCCTTCTCCACACAATTGCTAAGGATTTACAAACATAGAGATGATATGGATTATGGATTTAGCATAGTGCCTGGAACAGAGACTTGCTAAATAAATGGCAGCCAGATAGAATGAACTGAGAAGTCTGGACCAGAGTCCACAGATCCAGATTCACATTCAGGTGTTCTTTGGGGATGTTGATCCATCCTGTGTGATGCCTGTGTGGTGTAATCTCCTTCTGAATTACATCTTCTAGAAACATCATGTTCTTTGCCCCTGATGACTTTGTTTCAAGAGACATTCACTTTGTAACCTTTGATATTTTTACATTGAAACATTGTCTCGACATATATACTGACATTGTATGATTAGATCAGTTTCTGGTTGTCTCTGTTATTAAATAAGAGGAGGCTTCTGTTGATTAGAAATCTGTTAACAAAGGTCTCATTAACAGAGCCATCGCTGAACACTGTCTCCATTATGTATTTAAGCTTCCATCACTCACTCTTCGAAAATATCAGACCATGTAGCTCGGGAGCAGGCTTTGGCAATATTCTGCAGTGTCTCCTGAGTATACAGGAGGCACCAGGAAATAAGCACATGCTTTCTGGCCACAGCATCCAGATCTGATTGGCTCCTTCTATATTTCACTCAACTGCAGGGACATAGATATAATCAGGCTGACTTGAGGGAGGGAGGGATTGTGATGGAGTGGGATCACAGTGGGCAAGCTGTGAGCAGCGGCACACCCTCTTTACAAGCCAGCCAACTGGTATGGATAGTGTGAAGCGTGAACTCCTGACTGAAACAGAGTTTTGCACCTTGGCTGGTAACCAGCCATTTTTCCTTTTTTAAATTGAGATGTGTTTGACATGGAATTTATATTTGACCCATGTATATTGCAATATGATTGCCATTGTAACCGTGTCTGACACACCTCTTGAGTCAAGTAATTATGTTTCTTCTACTGGTGGGAACAATTAAGGTCTAGTCCTTCAGCAAGTTTGATGTTGATAATACAATTTTGTGGTCTCTAATCCCTGAACTATGTGTTAGATCTCCAGGATTATTTTTCTACTGGTTGCACATTTGTGCCCTTAAAAAATCTCTCTCCTGTTCTCTGCACTCTACCTCCAGCCCCTGGTAGCTCCCATTCCTCTCTTCTGTTTTTTCAAGTTTGGTTTCTTATATAATTTTATTTAGTTAAAGTG
The DNA here is from genome assembly GCF_003369695.1 of Bos indicus x Bos taurus. Classification (NCBI taxonomy): domain Eukaryota; kingdom Metazoa; phylum Chordata; class Mammalia; order Artiodactyla; family Bovidae; genus Bos; species Bos indicus x Bos taurus. Next base: position 50,683,001 of record NC_040088.1, on the reverse strand, counting down.
AAAGCAAGTTTATTTAGAGAGATACAGTTCCACGGGCAGAATGTGGTCTGTCTTGGAAGGCAACAGCACCGAGTTTGGTTTTTTAGATTCCCTGTATAAGAGATCCTGTACAGTATGTGTGTCTTTCTCTGTCTGACTTAACTCACTTAGCATAGTGTCCTCAGGGTCCACCCATGTGACTGAAATAGCCATTTTCCCTTGTTTGATGGCTTTCTCCTTTCCTGTGTACATTCTTTGGGTGACACACCATGAACGAGGGCAGAAAAGCTTTCATTACAAAGGTAGTGGGTGGTTTTTTGGTTTTTTTCCCCCAGATGGAAATGTTTTGTTATTTTCCATAAGACCTCAACTAGTTTCTTCCAAAAAAAAGGTGACTTAATAAGGGAGATAGTATAACTAAGTAAATAAAGACCCATACATATGTACATGTGTGTGTGTACCTATAGAGAGAGAAATTTTAAAGTGACAGATGAGTGATCATTGATTATTTTAGCAGAGGCTGAAGAGTGAGCAGTACAATTACATATAAGGTAATGAAGAAGGCGCAGTAATTATGTTGTAATTTCCCTACTCTGCTCTTTTTTTTTTAATTTTGTGAGTGACAGCTATTGCAAAAAGCCAGTTGTTGGAATACAAAACACTAAGTAAACAAAGAAATGTCTTTTTATATAGCATTTTATAGACTGTCTTTGGAAACATAAAAAACGTTCACACTGTTTCTCTGCTTCTGCCAATTATCCATTGTTTGTACTTATTCTTTTATGCATGGAAGTTTAAGCAGGAAAATACAGTCATTTTTGTAAGGTTCAATAAAAACAGGCTCATTCAAACAAAAAGCAATCGGATTGCAAAACAGCAAATACAGGAGGAGCTTATCCTTATAGGAGAAAAAAATATTAAAATTTAACCTTCTGTTGAAATAGACAAAGGGACCTACTGTAGATGTTACAAGTGCTCATTTTGCTTTCACTGCTCTGGTTCGGCTTACAGATGGTCCATGCGATAGTTGCTATAGAAACCAAACCTTTTTCATCCATCTCTCTTTGTTGCTGTGGTGTGTTTGCGGTTGCTGCATGTAAACTTTTGTACCGAGTGTCATTTGTTTTTCATGACTGGCCTTATAATGAAGCCTATCGATTTCACGTTAACCAGCAATGTAACGTGAAATGATGCATGACCAGTAACATCAGTTACTAAGTAGAATAGGTGCACCTGAAATCATTTGTAGATGTCACTGTGCCTTTGTTAACCAGGCTAGGAACTTTAATATGATTAGGAAAACTGGCTTGAATTCAGAGGTGGAATTTTTTTTCTTAAGTGATATTTTTTTTTTTTTTTTGTCTCGTTAGGGCATGAGATCTCCTGAAAGTTAAATCTGTAACAGGATTTGGCATTCCTGCATGGTAATTTTTGCTCTGACATTTGATGTGTGACCTTAGGTGGATCATTAGCCTCTGGATTTAATAAAATAAGAAAACTGTGACATAATTGATGTATATATGGTAAGTTCCAGGATAGCAGGTATTGACCTGTTTTGATTATCCTTGCACATTCAGAGCCCAGTTACAGTACCTAGAAAAAAGAGACTGGAATGTAGTAAACACTGAGAAGTATTTGTTGTGTGCATGAATAGGTAAGTTGTGGTTTCTAATCACCCAGGCATCTCCTACTATAGTTTCTATGTTAAAGCAATGTCAAGAATAGACATTTATTTCATCTTAATTCAACATATATTTATTGAATTCCTACTAGTGGTAAATGCTTCACTTCCGGCTGGGCTCCACACACTGTACATAGATTTGGCTTGTAGACTCTTGGGATTCTATGATTCTGTATTCTGAATTCTCTGATCTTACTAATCTGTAGATCTCAAGTGATTTTTGTTTTGGTTTCCATGTTGTGTAAATTTGAATATAAATTTCCTGATCTTTCCTTTCAAGTTACATTATTAACAAGACAGTTGTCTATCCAGGGCTTAGAAGCATGGATCTTTGAATCAGACAGACTCTCATGTAAACATACTATCTCTGCACCATTGATAAGGTTACTTCTCATTGCTCACCCTCAGTTTTCTCATCTGTATAGTGGGGATAACCATACCTACCTCATATAGTCATGTTAAGAATTAAACGAGGTAAAGATACAGCACTTCATAAAGTACTAAGCATAGCATTAGGTGAAAGAAATCTCCATAAATACTACTTGTTAATCTGTATGTATGCAGAAAGGATGTGCTTGCATCTCGTTTGTGGAAAAATCTGTGGGTTTTATCATTTTATGTTTCTCTTTAATGCTTCTAACTGTGCTATGCCAGCTCTTCTCCATGGGGGGAAATGTCTTGATAAACTTTGGTGGATAACTTATCAGTCATTTCAGGCCATTTTTAAAAATGTCTGATGTAATTTAAAATCCCACATAGGCTTCAGTCTAGTCTCCACAACCCCCAGTCCAGACTTCTGAGTCTTGGGATTGGCTGGGGCTTGGTCTGTTTGTCGACTCTTCCTTCTACTCCAGCTCCCTGGAGTTGGAAAAATAGGGTGGTATTTAACTCTCTCCTGTTCCTCATCAAAGCCAGACTCCTGTAGTTTAGATGAGAACTCAGGGCAGTGAAGATTTTATACCATCTTTGAGACATGCGAGAGTGTCCTTGGTCTTGCTCTGGTCTGTTTTGATTCTATCCATGGAGGCTGAGGGCTGTGGGCAGCTCCCAAAGAGCGAGTAGGTGTGGTTTTCAGTTTCCCAGGCTCCCTTCCATTGATGGTGAAAGTGAAAGTGAGAGTCGCTCAGTCCTGTCCAACTCTTTGGGACCCCATAGACTATACAGTCCATGGAATTCTCTAGTCCAGAATACTGGAGTGGGTAGCCTTTCCCTTCTCCAGGGGATCTTCCCAACCCAGGGATTGAACCCACATTGCAGGTCTCCCACATTGCAGGCAGATTCTTTACCGGCTGAGCCACAAGGGAAGCCCAAGAATACTGGAGTGGGTAGCCTATCCCTTCTCCAGGGGATCTTCCTGACCCAGGAATCAAACCAGGGTCTTCTACTTGCAGGTGGATTCTTTACCAACTGAGCTATCAGGGCAGCCCTTGATAAAGGAGTTTCAAAAAGCACAGCTCTCTCCTTTTGACTCTGGCAAGCAATCCTCTTCTCCAACTTTCTCCTCAAATGGAAATCCTCTTCCCTGGGCTGCTGCTAAGACATCCCTCCAGCCGCTGCCAACATGGAACCAAGGAGCTGCCTTGCCCTGCAGTCCTGCTCCTCCTCTTCCCTGGTCCTCCTCCTCTGCCATGTTCCCTTTTTTCCCTGATGGCTACAGCTACTCAACATGCCTTCCTCCTCCTCTAAGACACATCCAAGGAAATATACAAGACGTCGACTGTGTCCATGCATTTGCCCTAAACCCCACACTCTCCCATGAACCCCCCAACACGCTCTGCCCCCTCTCTCAAGGGACTGCTTGGACAGGGGGCGAGGGTGCTTCCTCCTGGCACTGTGACTGAGTGGGCAAGAGCTCAGGATGGGGATACAGTCTACTTTTCTTGTTGGAAAGTCAGGTAAGACATGCTTCCTGTATGCTGATAAGTCACGTCGGTCATGTCCGACTCTGTGCAACCCCATAGACGGCAGCCTACCAGGCTCTGCTGACCCTGGGATTCTCCAGGCAAGAACACTGGAGTGGGTTGCCATTTCCTTCTCCAATGCATGAAAGTGAAAAGTGAAAGTGAAGTCGCTCAGTCGTGTCTGACTCACTGACCCCATAGACTGCAGCCTACCAGGCTCCTCCGTCCATGGGATTTTCCAGGCAAGAGTACTGGAGTGGGGTGCCATTGCCTTCTCCGATGCTCCCATATACGTATCAGTAAAACTTTAAAATCCATTGTGTACAGGGACTGGTGTGTCTTAGTTATTAATAATAAACATTTTATCCCAGAACGTTGCAACATGTATTGTGGTGGTGGTTGTTCAGTTGCTCAGCCATGTCCGACTCTTTGCAACCCTGTGGACTACAGCACACCAGGCTTCCCTGTTCTTCACCATCTCCCAGAACTTGCTCAAACTCATTCCATCGAGTTGGTGATGCCATCCAACCATCTCATCCTCTATCGTCCCCTTCTCCTGCCTTCAGTCTTTCCCAGCATCAGGGTCTTTTCCAATGAGTTGGCTCTTCACACATATGGTTATCCCTTACCAAAAATTAAAGTTTATAACATATGGAAGCCATATGGTGCACCAAGCTCTAATGCAAACACCTGCAGTCCTGGAAGGCTTAGAAAATCATTTGTACACACTAATTTACCTTTTGACTCTTCATTTACTGTTCTATCTTTTCAAATCTTTTGAACATGTACATTCTAATCTACATGATGTATTATGTTGCATAGCATATAGAAGAAGCTTAAGCTTCATTTGTTACTTAAGAATGATTACTATGAAACAAAGTTATCATGGTACCAACAAGGAGGAAAAAGCAAATTACTAATTGCTTTGATGTCAAATTCTGCATAGCAAGTTGATGTATACATATTTTGTATTGCTGCTTTTTTTTTTAAAGATTCTTTTTAAAGTCCTGCATTTTTAAAAGATGCAAATATTAGATGCATTTTAAAGTCAGAAGGACACTAAAAAAACAGTTGAAAACAAATACTAAGACCCAGACCTATAAATGTGTAAATAAGCTTTTTTTCTTAGACATTTATGGGCACTTCAAAAAGACTATTTTATTGGCAGTTCTTTTCAATGAATCTGGCCTGGAGAATTCCATGGACTGTATAGTCCGTGGGGTTGCAGAGTTGGACATGACTGAGTGACTTTTCTACATACATATTGTTAATCTTCATTATTTTTCGATCACCTTGTTAAGTTTTAGTCAGCAAATAGACTGGAGTCCAGCATGAGGAAAGTCTGAAGGCCTTTTATATAGTCATCTTAGCTCTTAAAAGGCAGCTAGCAAATTTACTGTTTTAGAAGTCTAAGCTGCAGAAGGTACCATGTTTAGGGAGAGAAAGGCACTTAACACAGACAAGTTCTCAAGAATTCTGAGGACTTGGTAAATGGACCTTTTCATATTAACCCAGGGTGCTTCTTCTCTGTGAGATTCCATGGTGTATGCCCATTGTCTTGTTTGCTGACAATGAAATTGCTTGATGTCAACTGGAGAATGAATGCCCGTATTTAAACAGAAGCTGAAATATGCCATGCAAAACCAATAGACTCTCTTCCAGGTTAGCTGTCTTTTCACATGACCTACACAATACTTCCTTTGCCTGTGTGGGTCATGGGCTTGACTTCATGTGGAAAATAATGTAAATGTTATGACCTATTCATGTGTCTAGGGAGATCTACCTTAACAATTAGTTTTCATCGCTCACAAAAATGTGGCTTAACTTTTTTTTTAATCACGTACCTTCAACAAGAAACAGTTTAACAGCAATATCAACTGCACAGAGTCCTAAAAATTTTCTTTGGTGGACGGGTATGTTTCTCAAGGGACTTTCTGCTTTACCTGACAAAGGATTATTACATTTTCAAGGAAGGCCTTATTTTAATGGTCAGATTTACCTATTTTTGACTTTTACAGCAGGAAATTGAAGTAATGATGTGGTTTTCCAGATGTTTCCATCTTTTCATGAACTGAGTGATTTTATAAGCTCATACCTAATTTTTAACTGAATTATATTGACTGACATTGAGAGGATCTATCTACAGATTTATAAAAATATGGCAATCTTTTCACTTATTTATGCTTTATTGAGTTGGGAGGAAGTTATATATATTAGTTATTGACTATACATAGCATATTCAAACGTGATATTTTGAACATTATAGTGTTTTAATTAGTGCCAATAAATTTGTCTTAAGGGCAACATGATAGAGGTTTTTTTCTTTAAACTTAGAAACTAGTATTTCCAAAACCATTAATTTTCTTGAGCAGTTTATGTGCTGAATATCACTTTGAACACATTTAACAGGAAAAATCAAACATAATCTGGAAAAAAAATCAAGACTTTTATTTTTTGTGAAGATAAAAATATTAAAATAGTTTGGATCTGCAAAGTAGAAAATAGTGTTTTGTCATTGACAACTAGCAAAAGCTATTTATAAATGTTTGAGTTTTGAAATGGATAGAGGGGGACAAAGGATGTCTTTTTTTTTTTTTTTTTAATACCATGAGGCACTTAAGCTTTGCTAAAGTTGATGGAAAAAAATCCTGTCTAAGTTTACAGAAGGAGAGAATGTTCTATCCCTCAGTTTGAAAGTGAATTGTTCTTAGACACGTTTTGGGGGGCTCCATTTGGGAGTGTGGCAGGGTTGGGACATGCCAGGCGAGAACTCAGATTTTTAGAGTGTAGTGACATATACTCAAGTTGGTGACGATAATTAATTTTAAGCCAGTGTAAGGATGTGAAGGAGATAATGTAGCTCTATTTCTGTAGAAAGAAGTATAAGCAGTCACACGTTTACGTGTGTATGTACACATATAAACTCCAGGAGATGGTGAAGGACAGGGATACCTGGCGTGCTGCAGTCCATGCTGTCATAAAGAGTCAGACGCGACTGAGCGACTGAACAACAATTTTATAATAGTTGTCAATAGTGTGCTAATTAAGCTTAGTTACTGTACACCACTCTCAATTTAGTCCTCTTTGGACAAAGGTGAAGAATTTTTTCCCAGTAGACTTTGAGAGTTGGTGGCAACTGGGGTGGAATGTGAATCTGTAGAGGCAATAAATGGAGTGTAGCGGTGGTTAAGAACCTGGACTTTTGGATTGTACAGAAGACCTGGATTTAAGCACTGGCTCTGCAATTCATCAACTGTAACTCTAAGTTATAATTACCTTTTCTGAACCTTGGTTTCCTTGTCAGAAAATCAATTATAGTAAAGGACTCTTACTTCCTCGATTTGTTGCTTACATCCCATGTACTGCTAAGTTGCTTCAGTCATGTCCGACTCTGTGCGACCCCATAGATGGCAGCCCACCAGGCTCCCCCAAACCTGCGGTTCTCCAGGCAAGAACACTGGAGTGGGTTGCCATTTCCTTCTCCAATGTGTGAAAGTGAAAAGGGAAAGTGAAGTCGCTCAGTCATATCCGACTCCTAGCGACCCCATGGACTGCAGCCTACCAGGCTCCTCCGCCCATGGGATTTTCCCGGCAAGAGTACTGGAGTGGGGTGCCATTGCCTTCTCCATCCCATATACTATGACTGTATTATTGTTGAATACCAAAATTTAAAAATCAGTTAAGTTTTCCTCTCAGACTATGTCATCTTAATTGATCTCAAGGAACTTAAATTTTTTTTTTAATCGATATTAAATATTTAGAAGATATTGCATGTGGAAATTCCCTGGTGGTTCAGTGGTTAAGACTTCGGCTTTCACTGCCATGGACCCAGGTTTGATCCCTGGTTGGGGAACTGAGATCCCACATGGTATGTGGTGTGTCCAAAAATGAAAAAAAAATTTTTTTAATAGAATATGTTGCATGCATATTAGGGAAAGTGGAATAACAGAGGTGATAAGAATATGGCTTTAAGTCTCAGTATATGCGTCTGGATCATGGGTCCTCCCTTTTCCTGTGCCTTTGGACAAGTTTCTCAACCTTCATAGCTTCCTTTTTCTTCAACTGTCAGCGGACATCATTGTAACCACCTTGCAGAATTTGTGTGAAAATAAATAAGGTGAGATCCAAAGCACCGAGAATGAGGCTTGGCTCATGACAAGAGCTCCATCAATGTCAGCTATTATAACTGTAGTTGGTGTATAAAGAGACTGGGAGCAGATACAGTAAACTGGCTTTCAGGTGAGCAAGGGTAAGAGAAACAGAAGCGTGGAAGAGGAGGAGAATGGGAAACGATGGTAGCCAGAATGGAAAACAGAAGGCAGGAGACTCCGCTGGTTTTGAAGTGTGACAGTAGATACACGTGTGACTTTCTCCTTAGGCATTGGAATCATCTCTGGAGCATTAGTCTTTGAAATGCATAATTCTCCATTCCTTAGATAAACATTTATTAGGAAATAACTGGTTTCTTTAAAAAAAAATTTATCATGCAGTTTAACAGACATACAAAAGGGCCTAAATAATAATAAAATGAAGCATAGTATACCCATCACCATCACCCAGCTTCATAAAGTGGATTCATTTTTTTATTGCTAACATGCTTGATTCTGTTTGTGTAACACACCCCCCCCACCCTGCCCCACCGCCCCCAGCCACTGGCAGAAATCACAGCCCTCAATTTCTTAAGTGAGTTTCATGGATTTTTCATATTTTTAGCATGTATGTATCTATTTTTAAGCAACAGACACCACTGAGAAAGTCTTACACAACTTCCTATAAGATGTTTGTACATGTTTCAGTTTTATATAAAGAGTGGAATACTACAGTATGCTTCTAACACTTTTTTTTCCTGCTAAACAGTATGGCTCTGATTCACCCATAATGTTACACATAGGAATGGCTCGCTCATTTTCATGCAGTGGAGTATTATATTGTGTGAATTTAGCACGATTCATTTACTCCTTCTGTAGATGGGCATTTAGTTTCCCTCTTTTGTCCTTCTGGCTATGACCAGTGATGATTCTATGAATACCAAGGGGCGTGAATATGGGTAAAAATGTGCAGGAGTTTCTCTAGGGAAGTCTTTCCCAACCTTCTCTGAGTTATGGCTTATGTAGGAAATGATTTTTTTAATTAATTAGTTTTGGGGGCTGTGCTGGCTCTTTGTTGCTGCACAGGCTTTTCTCTAGCTGCGGCAAGCGGTGGCTACTCTGTAGTTGTGGTGCGAGGGCTTCTCAGTGCGGTGGCTTCTCTTGTTTCAGAGCACCAGCCCTAGGGTGCATGGGCTTCAGCAGTTGTGGCACGTGGCCTTAGTAATTGTGACTCCTGGCTCTAGAGCCCAGGCTCAGTAGTTGTGGCTCACTGGCTTAGTTGCTCCATGGCATGTAGAATCTTCCCGGACCAGGGGTCAAGCCTGTGTCTCCTGCATTGGCAGGCAGATTCTTTACCATTAAGCCACCGGGGAAACCCAGAAAAGAATGTTTTTTGCAGGCTGTTCACAGCTTCAGGAACTGGCCCAAGCTTCCAGACCTCAGCTGCCCCTAAAGCAGAGTGGATTGTTATCTTAGTTACTCCTGGAACTCGTTTAGCTGCAGTAGATTAATTGAGAAGCTGTGCTCAAGGTGTGCCTTGGAGTGGAATGGCCCAGCTCTAAGGTATGCATATTTTAACTTTATTGGATGTTCTCAAATTGTTCTCAAAATAGCTGTGGCATTTCCACATCCCAGACAGCAGTGTATAATGGTTTTTACTCCCCCATGTCCTTATCAAAACTTGGAAATGTTGGACTGTTCATATTTTTGTCCATCTGATCCACGTTTACTTTTATATTTCAAATGTATATCTTTTGCCATATATCTGTCATGCTGTTTGCATTTTGTATTGAGTCATGCTGAGTTTTATTTTTAACTGGAGTACAGTTGATTTGCAATATTGTGTTTCAGGTGTACAACAAAGTTATTCAGTTTTTTCATATTATATTCCATTATAAGTTACAACGAGGTATTGAAGGTAATTCCACGTGCTACATGGTAAATCCTTGTTGCTTATCTCTGTTTTGAAATTTTTTATTGGAGTAGAGTTGCTTTACAATGTGTTATTTCCTGCTATACAGCAAAGTGAATCAGCTATACGTGTACATATATCCCCTCTTTTTTAAAATTCCTGTCCATTTAGGTCACCACAGAGCATTAAATAGAGTTCCCTATGCTCTTCAGTAGGTTCTCATTAGTTATCCGTTTTATACATAGAGTGTATATATGTCAATCCCAATCTCCTTTTATGTATAATAATGTGTATCTGTTAATCCCACACTCCTAATTTATCTCTCCATTTTTCCCTTTCCCCTTTGGCAGCGTAAGTTTGTTTTCTGTATCTGAGTCTGTTTTTTTATATAGATTCATATTGAGTTATATATTCCTTGTAGTAACCTTTTCGCAGTTCTAAGTGTTGCAAATATCTACTCTCAGTCTATAAGTTGTTTTCCACACTTTTGAATACATATACATTTTAAATTGTGAAATTCTAAATTTTAACAATTTTTTCCTTTATGTTTTCCATTTCTCATCTTGTAAGAAATGCTTCCCTAATAGAAGGGCACAAAAATATTCTTATAAATAAACAAAGAGTTTTTAAAAATTTTCTTATTTGTGTTTATGATATGAGGTAGGAATCTAATTTAATGCTTTCTGTTTGGATAATGAATTGTCCCAGGGCTGCTTATCAAGTGGTCGTTTTCCCCCCACAGATCAGCAAAGGACAGCTCTGTAACAAGCACTGACTCTGATTTTACTTTTAAGTTTGCTAAATTTTGATTTTTGAAATAGAACTAAAGAAAAAAAAAAACAAAACCTGTAATTCTCCTTGAAATGAAAATCACTGGGTTGAAAGTAGGAAGACTGAGTTATGGACCAGATTGAGAGCAGGCACTCCAGTCCTGACGAAAAGTATACACAGTGCATGTGATCTGGGTCAAAAGTGTTAGACGTTTTGGGTTTGAGCCCAAGTTCAGATTCCTCCACTTTGGGAGTTTGTGGAAAAGCCCATGAGCTAGAAAGGGCAGAGAAAACACTGCCTGTACAAATGGTCACCTCATACAACTAGAGGGTCACTTGTGGGAGCAGTGTGGTCAAAACTCATTTCTGGCTTGTTCGTCTGTGGTTCTTGGTAGCTGCTCACATGATTCAGAGTCTGGATACAGAGGAGTCCCCTGGGGCAGATAAAGGGGACTGAGCTGTGATAGACCCTTCGGGTGACAGGGGCTCAACTAAGTAAAGTGAGTCCTTAACCTCTTTGACCTTGGTTTCCCCGCCTATTAAGCAACACTTTCTCATGCCTTTGGTCTCTCAAAGAGTGTGGTGTGCAGTTGTGTATATCAGCCACCGTAAAACCAGCAAGCTGACCCTATGTCTTTCAGAATCTGTTGTCTTTGCTCTTTCAAAAATTGGTGCTCTTTCATTTTATAATGCTTGAAAGCCATGTTTGGAATAAATGTTAAAAAAAATATTTATTTAGCTTCACCAGGTCTTAGCTGTGGCACGTGGTATCTTTAGTAGTGGAATGAGATACTTTAGTAGTGGCAAGAGATACTTACTTGTAGCATACAGAATCTAGTTCCCTGACCAGGGGTCGACCAAGGCCCACTGCACTGGCAGTGTGGAGTCTTAACTGCTAGACGACCAAGGAAGTCCCATAAATGTTAATTGTAGAAGACTCAGAAATACTACTTTTTGAATAATTTATCCACTTCGTTTCACAATGGAGATTATCTTACAAACAGAAGTTCAGTTCAGTTCAGTCACTCAGTCATATCCAACTCTTTGAAACCCCATGAACTGTAGCACACCAGGCTTCCCTGCCCATCATCAACTCCGGGAGTTTGCTCAAACTCATGTCCATCGAGTCAGTGATAGTATCCAACCATCTTATCCTCTGGCGTCCCCTTCTCCTCCTGCCTTCAATCTTTCCCAGCATCAGGGTCTTTTCCAGTGAGTCAGTTTCTCACATCAGGTGGCCAAAATATTGGAGTTTCAGCTTCAGCATCAGTCCTTCCAATGAATATTCAGGACTGATCTCCTTTAGTATGGACTGGTTGTATCTCCTTGCAGTCCAACAGACTCCCAAGAGTCTTCTCCAACACCACAGTTCAAAAGCATCAATTCTTCGGCGCTCAGCTTTCTTTATAGTCCAACTCTCACATCCATACATGACTACTGGAAAAACCATAGCTTTGACTAGACAGACCTTTGTTGGCAAAGTAATGTCTCTGCTTTTTAAAATGCTGTCTAGGTTGGTCATAGCTTTTCTTCCAAGGAGTAAGCATCTTTTAATTTCATGGCTGCAGTCACCATCTGCAGTGATTTTGGAGCCCAAGAAAATAGTCTCTCACTATTTCCACTGTTTCCCCATCTATTTCCCATGAAGTGATGGGACAGGATGCCATGATCTTAGTTTTCTGAATGTTGAGCTTTAAGCCAACTTTTTCACTCTCCACTTTGACTTTCATCAAGAGGCTCTTTAGTTCTTCTTCGCTTTCTGCCATAAGGCAGATATATCTGAGGTTACTGATATTTCTCCCAGCAATCTTGATTCCAGCTTGTGCTTCATCCAGTCTGGCATTTCTCATGATGTACTCTGCATATAAGTTAATAAGCAGAGTGACAATATACAGCCTTGACATACTCCTTTCCCAATTTGGAACCAGTCTGTTGTTCCATGTCCGGTTCTGTTGCTTCTTGACCTGCATACAAATTTCTCAGGAGGCAGGTAAGGTCATCTGTTATTCCCATCTCTTGAAGAATTTTCCAGTTTGTTGTGATCCACACACTCAAAGGCTTTGGTGTAGACAATAAAGCAGAAGTAGATGTTTTTCTGGAACTCTCTTGCTTTTCCTGTGGTCCAACAGATGTTGGAAATTTGATCTCTGGTTCCTCTGCCTTTTCTAAATCCAGCTTGAACATCTAAAAGTTCTTGGTTCATGTACTGTTGAAGCCTGACTTGGAGAATTTTAAACATTACTTTTCTAGCTTGTGAGATGAGTACAATTGTGCAGTACTTTGAACATTCTTTGGCATTGCCTTTCTTTGGGTTTGGAATGAAAACGGACCTTTTCCAGTCCTGTGGCCACTGCTGAGTTTTCCAAATTTGCTGGCATATTGCGTGAAGCACTTTCACAGCATCATCTTTTAGGATTTGAAATAGCTCAACTGGAATTCCATCACCACTAGCTTTGTTTGTAGTGATGCTTCCTAAGGCCCACTTGACTTTGCATTCCAGGATGTCTGACTCTAGGTGAATGATCACACCGTTGTGGTTATCTGGGTCATGAAGATCTTTTTTGTATAGTTCTTCTGTGTATTCTTGCCACCTCTCCTACAAACAGAAGATAATGGGTAAAATCCTCTACTGGTAGAAATGTGTTCAGTTTTATTGATACATTTTCAGTGACATACATCATATTTTGTGACTTTCTGTGTGACATTGCTGTAGAGATTGGAGTGGGAAATTATTTCTTGATCTATAACACTGTGGTCTTAACACCCCCCAAAACATCTCTTTTAGATTACTTCTAAAGAAATATAGCCTAATGGCCAAGAGAACCATCTGGACTCAGATCAGAGTTTCACTGGTCATGAACTTGGAGGATGACCTTGTGGAATTAAATGATTTTCTTCTTTCAGTGTTCTTTTTCCTATGAAATGGAGATAATAAGAGTAATTCATCCACCTGGTTCTGAATTTTTAATAAGGTGACATATGTAAAATACTAAGTTGTTTGATCACATGCTTTAGCTCCTTGTGTTATTTGATGTATTTCCATGATTCTTGACTTATTGAATTAAATCAGCTAACTCACTCTGAACTCTTTACCCATGACTGTGGGTATTTCCCATTTAATTTCCCGATACTCTTAAATTTCCTTACACAGAATTAATTTTATTGGCTTCTACACTTACTTGGATCAGATTTTATCTTTAAAAAGAGATTCCTCTTTTTATTATTTATAGGTGGTGAAAAACTGTAAAGATAGAAAAGTTTATTAAAAATACTCTTACAGTATTTACCTACTTTTGTATATAATATAATCCCAAAATTCTTTGGAATGTTAGATGTCCAAAAGACACATTTTAATGTGTGTGTGTGATAAAGCAGGTTCCATCTCTTATAGGTTAAATTATTACAGAATTATTTATTATATTGCTTTTCCCAGCTCTGACTCCTTCCCCAGATAACAGGATAGACAGGGAAGAATCTTCAGAGGCACGTGTAGGGTGAGGCTGCTGTGCCAAGTGGAGGGTTGTCCTAGTGACTGTAGAGGAAAAGAAGGTAATTGTCATTCAGTTTATGCAGCCTCAAATAAAACAAAAAGCCAAGAGTTCAGACCAAGAAAGAAATATGTTATGTGAGACTTTCTGGTTTTCTTCGTACAGAGTAGAATTACTCCTAAGAGGTCAACTCTGCCTCATTTGCACGTGCCATCTTGGCTGCTAAAATTGCATGTTTTATTCAATACAGAACATCTTGTTTTTCTTTTAATTTAAACACAAACTTTTATGAGATTTATCTAGCAAGTGAATATAGATTTCTTGCCCTGAAACTTGCATGATATTTTCCATGTGATCATTCTTGTCCTAAGTTCTTTTTTTAATATTGCATTTTATGTGAATTTTTCCTAGTAGTATTGACTAAAATACTTAAGAGACTTAAGCGTATGAAATAAATATAAGTAAAAGATTGATTCTTGATCATTTCCTCAGGTTATCATAAATGTTGTTCTCTGAACAAGAAGTATTTCTTTAAAATTCTATTAGTAAAAATCTAATTCCTACAAATCCAGTATAAACCCATGCTCATCCATTACTCATGTCCTGTCATCCTCTGATTAGAGGTTAGCAACCAGGGAACACAGAAGAATTAGTTAATGATAAGGTAGGTTGTTTTTCAAACTCCACATCAGACTTCAAAATATATGTCTTTCATGAAACAGCCCTAGTACTTTTATCTATAAATGTCCTTAAAAATATTGCCTAGATTTTTTAATTCAAAGAACTTTAAAATGAGTGAACCAGAGAAATGAATTATTATAGGACTACAACCAAGATCGAGAAGTTATTATCTCTCTGCCATTTTTTCTTCTACACACAAACACACAGGAAATCACATAAATGGATTTCCAGAATTTTTGCTTCCATTTTTTATTCCTGGTAAGGGTACTGTTGATCTTATTTATACTGCTATTTATCTACTTAAACTTTATTTCATACCTGTATCTTTTGATTGAATATTTCTGAGGAAGCAGTCACCCTTCTCCAGAAATGCACATACATCTCACTTCCCATTACTTTATTTCAATTTTTTTTTTCTTTTTTAACGACCGAGGGTCCTACGACAACTTGGAAACAAGTGATTCTGCCTGGATTGTATTAAGAACAGAAACTGAACTTTTGCAGCCGTCTTTACCTTACACAGAGCTGCGCTGAAAAGTATTTACCAGCTACTCAGGGAAGTCGCCCACCATACCCTTGTGTGACAGCTTGTAGTTCAGTTGTTGGATAGGGGGAATTTGGGGACAGTTGATGTGACAGGAGACTGAGAGGGGAGGTTTGGAATGGTAACTGTGAACCAGTAAGGATTTTTTTTTTTTAATGTAGTTGCTTTTCAATGTTGTGTTAGTTTCTACTGTACAATGAAATGAATCAGCTATATGAATACATGTATCCCCTCCCTCTTGAGGCCTCCCATCCTGCCCGCGGATCATCACAGAGCACCGAGCTGAGCTCCCTGTGCTGCACCGCAGCTTCCCACTGGCTGTTTTACACATGGTAATGGATATATGGCAGGGCTACTCTCCCAGGCCCATGCAGCTGTTCCCTACTTCTGCATCTCTGTTCCTGCCCTGCGAATGGGTTCATCTGTACCAGTTTTCTAGATTCCTCATATATACATTGATATATGATATTTTTCTCTTTCTGACTTCCTTCACTCTGTAAGACAGACTCTAGGTCTTGAGTTTTTCAGGAAAAAAAAAAAAATTGTGGCAGATCCTTGGACCTTCTTGGCTGTGCAGTGCTAACCCTGCAGAGCCCAAATCATGATAATGGGACTCAAAGGGCTATTGAACCTCTCGCATTACCAGCAGGTTCCCGACGTTTCATGGGAGCAGTGACATCTAGTGTCTCCTCTCAAGACAGCAGTGACTCTGGACTAAGTGTGTTTATTTCAGAAATAGCCTGGGTGCACCTAGAGATGATCACACCAAATGAGTCAGAAAGAAACAATCATATGGTATCAGTTATATGTGGAGTCTGTAATACAAGGTACAAGATCCTATCTGTGGAACAGAAAGAAACGCACAGACATGGAGACCAGTCTGGAGGTTGCCAGTGGGGAGGGGGTTGGGGTAGGGGTGGAGTGGAAGGTTGGAGTTTAGCAGATGCAAGCTATTAGAAACAGGATGGATAAACAACAAAATCCTCCTGCAGAGCACAGGAAACTATATTCAATATCCGATGACAAACCATAATGTTAAAAAATATATAAAATACAATGTATATATGTGTATAAGAGAGAGATCAGTCGCTCAGTTGTGTCCGACTCTTTGCGACCCCATGAATCCATCACCAACTCCCGGAGTTCACTGAGACTCACGTCCATCGAGTCAGTGATGCCATCCAGCCATCTCATCCTCTGTCGTCCCCTTCTCCTCCTGCCCCCAATCCCTCCCAGCATCAGAGTCTTTTCCAGTGAGTCAACTCTGTGCATGAGGTGGCCAAAGTACTGGAGTTTCAGCTTTAGCATCATTCCTTCCAAAGAAATCCCAGGGCTGATCTCCTTCAGAATGGACTGGTTGGATCTCCTTGCAGTCCAAGGAACTCTCAAGTGTCTTCTCCAACACCACAGTTCAAAAGCATCAATTCTTCGGCGCTCAGCCTTCTTCACAGTCCAACTCTCACATCCATACATGACCACAGGAAAAACCAGAGCCTTGACTAGACGAACCTGAGTCACTTTTCTGTGCAGCAAAAATTAACACAACATTGTATATTAGCTATACGTCAAAAAAAAAAAAAAACGCAGCAGATTCTTTATAATGCAGCTACATGAATAAAAAGTTAATAACTCTGGAAAAAAAAATCAGGTAGACCTGGATTGAATCATGTTTCCAGCACTAAGATGAGAACTCCTCTCATATTCAATTTCTTTACTATAAAATAGAGATATCGCTGCCTAACTCACCAGGTAGTTATAAAGATTAAATCAGACAATGTATGGCAGCTCCTTAAAGTGGCTTATGTATATGCTATATTTAAAATGGATAAGCAGTCTACCATATTGCACAGGGAACGCTACTCAGTGGTATGTGGGAGCCTGGATGGCAGGGGAGTTTGGGGGAGAATGGATACGTGTATTTGCATGACTGAGTCCCTTTGCTGTACTCCTAAAACTCCTTTCATTGTTAATCGGCTATACGCCTATATAAAATAAAAAGTTTAAAATGTTATTTAAAAGTGGTTTGTGTCTAATCGTCTCTCTCTCTATCTATCTATCTATATAAGTTGCCCCGAAAAAGAAAGTAGCCTGCACACAAGATGATTCACCCAGAGCCTGACTTTCATCATGATCCCGTGAATCTAAGTCAGGGGCCTGGTCTGTTCCAGATTTTCGAGACCACTGGGGCAAGTTGGCCTGGGAGGCCAGACATTTTCTTGTATTTTGGCCACATGCCACACAGCACTCAGCCCAGAGGTTCCCTGAGAATAATGCACTGCTGGGACCAATCTGAGGATTTGCAGAGCCTAACAAGTGAGCCCAAAATTTATTTTAATAAAAAGGGGGGTAGGTAGAGGCTTAAGCCAGGCCCTTTCTGCTAATGCATTTTGACAAAAATGGTCATTTTGAATTAGATGGGATTGGAAAGCTCTTAAGGAATAAAAATGAAAATCACCAAAATCTTTTATGCTTGTACATGTTCTGAAGTTTGCTGCTCATTATCAGATTTTTTTTTATGCCTAGGATTTCATGAATATATATTTTATTTGTACTTTTTGGTGAACACAGCACAGACCAAGTGAGTGAGTTTGAGAGGGAAGAGGCTTTCTAAAAAAGTTGCTACAGGGACTTCCCTGGCAGTCCAGGGGGTAAGACTACTCTCCCAGTGCAAGGGGCATGGGTTCGATCCCTGGTCTGGGAACTAGAATCCCACGTGTCGCATGGCATAGCCAAAACATTAAAAAAATAAATAAAAGGTTGCTGCCAATCCTGTCCACCCTTTACTCCTGAGCCCTGCCACCCCACCCCATCGTCCACCTCTGAGACCATGTTGATATTTAAGAATGGCCTGTATACGATGGTTTCTGTTTCTAGCTTTAGTCTAATGTTAATGGCAAGGAGATGCTTTTTTTTTCTCAATTGTTTCTTACTTATAGACACTCCTGCTGGGCTGTGCACAGCTGAGCTTGTGATACTATGGATCTTTGAAATTTCCAATTGATCTCATTCTAGAATTCTTTTTATTTTAACTTAAAATTAGTCTTAGGGGAATTCTCTGGCAATTCCCCCTGTGGTTAGGACTCCATGCTTTCATTGTAATGACTCAGGTTCAATCCCTGATTAGGGAACTAAGACCCCACAGGCCATGCAGGCCTGATTAAGTAATTAATAAATAAAATAAATCTTGGGGATTACATTGGCTCTTGCAGAGTCTGTCAGAAGAGCTTTTTCAAAGGTCTCTTCCCTAGTGGCTCAGATGGTAAAGAATCTGCCTGCAGTGCAGGAGACCCAGGTTCAGTACCTGGGCTGGGAAGATCCCCTGCAGAAGGGAATGGCAACCCGCTCCAGCATTCTTTCCTGGAGAATCCTACGGACAGAGGAGCCTAGCAGGTTACAGTCCGTGGGGTCACAGAGAGTCAGACATGACTGAGAGAATAACACATTCACTTGTTCTTTAGTCCCTTTAGTTTTAAGCAAAAATGAAAAATACTTAGTTATTTCATCAGTAGTAAGCATGTTTTTGGATTAGAACTTTTTGTCATTATTGGTACCTGACTTGGTTAGTGATGTCAAAAACTGGGTGCTAGAATGCCTCTGTCTCAGTGGTTTTAAGACATTTAGTTGTTGTGGACACACACACTTGTGTGTGTGTGTGTGTGTTTTGAAAGCTTGTGCAGAGTGGCATAAATGCTTATCTTCTGTAGGCTGGGTTTGGGGGAAGCATGCTGAAGCGCCATCTGCTGGTTCCTTCCCTTTTTCACAAAACCCTTCTAGTTGTTGTTTTGGTTTTTTTTTAATACTTTACAGTAAGTCCCCTACATAGGAACCTTCAAGTTGTGAACTTTCAAAACGAGAGCATGCGTTCACACGGCCGATCACATTAAGTCAGTTCATGAGTCTGATGTACACTGACGTGTGTGCGTCCTGTACAAGTGTTAGTGCTTTGTGTATTTTATGGTACAGCGCTGCCTAGAGTGCAGTAGTGTGGTTTCTTTATTTCAAGCCCATGATGTCCGGAAGCAAGCATAAAAGCAGGCGTGATGTAGCTGGTACTGCGGTACTTTCCAAGGTCCTGTACTGTAAGATGAAAAATGTTTTCCCTGTTTTTTTGTGTTTGCTTTTTATGTATTGTGTGAACAGTAATATAAACCTATCACAGTATAGTACTATATAGCCGATTGTGTTAGTTGGGCACCTAGGCTAACTTTGTTGGACTCAGGAACAGAGTGGAGTTACAAACGTGCTCTCCAAAGGAAACTCATTCATATGTAAGGGACTCACTGTATTTGAAATTCAGTCATCCCTCTTCAGATTCCAAAACAAAGGTCTTGTGAAAAGCTTCCTAAAAACTCACATGAATCCATTTATTGTTTTTTAGATTTCCTTCTGGGCTATGTGAGCAGTGACCACATAATCCAGTCAGAATGGAGGTGCATTTCTTTAACAAGTCAGTTTGTTTGGACCAAGTTCATCAATGCCTTGAGATAACCCAGAGATCATTCCTGGGCTGTAAATAGATCCTTTATCTTCATTCACTTCTTCATATATTCATTGAGCAAATATTTACTTAACATGTGCTGTGAGGCAGGCAAGTGGGATGCATCAATGGACAAGTATATATCTCCGTATCCTGGATCCGTTCCAGGAAATTCTTGGCCCACGTGGGTTTACATTTTAATGGGAGATATAGTAATAAACCACAAACCTCATAAATAAGTCTATTGTTTAGTATGGCGAAAGCTTGGAAATGCTGCAGGAAAAAGTGGAAATGAGGATAAGGGAGATGCATGGGGAGTGTGCATTTCAGGCTTAAGTGGGGAGGTTGGGATAGTCCTGGTTGAGAGATGGTCATTTCAGCAAAAGTAGATATGAGGAGTAAGTCACGTACATTTCTAGGCAGAGGGAATAGCCACTGCAAAGACCTAAGGATGAAGTTTACCTGGTGGGTCCAGAAGCACCTAGAAGACCACGTGGCTGGGACAGAGAGAATGAGGGAGCCAAGACATCATAGGAGATGAGGTGAGCAAGGAACCAGACCAGCACATAGGCTAAAACATTTCTTGTCACCCTGTCTCCACCCCAGGAAGTGCCTGCCCCAAATCATCTTTAATGTCTTTCCTTGCTTCAGATGGTTGAGCATATTCTAGTTTTCAGTAGGAATTTCACACTATTATGAAGAACCCCTTGTATCGTTGATATCATTCTGTGTCATGACTGTATTGGCCACTCAGTTGTGTCTGACTGTTTGCGACCCCATGGACTATTGCCCACCTCTGTCCATGGGATTTCTCAGGCAAGAATTCTGGAGTGGGTAGCCATTTCCTTCTCCAGGGGATCTTCCTGACCCAGGAATCAAACCCAGGTCTCCTACATTGCAGGCAGAGTCTTTACCATTGAGCCACCAGGGAAGTCACAATTGATGTGCCTTTTTATCCCCTGGGTTACATTTTGTGGGACCCTCTAAAGGTTTGGGGCAAGGCTGAATTGTAAGAGATCCTCCCCTCTGGGGCTGGGATGACAAAGCCTGGCATTAGCAATTTAATAGAAATATGTCTTGCTTGACTGTAACAAATTTACATTCTTTTGTTAGAGCTTGTTTTACTAAACCCTGAAGCTGATTTTTTGCCATTAATGGGATGGCCATCTATCATTTTGGCTAATCAATTCAAGTAAATGACCTATTGATTAAGTCAAATAGACAAAGTGATTTGTTTTCCTGCTATACTGATCCTCATTGAATCTCCTGCTGCTGCTGCTGCTAAGTGGCTTCAGTTGTGTCCGACTCTGTTCGACCCCATAGACGGCAGCCCACCAGGCTCCCCCGTCCCTGGGATTCTCCAGGCAAGAACACTGGAGTGGGTTGCCATTTCCTTCTCCAATGCATGAAAGTGAAAAGTGAAAGTGAAGTCGCTCAGTTGTGTCCGACGCTCAGCGACCCCATGGACTGTAGCCTACCAGGCTCCTCCGTCCATGGGATTTTCCAGGCAAGAGTACTGGAGTGGGGTGCTATTGAATCTCCTTCAGTTCAATTAATTTGAAATCGTCAAAGTATGCTGTGGGGTGTGAAATATTCTCCGTTGTAACCATTTTATTCAATAGCTGAGAGTTTTTTCCTTTTCTTTTTCTTACTCCTGTTTAAAAAAACTTATTTATTTATTGGCTGCATTGGATCTTAGTTGTGGCATGCAGGATTTTTCCCGCATTTTTCCTGCAGTATGTGGACTTCTCAGAGTTTTTTCTGATATACAGGATGACCATTCAATCAGCTCTGTATGTGTGTGTGTGTGAGAGAGAGAGAGAGAAATTTAACTCTTACTGTAAATTCTACCTCTAGAATTCAGCATTTTACTTTTCCACTCATGTTCTTACAAAAAGACAAGTGAATTTCAGAGATATGTTGTGTATATAAACTTTATTTTTTGCCTCAAATATAAAATGACTCAGCAGTCACTACTCTTGGGGTGGGGGTGTAGGGAATACGTGTTAGAGCTGGTGGTGAAAAACTGGTGGAAATCAGATGACCTGATCTTTAATTTCCACATGCTGTTAGGAAAGACATTTGACCTTCTCAGAGAGGTCAGGCTCTAAGGACCAGATATTGTCAATTAAAAAAAATATATATTGAAGTATAGTTGCTGTACAGTGTTGTTAGTTTCAACTGGACAGCAAAGTGAGTCAGCTATCTGTAAACATATAGCCCCTCTTCTTTGGATTTCCTTCCCATTTAGGTCACCTCAGAACATTGAGTAGAGTTCCCCGGGCTATATAGTAAGTCCTATTTAGTTATCTATTTTATACACAGTATCAATAGTGTATATATGTCAACCTCAGTCTCCCAGTTCATTCCATCACCCTATCCTGCCTTGGTATCCACATGCTTGTCCTCTATATCCCTGTCTCTATTTCTGCTTTGCAAATAGGTTCGTCAGTACCATTTTTCTGGATCCCACATATACGTGTTAATACACAGTATTTGTTTTTCCTTCTAACTTCACTCTGTATGAGAGTCTCTGGGTCCATCTACATCTTTTGCAAATGGCATGATTTTATTCCTTTCTATGGCTGAGTAATATCCCACTGTATGTATGTGCCACACATTCTTTATCTATCCCTCTGTTGACGAGTGTTATAGTTCCTAGAAAATGCACTTCCTGATCCTTCTGCCACATCCTCCAGATGTTTGCAACGCTGAAACAAAACAAATTGTCAGATAGGCATGAACTAGCACAGAAGACCTATTAGAAATTCTATGTGGCTGTATCACATCTAGATTAAACAGACAGTTGGGGCCTCTTTTAGAGTATAAAACCTTGGGGGGAAATTCAGGTATTATATCCTTTTTTTTTTTTTTTTTCACATCTGCAGTTCCCTGAAGTTCAATAGCTTCTATTATTTACCTTCTTTCAGCACTTTTACTTTGCATCTTAGCTTCTTTTCTTAACTGACTCCTTATTGGATATCATTATCTGTGTATTTCTAGAGCCTAGAGGACTCAAAAGGATGAAGTTTGAATTTTTCCCTCTTATAGGAAAATCCACTCTCCCTTGTGATACGGAGAAATTAGTTTGGATGGGGCACAAGGCAACCCTGCCTGGCTGGTTGCTTTGCTCTAGTTAGAAAGATGCTCAGCTGAGAGAGGAAATACTGAATCCCAGGCAACCTGCTGGTCTCTTACAGAGGTTCCCAAAGGTCTTCATCCTTCTTCCTTAAGTCTTTAGAATTTTCAGGACTTCATACCTGTTTCTTTTCCATGCAAATATAAAATTCATTCCATGGACAAGTAGCAGTAATATTGACTGTGTCACAGAGCCATATGGAAATGAAGAATTTAGTGCTGCTCATGTCTCACTGCCATTTTCTAATTCCTGGAACTATTGTTTTCTTCCATTAGAATTCATTAGATATGTCACAAGTTTCAATTAAGGAGCTTTTTGCTTGTGAGCACTTAAAGACATTTTTAAAGACCTTTGTAAATCCATTGAAAAGAGGTAAAATGTTTGAAGAGGTTTTCTCTTTCTCCCCTAATAGTTTTCCTTTTCTTCTTTGAAGCCAATGCAGAATCTTGGACTGCATTTCATGTCCTATCTTTTTCCAAAACTGCAATGTTTGCTTTCTAAAAATAGCATGGACCATGTCGTCTTTGAGGCAGAGCTGCTCTGTATAAAAGTGTTCCAGCTAATAAATGAAGATGGGATCAAAGACTATGAATTTCATTGTTTTTCATTCCTGATGATTGATGACTGGCTGTAAGTGGAGATATTAGTAGTTGCTACCTTGACAAAGATAGGTAGAACCTGGATAACGTTCCTCCTGATAGGAGTACAGAGTGTAAGCATGAAGAGTCCTCGCCAAAGTCAAACAGGAATCGTTTCAAGCCTCTAGACCTCGCTAACCATCTACACTGAAATATGTAAAATGAAAATCTGGATGCCAAATCCAGAATGTGTAAGACTTTCCAGGACAAATGGCCAGATTTCTTCACAACCAAATTGCCAGGGAGATGATGCAAAGAGATGGTAGGAAATCTGAAGATTCAAAGAGATGTGAGAGCCAGGAGCCAGTTGGAGTGTCTCAACCTCGTTTAGATCCTGATGTAAACAAAAGGTTAAAAAAATTTGTATGAGATGATAGGTGAAGTATGAACACAGATTGGACATTTGCTAATGTTAAAGAATCACTATTAACTTTAGTGCCTCATAGTGATCCTGTTATTAGGTTCTGTTAGAGTGAGTGAGTGAGTGAAGTCGCTCAGTTGTGTCCGACTCTTTGCGACACCACGCACTGTAGCATACCAGGCTCTCCTCTTTGCGACACCACGCACTGTAGCATACCAGGCTCTCCTCTTTGCGACACCACGCACTGTAGCCTACCAGGCTCTCCTGTCCATGGGGTTTTCCGGGCAAGGGTACTGGAGTGGGTTGCCATTTCCTTCTCCAAAGGATCTTCCCGACCCAGGGACTGGACCCAGGTATCCCACACTGAAGGCAGACACTTTACCATCTGAGCCACCAGGGAAGCCTTAGGTCCTTTTTAAGTAGTTCTAATCTTCTGGAGATCCATGCTGAAAAATTTATGAATGAATTGAAAGCAAGTTGTACTGAAATCAGAAAGGACATAGAATACAAATTACATAAAACTTGTCTCAAAATTATATTTCCCACTATTAAATTATTTTCTTCGAGTCTTCTGTGTGTTGCTTATCTGATTCATAAATCAACATCTAATGCAACTTGAGACTCTTGATTTTTAAAAAACTTTTATTGAGGTATAGTTGATTTACAGTGTTGTGTTTAATTTCTGGTGTACAGCAAAGTGACTTGGTTACACACAAATGTGTTCTTTTTCATATTCTTTTCCAATATGGTTTATCATAGGGTACTGAATATAATTCCCTGTGCTACACAGCAGGACCTCGTTGTTTATCCATCCTGTATATACTAGTTTGCATCTGCTAATCCTAAACTCCCAATCCTTCCCTCCCCCAACCACCCTCCCCCTTGACAACCACAAGTCTAGAGAACACTTGATATTTCGTTGTCAATCACATGCGTCTCTCACAGGCGTCACACACAGACAGATGGAACCATTTAAATAGGATTCTGAGAATTACTAATTGTGCTTCACAAATAATTATTTTATTTTGGTACTTTTTTCTTAATTTTCACATCTTCAGTCTTCAACTATGAATGATAATTTAGTCATATACTCAACACTCCTACTTACATAATACTGAATATTGATAATTGATATAAATAACCACCACACACACCTCTATAGGTATCATATCCTTCAAGATGATAGCCAGCAATAAGCATACAGCCAGTATATGTTAAATGAAAAAATGAAATTATATTTTTAGTATTGGGTTGGCCCAAAAATTTGTTCAGGTTTCCATGAAAACCTAATATTATTTTAAACTTGTTGTGAAAGCCAAAGAATTTTATACTCTTAATATATTCTTCTTGTTCAGTAATTACTGATTAACAAATTCTACCAGATTTTTAAGAGTAATCATTATAATTAAAACACCTTTTAATACTTCTACAGAAAAAGCAAAAACAGTGTTCCTTATTCCTTTCTTTTACATTAAGAAACTTTTTCTTTAATAAAAATATTATGTAATCACTAGTGAAAAAAATCAAAAGTACCAAAGAAGCCTTTATTCTGTCACCAGACACAACCACTATTAACATTTTTATTTCTTTCTAGTTTTTGTAAAAACAAAGTTACACTCACATTAAGAAGCATTCCTGTCTTCAATTTGGAGACACAATCCCATCATATCAATGTTTTTCTTTGAAATTTCCTCTTGGTATTGTTTTTTCTTTAATAAGACAGAAACTTTGACACTTTTTAGAAAATGGGAACTCTTCTATCCAGTGAAATGTGTGCAAAAAATAGACCATAAACACAGTCGCCACCTTCTGGCAGTATATGACTCCACCTTACAAGAAGAGGACTGTGTGATTTTTAAAGTTTGTTTATATTCATTGTTTTGCCCTGAAAACGGTGGGCCTATTTTAATTTCTAGTAATAGGTTTAGCTTGTTAAGTCATCCTTTTAGGTGGACCTAGAGATTAGTAATAGGAACAGATTGTACCAAGATACAAAATATTCCTCCTTTGCAATGCTTTCCTTCCCCAAAACTATGCTCAGTTAATGCTATTGTTGAATTTTGTCTTCTTTGACGAAGAGTAGCTACAAAATCTGGAGCAAGCCATCATATGTCTTTTTTCTCTATCTATTCATTTTATTGGAGTATAATTCCTTTACAACATTGTGTTAGTTTCCACTCTACAATGAAATGAATCAGCTATATGTATGCATATATCCCCTCCCTCTTGGACTTTCCTCCCAGTCCCCACCCCATCCCACCCCTCTGGGTCATCACAGAGCACCCAGCTGAGCTCTCTGTGCTGTACAGCAGCTTCTTATCCATTTTACACATTGTAGTGTGTGTATGTCAGTCCTGATCTCCTAATTCATCCCGCCCTCCCCTTGCACTCCTGTGTTCACATGTCCCTTCTCTGTCTGCATCTCTGTTCCTACCCTGCAAGTAGGTTCATCTGTACCATTTTTCTGGATTCTACATATATGTGTTAATATATGATGTTTGTTTTTCTCTTTCTGACTTACTTCCCTCTATATTACAGTCTCTAAGTCCATCCTTGTCTCTGCAACATGGCGCAGTTTCATTCCTTTTTATGGCTAATTTTCCATTGTATATATATGCCATATCTTCTTTATCCATTCCTCTGTTGATGGACATTTACATTGCTTCCTTTGGTGACATTCTGGTACATGAGATCTTTTGGAATTATGATTCTCTCCAGGTGTATGCCCAGGAGTGGGATTGCTGGGGAAAAGAAAAGCAATCCATTATATTCCTCCATGTTGGGAGAAGTCAGGGGGGATTTTTTATTATTATTAATTTTTATCTTATTTTGTTTTTTAATGCATGGTTCCAACTTTATTTAAAGGTTACTTTCCATTTACTTTTTTTAAACACAATATTGGCTATGTTCCTTGTGCTGTACAGCACATCCTTGAGCTTACCTTACCCGGTGGTGTGTGCCTTCCCTTGCTCCACCCCTGCTCCCTACTGGGAGCCACCAGTTTGTTCTTTCTGTGAGTCTGCTGCCTTCTTTTTTTAAATATATTTGCTAGTTTGTTGTTCTTTAGATTGCACATATCAGTGACATCATATAGTATTCGACTGTCTCTGTCTAACTTACTTATACCTTCCAGGTCCATCCATGTTGCTGCAAATGACAAAGTTTCATTTTTAGGCTGAGTAATATTTCATTGTATATATGCATCATATCTTCTTAATCCATTCATCTGTTGGTGGATGTTTTGGTTGTTTCCCTATCTTGGCTATTGTAAATAATGCTGCTATGAGCACTGGGGTGCATGTATCTCTTTGAATTAATATTTTGTTTTTCTAGATGTTCTGTTTTTATACCAAAGAAAGGAATTGCTTATCGTCTATTTCACCTTTTTGAAACCTCCATACTGTTCTCCATAGTGGCTGTACCATTTCCATTTCCACTGACAGTTCCATTTCCCTTTTATCCACATCCTTAGCAACATTTGTCATTCATGTTCACTTTGATGATGGTCATGCTGACAGGTGTGAGGTGCTAGCTCACTACAGTTTTGATTTACATTTCAATGGGACCTTTTTAATACTGGATATTACACAACCCGTGGTCAAATGATATGAGGGTGAAGAGAGTAGAAATATGGCTAAGTGGTTTAAAAACTACCTCCATTTTATTAAATCCTGGCACAAATATCCTATATGTCATTTCAACATACTACAGCAGTCTGTCACAATAAACATTCTGTTCCCCACTTAGCAGAACTGGAAGCTGGGTTTCTGGAAGTATGATCTGAGTCAGGATGGACTCCGGTTTTGTGACAATGATCCTCCTCCAAACAATACTCAAGTACTTCACACATTTTCATAGTGGGGAGCAGGCTGATGAGGAACACTTTTCTGTCTCCATTCACCATTTCAGCAGGAGTTGGGCTCATTTTGTCAGCTTTCTAAGAGTGACAGAGATCTGAGATCTTTTGCCAAATTATTTTAACCCTGTTTTAACACCTCTTGTAAACCAGATCTCTGCTTCCTGCTCCTTGATTTGCTCTGACCCTTCCTAGCTGGTTTGTGACGGAAGTAGAGTTTAAAACATGATCTTCCTGAGACTTCCCTGGTGATCCAGTGGTTAAGACTCTCCCTTCCGATGCAGAAAGCATGGGTTCAATCCCTGGCCAAGGTACTAAGATCCCACATGTCACAGGGCATGGCCAAATACAAAACAATGATCTTTCATCTGCCAGCATTTCTTAAGATTTGTGAACCTGTGGTCTATCAACTTATCACTAGTAAATTAACCCCTTAAACATTGATTGAGTGGCTATGCTCTGTCTTGGATCTGCGTATTGTTTTACGGTTTACAAAGAGCTTCCACAGCTGTCATCTCATTTAAATCCGACCCAGAAACACAGGGATGTCACAACCAACCCTTCTTCACATGAAGAACAGACGTTCTTATAGGGTCAGGACACTCCTGTCTTCTGACTCCAAATATTGTGGTATTATTAACACATAGCTCCTCTTTCCTGGGTTCCTGGGTTCTTTCAGATGATGCTACTGTCCAGCCTAGAAATAAGGGACAGAAAGGGAGAGGGAAGGAAGGTTACTTAGTAGCTGTGATTTTGAAAACAAAAGACTGGCCGCTTGAGTGTCACTGTTACTTCGCTCAGAGCTCCAAGGATGGCATTAATAGCCACATTAGATGCAGAAAAGGAAACCTTCCTTTTGAACAGACTATGATGATAACAAACTTTTAGTAAGAGTCTTATGTTGCATGATATATGGGGGTGAGTAACACTTCACAGAGGAACTGGGTCTTCCTGAGGGAGTCAAGATTTATCCCAAGCAAAAGGGGGATAAGTGGCAAGACTCTCCTTCCTGAGTAGGGAATAGGAGACACACTTGGAGGGTGTTAGAGAGGGGAGGAGTGTGGGGCAGGAGGAAAGGTGTAGGTGGGGGAGTGTCTGAAGCTTCTAGAAGCTCCTGTGCTAGAGGTTGCTTGGTCAAAGGATGGATGAGAATCATGACCCAGATGCGAGGGTGGACTGATAGAGGAAGAAAACCCAGAAATAGGATGCTAGCATTCCCTCAATTCCATACTTAATTCTATCATAACAAACTTAAGATGTTTATTCCATCAAAAAGGAGACAGAGTTGCTTCAGGTCTTCAAAAAAATTTTTTTTTTCTTGGAAGGCCATGCATCGCCTTCATCTGTTGTATTTCAAGTCACGTACATGTTCTTTTGTGGAAAGCACTGCCTGCTTTTCTTTTACAAAAATACCTAAAAATCATTTCAGGAATGTAGAGAAATATCCAACTTAAATAGTGAAAAAGTGTGCCGTAATTACTGCCACACTGCAGTCATTTCTGCATTTCCCATGTTTCTTAAGTAACTATCTTGTCTGATTATACACAGTGTAAAGGTACCTGCGTTATATTACACCTAATATAAAGGGCCTTCTCTGGTGGCTCAGCTGGTGAAGAATCTGCCCGCAATGCGGGAGACCTGGGTCTGATCCCTGGATTGGGAAGATCCCCTGGAGAAGGGAATGGCTACCCACTCCAGTATTCTGGCCTGTACAGTCCATGGGGTTGCAGAGTTGGACACGATGGAGTAACTTTCACTTTCTTTCACTTTCAAAGGTACCTGCTACTTCAAGGTACCTCCTAAAAAAGGGGAAATGTCAGCCATCAACATCTTTAGATCCTTTCAAAAGAGAAGGCAGCCTTCCCATTGACTACTGTGTTGGTGATGTTGTTTAGTTGCTAAGTCGTGTCCCACTGTCTTGCACCCCCATGGACTGTAGCCTGCAAGGCTCCTCTGTCCATGGGGTTTCCCAGACAAGAATAATGGAGTGGGTTGCCATTCCCTTCTCCAGGGGATCTTCCCAACCCAGGGATTGAACGCTTGTCTCCTGCAGTGCAGGAGGATTCTTTATCACTGAACCACCAGGGAAGCCCTATTGTGTTGTACACAAATGCAAACCTTAAAATTAAAAGGTAGGATTATTTGATGATGCCTTTTAGACTCAGATGGAAAGCATCCTGTTTATCCTTCAAGGCAGCATAGAGGAGCAGTGAAGGGTAGGACCTCAAGAGACAAAATTACTAGACTGAAATCACAGCTCTGCTCTGTCCTTGCAGTGTGACGTTGGGTACGTAACACAGTGTGGTCACAACACTTGGAAATGTGCTGGCAGAGGTGGGGGAGTGAGGATGATTCTATGGTTTATGGTTCAATCCCATGCCTGTTGTGCTTTAAGCAAAACCTAATTTTCACCCCTTTCTTGTTTTCGTTCTTCATTTAATTAATTTCTTTGTATTTTTAAAAAGCATCCGTACAGTGGGAAAAAAATACCTATGTGTAAGATAAAATATCCCAGTTGTGTTTCTTACATAATTGTGTGAATAATGTTGGTATAATTAGTAGGATACATTAGTTTTTCATTAGTATGGGTAATATTGGTGTGTTAATAAAGAAAAAACAACCAGAATGTTGCCAATCCAAAGACTAAATCCACAACTGCAGTGACATGATTTTATTTATTTATTCTTAGAAAACAAGAATGATTATTCCCATATTCAGGGGTTGAGGCAGAAGTTCAAAACTTTAGTTGTATTTCTGCTTGGGAAAATAGCAGAGATCTAAAATTAGTCTTAGAAGACCACAGATATGTACCCAGCCAAATTTAATATGGGATTTTAAAGTTCATGGAGTTAAATAGTTTAAGGCAGCACTGTACAAAGCAAATAGAAAGTGCACTTTTAAAAATTTTGGGGGGGGGGAGTTTTATTTGGTAAGGTATCAAAATCATTTAAGGAATGTATTTACATTTTTATGATAATGATACTTAAAATACTTGGCATCATAAAAATTGTGTTAACTATGAAAATATTAATGTAATAAGAGATTTTTCTTTTAAGGAATTTCTTTAGTAGATGTCATATTGGCTACATCAAAAGAAAACACTCCTTTGTGGTAAAAGTTCCTAATTCTAAGCTATGGATTTCTACACTTAGACTTGAGTTGCTAGTTATATGTGGTGATGACTAGTGTTAAAATTGTGATGTTATATCTACAAAAGAGAAACAGACTCTCACACACAGAGAACAGACTTGCAGTTGCCAAGGGGAAGGAAGGATTGGAAGTTCGGGATTAGCAGATGCAAGCTAGTATATATAGGATGGATGAACAACAAGGGCCTCCTGTGTAGCACAGGGAATTACAGTCAATATCCTGTGATAAATCATAATGGAAAGAATATGAAAAAGAATAGTTTTCATCTGTAAGTCAGCCTCAAATCAATTAATCCTCTGTAAGTCAGCCTCAAATCTGAGGGTGTGTGAATTCAGGTGACTGCAGTCATTTTTAATCTGAATCACTCAAGGACCAATTCTTAGTTCATTGGTCATGTCCTAAGACTAGCCACTCCCAATTCCTAACAGAGAAAATTGCTGGCATCACATTCTACATAGAAGGTTCCAAAGGGCTAATTTATATATTACTGGAGGGAAGGTGGGAGGAGATCACAGCATCCTGAACCCTCTCATTCTCCAGCACAGGCAGTGCCATCCACAATGGAATACACATGGGGAGAAACATGGCAGAACTCGCAAAAACATCTGAAATCAACAGCATACGTGTCTACAATAATGTACAACTTCCTTGAAGTTAGAAAAGCAAAGCAAAACAAGTGAGCTCCATCTTGTGGGAAGACCAT
Source organism: Bos indicus x Bos taurus (assembly GCF_003369695.1). Taxonomy (NCBI): domain Eukaryota; kingdom Metazoa; phylum Chordata; class Mammalia; order Artiodactyla; family Bovidae; genus Bos; species Bos indicus x Bos taurus. Next base: position 50,651,633 of record NC_040088.1, on the reverse strand, counting down.
CCTCTATCACATGTATCCATTACCTGTGACTCTTAAACAAATGACCTAATATGAGGAAAAGTTTATCACCTGTGGTATGATTAGAACGATTTCCAGTAAATAAGGACTTTCAATAGCATTAGTATATGTGCTCACTTCTTGAAATTTAAAAATATTTTCAGGATATATGATACTAAATAGTTATAAGAGAAAAATCATGAGAAAAAGCTAGTTTGTTCTTGGGAAAAAAAGGAAAGACTCTTAAAGAATCATAGACATTTAGATCTATAATAGAAGAAATGAAAGTGAAAGTCACTCAGTTGTGTCCAACCCCATGGGCTATATATTACTACAGTCCATGTAATTCTCCAGGCCAGAATACTGGAGTGGGTAGCCTTTCCCTTCTCCAGGGGATCTTCTCAACCCAGAGATCGAACCCAGGTCTCCCACATTGCAGGTGGATTCTTTACCAACTGAGCCACCAGGGAAGCCCAATAGAAAGAATATTGGACATCATTTTAGTCAAATCTCCTCATCTGACTAGATGGGATGATAGCCTTTATTTCCTTTAAAATTGTAAATTATCATTTATAAAGCCCCATGAAAATTGGAACTCAACCAAGAGAAGGAGATCCAGTGTTGGGGCAAGTTGCATTGTTTTTAAAACTTGTAGTCAACAGTTCTGCACATGAGGGGTTTAAAATAAGCTGGAAGTTCCTCAAGGGAGAAAATATAAAAGAAGGAAATTGTCCAATATGCATCATATGCAGCCTAGGTCAGTGAGGGAATTAACAGGAAAGGTTAGTTGGCTGGAGTGAAAGAACCAAAGAGATTTTGGTTTTGCTTTGTTTTTTTAATACTCTAACAGCAGGTATAGAAATAGCTCTGGCTGGCAAGAGTATAAATGCAAACTGGAAAATACTGGCCCAAATCCTAGGTATTTGGTGATGCATGATTCATGATGTTGCAGTCAGCTGTTTTATCTTGTATGTGTTTGATCTCTCTCCTCAACTAGACTCATTCAGGATCTATGCTGTAGATGACAGTCTGTTTCCTGCCCACCACACCTTACCTGGCACCTTAAGTGGCACTTCTTTATTTTTTAACTTTTATATAAATTGAAGCATAATTGATTAACAATGTTGTTTCAGGTGTACAGCAAAGTGATTCCATTATACATACAGAGGTATCTACTCCTTTTCAAATTCCTTCCCCATTTAGGTTATTATGGACTACTGAGCAGACTTCCCTATGCTTTACAGTAGGTCCTTATTGGTTATCTATTTTATATATATATGTATATACATATATATATAATAGTATGACTTCTTAAAAACTGGATTATCTATTAACTGTTGATTAATAACTGCACTTTATGTTCCTTAGCTATGTGATTCAAAGGTAAAGAGTGATGAAGACGTACCTTTCCAAGTCAGATTCTCTCTCTGACTCTCTCTCCCCGGGAGTTCTGATTCCTTTCTCTGCCCTTTGTTCAAGACTTATACTAGGAGTGACAGCCCTCAGTACTCCACTAGCCTAAAGCTCTTTGTAAGCAGCAAAAACATTTCCTTTGTAAAAGTCTTAGCCATAATAGTGATACTATCTGCAAAAATACATATTTGGAATATTGCAAACCCCTATGTAAAATATACTAATGCCTTAGTTTGGAAATTTTCCTCTACTGGTTTTACTTTACTTTTCTTCCCCAAGTACATAAAAACGACCACAGAGGTATTTCTGCAAAATATTTCATGCTGTCTTTTGAAGATAACATAATGTTTTATAGATTTTTTTTTCCTTTCTGGCAGTCAATCATTGAAGGAAATTTTTTAAAGCATAGTAAGAAGAATTAACCTGGAGGGAAGAGGAGGGAGCAATGTCAATATTACTGACCATGGCACTTTATATGTAATCACGTACCTAATTCTCATGACCTCCCTACCCAGAAGGTGTTATGATGGTTCTGGTTTTACAGAAGAGGGAATTTAGAAACAGCAAGAGTTAAGTAACTTGTCCACAGTTACTCAGCCAAGAACTGGATTCCAGCCCTGGCTCCAGAGGCCGTGTGCTTTGTCAGCGTACTTACAGTCCTTGAATGTACAGAAAGTATAGGAAAAGGGTCATTTCAATCTCAAAGTCATGGCTTGCAGTGTTTACTTTAGGGAAGATAAAAAGTGTATTGAGTTATCTGTGAATCTTTTTTTTTTTAAGTTTTTTGTGTGTTTGTATGGGGTGGGGGAGTATCAGAATTACACTTGAACTTTGACCTCAGAGTGAGTTCGTGTCAACCCGGTGGTTTAGCTGAATTCTCTGAAGTCATCTTCTTTTCCTATCGGAATTTTGGGAAAGTTAAATAAATAAATAATCCTTTCGTGTATTCATTAATAATCTAAGGCCGAGTTTCCCAGTATCTTTTAAATAGTTTGTAGAGCTTGGGAAAACACAAAGATCCATTACCCACACGTGTTTTTGACATGACATTGGCCAGAGTCCCGCACAGCAGGCGCGCCCACCAATCGGACATGCCCCCGCATCGTTGTCGAGTGACTCCAGGAAGGCACTGAAGTCCCAGGCGGCTTCCCGCACTGCAGTTTACACTGAAGGATGGAGCCCTCGAGTAGGTCTCTCAGTTTATTAGCGATGCTGCCTCGTTGATGGGTTTAGTGACCTTCACTTGTAATTTTTGTGTGCTGTTTTAAAAACTTTTGTAAGCACTTGAGACTCGGGAGCTAGTCTCTAGTGGAAACATCTGTTTATTTCTATGACTGTGTCTAGCTAGGTTTCTTTGTGTTAGGTTTAAAAAAGGGATCGTGTCCTGAAATAAGGAAAATGGGTGGGAGAGGGGCACTGCACTGGGAGTTGAGGACTGGGGCTTGATCCCAGCCTCTGCCAAAACTGATGCCCTGAGGAAGAACGGTCAGCTCTTTGAAGGTCCCTGCTGAAAGAGCCAGGCCATTACTAAGCGTTAACTGTGAGGTGTGCCATGTTCTTGCTTATTGACTTTTTTCCTACTTTTTTTTATTAAAAAAAAAATTTTTTTTAATTTGGCTGCATTGGGTCTTAGTTGTAGCATGCAAACTCTTAGTCACGACTTGTGGGATCTAGTTCCCTGACCAGGGATCAAACCTGGGGGCCCCCTGCGTTGGGAGTGTGGAGTCTTAGCCACTGGGACACAAGGGAAGTTCCCCCACTCTTTTCTAGATTCTATTCCTATATAAGTCATTACAGGGTATTGAGTAGAATTCCCTGTGGTGTACACGTAGATCCTTGTTAGTTCTCTGTTTTGTATATAGTAGTATGTATATGTCAATCCCAGTCTCCCAGTATATGCATCCCCCACCCTCACTTTTCCCCCCGGTAACCACAAGTTTGTTTTCTGCATCTGTGACTCTACTTGTTTTTAAAGTGGATTCATTTGTACCCTTTTGTTAGATTCCACATATAAGCAATATCATACTTGTCTTTCTGTGTTGGTGAGAATGTAAATTGGTACCGCTGCTATAGAGAACAGTGTGGAGATTCCTTAAAAGCTTATTGCCTTTTATCATCAGGCTTCTTTGAGCTCGAGCTACACATGAAAGAAGTATTGGATTGGCCAAAACATTCATTTGAGTTTTTTCATAAGATGTTGTACTCTCCCAGGTTCTGTAGGGGCTTGAAAGAACATAAAAGAAGGTGCCTTTTCCCAGAGTTTATCCATCAAAACATGGGCTACCTATGTTACAACAAATCTTATTTGAAAATTCATTTCAGTAGTAACTTGGAGTTAAGATTTTTCTCCATGTCTCTTCTGTCTCCTCACCTGTAATAAACAGGACCAGCAATAAGCTTAGGAGAATTGGTCAGTGTCCATGTCTTGGGCCAAGAGGGCTGCTGCCAATAGGTACCCTTCAAACCAACCAAAATCCCCCAAACCTCCAGTGTGTTCCTACTCAGAGCTTTGGAGTCCTGGGCTACTGTAAGCACAGGACTGCAGACCAAAGGGCAAGAATAGACATTCCTGTTTGCTGGCACTGAGACGCATCAAAGGCCTGAGACAGGTGGGGCTTTAGCTATGATGCTCAGGCTGTGACATTAGCCTCTAGATGTAGAGGTTATCTTGTCTAATATCTATATCTTACCTAGTTATCTGGGAGAGACACATGTTCTTTTTCCTTGACCTGAGGTTGTCAGGTGATGTAATTGGGGTCTTGTTTTCTGATGGGCTTTGTCCCCAGTGAGGGTGTATGGATCACTTTTTTATCTTCAGTGTATCTCAAATGAGAATAAAGAATGCAGCCTTGGTGGGAATATAAATGGTGCAGCCACTATGGAAAACAGTATGGTGGTTCCTCAGAAAATTAAACATAGAATTACCTTATAATTCAACAATTTCACTCTGGGTGTACATTCAAAAGAATGATGGGGAACTCAGAGAGATCTCTGAACACCCAGGTTCAGGGCAGCATGATTCTCAATAGCCGAAACCTGAACATCCCAAGTGTCAATCAGTGGATGAGTAGATAAACCAAATGTGGTCTGTCCACACAATGGAATATTATTCAGCCTTGAAAAAAGAAGGAAACGCTGACACAGGCTACAGCACAGATGAGTCTTGAAGACATTAGGCTCAGTGCGATAAACCAGTTACAAAAGGATAAATTCTCTGTGACTCTCTTCATGTGAGGTACCTACAGCACCAAGATTCACAAAGAAAGGAAACAGAATGGTCGATGTCAAGAAAGAAAGCAACTTCCTTTTCCAGGAGAAAGGAGGGGTCTGTTTGGTTAAACTGTGAAGATTTAATACAACATGGGTGAGATTGGAGGTTGGTTCAGGCTGGGGGATGTTGCTGCTCTGTACCTGTCAACAGCTGAAGGCAAGGCAGCTGGTCCCCACTGGCCCAGCCCCAGATGTCAGGCTGTCTTGTTGTGATTGACTTAGTCAGCAAGAGGAGAATGGCATGCTGGCTGGTTAGCAGTGCCCTGGTCAGGGCTTCTGAGCCTCTGGCTCCAGTTGGATTGCATCCTGATCCGGGTTGTAATCCTGATCTATACCATCACATCATTCAGTCTAATACAAGCCTGGTTGCTAGATCTAGATTGATTTAGATTGAACCTAGGTTGATTAGACTCTAGATCCCTAGAATGAGGGGGGATGACTGTGAGCATAGGTGTAAACGTTTTTGTATGGCTGGTGGGTGGTTTAGTTGCTAAATCATGTCCAACTCTTGTGATCTCATGGACTGTAGCCTGCCAGGCTCCTCTGTCCTTGGGATTTCCCAGGCAAGAGTACTGGAGCTGATTGCCATGTCCTTCTCCAGAGGACCTCCCCAACTCCAGGATCAAATCCAAGCCTGGTGTACTGTCAGACAAGTTCTTTACCACTGAGCCACCGGACATTGCAAAGCCATGAGGAGCAGAGGAAGTAGAGAGAAGAGAAGAGGGCTCTGCTGTAGAGCCTCTCACTCTCCCTGCCCCCCGACAATCATTCATCTTATCCTTCGGTCCACAGCCATCCAAGTAGGTCTCCCTAAGAGCACAGGGTCACCTTCTGCAGAAGGTCAAGTGTTGGTATTAGTTAACGTGGATAAAGGGAATGAAATCTACTGGTTTAGCATGAAGCTGTTGCAGAAAAGACACATTCTCCTAGAAGACATGTATTTGTGTCACCAAAAAAGCCAGTAGTACCAAATCAACTATACTCCAGTATAAGATAAAATTTAGAAAAAGCCTACACCCCCCAAAAGAGTAGACACATTGAGCACCTCCTAACCTACTCACCGTCCAGCATCCTCGCTGTTCCCTGAGGCTGTCAGCATCCTTGGAGATGTGGTCTTCAGTGATCCAGACACCCATCTCCCCACCCCTTCCCTTTCTCACCCAGAACTTCGCAGCCCGAGCCCATCCTTCAGCTAAGATCACCTTTTGGAGAGTGTTTCATTCTGACATGGTAGCTTATCAAATAGGGAATGTGCCACGGAACTGGATATACTCCAGAGCCCAGCCACAGAGAATTATGCTCTTTCATAGGCCCAGGATACTGTGCATCAGCCACAGTGCCAAGCAAGGCAGACACAAAAATGGAAAATGGGAAAGAGGGAGAGGCCCTGCTGACCTGGGGATGTCACAGGCTAATAAGGGATACGGACACCTCCAATATGGTTACCTATGCTATAGATACAGGAAGAACGATCAAGAGCAAAAAAAAGTAGCAACTCACTATTGAGGAGAGAGATGGGGAAAGACTGTGAATTGTGTTGCCCCAAAAAGATGTGTCGAAGTCCCAATCCCCAGGACCTGGGAACGTGACCTTATTTGGAAAGAGTCTCCGCAGCTGTAATTAAATTAAGATGAGGTCATACTCCGTTTGTTGGGGTTGAGGGGGCCTCATCCTGCATGATCGACATCCTTACAGGAAGAGAAAACTGAGATGCAGATGCATCCACAGGAGATGGCCTTGTGGAGACAGAGGCAGAAATGTACAAGCTGAGGTAAGTCAAGGACCACGGGCCACTCCAGAAGCTAAGAACCTTTGGAGAGAAAATGGTTCTGCAGACAGATAAGCAAACACAGAAAGTGGAGGCAGAGGACAAAATGAACTGCTCACAGAGGGGTGCCTGACCAGGTACTGGGACCCACTGGTGTGCCCCCGGATTCCAGGGCAGAGTGCAGCTGTAAGTGGGAGAGGTGGTGGAGGGACAGGCAGGAATCTGCCCAGACAGGGAGTGTGTGCCATGCTAAGACGTCTGGAGTCTTGATTCACTGAGCATTTCATGGCTGAATGATGGTGAAAAGGCATTCGCAGCCTCTCACGCTCCGGGTGCTGCTCGTGCCGTAACTTAGAGCATATCCTAGTTTGGACCTGATGTTGCCTTGTCCCCTGGAGTTCTTCCAGACGGAAGGCTTGGCCAGATGCAGGCTGACTCTCAGACTGGAAATATGGAGACTATTTTCTGAAACATCTCTGCTCCTTGCATTTGGCATCTGGTTTTCTATAGCAACTCCCATCTGCCCCAGACGCAACCTTCTGATTGGCATTGGGTATGCTCAGATCCAAACCGTGATTAAAATCTGTTTTGTTTCTCAAATTCTTGGCACCGTTTCTGCTTCCAATTCCAATCCAGTCCTCACTTAACAAAACCAAAACATTTGATAGCTAGTCTTCCAAGACTGGCTTTCCACGGTGCATTTATTCTGCACCGTGGAAAGCCAGGGTTTTGAGGACTGGTTCAGTTTTTCAATTCTTATTTTCTTATCACAAACCCACTTTAGTCTTTTTGTGTTTCTCATTATTTGATTAAGGATATTTCCAAATCTTTTCTGACTAATATGTTTTCCACCTAACGTGAGCCTGGAAAAAAAAAATCTAAGGGTAATCTAAGGAACTATTTGCTAAAATTTCTGAAAGGACCATTTCTAAGTGGTTTTAAATAGTGTAGCCTGAATGAGTCGACTGCCAAGGGGTGTGGCTGGGGAGTAATTCGAAATTCCTTCATGATCTCCTTGAAGAATGACGTCACATTTGCCTAGAATAGCTTCATTCAGATAATAGTAACTGTTACAGTGCTATTATTTTTAAAACAGTGTGGAAAAAAGTACGAAAGGAAGATGGCAGAGGCCTGAAGTCTGCGCCTCATCAGCTAAGCTAACAGCAAACCATTCAACTATTTTTGGCCTCAGTTTTCCAGAAAATGAAGGAGGGTCTGATTAGATTATTTCCAAAGTCTACAGTTGTGCAATCCCGAGTTTCTTTTTAAATTACAGAAGCAGTGTATACTCTGAGGAAATACTTTACCATTTGATGGCAGCTATAACCCAAATGCTTTTCTTAGTAAGTTCTGAACCTGGTGGGGGGGAAAAAAAAAGTCTTTTCAGGGATGGCCATATTTTTTGGCAAAGTCTGCCACCTAGTGGTGGCAAAGGTGGAAACAGTCTTTATACAGTTAACCCAAGTTGACCATTGAATACAATTATTGTACTCACTTTTAAAACCTTGAGTCTATTTAAAAGTAGGAAGCTGTTATAAATGAATATGGATCCTTATTTTTTTCAGATCCTATTTTTAGTTTCTAGACAACCCCCTTTCCACCCACCATGCCACCTCCCCGCAACTTCCCAATCTTACAAAGCACTAAATGCTTTTGTCTCATAGAAGGACTTGCGGGTTTTAGGCCCCGAGTCCACACCGTCAGGGCGTGTGTGCCTTATATTCATTCTGTGTATCCCTTTAGAATCTGCCATAGACAGCTACCTCTTCTGTGCGGCAACCTTACATGACCCTTGAGTAGCCTCATTCTAAAAAGTATTTAAAAATCTTAAGCACGAGTATTATCTTCATAAAAATATTGAATGACTGGAATCATAAGAATAGGTCACGCTCTGAATACTCATCCCAGAAAGTATGAGTATTCTATTGACATTAGAGAGATGCCGAAAACCATATCCTATTTGACATTTTGCTGGGTTCCACTTGGACCCTCTCTTGGACAATATTAGTTGGCAGTCCAAAAAAACATGTTGCAAAAGATTTGCAGTGACTCAAATAGCTAAGCATCTTTTCTTGCAGTTATAAAACAACCCAAAAGATGATTAAAGTCTTTGAAGAAAATTGTTTCCTACTCGAAAGGATCATTGCCCTCCTCTGCATTTTGGTAATTTGCCTGCAGTGACATGATGAGAAAGTGCAGGGCATAAGCAGGTAATTCATTATTCATCTTTCCCACCCCCCGCCCCTGCCCCAGGGAATAATTCCAACTGCTTTCTGAACACCTCCTCTTGATTTTTCTCAGAGATGCTTCAGACTCAATGATGTCCAAAACTGACCTTCCTCTCATTTCAGTTCAATTCAGTCTCTCAGTCACGTCCAACTCTTTGCGACCCCATGGACTGCAGCACGCCAGGCCTCGCTGTCCATCGCCAACTCTGAGAGTTTACTCAAACTTATGTCCATTGAGTCAGTGATGCCATCCAGCCATCTCATTCTCTGTCGTCCCCTTCTCCTCCCGCCTTGAACTTCCTCTAGATCTGGCTTATTTCCGATCTTTTCTCCCTTAGAAAATGACACTTCTCACTAACCTGTTACACAGTTACACACATCAGGAATGCAAGAGTCATAACCTTGATTTCTCTTGAAAGCATTTATGCGTTTATTATCAAAAAGCAGAAAAAAACAAACAAAAAAACCAGAGCCAAGCTGTCTTAACAAGCATGTAAGGGAGGTGTTATTTTAGCCGCAGTTTTGTGGATGAGACTGCTAAGGAACAAAGTGGTGAAGAGACTTGTCCAACGTCATAGAGCTTGTAAGTGGTAGGCTGAGGATGTGAACCCAGTCGCTGGGATTTGGAATCTGTACTCTCACACTCTCTTTAAATCTAGGAAACTGTCTTTAAATCTAGGAAAAACTTAAAGCTCAAAATCATCATTATGTTTAATACTGATATTGAAATTTCAGACAATGCAACAGGACATGAATTACAAAAAAAATGAATATTGGAAAAATATGGATGATCCCATTTAAAAATTCATAAAATCTATCAAGTGAAAGGCATTTTAGAATAAAAATGTTTCAACAGAGGTAGATACAAAAAAAAAAATACATGAGACACTACTACAAGAGTTTTTAAAATTCCTTGAAGAGGCTGTAACCAGAAAATTTTGCTTCTGTGTGCTGTGCTATGTTCCATTAAATATACAGGTGACCTATAAAGGTATTTGGAAAACAGAAATTAAAAGTTAATTAATAACAGGCATTAAAGTGAGGCAAGGGAAAATAAATGTAAAAACTAAGGTGTATTTGGATTTCCAAGGATAAACGTAGACGTATGTATGATGTAATTATGCTACAAGATAAGCATCTTCATTGAGGCCCCCTCTCTAGGGTAAATATGAATATAAGACTTGGAGGGGGATGGGACATTGGCCAAATGGATAGATTTGGCTAAATGGACCTCATTGGACAGTGAAGGATCAACTGTCATAGGTGGCTTCCAAATGAGTAGATTGCATTGGAGACTTGGATAAATTGAAGTGTTATAAATGCAATTAAGTAAAAATAGCTAAATTTTTTGAAATATGGAAAAAATATCAGACTTTATATATTGATATACATACTAATATTTTTTAGTTTATAAACTATCATTTTAACATTTTTAATAAAACTGAAACAGGTTTACCAAACATTCTGCTAGATATGAGAAGAATTTGTTATAGGACTTGGCAAGAATGCTAATAAATTCCCTCAATTTCATAAGCAATCTAGACTGGCTCTCGTATTAAAAATGACAAAAAATAAACACAAAGTTCCTGGTAAGACACTTATTTAAGTTTTAGAAAATGGTGATTCATTAGACCCCTAGATAGCAGTGAGGTAGGAAATTTTGTGTTTAACAGTAAGACCAGGGACTTCCTTGGTGGTCCAGAGGTTACGAACGAGTTTGATCCCTGATCTGGGAAGATGCCGCGGGCATCCGGGCAGCTAAGCCCATGAGCCACGGTGCCCTAGAGCCCGTGCTCCACAACAAGAGGAGCCGCCGCAGCGAGAATCCCAGGCCCCACAGCCAGAGAGTTGCCACGACTAGAGAAAGCCTGAGTGCAGCAACCAAGACCCCCCACAGCCAAAAGTAAATAAATGAAATTTTAAAATGCATTCCTTAATTATAATAAAAAAGAAAGCCTAAGAAACAAGAAGGCCAGCCTTCCTCCTTACTGGGACCACACTGGAGAATGGGAAAACGGGAAGAAAGAGGAAAGCACCCACACCCCCAAGACAGCCTGGTAGAGTTTAAAGAGCAAGGGTTTTGATGTCCAGGGGCTTTGAGCTGGAATCATAGCTCTGGCCCTCCCCATCAGGGTGTCCTTGGATCTGTCACTTTGCCTGGGAATCCTGTGTCCTCCACTATGAAACTAGTTAGTACTACCAGCAGAGCTGTGTTGTGGGGAGAGAGGATGCAAGGTGGAAGATGCTGGCTTTTGTCATTGACTGTTTTAATGTGCTAATTAGGAAGAGCCACCTGGCTTCTCCATCCTACAGTGTCCTTGCTGTCTGCTGCAATGACCTTGGCTGCAAGCCTATTACAAAATCAAAAGGGATTTTAAGAATTAAAAAAAAAAAAAAACATTCCAAAAAAGTTCCTTTAGGGACTTCCCTGGAGGCCCTCTAGCCAGAGTTCACCTTCCAGTGTAGGGAAGGTGGGTTCCATCTCTGGCCAGGGAGCTGAGACACCTCATGCCTCATGGCCAAAAAACCAAGACATAAAACAGAAGCAATATTGTAGCAAATTCAATAAGGACTTTAAAATGGTTCACATAAAAAAAAATTTTTTTTTAAAGAAAAAAAAATGGAGTTCCTTTAGAACCACAGACATCTGATTTCTTTGCTGAGATCCATATAGAATAAGATCATGGAATTCAGCAATGAATTTCAAATATTGGAATTTTACTTTTGAACCAAAATCATTTAAAAACTCACATTAAAATGGTGAGACCATTTCTCAACTTCCATTGTCAGTGGCATTGGGGGACCTGAAGAATGTGAGGTTTCCTAATGTGCAAAGTAATCTGTCTTTTTCAGAAAATCACCAGGCATCTGCGGGTGAAACGTGATACCAATTCATGCTCAGAGCAGAGACCTACATTAAGACCTCCATTAACACCTCAGCAGTTTTATCTGGGGGTTTTGATTTCATTAGCAAAGGTCACATTTCTGCACAGCTTCCCTGATCCTTTTGTCAACCTTATTTAGGAGGACTTGAGTGTCCTTAGGGTTTGTTAGAGAAGCATCCTTGGAAGAAGGAGGACTTGCTGCCCAGCACACACAAGCCCAGTGGCTGACAAATGTCCCTTTAATGAAGTCCACATCTGAAGCCCTCAAACCTGTGAAGATGTTACCTGATGTGGCCAAAGGGACTTGGCAGATCTTGTTAAGGATCTCGAGCTGGGAAGATTATCCCGGATTATCCCAGCAGGTCTAATGTAATCACAAGGATGACAGGAGACACAGAATTAGAGAAGAGATGGTGACAATAGAAGCAGAGGTCAGAGGGATGCAATCACTTGCTTTGAGTTGGAAAGGGACCAGGAGCCAAAGAACAAGAACCCAGCCGCCTCTCAAAGCTGGGAAAGGCAAGGAAACAAGTTTCCCCTCAAGACTCCAGAAGGAGCACAGCCCTGCTGACACTTTGATTTTTTTTCCCAGTGAGACTCATTTTAGACTCCGGATCTCCAGAACTGTTAGGTAATAAATCTGTGTAGCTTTGAGCCAACGCATTTGTGATCATTTGTTACAGCAGCTTGTTGCTGTTCAGTCGCTAAGTCGTGTCCGTCTCTTTAAGACGCCATGGACTTCAGCACGCCAGCCTCCTCTGCCTTCTACTATCTCCCGGAGCTTTCTCACATTCATGTCCATTGAGTCAGTGATGCTGTCTCACCATCTCATCCTGTCACCCCTGTTCCTTTTGCCTTCAGTCTTTCCCAGCATCAGGGTCTTTTCCAATGAGTCGGCTCTTCACATCAAGTGGTCAGAGAACTGGAGCTTCAGCTTCAGCATCAGTCCTTCCAGTGAATATTCAGAGTTGATTTCATTTAGGATTGACTGCTTTGATCTTGTTGTCCAAGGGACTCTCAGCAGTCTTCTCTAACACCATAGTTCGAAAGAATCAATTCTTTGGTGCTCAGCCTTCTTCATGGACCAGCTCTCACATCTGTATATGACTACTGGAAAAACCATAGCTTTGACGGTATGGACCTTTGTCAGTGGGAAACCAGTGTAGGCACACAGTATGTAAAACTACCCACCGTGTGTCTGTTGTATGTTTCTAGGTGAACCAGGCTGAAACTGCCAGAAGTAAACCTTCAGTGTTGTTGCCAGTGTTCTTTTTTTTTTTTTTTTTTTGGCCAAACGAGTACAGAATGTGTTTAGTATTTGAAGTTAGCCATGTGGTTACCTCTCTTCCACCAAGAATCAAGAAAGTCGGCTCCAACTAGGCATTATCCACTCCTGCAAGGTATGTTCTAGGGCAGAGCATAGAGTTTTAATGTAAGAGAGGTTCAGAATCCTGGCAGCCCAGTGGTTAAGACTCTGTGCTTCCATTGCAGGGGGCACGGGCTCAATCCCTGGTGAGGGAACTAATATCTCTCGTGCCACACAGGACAGCCAAAAAGTAAACAAATAAAAATAAATTTAAAATCCTGGGGAGGTCAAGGCATAGGGTTAGAAGTGTTCCTACTTCAAGAATTTGCATTTATTTTTATTTTGGCTGTGCTTTCAAATATGCATTGTTCTTATATTAATCAGGAGTTGGGAAGCAATCTGAGGGATCCCTGGTGTGTGTGTTGGGGTGGTGCTGGTTGGAAAAGATGTGAAGAGTGAGCATTCACTGTGACCTGAGGAGGAAATGTTCGGAAAGGATGCTTCATTGGCTGTTCCACTCCAGGAATCCAGAGAATGGCTCTAAGTGGAAAATTCCAGTGCCCCCTGGCTCCCCAAGGGAAAAAGCCTTCAATGATTGGCTGGGTCATTATTGGTTAAACATTAGTTCTCCATTCAGACTTCTGAGCATTGAAGCCCCACTCTACTTCCCCTTGCTGTGTGAGCTTAAGCCACTTAGGTAACCACTCTGTGCTCAGTTTTTCTGGGTGGTGGTGACAGTTGTTTAGTCACCAAGTCGTGCTCAACTCCGTGTCACCCCATGGACTGTAGCTGGCCAGGCTCCTCCGTCCATGGGATTTCCTAGGCAAGAGTACTGGAGTGGGTAGCCATTTCCTTCTCCAGGAGACCTTCCCAACCCAGGGATTGAACCTGCGTCTCTTGCATTGGCGGGTGGATTCTTTACCACTGAGCCACCTGGGAAGCCCTTCCCATGTGGTATGTGCATATGCATACATGTTGCTTCAGTCGTGTCTGACTCTGTGCGACCCGATGGACTCTAGCCTGCCAGGCTCCTCTGTCCATGAGATTCTCTGGCCAAGAATACTGGAGTGGGTTGCCATGCCCTCCTCCAGGGAATCTTCCCAACCCAGAGATCGAACCCCTGTCTCTTGCATCTCCTGCATTGGCAAGCAGGTTCTTTACCACAAGAGAACTGGGAAGCCCTCCTGTGTGGTAAATAGGTACAAAAATATAGCTTGAACAATTGGTGTGAAAGTTACAAGAAAAAAAAAGTGCTTCGCACATAGGAAGCACTCCGTAAATGTTAAACCATTGCTATAATGCTGACAACCTTGGAGAACATCAGAATTTTGAAAAGGGGAAACCAATAAGCTCCTAGTTCTCTATTTTTAAAAAAAATTTTTTTACCATATTTTCCCTACTTCCTCTGTCACATAAATAAGCCAAAGGTGCCCCCTGTGTATTGATCCCTATGTTGTTTATTTCCTCGCTGAGAGCTGAAATCTGTTAGCTCAAAAGCAGGCTGGTGCCAAATTCAGATTTGTATATATCCAGTTGTTTTAAACATAGCCCAAAGGAGCAGATGTTGACCCCTTTTGCGCCTCTTTGATTTGCATAACCCACGAAATCTCACCTCACATCTGCCAGCCATAGATGAGTTAGAGCCTTGTAGTTACGAGGCTCCAGGAGGTTCCAGCTCTTTGAGGTCTCTGACCCAGAGACTCCTCGCCACGTTCTGGGAGACATCACACAGATACTGTAAGCCCCGCTTCCACCCCGTCTCCTTTGAGAATTCCCTGGTCATCCTCCCCTCCTGAGTAGCAATCCCTACGTGCCATAGGCTCTGGACCAACATCCGCTGGAAGGGACATCCCCCAGATACAAATCTGTCGGTTGCCTAACAAAGCTTGTGTGACCTTGGGTCACATCTTTTCCTTTGATCAGCCCCCAAATCTCTCAGACTCCCTGCATCCTCTTTTCCCACTAACACCAATTCCCGAAGAACATTCAAGCGTATTTTTGCTTCTGCCTCTTGTAAGAAGCCCACGAGAACCAATGGGCAGAGAAGCACATGTTTTACTTGCTTTAGAGTTGCCCCCATTTGGGATATGAAGTGTTGGACATGGAACAATTGTTAGGAGTGTCCAATGGCTCAAATGATTCTATTCATTCTGTCCCACATTTAAAAAAAAATCATACACTATGATCGTAGGTGTATCTGTTGGTACTTTCCAAAATAAAGCTACTGAATGAGAAAAAATGAAATTCAAATGTATAAACTTAAGCTTAGAAAGTCAGTAGACAGGGAACACTGTTCAGTATTCTGTAATAACCTAAATGGGGAAAGATTTTGAGAAAGAATAGATACAGAATCACTTTGCTGTACACCTGAACCTAACGTAACAATTGTTATACAGCTGTGCCCCAATATAAAATAAAAAATTTAAAAAGAAAGTCAGTAGAAAGCCTTACTTCTCCAGAGCCAATTAAGTTGATGTTAGGACCCAAACGAAGGAGGAAAAATGTTTATGTCAAACATAATGAGTTGGTTCTTTCAAAAAAGGAAACTTCATAGTTCAGTTATTTTGCTTTTGGAACTATCTGGTTCATAAATGAGAAGAATAAAATACTATTGGCTCTGATAGTAAAAGAAATAATAATTGGGCAAATACATGACTTTTTTTTTTAGAAGTACTTTATCCCTAACCAGATGACGCTCCCCAAGTTCCACTCCCTCTGATCTTAAAATTGAAAGACCATTTTCTGTTACATCTAGCATTCTTGTAGGCTCCTCAACTAATTAAACCAGACAGGGGAAGGGAAAAAATGAGATTGTCTCATCCAGTTCTTTGCTTCCATGTTGCTCCATTGTTAGTTCAGGATTATTAAAAGATGAACTTCTTTTGAAGGCATCTGAGAAAGGAATGTTTGTGATCTCACTCGACATATCTGAAGTTCTTCCTGTTGTTCTGTTCTGTAATTTTATATCTTTATGACCAGCATCTTTTCATAGTCCATCACCGCCCCCATTGTCCTCACTTTCCTCCTGACTCTGTGTAGGCACTGTGATCATACAAACACTTTCAGCTCTCTCTCTCCCCCTCTCCCCTCTGTCTCCCTCTCCCCTCCCCTCTCATTCTCTCTGTGTGTCTTATTCTAGCTCTCTGCCTTTGTCCAGTACTCCTGGGAAACCCAAGCCAGGCTAAACACGACTCTTATGGACCCTTTGCTTGAACTTGAGTCGATGAACATGGTAGAAGGAAAAAGCACTCCGTAAGGACTGTTTTCTCTAAGTTTAGGACCACAAATGTCAGCGTGCTCTCGGTGCCACTCATCAGCCCTTGTTCCCTGGCCCTTCCACTTGGCCACTCCTAAGATGCCTCCCCTTTGTCCTCCATCTCCAATACTTTCTCATCTTCTCACTCTGTTAATCACCTTTCTTCTGATTTCATCTGAGAAAACAAGAACTCTCCCCAAAGCCCTTCCTCCCACTCCCTCTATTAAACCCGGTGGTACCCAAGCCCCTCTGCCCTCCTTCCTGTTACAGTGGGTGAACTGATCAAGAGCCCATCTTCGTGCATGGGTCCCATCCCCTCTGGTCCACCCAAGGACTTTGCTCCTACTACAGTCTCTCCTGAAGCATCCCTCTCCCTCATCTCTTTTCTGTAATATCTCCATTCAAAGGAAAACATTCCTTATTCCCATATTCTATTGAAGCCCTGTTTTCATTTTTCCTCGCTAAAGAATATCTCCTTGAAAACAGCTCTCTCTACTCACTGTAGCAAGTTGTTTTCCCTCCTTCTTAATGGAACTTATTTCAGTCAGACTTTTGATGAAGCCCCTTCATTGACTACAGTCTCTCATGATCATCAGGAGCCTCTACGATGGTCAGATCTCAGTCTAGTCTACATCTAACTTGACTTTGGTTGGTGTTGAACAAAGCCAGTTACTCCCCTCCATGCAGAGCATCACTCTCCAGTTTTCTCCCTCTTTCCCTCACTGCTCACTTCTTTGTTGGGTTCTCCTTTTCTTCTGACCTCTCAGTGGTGCCATGCCCCAGGAATCAGTTTCCAGACCCCTTCTCTGTCCATATTTCTCTAGGGACTTTCACTAAAGGTCATGGTCCTAAAGATCATATATGGTGACTTCCAAGTTTATAGCTCAACCCAAGCCTCTTTCATTTATACTAGATTGCCTGCTTGACATATCCACATTGGTAACCTTTAGGTCTCCCCAACAAAGAAGGCAATGGCACCCCACTCCAGTACTCTTGCCTAGAAAGTCCCATGGGTAGAGGAGCCTGGTAGGCTGCAGTCCATGGGGTCGCGAAGAGTCGGACACGACTGAGTGACTTCCCTTTCACTTTTCACTTTCATGCATTGGAGAAGGAAATGGCAACCTACTCCAGTGTTCTTGCCTGGAGAATCCCAGGGACGGGGGAGCCTGGTGGGCTGCCGTCTATGGGGTCGCACTGAGTTGGACACGACTGAAGCGACTTAGCAACAGGTCTCCCAAAATCCATATCCCCCTCGAAACTGTTTTTTGTTCGTTCGTTTTCTCCTCCCAAGTCTGCTCTTCCCTAAGTATTCTTCTTCCTAGTGAATGGAACTACCACTCACATAGTTGTCTAACCCTCATCTGTCCCCCTTCCCAAATTAGCTTATTCTTGGCTCGTCTTTTTTCCCTCTCCAACATGAAATTCTGGGTCCATTCTGTCACCTAACCTTTATTTTTTAATTTTTAGTTTATATTATAGTTGAGTGACCATGTATTAGTTTTAGATGCACAGCAGAGTGATTCAATTTTATGTGTGTGTGTGTGTGTGTGTATCTCTTCTTTTTCAAATTCTTTTCCCATTTGGGTGATTTCGGTGTATTGAGTAGAGTTCTGTGTACTGTGCATTAGGTCCCTGTTGGTTATCTGTTTCAAATATAGCAGTGTGTACATGTCAGTTCCCTTCCACTTTTCCCCTTTGGTAACCAGAAGTTTATTTTCTAAGTCTGTGAGTCTGTTTCTGTTTTATAAGTAAGTTTATTTATATCATTTTTTTAAGATTCCACATATAAACAATATCATGTGTTGTCTTTATCCGACTTCCTTTACTTAGTGTGATCATTTCCAAGTGCATCCATGTTGCTGTAAATGGCATTAGTTCATTATTTCTTATGGGTAGTATTCCATTGTGTGTGTACACACACACACACCCCACATCTTCTTTATCCATTCATCTGTCAATGAACATTTAAGTTGCTTCTGTATCTTGGCAATTATAAATAGTGCTGCTATGAACATTGGAGTACATGTACCCTTTTGAACTTACACTGTTGGTGGGAAATGTAAATTGGTACAGCCACTATGGAAAACAGTATGGAGGTTCCTTAAGAAACTAAAATAGAGCTACCATATGATCAGCAATCCCTTTTCTGGGCATATATTCAGAGAAAAACATGGTTGTCACCTTACCTCTAAAATATATCCAAAATCCTGCTGCTGCTACTGCTATGTCACTTCAGTCATGTCCAACTCTGTGTGACCCCATAGACGGCAGCCTACCCGGCTCCTCTGTCCCTGGCATTCTCCAGGCAAGAGTACTGGAGTGGGGTGCCATTTCCTTCCAATGCATGAAAGTGAAAAGTGAAAGTGAAGTCGCTCAGTCATATCCGACTCTTTGTGACCCCATGGACTACAGCCTATCAGGCTTCTCTGTCCATGGGATTTTCCAGGCAAGAGTACTGGAGTGGGGTACCAATGCCTTCTCCAACCCAAAATCCTACCACTTTTCAATGTTTTCCCCCACAAATACTTTCAGACCAAGCCCCTGTTCCTCACCTGAACTATTGCAATAGTTTCAAAAATGCTATAAGACTTAGCTCCTGGGCGTCTTCATACAGCAGACAGAAAGCCACTTGTAAGATGTAAATCAAATCGTGTGTCCTTTTCAAAGCTCACCAATGGCTTGTTTGCAACTGGAATAAAATCCAGTCCTTACACTGACCTGAAGATCCTAAATGATCAAGCCTCTGGGTCCTCACAGGGCTCCAACCACAGGTACCATCTTGCTCTTCCTCCTGTAGGTCCAGGACACTCCCTCTCCAGATGTTTGCCTGGATTTTTACCCCCAGGTGGTCACATGTCTCACTCTTCAGCTCAAAGTTCATCTTTCTAAAAGGGTTTCCCTGACCAACTTATATATAATAGAAACTTACACCTCCACTATTCTTCTTTATCTCTCTTCACACAGTTCAGAAAAAATGCATATTGACACTTCTTAACATTTGTTTTCATTTCCATTGCCTGCCTGAATCCATGAAAGCTGAAGTTGTGAGTTGTTAACTGGTATGTCTCCACTGTCTGAAATGGGGCTTGATTCACAGAAGGTGCTTAGAGATATTTTTTGAGTGAATGGAAAAGTCCAACAAATTCTTATTATTTGCCCAGCAAATAATTGGAAATAGCAATTAAGTCTTAGCTTAGGCTGGTAACCCCAATTAATTTTGTCTTTCCCCAAGGCCTTATTCTTCAACATCAGCTTTGCATTTCTTCCCTAATCTTTCTCTTTGAATATTTGTTACTTTTGTTGGGAAACTTAACCCTAGACTGTTGTCTTGCCAATTGTCTTAATGGATTCAATTTTTCCTCTGTTTTTTCATGAATGTGTCAAATTTTCTGTTTTTTAAAATTTCCCATTACCAGTTAATTTCTACCTGTCCTCTATATTTTAATATAAATAATTATCTTTTTGCATTTATTTTCTCTGAAGGGATTTTTTTCCTCACTAAAATTGTTTTGTATATTATTCTTGGTCCTTTGACTTTAGCCTGGTGTTTTCAATGTCAAGGAATATTTCAGGGTATGTATTCATTCACTTATCTAACCAAAAAACCAACTATTAAAACCCTATTATGTACTCACAGCATAATTTGAAAAGGACCCAACAGTAGTAAAAATATCAGTTTATTTTCACAGATGAGCTTAGTAGGAAACAGAAAGTTTGGCAATCTGGGAGAATATTTCCATGAAATTCTCAGCAAACTCTTAACAGAGCCTGCACAAAATTTGACTCTAAAAGTGTTATTTTCTTACTTTGTTTCTAAATGGAAAAATTTGGATTTTATGGAGCTATCCAAAGTCCTGTTTAGTGACTATCTACAGAATTTTGGCTGCCCCTTGGACCAGTTAGCACTTCTTCTTAGCTCACACACCCAGGAGGTACCCAGTAATCTTCCGGAACCAAATGGGGCCTCCCAGAGCAATCCTTTCATCTTCTGAAGTAATTAAATTAATCTGGAAGCACTCAGTTTCATATTAGGGTAGAAAAGAATAATACTACATGCTTTCCTTTGAAAAGCACATTAAAGCTTAAAAAAAAAAAAAAGCCCATTAGTAAAACTATAAAATACAGACTTCCCTGGTGGTCCAGTGGTTAAGACCACACTTGCAATGCAGGGGGTATGGGTTTGATCCCTGGTTGGGGAACCAAGATCCCACATGGTGCACCTCTTAGCCAAAAAAAAAAAGTTAAAAAAAAAGAAAAGGAAACGTATAAAATAGAAAATGAACCCAAGGTGATATTAATGCCTAATATAGTAGTCTGTGTTTTAGAGAACTTGCTAAGTGATTTTGGGCATTTATTATCATATAGACTTGTTAGTAATTTCAAATGTAGTTCATTTCTCCTAAAATGCGGACAGCCAAATACTTTGCTGTGCCTTTTCTAGCTTCTGTCTAATCCTCCAAAAACAGTCTTAAAGAAACGTGAAAATTGGCCAATTTAATGGCATGCTGCAAGGCCGTTACTGTTTGAGTGTTAACACATTTTTTTGAACTAGTCCTTCGGGCCTGTCTGCCCTCGGTTTTAGCTCATCACTTTTGACGTTGTCTGGTCTAAATGTGGAAAGGCTTCAGCAACCTAAGCCTTACTTTTGGACAAACTAAAGATTAAATATATCCAGATGGTTGTGAGCATCATATAGCCACACTGTAGTTGAGTGTAGAATGAAAAACACAGCAAATTCCTTTTGAACTTGGGCTTCTTCTGTTACCATCTCCGCATCTCTGCTCTCTGAAGCCCTCATCGAAAGACCCAACATCACACAGGCATAAGCTCCAATTCCCTCCCAGGTCTGTTCTTATTCCCCGAGTATACATCTGCTGAAACCACTTTCTTTTTCCTGTTATCTGAAATGTTTCTATGAAAATGAAGGGGGTTAGAAGAAAAGCCATTTGCTTTAACTACAACTGCAAATGGAGATGGGGTAGGCTTGTCTTTTTTTTTTTTTTTTTTGGTGGCTGCACCACGTAGCCTGCGGATCTTAGTTCTCCAGGGATCAAACTTGTGCCCCCTGCAGTGGAACACAGTCTTAACCACTGCGCCACTAGGGAAGTCCCGGGGTGACCTTGTCTTAAGTGTTTTTCTCTTTCATTATACTGAATACACCCAGCTTGATTACTCAATCTGTGTTGAACAAGCTTCTTAAAATCAGTCTTAAGATCATTGTCATTTAATTTTTATCAGAAGGTCATCAGTCAATGAGAAATAGTATTCAGTGGATTTGTTTGAAGGACAGAGTCCATCACTGTTGGAAACTCTGGAGGCCTAGTATTTGGGGTCAAGAGCTTTGGAGTTCAACAGATCTGGGTTCAAATTTTTACTGCTTATGTGTTGTAGGGCCTAATCTCTGAAGTCTGTTTCCTCATTTTTAATTTAAGGATAAATAATAATGATACCTTCTTCAAGTTGATATGAGGAGTAAAGGAATAATGCGTCCTAACGTCCACATCAGTAGATGTTAAGTCTTTTGGTTATTGCTCTTGTTGATACTCAGGGATCAAGCCATATCTGTACAGAGTTAGGTGTCTTGGCCTGCTCATTCTCCCCTGACTCCCCCAGAGTATTTTATTGAATTCCCTGTGGTGTGGGACTTAGTTTCCAGCCCAGGTCAGTCTAAGAAGCAACTCTTTACCGCCCATAGTGGCATTTCCCCTTAAGGGTGCCCCCAGGAGTGCTGTTTATCACTTTCCACAATTCTCCTTTTCATGGGGACCTCCAGGAGAATTCAGGGTTCCATGTCAGTGCCAAGCAGAGACATCCTTCTGAGCATTTGGTTTATTTTAAGCTCATGGACAGTAAATTACATAACTGACCGAGTTTCCCTTCTTGAGTTGGCTGCTGGAAAGCTTAGACCCAAATGTATGGCTCATTTGTCGGCAGTGCATTGGTTATTATGGGATGCATTTTGTGTCCTTTGCTTTATTGTTTTACTTTTTTATTCTCTCTTCTCTTTCAAGCAAATTAAATGTTATTTTACAATTTATTCTTATAAGTTGCCTAAACTAACTGCTGAAGCAAGGTGAGGCATACATAGATAGAAAAATACAGAAAGAAAGAATGTGGAGTCATTCAGTCATGTCCGGCTCTTTACGACCCCATGGACTACGTGTAACCTACCAGGCTCCTCTGTCCATGGGATTTTCCAGGCAAGAATACTGGAGTGGGTTGCCATTTCCTTTTCTAAGACAGAAAAAATAGATACAGATATATAAATAAGGCTTCTAGTAAGTGAGCCTGTATAAATGGCTTAGAGCTTGTCTATCTAAAATATGTTTAATTTTTGTCAGAAGATACTTGTTCTATCAAATGAATTTTCCAGTGGGTAAAATTTCAGATTTTGCATGAAAGAGAAAGGAACAAGTTCAAAGATGGGAAAGTTTTGCATGAAGGTAAGTTTGATTTGGGAAGCCAGTAGGGGAACCACTGAGCTCTTGATGGAGAAATGTCTTGTATGATTGGATTAGTTAATTAGCTTATTCATTGTGTACAACCCCAGGGTCAGCTTATAAAATGAATTTTTAACCTTTCATAGAGAGCATAAGACCATGAGCTCAGAAGCCAAACTCCTGGTAGAAGTCCTGGCTCTGTCATTTCCTTGGGTAATTGACTTAACTTCATTGTGCCTCAGTTTCTTTGTTTACTTTATGACAAGTAAGGTATTTTAAAAATTTTTACACATGGATTATATATCTGTCCAAGAATTCTCAAATCTATGAGTGTTTCATGGCAACTTCAGAGAAAATGTGTGTTTTCTTTCTTGGTCTTTCCAAACAAACAGAAAAGCAAAATAGTTTCTGTGAAATATTTTATTGTGCTAGCATTATAGATTTGTTTGTGAAATGTGACACCATAAATAGTGTGTCTTGCCTTTTTCCACCCAAAATATTAGTGTTAGTCACTCAGTGATGTCCGACTCTTTGCAACCCCACGGACTGTAGCCTGCCAGGCTCCTCTGTCTATGAAATTTTCCAGGCAAGAACACTGGAGGTAGCCATTTGCTTCTCCAGGGAATCTTCCTGACCCAGGGATTGAACCTGGATCTCCCACATTGCAGGCAAGTTCTTCAATATCTGAGCCACCAGGGAAGCCCCTTTCTACCCAAAGGTCAGTGGTTTCTTTTTCACATATGTATTGTATTTCCTTAGAGCTATAATGAGTGAAAGGAATGGATGCAATGTATTCTCTGCAAAAATAGTATCATATGGAAAAATTTAACACACAAACATTCTTGGCTGTTCTCCCTCTTCTTCCTTGATGCCTCTACCTCTTATACTAAAGAGAATATATCTTGCCTATTCAGCATTGAAAGAAAGTAAAGAGCTACAGAAATGAAGCAAATCTACCAAATATGAGGCTGGGGCAGGCAGGTTGAGGGAGAAAGAATCTGGAAACTGGCAGCTGGGAAGGGGGTTTTTTGGTGTGTCTGTTTGTGTCCAGAATTGAAGGCAGCCTCATCAGGGGCTTTAGGGTAGAAGGGAATTAGGGAGGGAAGGAAAGGGATTTTTTGAGAAATGTTGCAGGAGGGTATAGGATTCTCTCTAATGTTCACTCTGAGCTATGCAATGAAAAATTGACTTTTGGATGTTCAATTGATTTTTGTTGTTGGATTGTACTTCTTTCAATAGGATTGAACTACAAGAGATCTGAGTTTTATTAGGGTTACATAGTTTTCTCACAGTCTTGAATTGAACCCTGTGTATTCTAACTTTGTAACACAAACTATGTTTTAAACTTGTCATTTAAGTTCGTTGCACATTTCATGTTTATTCATTTTAAAAGTATGACTTCAACTCCTCCAATTACTTTGCATGGAGTTATTTTATTTACTTCCGCCCTTCTCTGTAAAATGAGTAGAATAAGCAAATGATGATGCTGTCTTAACTGGGAAGAAATGCCTCGTTGTTGGTCTGAAAAACCACAACAAACACTCAGAAAGAACAGCGCATAAAAAGAGAACCCAGACACCTTGGTGAGAAATAGAAAGAAAGAAGTTTCAGTCTGTAGAAATTGAAATAAATTACAGGGGTGCGTTTTGGTGGCTAAAAGAGTCAAGTCCAGTGTAAATGCAAGATAGAGATAGAGACTAGATAGAGACTCTGCTCAGGATGCTAAAGAGAGGATTGGCCAAGAAAAGGAGCAAACTGGGACTGACCTGAAAATAAAGATGTATCATGGATTGCCCTAGCAGAAGCTGCGCTTCACAATGGATGGTAGTATCAAGAATGGAAAGAATTGGGCCACAAGTATCTTTTCCACTGGGCTTCTTTTTTCCATTTTCTGTACCTGTCTTTGTCGCCCAAATATCTCATAGATTCCTCCTCTTACCTTACCTACCACCTCCACCACCAGGGACAAGGCATTGTTATCTTTCACAGGCATAATTACAGCAGCTTCTTAGCTGGTCTCCGTTTCTTCTCTGGACATCTTTCCATCTAGTTTCAGCTCCATTACCAATGTGTGTTTTAATTTTTATTTATCTATAAATTTATTTTGGCAGTGCTGGATCTTTGCTGCTGCTAGTGGGCTTTCTCTAGGTGCAGCAAATGGGAGCTACTCTCTAGCTGGCGGTTCACGGGCTTCTCATTGCGGTAGCTTCTCATTGCAGAGCAAGGGCTCTAGGCTGCAGGGGCTTCAGTAACTGCAGCACATGGGCTCAGTAGTTGCGGCACGCAGGCTCTAGGGTGCAAGGGCTTTAGGAGCTGTAGTGCACAGGCTTAGTTGCCCCACAGCATGTGAAATCTTCCCGGACCAGGGATGGAGCCTGTGTCCCCTGCATTGGCGGGTGGATTCTCAACCACCGGACCACCAGGGAAGTCCACCAAGGTGTGTTTAAATGATGCTCATGCCTGTCGACTGTATGAATAGAATCCCACTGCTCTTAATGTAAAGGTGAAAATCCTCAGCTCACATCTCCTGATGTGGCCATCATCTATCTCTCCATCCTCATTTTGCCCCAGTCTCCCTCTTAGTTTGTTCTCCAGCTGTTTACAGGTAGCATCTCCCTTCTGACACAAACACCTTTGTCAATAACATTCCTTCCATTGGACAGGGCTACTCTGACCCCTTCCCCTGCCTCAGCCCTGCTCCATTTGGTTAATTCCTTTCTAGCTTCAGACAGCTGCATCATAGCTCTTCTTCAGGGAAGTTTCCTGCCTCGTTTGATTCTAGAGGGTGTCTGCTCGCTCTACATTTTCATAGTATTCTGTACTTTCAGAGAACTTACTGGTGCCTAATTATGTTTACCTGATTATGGACTCAACTTGTCTTTCTCCCTCCCTGTAGTCCAAGACCACAATTACTTCACTGCTCTTTTTATCCACTAAGACCAAAGCAAACACTCACACATGGCGAATAGCACTCCCTTGGTGTTGTTGACTGAATGGATGAATGTAGATGTTGGGCTTCTTTTTTTGTTTCTGTTTTTAACTGAAATTAGTGGATAACCCGGATTGGGACAAAAAAATCTGAAAAAGTAATATATATAACCAAGTCACTTTGCTGTGCATCTGAAACTAACACAATATTAACACAAATATTGTGTAAACTAACACAATACACTTCAATTTAAAAAATAAATATTAAAAATTTTTTAATTAAAAAAAATAGTGGAGAAGTTTTTGGTGCCCTTAAGAACCTCCAGACTCTGCGGGACTTCACCTTCCAATGCATGAGGTATGGGTTTGATCCCAGGTTGAGGAGCCAGGATCCCACTTGCCTCATGGCTGAAAAAAGAGAAGATAAAACAAAAGCAATATTAAAATGGATTCAGTAAAAACTTTAAAAATGGTCCACGTTAAAAAAAAAAAAAAACATGCTAGATTCTGAATGGTTGCAGTTATAACAACAACATAGTCTGAAGGAAGAGTTCACTGAGTACGTATATGGGCTGCAGTCTCTGGTGAGAGGAGGGCCATTCATTTCCTGAAACCAGAGCCACAGAAGAGTCATAAGCACTCAGACAGCATCAGCCCCAACAAGTAAGCTTCAGCTCCTCTCTGAAAGCTTCTCCAGATACACTTTCATTCATTGTCATCAAAGAGTTTCTCCAAAGCATCACTTTATCGTATTGGACACCCTCTGTGTACTTTATCCCTTGTAACCACTAGTAATGGAGAAAGTGACCAGTAAATAAACTTGAATCCTCATCCTTTATAAAGACTGCCCAGAAGTAAATCTCTTAGGACTTTTCAAATTCCTGACCTTGACATCCTAGGCATTCCTTTGCAGTTCTATTGAATGAGTTGTTTATGTCATTCTACCTCTTGTTGTCACTTTTTAATACTTTACTTTTAATATATCTCACGTTTAACAACCTAGCAAATTTAACAGTTCATTAGGTTTGTGGTTTGGCTACATGAACCCAATAGCTAGTTTTATTGACCTGATTTGATTTAATTATTTAGTAGACAGACATTTAGGGCAGACAACCACAGTAGTTCAATAACTTCAAATTTCTCACTAATAGAGAGTGATCGACTAGTTTTTACAGCCAAACAGGATGGAGCTTTTTTTATTTCCTATTTCTTAATAGAACCACGGAAAATTTCATACTGAAAGGCTTTGATGATTCTGTGTGATAAAGTGTAAACTCCTTGCTGTGATGTTCAAAGACGTCCACAGTCTCACCCCAGCTCAATCTCCTGTTCCAGTCTCCTGATGAGACTGCCTTCTTGTCACTTGTTCCCACTCCCATTCCCTCACCTCCTCCACAATCTGTGGATTAAGCATTTATTCCAGAAACTCTTTGAGGTACTAGTTGGCCAAAAAGTTCGTTAGAATTTTCCTATAATATCTTTATGGAAAAACCTGAAGGAACTTCTTGTCCAATCCAATACTTTTAAAATACAGGTTTAGCATCTATGGCTGGGGTCTTAAACAGTATAAGCAGATCTCACTCTATTGCGCTTCACAGATACGGCATTTTTGATAAATTGAAGGTCTGTGGCAGGCCTGCAGGTCTATTGGTGCCATTTTTCCAACAGCATTTACTTTGTGTCTTGGTGGTCCCATCTGGGTAATTCTCACATTATTGCAGACTTTTTCTTTATTATTCTACCTGGTATGGTGATCTGTGGTCAGCACTCCTTGATGTTGTGACTGACTCAGTGAAGGCTCAGATGAAAGTTAACTTTCTTTAGCAGTAAAGTATTTTAAGGTATGTACATTGTCTTATTAGACATAATGCTATTCACACTTAATAGACTACAGTATAGTATAAGCATACCTTTATATGCACTAGGAAACCAACAAACTCCTGGGACTCACTTTGCTATCTTAGCCATTTTATCGCAGTGATCGGGAAGTGAACTCTGTATCTCTGAGGTCTGCCTGCATAGGGTTTGGTTCTCTTTTATGTGCTGTATAGCCCAGGAAACTTATGGGAAAAGAATCTGAAAGAGAATAGGCATCTGTATATGTATAACTGAATAACTTTGCTGTATATCTGAAACTCACACAACATTGTAAATCACTTATACTCCTCTATAAAATAAAAATATGTACCAAATGAACCTATGAAACAGACAGAATCACGAATATAGACAACAGACTGGTGGTTGCCAAGGAAGAGAGGGTTACGGGAGGGGTGGACTGGGATGTTGGGGTTAGCAGATGTAAGCTTTTGTATGTAGGATGGATAAACAACAAGGTCTGACTGCATAGCACAGGAACTCTATTCGGTATCCTATGATAAAACCTGTTCAAAATCTTATGAAAATAATATAAAAAAGAATGTATGTGTGCGTGTATATATATATATATATCTGAATCACTTTGCTGTACAGTAGAAATTAGCACAACACTGTAAATGAACTATAAGTGTTAGTCATTCACTTGTGTCCGCCCCTTTGTGACCCCGTGAACTGTAGCCCACCAGGCTCCTCTGTCCATGGAATTCTCCAGGCAAGAATACTGGAGTGGATTGCCATTCCCTTCTCCAGGGGATCTTCCCAACCCAGGAATCGAACCTGGGTTACCTGTTTTGCAGGCCGATTTTTTACCTTCTGAGCCACCAGGGAAGTCCAAGAATACTGGAGTGGGTTGCCATGCCCTTCTCTAAGGGGACCTTCCCAACCCAGGGATCGAACCCAGGTCTCCTGCATTGAAGGCGGATTCTTTACCATCTGAGCCACCAGGGAAGCTAAATGAACTATACTTCAATTTTAAAATTTGTTAAAAAGGTAATAATGGAATGATAAAAACAAACGAAAGAGTCCAAATGTAAGCGACATAGGGCTGGTTTGCCAGCTGCACTGCGCTAGGGACACGGGCTTTCTGTCTTGTTGCTCTTTTCTTCTAAACATGAAGTATCCTTTAATGTAGGCAGATGTCCCAGCTCCCAGCAGTTTACCTCCATTCAAGACAGCAAGAAAGGGAGAACAAGAAAAGGGAAGGCATTAAGTTTCGGCACGTGTTATTTCTGCTCCTACCCCACTGAACACAAGCTGGTTACCTGGTCAGCCGTACCAAATTGTGAAAACAATTTCTCTGGCATAGCCCAGGAGCCTCAGGTCCATTTCTATTGCCCAGGATGAAGTAAAGAATTCATGACGAGTGGACTCCAAATATCCATCATACCTAATATGTCTGTGTTACCACACTAAGTGTTAGGGATGGAGAGATGAATAAGGAGTGAGCTTAGGAGAGAGAACCCAGTTCAGTTGGAGAGATTTGGGGTAAATCTCTGTTGTCTGAATGTATCATAAATATTGAATCTGTATACATTCTTCTTTACATCCTATACAAACAAGATTTATTCTGTATATATTCTGTACATAATCTGTGGTTTTGCATTTTCTGCTCCCTTGCCTGGATTCTTTCAGCCCCCATTTTCCACTGGATGCAGTTTTACCCACTCTGCAAAGAGTAGCCCAGTGGGACTTCCCCGGATGCCCAGAGGTTATGACTTCACCCTCCAATGCAGGGGGTGCAGGTTCAATCCCTGGTTGGGGAGCTAAGATTCCATGTGTCTCCTGGCCATAACACCAAAACATAAAATAGAAGCAATATTGTAACAAGTTCAATAAAGACTTAAAAAAATGGTATACATCCCAAAAAAATCTTAAAAAAGAAAAAAAGAATACCCCACCTTTGCTAATAAGCCTTCAGTGTTCCTTCCAGGGATAAATAAGGGTTGTGTTGTTGGTATTCCCATAGCACTCAGATGCTGTGTTCTCTTTTCCTGTCTTTGTTATCAGTGGACAGTATTTTGTTTATTTTCTATCTGTGGCACCTAGGACTGCTGCTGCTGCTAAGTCGCTTCAGTCGTGTCCGACTCTGTGCGACCCCATAGACAGCAGCCCACCAGGCTCCCCCATCCCTGGGATTCTCCAGGCAAGAACACTGGAGTGGGTTGCCATTTCCTTCTCCAATGCATGAAAGTGAAAAGTGAAAGTGAAGTCGCTCAGTCGTGTCCGACCCTTAGCATGGACTGCAGCCTACCAAGCTCCTCGGTCCATGGGATTTTCTAGGCAAGAGTACTGGAGTGGGGTGCCATTGCCTTCTCCAGGCACCTAGGACAGTGCCAAGCAAGTATTAGTAGAGGTGCTCTATCAATGTTTCCCAACTTAGATTAGGGTTTGGCCTCCTCTTGTGGATTCTAGAATGGCAAATGAGTGGTATCTCTAATGAACTGTGGATCTCTCTCATATTGTGTATGATAATATCATAGTGGATAGGAAGTTAAGTGAATGCCAAATTAGATTCATGGAAGAGATCAAGTTTCCAGTGTTTTCCTCTCATTCTAACTTTGAGTTTGTTTTTTATTTTTATTCATTTATTCTAGTAAATATGTACTGGTTGAGGATGATACAGGGTCCTTAGAAAAGGCTGAAATTCAAATGATACATTCTCTTATATTACTTAGTATTTTTCTCACTAAAGTTGATTTCAAAAACTAAAGTGATATCCTACCTTCTGTAAATCTGTCTTATGTGTTCCAGAAAATGTTGCATTTTTTTTTCTAGGACTTACTTCAAAATGCAATGTGCAACATGATTCAAAAATTTTATTTTACTTTGGGCTCCTGATATATTCACAAAAGGAACTTTATTGTCTGTCTGTAGTCTACTGATGTATTCCCAAAAGGAACTTCATTGTCTGTAGTCCATCCATGATTCCCTTTTGAATCTTCAGCTATATGGAGGATTAATCAGTACAGGATAAAACCACAGAATTTTTGCAAACTTTTTCAATTGTATAAATTACTAGCTATTTAAAATATGGTTGCTTATGCTACTTATAAACAAGAGGCTTCCCTGGTGGCACAAATGATAAAGCGTCTGCCTGCAATGTGAGAGACCTGGGTTTGATCCCTGGGTTGGGAAGATCCCCTGGAGAAGGAAATGGCAACCCACTCCAGTACCCTTGCCTGGAAAATTCCATAGATAGAGGAGCTTGGTAGGCTGCAGTCCATGGGGTTGCAAACAGTTGGACAGGACTGAGCAGCTTCACTTTCACTTTCATTTATAAACAAAACACTTGACCATTTGGAGCCTCAGGTCTTCATTAGTCAAATAAAAACATTGAACTAAGGCAGGTTTTTTCAACTCAAGGGTACAAATAATAATAATAGAGTTGTTACTTTATATCCTCCTCATCATCATCATAGCATAGACTACAAATAATAATAGAGTTGTTACTTTAAATCATAGGTTTTCAGGAAAGAACGATAAAATGTTGAGAATTAATAGGCTTGCACATTCCATCTGCCTGAAGAGCTTAATGGTGAGGGATCTTAATTTGTGACATGAAATAGTTAAATATCTTCTCAAGTGGTAACAGTATATGAAGTGACATGGGTGTGGGAGTGAACGTGCATCGACAGCTGTGGCTACATGAATCATGGCTTATCAGAATGGTTGATATCATATAAATTAACAGTTTAATCCCCAAATGCCATAATCATTCGTCTTTTCAGGTGTGACATGTACAAGGACTTTTAGAAAGAATGTTGCGATTGACTCCTTGTCTGCAAACTGTGTCTTTAGAAAAAAGATGTAAATTACAGTTTAGGAGGAATATTCATTTGTGAGATCACGGGCTTGGAAGGCAGGCTTATTGGGTTTCTCGTATCTAAATCATAGGTGATATACTAGCTAATTAATTAATTAGCTCTGACTCAGATCAGTTTTGCTTACCAGAGTTACATTTATTTAATGGGCTTTCACGTAGAAAATGAGCATTTTGGCAGTGAGGAAAAAAAAGCACAAAAATCTGTGTAGCTGTAGTGGTTGACTGTGTTGGGTCCTGAAGTCACTCCTTCCTACGGTTCATGTGAAGCACGTACTGCAAGACGAAGCATCTGACAATTTGGAGGGTGGTTGTGTAGTCCTGGGAATCCGGAGTGAATTAAAGTCTAGACTGTAATTTTTCAGGGGAAAGGGAGGAGGGAGAAGTCGCAGACCAGATATGCCCAAAGTGATACAGAGGCAACACTGAAGCAGGGATGCTGCTGCCAATCTGTGCGTGGGGAGGAAGGCAATCATGGCAGAGCAGCCGCGGGAGCAGCCGCGTTCTCCGAGGCAGTCACATAAACACCATCAGGAGTAGGCCTCCTCTTGCAAAAAAGCAGGAGCCTGCAGGCTTGTGAGATGCAAAGGTTCTCTGCTGTTTGAAAAGCTCCCCAGTTGAGAATGGCTACTGTCAAAACGTTGCCAAGAAACTCTGATGATCCGGACAGTCACAAGTGTAAGTTAGCAAGAGTCATTTCAGGAAAATAAATGATACTTTGGGTAGATTTCTGGTCAG
This sequence comes from Bos indicus x Bos taurus, assembly GCF_003369695.1. Lineage (NCBI taxonomy): Eukaryota > Metazoa > Chordata > Mammalia > Artiodactyla > Bovidae > Bos > Bos indicus x Bos taurus. The sequence goes on along the minus strand of NC_040088.1, from coordinate 50,619,709 downwards.
TTTCTTCCCTGAAGAAGAAGAGATCGGATTCCCTGAAAAAAGAAAAAAAAATTAGGGAAAAACAAAGTTTGGGCATGCTTGCAAAAACAGTGGTGTCTTTAGAAACTACCTAGGAGGCAGAAGCTAAGTTTTGATTTGCCCATGCTTCTTACCTGGGAGTGGAAGGTGGGGAGAAATGGACAGTGGCTCTGATGAGAAGAGGAGGCACAGTGCAGCTCGGTGAAACCACACGCTGACTGCGTTCTGCACGGCTCTTCATGCAGTGCTGTGGGCTGGTGCATCGGAGGCGAGCACGGGTGTCCTATGTAAGTTTCTATTGCTGTAAATTGCAGCTAGGGGCTGAAAATACTATCCGTGTCTGTCTGGTGCATGTTGCCTCTTTCAGATGTTTTTAATCCCTGTGCTGAGGATCAGCCAGAGAATCAATCATTTGTACAATGAGTTTTCCAGCCACCTGAGGTCTATGAGATTCTGAGATTTTTTCCGGAGATTTTTTTTTTTTTAATGTATCTTTCATGCCGGGTTACTTTGATAAGGTCGGAAATAGCTTGCACTGGGATTGCTTGGGAAGTGTATTTTCTCAGAGGTCTGTATCAGTTCAAACCAGTTGATATTCTCTTTTACGTAGAGTAGTGCTGTTTTCATCTTTGAATGATGGCATGAAAAAAAATCTTTTTAGGGAGAGATACCACGGAGTTTGTCAAATTAAAGATAGCCACAGAAGCTCCTTTTAAATCCTGTTTTGAACAGCTTTAGAAAAAGAGTAGATGATAATTATTTGATGCATGACACAGCTGTTGCAGTTACGCCAGCATTTACAGCAGCTTTATCATTCTGTGACTCTTTCACTGAAATAGCCCTTATTTCATGGACCTGCTGTGTTTTGCAAAATGGCTGTCTGAGTATTAAATTCTACAAGGCAGGCTTACACAAACACTGAAGTATCACTACTTAAAATAATTGGATGCTAATTGAAAGATGCAGTGCAGTATGCTAGCCGACAAGCTCAGAGGAAGTGCTGGCTTTATTTCCAGCCTCCTTTTGCATTGCGTGTGGCTACTTGATTTTCGGGGAGTGATGTGAAAGGCAACAAGGGGTTTATGCAGGCTGGACAAACTGCGGTGCTAACACTGATCTGAGATTCCTGGCTGCAAAACAAATAGGAAATCGACAAAGAGCTCATCAATACTTAAGGGCAGAGTGTAAAGAAATCTGTGACCTTGGAAAATTGGCCACTATGAGAGAGATATGTGACACGGCCAGGACAAACAAGGTCAAAATCTGATATGATCAACCTAATAAAGTTATTAGAGACCAGGGCTGTGAAAGGGATAGTTGTATTCCTATCAGATCTTAAAGAGAATATTCAATTTTATTCAATAGTAAAAGCTTACGAAGTCTCTTAAAGGTTTTTGTGCCGGTTATCTATTCAGGGTCATTTGTCATTTGGACTCAACAGTTGACATGTAAGGAATAAATGTAGTAGTAGTGCCAGCAAGATTTTTAAAGATGACATCTGCAGGAATGATTTTTCCCAACAGCAAGATTAATTGCTTTTAAATAGGATTTGGAAATAAGTATTAGAAAGTTTTTAAGGTATAAAATTATCCACATAAAGAAAATCTTGAAATTAAAGATAGACATCATTTGAAATTTAAAATCCGTATTTTTATAGACTCATGAAGATTGACAATTCCTTAGTTTCATGTATTTCTGTTTGTTCTTATATAATGAATGAGAAGAAATCTGTGAATATGTAGCCTTCTCACTAGAGGAATTCTGAAAGAATCTGAAAGCCTCAAACAAAATAGTCATTTTTCTTACCCAGCTTATTTTTGTCCTTTTTCTGACATCATGTAAATAAATAGAAGAGACAGCATAAACCGTATCTTCTGGGGTCTTTACTGAAAGGTTAGAGATTTGGTTCATCTGCTAATTTTCAAACTTTTTTTACCCTATATTTTGGTGAAGGAGCCACAAAATATACAGCACAAATATACCTCGAAGATTAAAGAAATTCATATACCTTGGTCACTAGAAACAAGTTTTCCTTTATTTTAGACCATTTCTCTCTTAGGAACTCTAACCTGTAACCCACTTGCTGCTATTCTAGCCTCTTTTCTCTGGCAGTTTAATGTATGGATTGTCGTTTTCTTTATAGATAGTCAACCCAGCGCTGTAGTATGTTAAATCTGAAACATATTTCATTTTCCTTGGAGGAAAAGGACTCTTCATGTATGTATCTGACCATGAGACTTCTCACTTGCCTGCCAAGCAGACAACGTGTGGAGTCGGGAAGCTGCTCATTGAATAAACAGGTGGGCAGCAGGGCGAAGGACACACAAACCCATGGGCAGCAGGAGTGATGAGGCCTCGTCCACTAAGTGGACTGTCCTGGTGGCCTTTCGCTAATATATTATCAATTTAGTGGGATGATGACTTAGACCATGCCAGTATTAAATTCCAACTAAAGCTTTGGCATTAAGTATGTGTGTATATGTAAAAATACATATATTAGGTATAATGGATAATTCAGTCATTTGTATAATTCGGTTATTAGTATAATGTGTTTGTATGTGTATCTCAATCCTCCACTACTTCTTATACCTTATTTTAGTATGACAGTTTTCTCAAGGACTCCTCCTAGTCTCACATCTCAGAAAGAATATGAACGTTCTATGGGTTTTGAATAAAGTTACATACATTTGCTATAGTCCTTTGTTTCTAGGTTTCTCCCTTCCACAGCTATCACCTTTATTAGAAGCCCTCTCCTAACTTGTGTAATGTTGTCTTCATATTCAAAAATTGTCCAGTGAATGCCCTGTAGTCTGTGGCCCCTCTCCTTCTCTGTAAGACTTGGTGCATATGCCTCTTTTTGACATTATTGAGTATTTGAACTCATGATCAAGTCTTCAAGATTTTATTTATACTGAACAATCATTCTTTTAGATCCCAGCTCCGTAGCTCAGACGTAATTCCTACTTTTATCTCAGCTGTCCTTCTATTGTTATTTTATTAAATGACAACAAAATCTGTCAGCTGAATAAATACTCTTAAATATAAAAAGATATAGAAGCCTCGTAAGTTGAGTGTGCATCTCGTACAACACTTCTAAAATATGGACATTTGCATGCTTTGGGGGAGCAGAGATTGACACTGACTCTTTTGGGGTAGACTCTATTGAAGTGTAGCTTCCATGCAGAAAAGTGCAGAAATCTTAAGTGTCAAATCTGGTGAAAGTTCCCAAAGTGAACAACTTTGTGTAACAACAGCAGAATCAAGAATCCAAGTACTGTCAGAACCCTTATCCAATCCCCCCCTCGCCAGTCAGCTCCCCATTCCTCCACAGTACCCTCTAATCTGGCTTCCAGCATCATGGAAGCTGTTTTCCTGTTTCCAGATTTTATATAAATGGACTTATTTCATCTCTACTCTTGTTTGGTTTGGTTAATGTCATTCATCCTTCTCTTGGGAGATTAACCCATATGGTTGCATATAGTTACATCTGTTTCCTGCTACTCCTACTGGCTGTATAGTATTCCATTGTGTGACTAGACCATAATATAATGACCCATAACTACTGTTGAGAGGCATTCAGGTATTTTCCAGTTTGGGGCTGTTGTAAATACTGCTGTTATAAAAATTTGTGACATATTCTTTTATTGATGTTTACATATACACTTCTGTCAAGTATAAATCTAGGAATAAAATTGCCAAGTCATAGGGCATATACATATATTCAGCTTAAGTCAGTACTGGGGAAGAGCTTTCCAAAGTGGTTGAAACAATTTACACTCTTAGCACCAGTGTCTCACCCAAACCTGAAGTTGTCTTTTAGTCAACAAGTGCCCCCATACATGGCTTGACTTGGTATTTCTCTGATGACTATTGAAATCAAGCACCTTCTTGTATATTTATTGACCAGGGGAATAGCTTCTTCTGTAAAGTACCTGTTTGAATCTCTTGATTCTTTTTCTATTAGGTTCTCTGTCTTTTGAGGCTTGTTTGTTTGAAAAAGAACTGACAAAAGGAAAAGGAACTGATGGTTAGCATAATACAATGACTAGTGACAACGTGGTAGATTCAGACAGAATTAAACTGTGGAATCAAATCGACCTGGGTTTGATTATTAATGTCATCGTTTATTTACTGTGTAATAGTGGGGAGGGTTTTTTTTTTTTTTCTGAGTTTTAGCTTTCTCATCTGTCTATTTGGGAAAATAGGGCAAGCTTGAAGGTTTTTTTTCATTTTACAGTTAAATGTTGTTTGTCAGCTCCTAGCGTGTTGCCTGCTCCACAGTTGTTCTTCAGACTCTGCAAGCCACAGTGAAATGAGATCATGAGTTGGAGGGACTATAGGAAGAGAGCAGGAGGGGATGGTAGGGAGGAAAATGGCAGATAATTGCTCATTTTAAAATGGAAGTGCAGTTGATTTACAATATTATGTTAGTTTCAGGCATACAACATAGCGATTCAGTATTTTTATAGATTATACTTCATAGATTTATTATAAAATGTGGTCTGTATCCCCTGTGCTGTATAATATATCCTTGTAGCTTATTTATACGTAGTCATTTGTACCTCCCTAATCCCTACTCTTATTTCCCCTCCCCACTCCCCTCTCCCCATTGGTAGCCACTAGTTGGTTCTCATACCTGTAAGTTCCTTCCTGCTTTGTCATATTCACTTATTTCATTTTTTTAGATTCCATATGTACGTGATAACATACAGTCTTTGTCTTTCTCTGTCTGACATTTCACTGAGCACAACACCTTCCAAGTTCATCCGTGTTGTTGCAAAAGACAAAACTTCATGTCTTAGTAATATTCCACTGTGTGTGTGCATCTTCTTTATCTAACAAAATACCTGGAGCCCTATCATTTCATTTGATGTTAAAACAAGCTTTAAGAGTACAAAAAAACAAGGCAAGTGATAACACCATTTTATAGATGGGAAAACTTCCAATGAGAGAAGAAACTGTATTGCCACAAGCCCTGGAGTCTGATAGGGGCCAAGCTGAGATTCAAACTGAAGTTTATTTTTCTTCCATGTACCACATTTTGGGCATCTCGTTTGGAGTGTGGTTGTAACTTAAACATAATGGGATTATAATTCTATTTAATTAACACTAAATTTTATAGTGCTTTTGAGTATAAAACCCAGTTATCACTGAACTTGAGAAGTACCGAAGTTCAAGGAATAAAGATTTCTGCTTAGCAGAATTGTAGGTAATGTATTTTTTAATAGAGGTTTTCTTACAATTCATACTTTTTCCAAATTATCCTAATTTTCTTATTAGGGAAAATAAATTTAAGCTAAAAACTTATTATATATGTTCTGGAAATGTGTTTTTATGGCAGAAAGACTTTTTAAAGAGTTTCTAGAGGCATCAGTTTTTTTCCCCAACAAATAAAGGAATAAAGTTCATATGCATAGAAGTTTTAATAGAGATGTATATATCTACATCAGTTCAGTTCAGTTCAGTCGCTCAGTTGTGTCCGACTCTGCGACCCCATGAATCACAGCACGCCAGGCCTCCCTGTCCATCACCAACTCCCAGAGTTCACTCAGACTCATGTCCATCGAGTCAGTGATGCCATCTACATACATATATATTATATGCATATTTATATATTGTATATCTTAAATAATGTAGTCCTTTTCCAGCTATGTTTTAAGATGTCCTTGAAGGGTACTTCTTGACTTTTAAGACCTTTAAAAGTCAAATTTATGCATATTTTGCCTGACCTACTCTTAAAGGTATTTTCTCAAGATTTCTCAAGATTTGGGACTACATGTGTTTTTAATAGTTTTTAATTTGGGCCATATTAAAATCCTTAATTCGATCCCTCAAATTTGTCAAGTGCTGTTAATCCTAAAAATATTTTTAATTCATACTCATTTTTCTGGAATGTGAAAATATTCTTAAGATGATGGATGCTTATATCAGAGCAGTAGACCTCAGCTTCAGAAATGACAACCATGAGTATTTAAAATATTTCACAGTTAAAATGCTACTTGACGACTTCAGTTTTTCAGAGCTTTAAATTTTGCTTTAATTATAAGCTTTGGTACATGGGGACATTTTATTAATAGAAAATGAGAAAGATGAGCAGGCCTATAAATGTTAAGGAGCACAGAGGGGGGAGATGAAATTAAGTTAGCAGTTTGCAACCTTTGGGTGTGTTCTGAAAATAAGCTTGTTGATGAATTTTCAGAGACGTGGGATCCTCTAAGTTGCTTTTGAGTCTTCTCAGCTCATTTCGTTATCACTCACTGCTTTTCTTCCCACTGGAGAGGCAGTTTTGATTGTGAACTTATTTTTAGGAAGATAACATTTAAATTTTTTCAGTTATTTTGAGGTATATATTTGACAAAATTATGAGATATTTTAAGGGTACCTTGTAATGATTTGATAAATGAATAAATCATGAAAGGATTCCACCCATCTAGTTAATGAACACATCATCCATCACATATTTATCTTTATTCTTTCTTTCTTTTTGATGGGAATATTCAAGTTCCACTCTTTTGGCAGATTTCAATTCTACAAGACAGTGTTATCAACTCAAGACACTATGTCATTTATTAGATCCACAGATTTTATTCATCTCAGAGCTGAAAATTTGTACCTTTTTACCAATCTTTCCCTATTTCCCCCAACCTCCAGACCCTGGCAACCACTTTACTATTTCTCTGTTCCTATGAGTTTTTTACTTCTTTTTTCAACTCTACAAGTAAGTGATACCTTGTAGTATTTGTTCTCTGACTTATTTCAGTTAACATAATGCCCTCAAGATCCAACTATGTTGTCACAAATGACAAGATTTCCTTCTTTTTCATGGCTGAATAATACTTTATTGTGTGAGTGTTTGTATGTGAAGTGAAAGTCACTCAGTCTTGTCTGACTCTTTGCAACCCCATGAACTATACATTCCATGGAATTCTCCAGGCTACCCAGGGAAAGGGTAGCCTTTCCCTTCTCCAAGGATCAACCCAGGAATCAAACTGGGGTCTCCTGCATTGCAGGCGGATTCTTTACCAACTGAGCCATCAGGGAAGCCCTGTGTGTATGTATACCAATTCTTAATTATCCAGTGGTGGGTGTGTGTAGACACACACACTCACATACACATACACATATATCAGTTCAGTTCAGTTGCTCAGTCGTGTCTGACTCTTTTGAGACCCCATGGACTGCAGCATGCCAGGCTTCCCTGTCCATCACCAACTCCCGGAGCTTACTCAAACTCATGTCCATTGAGTCAGTGATGCCATCCAACCATCTCATCCTCTGTTGTCCCCTTCTCCTCCTGCCCCTAGTCCCTCCTAGCATCAGACTCTTTTCCAGTGAGTCAACTCTTCGCATGAGGTGGCCAAAGTATTGGAGTTTCAGTTTTAGCATCAGTCCTTCCAAAGAACACCCAGGACTGATTTTCTTGAGGATGGACTGGTTGGATCTCCTTGCAGTCCAAGGGACTCTAAAGAGTCTTCTCCAACACCACAGTTCAAAAGCATCAATTCTTCAGTGCTCAGCTTTCTTTATAATCCAAATATCATATCTGTACATGACTACTGGAAAAAATAGTATCTTTGACTAGACGGACCACATACATACACACATATATATATATATACACACACACACATATATATATTTCCCACATCTTGATCTATTCATCCATTGATGGACACTTAGGCTGTTTCCTGTCTTCCCTACTGTGAATAATGCAGTAAACATGGGAGCAGGAAGATGTGCTTTATTTTTTTTTAATTTTATTTTATTTTTAAACTTTACAAATTGTATTAGTTTTGCCAAATATCAAAATGAATCTGCCACAGGTATACATGTGTTCCCCATCCTGAACCCTCCTCCCTCCTCCCTCCCCATACCATCCCTCTGGGTCATCCCAGTGCACTAGCCCCAAGCATCCAGTATCATGCCTCGAACCTGGACTGGCAACTCGTTTGATAAATGATATTATACATGTTTCAATGCCATTCTCCCAAATCTTCCCACCCTCTCCCTCTGCAACAGAGTCCATAAGACTGTTCTATACATCAGTGTCTCTTTTGCTGTCTCATACACAGGGTTATTGTTAGCATCTTTCTAAATTCCATATATATGCATGAGTATACTGTATTGGTGTTTTTCTTTCTGGCTTACTTCACTCTGTATAATAGGCTCCAGTTTCATCCACCTCACTAGAACTGATTCAAATGTATTCTTCTTAATGGCTGAGTAATACTCCATTGTGTGTATGTACCACAGCTTTCTTATCCATTCATCTGCTGATGGACATCTAGGTTGCTTCCATGTCCTGACTATTATAAAGAGTGCTGTGATGAACACTGGGGTACACGTGTCTCTTTCCCTTCTGGTTTCCTCAGTGTGTATGCCCAGCAGTGGGATTGCTGGATCATAAGGCAGTTCTATTTCCAGTTTTTTAAGGAATCTCCACACTGTTCTCCATAGTGGCTGTACTAGTTTGCATTCCCACCAACAGTGTAAGAGGGTTCCCTTTTCTCCACACCCTCTCCAGCATTTATTGCTTGTAGACTTTTGGATCACAGCCATTCTGACTGGCGTGAAATGGTACCTCATAGTGGTTTTGATTTGCATTTCTCTGATAATGAGTGATGTTGAGCATCTTTTCATGTGTTTGTTAGCCATCTGTATGTCTTCTTTGGAGAACTGTCTATTTAGTTCTTTGGCCCATTTTTTGATTGGGTCATTTATTTTTCTGGAGTTGAGCTGTAGGAGTTGCTTGTATATTTTTGAGATTAGTTGTTTGTCAGTTGCTTCATTTACTATTATTTTCTCCCATTCTGAAGGCTGTCTTTTCACCTTGCTAATAGTTTCCTTTGATGTGCAGAAGCTTTTAAGTTTAATTAGGTCCCATTTGTTTATTTTTGCTTTTATTTCCAATATCCTGGGAGGTGGGTCATAAAGGATCCTGCTGTGATGTATGTCAGAGAGTGTTTTGTCTATGTTCTCCTCTAGGAATTTTATAGTTTCTGGTCTTATGTTTAGATCTTTAATCCATTTTGAGTTTATTTTTGTGTATGGTGTTAGAAAGTGTTCTAGTTTCATTCTTTTACAAGTAGTTGACCAGATTTCCCAGCACCACTTGTTAAAAAGATTGTCTTTAATCCATTGTATATTCTTGCCTCCTTTGTCAAAGATAAGGTGTCCATATGTGTGTGGATTTATCTCTGGGCTTTCTATTTTGTTCCATTGATCAATATTTCTGTCTTTGTGCCAGTACCATACTGTCTTGATAACTGTGGCTTTGTACTAGAGCCTGAAGTCAGGTAGCTTGATTCCTTCAGTTCCATTCTTCTTTCTCAAGATAGCTTTGGCTATTCGAGGTTTTTTGTATTTCCATACAAATTGTGAAATTATTTGTTCTAGCTCTGTGAAGAATACCGTTGGTAGCTTGATAGGGATTGCATTGAATCTATAAATTGCTTTGGGTAGTATACTCATTTTCACTATATTGATTCTTCCAATCCATGAACATGGTATATTTCTCCATCTATTAGTGTCCTCTTTGATTTCTTTCACCAGTGTTTTATAGTTTTCTATGTATAGGTCTTTAGTTTCTCTAGGTAGATATATTCCTAAGTATTTTATTCTTTCCGTTGCAATAGTGAATGGAATTGTTTCCTTAATTTCTCTTTCAGTCTTCTCATTATTAGTGTATAGGAATGCAAGGGATTTCTGTGTGTTGATTTTATATCCTGCAACTTTACTATAATCATTGATTAGTTCTAGTAATTTTCTGGTGGAGTCTTTAGGGTTTTCTATGTAGAGGATCATGTCATGGAAGATGTGCTTTAACATATGTGTGACAGACTGGAGCATGGGCACAGAGTCTGTACATTGTAGGCCTTTGGGCAAGTCACTCCATCACCCTGTGCCTCTATTTCCCTTTCTGTTAATAAGGAGTAACTGCAGAACCTTACCCATAGGTTGACTGTAAACATTACATGAGTTAGACAATAAAAATACTTGGCACGGAATAAGTGCTTAATTGTAAACTGTTTTAGTTATTGTCATGCCCCCTCCCCCTGCATCTGAGCACTACTTCTCCTGGGGTAAGAAAGTTGTAGAGAAAGAGCCATCACTTTGGGAAGGATGAGTTCATTGTTTTAAAGAAGCCTCTGTAAAGTTTATCTTATGCCCAGGAGCTGTGGTCATCATCATCCACCCGTTCATTCATGAAGCAATTATTCAGTGCCTGCTCTTTGCTGAGGACTATCCTGAAAGCTCAAAATACAAGAGAGGAATTGAATCCCTAATCCCCTACTTCAGGAAGGCCTAGCCTAATGCTAGAGTTAAAGGAGTTTATGAGAACACTAAAGATGTGTTTGACCTAACAAGAATATCCAACAGTAGGAAAACAAATGACTTACCGTGTGTACAGGAATAATAACAGCATTAAAGAGAAAGTTGGATCTGTATAGACCAATAGAGAAGGAGGTCTACATTCTGAGAATATGTTACGTACAAATTAAGTTGCAGAGCATTGTACATAGTATAATCATGTGCTCTATACATGTGTTTATGTCTATATGGGTATTTGAGTTTATGTCTTTATAAGTATTTGTGTTTATGTCTATCTGAGCACTGAGGAATTGATACTTTCAAATTGTGGTGCTGGAGAAGATTCTTGAGAGTCCCTTAGACTGCAAGGAGATCAAACCACTCAATCCTAAAGGAAATCAACCCTGAATATTCATTGAAAGGACTGATGCTGAAGCTGAAGCTCCAATATTTTGGCCACCTGATGTGAAGAGCCAACTCATTGGAAAAGACCCTGATGCTGGGAAAGATTGAAGGCAACAGGAGAAGAGGGTGGCAGAGGATGAAATGGTTAGATAGCATCTTTGACTCAATGGACATGAGTTTGAACAAACTCTGGGAGATAGTGGAGGACAGAGGAGCCTGGCATGCTGCAATCCATGGCATTGCAAAGAGCTGGACATGACTTAGCAACTGAACAACAACAACTATATGGGTTTTTGTTTCTGTTTGTATGGTATTTGTGTTCATGTCTGTATGGGCATTTGTGTTTACGTTTATATCAGTGTTTGTGTTTATGTCTATTTGGGTGTTTGTATTTATGTCTATTTGAGCATTACTTTACCAGCGTGTGAGATGAGTACAATTGTGCGGTAGTTTGAGCATTCTTTGACATTGCCTTTCTTTGGGATTGGGATGAAAACTGACCTTTTCCAGTCCTGTGGCCACTGCTGAGTTTTCCAAATTTGCTGGCATATTGAGTGCAGCACTTTCACAGCATCATCTTTCAGGATTTGGAATAGCTCAACTGGAATTCCATCACCTCCACTAGCTTTGTTCATAGTGATGCTTTCTAAGGCCCACTTGACTTCACATTCCAGGATGTCTGGCTCTAGGTCAGTGATCACACCATCGTGATTATCTGGGTCGTGAAGATCTTTTTTGTACAGTTCTTCTGTGTATTCTTGCCATCTCTTCTTAATATCTTCTGCTTCTGTTAGGTCCATACCATTTCTGTCCTTTATCAAGCCCATCTTTGCATGAAATGTTCCTTTGGGATCTCTGATTTTCTTGAAGAGATCCCTAGTCTTTCCCATTCTGTTGTTTTCCTCTATTTCTTTGCATTGATCGCTGAAGAAGGCTTTCTTATCTCTTCTTGCTATTCTTTGGAACTCTGCATTCAGATGTTTATATCTTTCCTTTTCTCCTTTGCTTTTCACTTCTCTTCTTTTCACAGCTATTTGTAAGGCCTCCCCAGACAGCCATTTTGCTTTTTTGCATTTCTTTTCGATGGGGATGGTCTTGATCCCTGTCTCCTGTAGAATGTCACGAACCTCATTCCATAGTTCATCAGGCACTCTGTCTACCAGATCTAGGCCCTTAAATCTATTTCTCACTTCCACTGTATAATCATAAGGGATTTGATTTAGGTCATACCTAAATGGTCTAGTGGTTTTCCCTACTTTCTTCAATTTAAGTTTGAATTTGGCAATAAGGAGTTCATGGTCTGAGCCACAGTCAGCTCCAGGTCTTGTTTTTGCTGACTGTGTAGAGCTTCTCCATCTTTGGCTGCAAAGAATATAATCAATCTGATTTCGGTGTTGACCATCTGGTGATGTCCATGTATAGAGTCTTCTCTTGTGTTATTGGAAGATGGTGTTTGTTATGATCAGTGCATTTTCTTGGCAAAACTCTATTAGTCTTTGCCCTGCTTCATTTCATATTCCAAGGCCAAATTTGCCTGTTACTCCAGGTGTTTCTTGACTTCCTACTTTTGCATTCCAGTCCCCTATAATGAAAAGGACATTTTTTGGGTGTTAGTTCTAAAAGGTTTTGTAGGTCTTCATAGAACTGTTCAACTTCAGCTTTTTCAGCATTACTGGTCGGGGCATAGACTTGGATTACTGTCATATTGAATGGTTTGCCTTGGAAACAAACAGAGATCATTCTGTCATTTTTGAGATTGCATCCAAGTACTGCATTTCGGACTCTTTTGTTGACCATGATGGCCACTCCATTTCTTCTGAGGGATTCCTGCCCACAGTAGTAGATATAATGGTCATCTGAGTTAAATTCACCCATTCCAGACCATTTCAGTTCGCTGATTCCTAGAATGTCGACATTCACTCATGCCATCTCTTGTTTGACCACTTCCAATTTGCCTCAATTCATGGACCTGACATTCCAGGTTCCTATGCAATATTGCTCTTTACAGCATCGGACCTTGCTTCTATCACCAGTCACATCCACAGCTGGGTATTCTTTTGCTTTGGCTCCATCCCTTCATTCTTTCTGGAGTTATTTCTCCACTGATCTCCAGTAGCATATTGGGCACCTACTGACCTGGGGAGTTTCTCTTTCAGTATCCTATCATTTTGCTTTTTCATAGTGTTCATGGGGTTCTCAAGGCAAGAATACTGGAATGGTTTGCCATTCCCTTCTCCAGTGGGCCACATTCTGTCAGATCTCTCCACCATGACCTGCCCATCTTGGGTTGCCCCATGTGCATGGCTTAGTTTCATTGAATTAGACAAGGCTGTGGTCCTAGTGTGATTAGATTGACTAGTTTTCTGTGAGTATGGTTTCAGTGTGTCTGCCCTCTGATGACCTCTTGCAACACCTACCATCTTACTTGGGTTTCTTTTACCTTGGACGTGGGGTATCTCTTCACGGCTGCTCCAGCAGAGCACAGCCATTGCTCCTTACCTTGGACGAGGGTAATTCTCCAAGCCAGGCTTCAGCAATATGTGAACCATGAACTTCCTGATGTTCAAGCTGGTTTTAGAAAAGGCAGAGGAACCAGAGAGCAAATTGCCAACATCCGCTGGATCATCGAAAAAGCAAGAGAGTTCCAGAAAAGCATCTATTTCTGCTTTATTGACTATGCCAAAGCCTTTGACTGTGTGGATCACAATAAACTGTGGAAAATTCTGAAAAAGATGGGAATACCAGACCACCTGACCTGCCTCTTGAGAAATGTGTATGCAGGTCAGGAAGCAACAGTTAGAACTGGACATGGAACAACAGACTGGTTCCAAATAGGAAAAGGAGTTCGTCAAGGCTGTATATTGTCACCCTGTTTATTTAACTTATATGCAGAGTACATCATGAGAAACGCTGGACTGGAAGAAACACAAGCTGGAATCAAGATTAGCGGGAGAAATATCAATAACCTCAGATATGCAGATGACACCACCCTTATGGCAGAAAGTGAAGAGGAACTCAAAAGCTTCTTGATGAAAGTGAAAGTGGAGAGTGAAAAAGTTGGCTTAAAGCTCAACATTCAGAAAACGAAGATCATGGCATCCGGTCCCATCACTTCATGGGAAATAGATGGGGAAACAGTGAAAACAGTGTCAGACTTTATTTTTGGGGGCTCCAAAATCACTGCAGATGGTGACTGCAGCCATGAAATTAAAAGACGCTTACTCCTTGGAAGGAAAGTTATGACCAACCTAGATAGCATATTCAAAAGCAGAGACATTACTTTGCCAACAAAGGTCCGTCTAGTCAAGGCTATGGTTTTTCCTATGGTCATGTATGGATGTGAGAGTTGGACTGTGAAGAAGGCTGAGCGCCGAAGAATTGATGCTTTTGAACTGTGGTGTTGGAGAAGACTCTTGAGAGTCCCTTGGACTGCAAGGAGATCCAACCAGTCCATTCTGAAGGAGATCAGCCCTGGGATTTCTTTGGAAGGAATGATGCTAAAGCTGAAACTCCAGTACTTTGGCCACCTCATGTGAAGAGTTGACTCATTGGAAAAGACTCTGATGCTGGGAGGGATTGGGGGCAAGAGGAGATGGGGACAACAGACGATGAGATGGCTGGATGGCATCACTGACTCAATGGACGTGAGTCTGAGTGAACTTCGGGAGTTGGTGATGGACAGGGAGGCCTGGTGTGCTGCGATTCATGGGGTCGCAAAGAGTCAGACCATGACTGAGCGACTGATCTGATTTATGTCTATGTGATATTTTTGTTTATGACTACATGGGTATTTGTGTTTATGTCTCTTTGGGTGTTTGTGTTTATGTCTATATAGTATTTAAGATGGAGAAGGAAATGTTACCCCACTCCAGTACTCTTGCCTGGAAAATCCCATGGATGGAGGAGCCTGGAAGGCTGTAGTCCATGGGGTTGCTGAGGGTCGGACACGACTGAGCGACTTCATTTTCACTTTTCACTTTCATGCACTGGAGAAGGAAATGGCAACCCACTCCAGTGTTATTGCCTGGAGAATCCCAGGGACGGGGGAGCCTGGTAGGCTGCTGTCTATGGGGTTGCACAGAGTCGGACATGACTGAAGCGACTTAGCAGCAGCAGCAGCAGCAGTATTTAAGAAGAGGCCAAGAAGGCTATACCAATGTGTGGGTGGCTCACAGAAGTGGGCTTATCAAGGACCAGGTGAGATTTTACTGTTTATGTTGCTAGACTTTTAACAACAAGTACTTTTTTTTTGTAATAAACATTGAATGTGGTAAATGCCTGTATCCTTTATCTCCCTCCAGGAAGGCTTATAAGATATAAAATAATGTATATAACGCCTATCCTAGCCCATTAAAAAACAGTCTGCTTGAAATGCATGGAGTGAAAATAATCCAGAAGTGGAGGAATCTGTTAGCTGAGAAATTTCCATAAGCACTCCAAGTACTTTGACACAAGAAAGGTAGGTTTTGGCTGATTCTTAGGCCTGTCTTCTGAGGGGGTAGTTGATGTGCTCAAAAATGGGAGAGGGCTCAAACACTTTGCTTTGCAGGCTAAGAACTGTTTCTCGAAGAATGGTCAAGTCCTTTTGAATTCATATGCACTCTGAATTGCCTTAATTGTCAGAATATTTCCTAGGTAACAGAAGGTCTGAAGGGATATACAAGGTCTGAGCAGAGTAACATAAATCATCTGAGAAAATATTTCCATTAATTTATGCTGGCCTGGTGAATCATCTTCCTCCAGTCAAAATGGGCCAAGAGTCAGATCCATTGGTTTTGGCCGCATCTGACTCTCTTGAACCATCTCTGTCTTCACTTCTGTGATGCCTCGTTTGCCTGTTTCCATATATCTCCTCCTATTTCTTCTTCCATACAGATTAGATTTTCATTTTCTTTTTATACTGTTACTTGTTTTCATGGTCATACCTCTGTTTTCAATTCTTAGAGAAACTGATGAATACCAACATACATGTGAGGAAGGGTTAAAAGAAGGAAAAGCTAAAGAAAAGTGCCTTAGTAGAAATGGCAAAAATGATAGCTGGGACTATTCTGTGTCTATGCTGATGGCCACTAAATCAGTATGTCCAGCTCAGATCTTTCCTCCAAGTTTCAGACCCACAGAACCATCCAAAGTCTCCTCTTTTCTTTATCCGGAAACAGCAGACACTGCAGACACAGCCAATGAAGGTGGAATTCAGTCACCTTTGTTCTGGTCTTCCTCATCTCTGCTTCTCTCTTCCCTCTCCCACCAAAACCCGTCTCTAATTCCACAATGCAGATCAGATTAAAAGGCATCGTCATCCGCCCGGTGGTCCAAACCAGATGTGAGTCATTGTCCTTTCTCTTGCCTCTGAGATCCAGTCATCCCTTTCAATCACTCTGGAATCTGTTCTCTTCTCTCCTGCACCTAGCTACACCCTCGTCTAGGCTCCAGTTATTCCCCCCGCATTGCTGTGGGAGCTTCCTGACTCATCCCAATGTCTTAGCCTTCATTCTTCAACATTCCTTTCTCCACCTTGCAGTCACCGTTGTGATTTTTCTCAAAAGTAAGCATGTTATTTCCTTGCTTAAAATCCTCAGTGGATTTCCATTCTCTGGGAATAACAGGACAATCCAAGCAACATGTTATAAAACAAGGCCCTTCTTTTTTTAATTAATTTTTTTTGGCATATGGTTGCTTTACAGTGTTGTGTTAGTTTCTGCTGTACAGCAAAGTGGATCAGCCATATGTTTACATATCTCCCCTCTTTTTTGGATTGCCTTCCCATTTAGGTGACCTCAGAGCATGGAGTAGAGTTCCCTGTGCTATGAGTAGGTTCTCATTCATTATCTATTTTTCACATTGTATCAATAGTGTATTTATGTCTGTCCCAATCTCCCAATTCATCCTACCCCTCCTTCCCTGCTTGATATTCATACATTTGTTTTCTATATCTGTGTATGTCTTTGTTTTGCAACTAAGTTCATCTGTACCATTTTTCTAGATTCCACACATATGTTAATATACAATATTTGTTTTTCTCCTTCTGACTTCACTCTGACAGTCTCTAGGTTTATACACATCTCTACAAATGACCCAATTCCATTCCTTTTTAATGGCTGACTAATGTTCCATTGTATATATGTACCACGTCTTGTTTATCCATTCATTTGTTGATGGGCATCTAGATTTCTTCCATGTCCTAGCTATTGTAAACAGTGGGCTGCAATGAACATTGAGTTGCACATATCTTTCTGAATTATGGTTTTCTCTGGGTATATGCCCAGAAGTAGGATCGCTTGGTCGTATGGTAGTTCTATTACAAGACCCTCCTTGATCAAGCCTTTGTTTGTATCCTAGGCCTTAACCCTTAGCATCTTCACACTCTAATGTCCCAGTAGCATTAATGTCATTCACTTCCCACCACCTTTGGCCTCTGCTTCTCATAGAGTCTGCTCCCAAGTCTAGGGCAGGCATCCTTGCTCTTTTTCAATAGTAGTACTTACTCTATCTGATCATAATCAGTCCTTTATGTGTCTGACACCCACCTCTGAAGTTCATGTTCTGTTTTTTCCCTTTGCAGTGTCACATCCCTATTGTCCAGAAAGAATGCCTGGCCTTTGGCCAACATTCAAGACATTTTTATTGAATAAATAAATCAATAGAGAAATATGATCAAATTCTTACTTTTCCATGACCACCCTTCTCTTTCTGATGGTCATTATAATAATGCAATTTTAATTCTATATTTACATAAATTGCATTATATACATGTGTATATGTGTATAAGTAGATGTACACATATATACACACAGTTTTCTGATCATGTATAAAGTTGGGTTCCTCTGTCTCTTTTTTATCTCTAAACCAGAAGATTAATTTTGTTGCAAGAGTTTGAAACTATATAATCATTTACTCTTTGGGTCTCTTTTCATTATATAGGTTAGATTCTGGTTATTTCTTTAAATGATCTCAAGCAAGAATCAGCTTGTTTGCCCACAGCAAGGACCTGCTTGAGTATAGGAGAGAGCTGAGTTTGATTTCAATGATGTTGTTGTTCAGTCGCTAAGTTGTGCCTGACTTTTTGCTACCCCCATGGACTTCAGCATCCAGGCTTCCCTATCCCTCACCATCTGCCTGCGCTGCTCAAACTCATGTCCATTCAGTCTGTGATTAACCCAAATGTTACAAACTAGCTTCATTTTAAAACACTGGTTATTAGGACTCCATGCTTCCACTGCAGGGGGCACAGGTTTGACCCCTGGTCGGGGAGCTAACATCCTGCAAGCTCTGTGACCAGGAAAAAAAAACAAACACCTTTCACCAAATAGGTAAATACGTTTTTTAAAAATGTTTTGTAAAATATTTGCTCAAGAGGGAAGGGATATATGTATACTTACAGCTGATTCACATTGTATGGCAGAAACCAACACTACATTGTTAAGCAATTATCCTCCAATTGCAAATTTTTAAAAATGTGAGAGTGTCTTTAAACACAGCCATTGAAAAATAAAAAACCCACCATATTGTTTTTTGAAGCCTTGAATTAAAGGTTCTATGTGTTACCTGATGTCTTTGCCATATATAACTTGGGGACACCTACTTTAGGAAATGCCTCCATCCTCCTTCCCCCACTGAAGCCCAGGCGGGTAGCCGTGCTCTGATGCAGCCTTTTGTGCTGTTGGTTCAGAGGGCTTCTATTGCCAGATGACCTTTCTGCTCAATAGATCTGCTTCCCATTGAGCTAGGCTCCTCTATTTGTTCTTTCTTGGTATTACCTTGACACAACAGCCAATTCTCTTCTGTTTGAATCAGAAGCAGCTTCATATTTTTGTTTACTGGGTTTTTTTTTTCCCTTGTAGTTTTGTCGTGAGGCATTCACCATTCTCCTCTCCATCACCAAGAGAATAAATAATTTATATAACCCACTCTGATTTCCAAACAACAATGCAGAATGAAGGACTCTGAGCAAAGCCTCAGAGTTTCTAAGGCCCTGAGTATGTTAGAGTTTCTATCTCTCACTTTTTCCCCAAATGAATCATTGAGTTCTCATTGGTCATTTCATTATCAGGAAAATCAGATTGTTCTTTTGAGCAGATACCAGACTATGAAATAAAGTGATAGTCATTCAAAGGGAGCAGATCGAAACCTTTTTTCTACAAAGATTAATAGGACACACTCTCATCAGGAACAGAAGCTTCTTCATGATTTTCAAGGGTTCCAATTGAAAGGGGTGAGAGCAGGATGGCAGGAAAGGGGAAGTTTAAAAAAAGAATCAATCAAAAGATCAAGAATTTCTCTTCTCTCTCAAGGTAACACACTTTTTTACGTATTAATCATCACTTTCCAAAGCTTTATAAAGAGTACTTAGGATAATTAAGGTCTTCCCTTGTGGCTCAGATGATGAAGAAGTCACCTGCAATGCAGGAGACCTGGGTTCAATCCCTGGGTTGGGAAGAGCCCCTGGAAAAGGAATGGCTTCCCACTCCAGTATTCTGGCCTGGAGAATTCCATGGACAGAGGAGCCTGGAAGTCAGAATTCTCTGGTGGCTCAGATGGTAAAGAATCTGCCTACAATGTGGGAGACCTGGGTTTGCTCTTTGGGTTGGGAAGATCCCCTGGAGGAGGGCATGGCAACCCACTTCAGTATTCTTTCTTGGAGAATCCCCATGGACAGAGGAGCCTGGTGGGCTTGCAATTCATGGGGTGACAAAGAGTCAGACATAACTGAGCAACTAAGCACAGCACAAGATAATTTAATGATACAGGACAGAAATCACCTCTTTTTCATTTAAACATAGAATTCATTGACAATTTACAGTGGTGTTTTTGAGTGTGTTCTCTGATCACTGGCCTAAGAATTCTTGGACAAATTATTGTTTGTCCAAGAAATGCAGATCCTTGGAACCATCCCACACCCTTAGAATCTGCATCTCCATGATGGACCATCTTCATTTAATTTTTGATCTTCTCTCACTATGATTTCTGTACACAGAATTGTTTGAGGAGAGCTCAGAGAATCAAAGAACATTTGAAAATCAGGATGGGAGTGTTGGAAATCATGGCTGGACCCTTCTTCTGAGACGAGTGTAAAACTCATCTCAAGTTGGCTTGTGTCAAGGTTCACATTCCTGGGGGAGAGGACCACAGAGGATCTTTTCAGGCCAGAATAGGGGAAAACTTGACAGACTCCTGTCAAGCCAGCATACAATAGAGGAAGAGAATTTCCAAAGGAAACTCTATTTGTTTCTGGAAAAGAGAATACATCCGAGATGGCAGAAACCACAGATGATCTTTACACATACAAAGAACACGATCATGATTTTCTTAATGAACCACACTTTCCTGTGGTTAAATCTTAGAAAGTAAAGCTTGAACATCTTCAAGCTTAGCAGTGATGATGTTTCTGAGTTATATAAACGGGGATTATGGACCAGGTAGTTAATGGCAACTGGAGTTTGTAGGAAAAATCCAGAATTGCCTTTCCAGTAGAATCAGTGCTTGATAAAAACTTGTCAAGAGTAAAGGCCTGTAATTGTCTATTTCTGTACATCTCTGGTTTTGTTATTAAATTTGTTACTAACTTAAAAGAGTAAAGACCAATATTTGAATTGATCTAAGTAACTAATAATGACAGTAAAGATTTTATTCAGACATTCTATAAATATTGACAACTTATTGAATTATAATATTGAATTACCATTGAAGTTTATAGAATCAGTTAACACTGAAGACTCTATCAATAAAAGAGCTAACATAAATAACATAAATATCATATTATCTCCTTCTAAGGTACAGCTTTTATTGCTTGATTGGTTCATGCCATTAGTTTGTCCTTGTGTATCACTGACCTTACTGGAACCGTTGGATCTGAGCAGACACAGTTCTGGTAAATGTCTACCATGAGAGATATAATGTGGATGTCGTACTTCTAGAAAGTTCTTTTTGGGATTTTTACTGACCTCTCATTGTGAAATCATTGTAGATGCCACAGAAAGAAATAGGATATCCTATGGGCAACGGTGTGTGGTGGGCCACACTGACAGCTTTCCTTAAAAAGGAAATTGGTGAAGTAAATTTACCTATCCATTTATTTTGATGAAAATAAATTTCAGTTCTAAAAAAATAGAGAAGGGAGCGAGGCGCCCTAAAGTGTAAAGGAATAAGAAAGATTAATGCATAAATGCGGAATCTTGAAAAATGGTACAGATGAACCTCTCTGCAGGGCAGGAATAGAGACGCAGACATAGAGACTGGACATGTGGACACAGGGTGGGCAAGGGAAAGATGGAATAAATTGGGAGGTTAGGACTGATATACACACCCTACCATGTGTAAAATAGGTAGCTAGGGGGAAGCTGCTGTAAAGCACAGGGAGCTCAGCTCAGTGCACTGGGATGACCTAGATGGGTGGAATGGCGGGGAGGAAGTTCCAAGAGCAGGGGATATACGTACATATAGCCAATTCACTTTGTTGTACAGCAGAAACCAACACAAAAAAATTTCTACTCTGCAGATTTGAATAAGACAGCAATACAAACAGACCTTAGAACTTGTGATCTTGTATTTGAGCACTCTCAGCAAAGTTTGCCTATTAATTTTTGTCTGAAGGTGGGTGCAGAGGTCAAAGCTTCCACCAGTCATGACCTCTCTTCCTTTGGGATCACAAACATTCTAAAAGAGAAATCTGTGTACTTTTTATTTTATAGGGCAGATCTCCACTTCAGTTAAATTATCCTGATTTAAAAATGTATTCTTTTAAGGCACTCTGATCAATCCCTCTTGAAAAAACCAATTTCATAGAACTTTCATTTCTGAACTATGATTATAATGTACTCATTACCATTTAAAAATAATAGAATTATTATTTCTACAGCCCAAGAAGCACTAAAAGTTTTGAAATGAATCTCTACTTCAAAGGGAAAAGCCATCACTGCTGGAGGGTACTCCTCTGATTTTTCTTGTCTGCTCCTTTATTGCACTATTTTTTTTTCCATTGAACTTGACTCTTGAGCCATGATTGGCAGGATAATCAGATTAAAGAATACTCTTAAAAGACCCTGATTTGGGTTCTGTTTACCTTACAGCTTCATGAAACATGAGATGACAATTTGACTTTTTTTCTGAGTTGATTGGATAGTTTATATTTACTCTACCTTTTTAAGTCCTTGATGAGACTGGCACTTCTCCATGGCATTTTATGTGCTCATTAAGTCGCTGAGGATTTCTTTCTATCATCTCTGCTCCATTACTACCTACAGAAAATGGCATTCATTTAGAACTGGTACAGTTTCATCTATGGTTAGATTTCAGGGTATAGGTCATAGTTAACTGCTAGAGCTCTGAAGGGTCAGATGTAAGTACTGATGTGCCATCTAAACACCAGCTTTCAGAATGTATTTTCCAACATTATCCTGTTAATGCTAGTAGTTCTTCATGAAGGGGAGAGATTAGCCTCAATCAGGCAATAGATATGACATGTGTTTTTGAAGATCAGCTCTTAGGAACTGATGGAAGGGCATGCAGAGAGAAGATTTCTCATAGTAAATGAATTGCTGCATGAGGAAAATAAAGTCTGTTCATCTTCTCCCACGCAAGAATGGTTTTTCAGTGTTACTTATTTTAAGTAATGGCTCTGCTTTTTGTAAAACCTGGACTAACATAATAAGTGTTTTTATTAATGGCTTCTAAAAATTACTGTGCAGCCCAAGTAAACTCAAGATTTTAAATTTCAGAGTAAAGCTTCCCCATCAGCTTTTATTAGTAGTAATATGAACTGATTTCTCTGATTTCAAAGTATGGGACTTAATTGCAACCAAAGTATGAGACTTTGTTCAGATTAAGTCAAGAACTTATGATTCAACTTTTCTTCATTCCTGGCCAATCCTCCATAAGTGTCATTAAGTCAGAGTTTTAAAATATATTTCATAGTCATTCCAAATAATAACTAATCATAAATACAGAACATTACTGTTCCATGCATTACTTTCAGATTCATATAAAATATTCGAATGGTTGCATACTTAGGGCAAAAAAACAATGAACTCAGACAATTTCATATTAACTTAATCTTAGAAGCAAAGAGTGAACCGGATATAAACAATATAAAGTGAAAGACAGTGAAAGTGAAGTTGCTCAGTTATGTCCAACTCTTTGCAACTCCATGGTCTGTAGCCTACTAGGCTCCTCTGTCTGTGGGATTTTCTAGGCAAGAATGCTGGAGTGGGTTGCCATTTCCTTCTCCAGGGGATCTTCTCGACTCAGGGATAGAACGTAGGTCTCCCGCATTGTAGGCAGATGCTTTACCGTCTGAACCACCAGGGAAGTCACGAACAATATAAAGAAGTGAATAATTATGTCAGCTTATTAGAAATGTCAATCACATCCTTGCCAGCCTGTAGCCTTTGATGTTGTGAAATTGCTGAACTCATTGTTCCTGCCACAGGGCAGCCCTCTGTGACCCACGTGAACTATACTCTCTCCCACCCCACCCCAATGGGCAGCCAAAATGTGTTGGATCAAGATAAAAGTTTGGCTTAGAAATTTGAGTGGGGAAGACACAGATTCAGTTAGCATTGGAAGCAAGAGCTGAAAAATTGTTGTGCATGAGAGTCATAGTCATTTGGACTCAGGGCCAAGCCAACATTTTGAGTATAAGTATTGGGTTGGCCAAAAAGTTCATTTGAGTTTTTCCATAACATGAACAACTCAAACATTTTGGTAAACCCAGTAATATAAGGAGACAGAAGCTATGTGATGAAAAGTGTGTGTGTGTGTGTGTGTGTCTGGAGGCATGAGTTTGAAGATGTGAAATGGCTCCTAGCCTTTCTGAAAGTCTGATTGTTCAGCTTTTCTGAGTTCCTACAAATATGTATCCTTTAATCAAGACCCCACCTCTTGGGGGCATGGTGGGGGCTTTAGTGATCTCTGCCCATTGTTCAGCTTTTCTGAGTTCCTACAAATATGTATCCTTTAATCAAGACCCCACCTCTTGGGGGCACAGCAGGGGCTTTAGTGATCTCTGCCCTTTTCAACCAAACAAAGCAAGGAAAAAACATAATCAACCAAGGAGACAAGAGTGAATGCCAAATCTTAGCATAAACTTACATAAGGATGTATTATATAAGGGAGAGATGAAATGTATATATAGCAGTTCATAAAACAGGTGATAATTAAAGTGTGGTATCTCATGCACTATAAAATTAAACATTTAATTTTTAGCTTTATGTTTAGGTTTATTCATTTGTTCAATATTTATCTAGTGCCTAGCACCTACCAGATTCTGTTATTTATGGGGCACATAAAGATAAATCAAATAATCCCTTTCCTCAAGGAATTTATATTAATAGTATTTATAGTAATTAATAGTGTACATATATAATTATAGTACTCATATAATTTGCATTGTATTATATAATTATAGTGATTAATAGTGTATGACACTAATAGTATATAACATAGACTAAAACAACATCTCTTCCAATGAAAAAAATCTTACTGTTTTTGAATCCCCAAACTGTTATCCTCATTTAGACAGATCTTCTGTGGGCATTTGTCTGGGAACCAGTTTCCTATAACCAGTTATAATGTGGCTATTTATGCATAAGTTTTGGCGCAAATCCTGGATCTAAGTGCGTAGCCTGAGTCCTGTTCAGAAATAGATATTTTCTGGCAAATGTAAAGATTTGTGTATTCACATATCTAATTAGAAGGAAATGATTGTTCTTAATATGACAGTCGCTGCTTAGATTAATTTCAAGCCTAATCATAGAAGTGCTACACATGCAACCAAAGAGAGGCAGGATTTGGATTACGACTTGATGTGGGAAGAAATAAGAAGCTATCTTATCCATTGTAAATTTACCCTGATGTGAACAGAGGCACTCAAGCTTAGACAGTTTGGCAGCTTAGACAGTTGGATTCAGATGGGGAAAGTCGGGAGGACCACACTCTCAGATATTCTCAAGATGACGTAGTAAGAGGATAAAAGTCTGAGCAATGGTGGCTGTTGGCAGAAGGGAGAAAAGAAATATAAAGAGGGTGATCCTAGCTTCTTTTATTTTTACTCATAAAACATGGTTTATTTATTTTTAAGATTTTTTAATGTGGACCATTTTAAAAGTCTTTATTGAATTTGTTACAATATTGTTTGCTTTTTTAAAAAACTATTTCGGTTTTTTTTGGCTGCGAGGCATGTGGGATCTTAACGCCCCGACCAGGGATCAAATTCACAAGGACCCTGCAGTGGAAGGTGAAATCTTAACCGCTGGGCCACCAGGGAAGTCCCCAGTCATGGTTTACTTAAATGGAATTGCATTTATAATAAAGGATAGAAAATGGTTAAGGTAGCCAAAGATAGTCACTCTGCTTTTCACAACATATTTTGGGTTAATTGCTTCTGGAAATTCTTAATTAAAAATTTTTCTGTTAAATTTGGGTTAAAATGGAGGATGCTTGCAAAGCTCATGAATTCTCACTGTAGCCATTCCTTCACCTTTTTTCTTATTGAGGACATTTTAACTGAGTTGGTTGGCCAAATTAATGAAATCTGAATGGCCTTAGCTGTGTTTTTGAAAGCTGTCCCAGGGCTGGTACAAACAAACAGTTCTGTTCTTCCTGGAAGAAGTTCAGACAGCCCCTCCCTGACTCTTCCTAATTGCCACTTCTTCCCTTCTCTCCATTGTTTAGTCAGAAAGAGCAAGAAAATGGCTTTGCAACTATTACTGAATGACACAACATTATTGATGAGGCCCTTCAAGGGGGCAGGAAGCTGTGGTTAGCCCCTTGCTTGAAAAGTCATTGTCTTATGACATTTGTCATTTCCTTGCCCTCTCTGCGGCATGCTCTGCTGGGATGTGTCTTTGAAGTTCACTTGGCAGACACTTGTATTATCATTTCAGCCAACATTTTTTGTATATAATATGTCATAGTAGTATATATTAAAATGATGAATATGGTTCTTGCCCTTGAAGAATTTGTCATCCACAAAAGGTCAGGATTTAGCCGATAAGTCATCACAGGACGACCAATTTTTCATAAGTCTCATGACCTATTGACAGAATGTTAGGCAACTTACTAGTAATATTCAGATTGGAAAGACATGGCCAATGGCACAAAAATATGCTTAGAACATGCTGGGATAAATAAATAAATGGTAAAAATATCATAATTCTGGTTGGCTTTTATTGCCTTTCCAAATGATTTTTTCCCAGATATACAAAATATGAATGCAACTGAGATTCTTATGCAATAGTTGGGTATCTATTTGTAAGTGACAAAATTTCCTATTTAATTAAAAATTAAACATTGGAAAAAACACTCAGATTGATCTAAACTAAATACAGAGCTCTTCAAAGTCCTTGGTGTGATACTAAAAGCCCTGACTTGAGCTAAACAAAACAATTCTGACAGCTGTTTCAAATCATCAGAGCCAAGTTTTTATAACTTGTATGTTTCAGTAGTCCATAAATTTATTCATTATAGTATTCAACATAATTAAAAGTAAATATATATATTGCTAACTGGCCTCACTCAAAAAACATGTGTACACATAGATTTGTTTTGAATAGACTCAGGTTTATGTTGAATGATTGAGTCAGTTATTAATTTTGAAGGGCCTTTGTGCAGTGCACAGTCTGTACTGCTGTGTATGGCAGCGTCACCCCCACTTCCTCCATTGCCTGTCATCACTTTTGCAAATCTCAAGTAACTTTCACATGCATGATTTTATTTGATGTTGGCTTCGGCCACATTAGGTAGATATGAAAGTTATTAATATTAGCCTTCCTTTACAATAGAGAAATCTAAGACTCAAACAGCTTTATATATTGATCACACAATAAATACATCATGAAAACCAAGCAAGAACCCTGGAGCAGGTAGATCTCGGGCACTGAACCATTGTGTGCTTTACACTATTCAACATGCTTTACACGTAATTTCATAAAACGCTCACAAAAACTCTGTGGCGTTGGTATAACTGGAGTCTTTGTGGATAAGGACACAGGTCCAATATAGTTAATTACTTTGTGCTAGTTTCCATATTTTGTAAATGCAGGTGTCGGAATTCAACCCTGGTCTGACTCCAAGTCTTAGCTCTTTCTGCCATGCTTGAGTCTGATTGTTAGATGGTAGATGTGTCCTTATGAAGTAATACTCATCAGTGTTGGGTAGCTGGAGTTTAGGAAAAAGCACTGCTTAATAAGAGAAAACTGCCTATGGAGGATATGCTACAGAAGATACTGCTTGCATTTTTAACAGAATAGGACATAAAGTGGTAATACTTTCAAGAGGGAGAACCACTTACTTGTCAGCCTGTGCTAACTGAGCATCTATTAAATGCCAGGCAGCCACTGGGGTGCAATGTGAGAAATGACTCTGAAAGTCAAAGCACTTACTCTCAAGGGGATCACTGTCTAATAAGATTACTAAAGGGCCTGTATGTGAAAGCTACAGCTACTCAGTCATCTCCAAAAACCTCTTTCAGGAGGGGCTCACTTAGTGAATTCACTGAAGAAACACTCACAGATTTGGAACTTCTGTTCCATTCTCTCCACTAATTCCAGTGGATACATGTAATAACATATCTTGTTTCCCCAAAGCAGAGTCTGAGACAAGGATTCAGTGTACGCAATCTATTGGGCTGGTGGTCTCTGGGAGATAAGGAATGAGGAAAACCAATATTAAAGGTCATTATCAGCCTTCCCTGGTGATCCAATGGTTAATAATCTACCTGCTAATGAAGGGAACAAAGGTTCCATCCCTGGTCACGGAAGATCCCACATGCTGTGGAGCAGCTAAGCCCACACTCTGCAACTACTGAAGCCTGTAGGCAGCAGCGAAGACCCAGTGCAGCCAAAAATAAATTTAAGAACATTTTTACAGATCATTATCAAGGTTGTGGGCAAAGGGGACTAGATTCCACCAGCTTCCCTGAGAACTGTACCAAAACCTCCCAGAATTGTCACTCTCAGGCTGATGGCAGTCAGGAACATGTGTTCACCAGCTCCTGTCCTCTGTTCATTCAGCTGACTCTAGAGGCAGTGAGTCCCCACCCCCAACTTCTGGGCAGGCTGGTGGACTGAGCAGATGTTGGTAGAATTGATGAGTTGAATAGAGTGGGAAGTTGCCTGGCTTGGGCTTGAAGTAGGACTCAGAGTAAATGGCAGCCATGGCTAAAATCAGAGGTGGGTTAAGAGAATGGGATACAACAAATCTGTCTCAGATCTCAGTGGGTGGCAGTACTGGTCAGCTGTTCTTATTGTAACAGAAAGATGGACCAACCAACCAGACAGATGTTGGCATCAGACCATACAAGGTCAGATTTGGGTGCTCCAGTGGTCATTTGTAATTTCCTGTAAATGAAAAGGGTAACAGTCCCTGTCATATAGGTTATTAAGAAGACTCATTAACTCAATGAGATCATGTTTTGTAGAATTCTTAGCAGGAATCTTTGGGGAAGTACAGACCCTGAAAGACCTGTATTAACTGGACCAGGAATTTATTTTTAAGCATTTTTTTCTTTAGTCTAACTTGTTAACACACAGGTCTAACTTGTTAAACACAGTTTATCTGTTTCTGCTCATTAAAATTCTACTAAAAGGTCAGTTAAGAGATTCATCTGCTGGAGTATCTTCCATCTATGGGATATACCTGGTTGGGCACAATAAAACTCAAATCCTTTATTGCAAACATATGCCTGAAAGGAAAATGCTAAGCCATGACAAGAAATAAAAACTTCTCCCATTCTCTCCCTAGAAATTAATCCAGGAGAGTTGGCATGGGAATTGAGATGGGTTGTGAGTTCATATTGATAATTACTTCTATTGTATTCCTCCAAAGCTTCCAAAGGCCACGAGACCTTTGAACATCTTAATTTACTGATGATGAAAATTGCTTGATCATTTTGAGGGCACTTCTGTGTTCTTGGCAGTATGCTTGATCTTTGAAATGGAAAGGGTACAAAGACTTAAAAAAAAAGCCCCACTAATCTCTTGTTTTCAAGAAAGATCTCTCTTACTGAAGGAATTAAATGAGAATGATTGAATTTTAGAGATAATGGAGAACTAGGGAGTACTAAATCACATATTTGGCCCCATTTTTACCACCCAGGGCCAAAATAAGAAATTCACCAGGAAAGGAATTCATTTGGGACTCTTTGAGAAATAATTAGCTAGATAATTAGCTATGTTGGAGACACGGATAAGCATGACTAGCAGAAATCCCATCAAATCCAGGTTTACATGCCCAGGTCCTCACCCAGCTGTGTGTGGTGGTTTGGGATGTGTTGTAGCTGGTGTCTACAGGTGCCCCTCTGCCCTCCACAAGAGCCACGTGGCCAGTACTCACACCCTTGTACTGTCCTTTCCCTCTGAATCTGGACTGGTCCTGTGACTCAGTCCTGACAAGTAAACTATGATTTAAGTAATGCTGTGTGATTTTTAAGGTCAAGAAAGAACCTTTGCATCTCCCCCTGGGGTATCTTGGAATGCTTTGTCATGGGACACTGTCTCTTGGAACCTACATGGCATGCCAGGAGACACTGTAGCCACATGCAGAGGTCACACGTTTTGCTGTGGTCACCGGCCCCAGCTGAGGTCCCAACAGATGGCCAGTGTCATCTGCTAGGCATATGAGTAAGCCATCTGGGATGTCCACCCCAGTCAAGCCTTCAGATGACTCAGCCTCAGCAACCATCCAACCATAACCGCATTGGAGTCCCCAAATGGAAACCCCTCCGCTGAGCCCAATGACCCCACAGAACCTTGAGAGAGAATATTAATTAATTGTTACTTAAGCCATTAAGTTTTGGAATATTGTATGTAACATCAGTAGTTACCTAGCACAGATTATAAATCAATTATTTATCAGATATCAGAATTTTACTTGAGCACATGGTTGTTATAAGACAGTTTAAAGACATGCTTTTCTTTTTTCCTTTGTGGAGTAATGTTGTTGAAATAGCTTTGTGGAGTAATGTTGTTTATCAGTTTCCTCCTGATACTTTTACAGATGAAATTCTTTTTTCATTGAAATGTAGTTGATTTGCAGCATTGTGTTAATTTCTGCTATATAGCAAAGTGACTCAGTTATACATATAATTTTTTCATATTCTTTTCCATTATGAATGGAAAAGAGTGGAGCTCCACTCCACAGCATATTGAATATAACTCCCTGTGTTTATCCATTCTATATATAACAGTTTGCATCTGCTAACCCCAAACTCCCAGTTCACCCCTCCCTCACTTCACCTTCCCCTTGGCACTCCCCAAGTCTGTTCTCTGTGTCTGTGAGTGTGTTTCTGTTTCGTAGATATGTGCGTTTGTGTCATATTTTAGATTCTGCGGGTGAGCAATGTCATGTGGTGTTTGTCCTTCTCTTTCTGACTTACTTGATATAAAAATCTCTGGGTTCATTAATGGCACTGCAAATGGCATTGTTTCATTCTTTTTTTATGGCTGGGTAGCATTCCACTGTGGAGAAGGCAATGGCACCCCACTCCAATACTCTTGCCTGGAAAATCCCATGGACGGAGGAGCCTGGTAGGCTGCAGTCCATGGGGTCAGTAAGAGTCGGACACGACTGAGCGACTGCACTTTCGATTTTCACTTTCACGCATTGGAGAAGGAAATGGCAACCCACTCCAGTGTTCTTGCCTGGAGAATCCCAGGGACGGGGGAGCCTGGTGGGCTGTCATCTCTGGGGTCACACAGAGTCGGACACGACTGAAGCGACTTAGCAGCAGCAGTATTCCACTGTATACATGAACCACATCTTCTTTTTCCATTCATCTGTCAATGGATGTTAAGTTGTTTCCCTTTCTTGGCTATTGTAAATAGTGAACATAGCAGGGCATGTGTCTTTTGAACTGTAGCTTTGTCTGGATATATACCCAGGAGTGGGATTGCTGGATCATGTGGCAACTTTACTACTAGTTTTTTGAGGAACTTCCATATTGTCTTCCGTAGTGGAAGCACCAATTACATTCCCATCAACAATGTAAGAGTGTTTTCTTTTCTCCACATCCTTTTCAGTATTTATTATTTATAGATTTTTTAATGATGGTCATTCTGACTGGTGTGAGGTGATACCTTATTCTCATTTTCTTTTAATTTTTATTTTATATTGGAGTATAGTTGATTAATAATGTTGGGTAAGATTCAAGTGTACAGCAAAGAGATTCAATTATGCATATACATGTATCCTTTTTTCAAATTCTTTTCCTGTTTTGGTGATTACAGTATACTGAGCAGAGTTGCCTGTGCTATACAGTAGGGCCTCACTGGTTATCTATTTTAAATATGAGAGTATGTATGTGTTAATCCCAATTCCCAGTTTATCCCTCCCCCCATCTTTCCCCTTTGATAACCATGAGTTCATTTAAGTCTGTGAATCTGTTTTGTGAAAAAGTTCAGTTGTATCATTTTTTAAAGATTTCACATAGAAGTGATATCATATGATATTTGTCTTTGTCTGACTTTCACTTAGGATGATAATCTTCAGGTCCATCCATGTTGCTGCAGTGGCATTATTTCATTCTTTTAAATGGCTGAATAATACTCCATTGTGTGTGTAGCACGTCGTCTTTATCCATTCATCTGTCAGCGGACATTTAGGTTGCTTCCATGTCTTGGCCATTGTGTATAGTGCTCCAATGAGTACTGGGATGCATCTATCTATTTTGAATTATAGTTTTATCTGGATATATGCCCCGGAGTAGGATTTCTGGATCATATGGTAGTTCTACTTGTAATTTTGACTTGCATTTTTCTGATAATTAGGGTGGTCTAAGTGATGACAACACCTTCTCATAGCCTGTTGGCTAAATAGATGAAATCCTTGAGTGTGCCTTGGACCCTTTTGTAGTCTGGTAAATCCCTAAGAATTATTTCTTGTAACAGTACTTTCAAGTGTGTAATATGAAATTTGTAGAATTACAAGGGAAACTAATCATATAATGATATACTTTTCAAAATATATTAAAAACCAAATCTTTAATATGGTAATATGACTTATTTTTACATATTAAATAATAATAGTGATGATTCTACTGAGAATACTTATGTACTCTCTCTAGATTCTCCCATTAACATTTAATATACTTGTTTTATCACATGTCTATCTAACCAGCCAGCCAGCCTTGCATCATCAAAACATCCTAATGTTTTTACACATGTCGGTGTAAATTACAAAGCAAATTGCAGGTTTCCCCTAAATAACTCAGCATGTATATTATAAACTAGAAGACAGACATACTTCCAGATATCTGGAGTAATTATAATCTGATATGAAAATATCTGTGATTTCTATTGCTGGCGTCAGAGGTACTGCCACCACTACTATGGTTTTTTGCTGACATTCGTAATTGAAAGAAATGCCAAATTTTTGTCTGAAGTTTATTATTGAAAATAAGATGTTAATTTTTCCATTCAAGGTGTTGAACTTCCTAAATTCTACTCATAGGCTCCTTGCGATCTAAGGACCGTAGGTTAAGGAGACTTACTATGTGAAATGTGTAGATAATCTACAAATTAAGTGAAAATTGAAGTCAACTGGGTAAAATAATATAGGTATACTTTAAAATTCAAGTTTTAAATATTCTGACATTCTTACCTTTAGGGTTTTGTAGGGAAATTAATAAATGAAGCTTGGAACACTCCAGAGAGTCACTGAAAAGAAAAAAAAAGGAAGGATTATTGAATTGACATCAACATTAGTTTGCTAGGCCTTCTGTAAGTGCCAAAACCTGGGCATTTTAAAACAGTAAGAAATATATGGACTCATAGTTCTAGAACCTACAAGTTTGAAATCCACATGTCTGCAGGCCATGCTTTCTCTGATGGTTCCGAAGAAGACTCTTTGCGTCTTCTAGTCTTTGGTGTTTGCTAGCGTTTTTGGCATTTTTTGGCTTGGAGATGCATTGCTTCAGTCACATGACTGTCTTCTTCCTGCACGTCATCCATCATCTTCCCTCCATGCATGTCTATCTCTATGTTCAAATTTCCCTTTTCTGTAAGGACAGCAGTCATTTTGGATTAGGGCCTACCCTAATGACCGTGTTTTAACTTGATTACCTCTGTAAAGACCTTATTCTCAAATAAGGTCATATTGTGAAGTATGGGGGGGCGGGTAGAACCTAACCATATCTTTTTAGGGAAATATAATTCAACCCATAACAACATCAGACCATGACGATGCAAAAGAACAAAAGGTTAGTTGTAGTTTGAAATCAAATATTTCTAGTTGGATCTGAAATTAAATGTCTGGAGTTACATGGTCTGGTCTTACTTTTCTACAACTTCCTTCTCCAACACTCAACTTGTGCTGAACATCCCTTTATGAGTTTTAGGAAATATAAACTCTAAAAACACACATCTAAATAGTAATCCCTAGCATTTATGTTTGGAGAAGGCAATGGCAACCCACCCCAGCACTCTTGCCTGGAAAATCCCACGCACGGAGGAGCCTGGTAGGCTGCAGTCCATGGGGTTGTGAAGAGTCAGACACGACTGAGCAACTTCACTTTCACTCTTCACTTTCATGCACTGGAGAAGGAAATGGCAACCCACTCCAGTGTTTTTGCCTGGAGAATCCCAGGGATGGCAGAGCCTGGTGGGCAGCCATCTATGGGGTCGCACAGAGTCGGACACGACTGAAGTGACTTAGCAGCAGCAGCAGCATTTATGTTTTAGTCAAAACACTAAGTTTCACATTGCTTTATCTCTTTCTTGATAGTATTGTATTGTAAAAAAAAAATTGTAACAGAACATTATATTCAAAGGACCATTTTAAAATTCATAATGGAACAGCAACTAATTAGTCAACAACAGCTATTGAGCAACCATGAGTACCGTTTCCCTGAAGAGAAAAAATATAGTAGACCTGTACTAAGTCCTTAAGGAGTTCTAGCATCATAAGACAAATGAGATTTACACACACACACACAGACTTGCAGGGAAAATTTTCATCTAAAAAATCCTTGTATCTCTACTCCTGTGTCTGTTTTAATTTTTCTTCAGATTTTAAATGGGGGAGATTTTTTAGCTCATATCTATCATTTTAATTGGAAATCAGAGTTTTTAAAAATTTGTTATTGATTTATACTAACTCAACCAAAATCATTTGAAATCCACTTCATAAGGTAGTTGTTTTGAGTAAGATCAAAAAGATAACATACTTAGCACGTTTTCAATAAATGTCAGCAATTATTATTGACATACCTATTGAAGGTCTAGCACAGAGTCCCAGGCAGGCCCTTGGCTTGCTGCACTGATATTTGTGTGGGTAACTGTATAGACCCACTTGAGCTATTTTGTACTTTACAAAAATTTGACCCAAAGTATTTCTTATGAGGAGCCCTATAGCATCGTTATTTTCAAAATGAGTAAGAACCATAATTCCAGAGAATTCTTAGACACTTAAGAGCAACATATGGTCCTTAGAATACACATGCATACACAGAGTTTACTTTTGCTTTCGTTTCCCTTGAGTTTTCTTTACAAGGAAAAACTTTTTTTCTATTTCTTTAATTTTGTATCTATGTGAGACGATGGGTGTCCACTAAAGTCACTGTGGGCATCATTTCATGGTATATGTAAGTTAAATCACTATGCTGTATGTCTTAAAACTTCTTCAGTGTTGTATCCCAATTATATCTCGATAAAACTGTGAGGAAGAAACATTTTAATTCTAAAATATATAGAATAATATATTGGAAAAGATCCAGAGGAAAAAATCCAGATGCCATTTGATTTCACAGAGAGAGGAATTTAAACAGTGTTGCTTCGGCTCAACATATCTTTGTGGAAAGGGATTTAACATCTCTAAATCTTAATTTCTTCCTCTTTAAAGTAATACACTTATTTCCAGGATTATTTGGCATGAGACTATATAAATTCCTTCATGCCATTCCTGCATATAATAGATGCTCAAGAAAAGTGACTTCCAGCAAAGCCCCTTCCATGGACTCCCATGACCTCCATATCTCCATCAAGGTAGTTACCCTGCCAGGAATAAAGTATTTTTTTCTAAATATATATATTTTACTGAGGTATGCTTAAAATGTTTCAGGTGCACAGCAAGGCGATTCAGTTATACATATACACATATGTTGTTTTTGAAATTATTTTCCATTATAGATTATTACAATATATTGACTATAGTTGCCTGTGCTATAGAGTAAACCTTTGTAGCTTAACTATTTTAAAAAAAAATTAGAAATCTAGCATCAGGAATAAAATTTTTGATGAAATGGAAAAATGCTACGCTTTTTTTTTTTTCCTGTACTAATTTAACTTTCCATCAGAGAGAACATTAGAATTTGGAAGAAAACCAAAGTACAGAGTGAAATGGCTGGTTTCACCCTGCTCTGTTTGTATCTGAGCAGCCTCAGGTAGCCAACTTTTCTCCTGTGAGCTAGTTCCCCTGGCAGAACCTTCCAGAATGTTCCAGTCCGGTGAGGAGGACAGCAGCTTTCCAGTCGCTTGGTATGGCTTGCCTGGGGGAGAAGGCAGAGGCCCGCCTGTATAATCCGATTTCGCCAACTCAAACTAATCACTACTGGTAGTAGCAAAATTTAGCCTGGATCTGCTTAGTTAATCTAGATTGACAGGAGGTAAAAAGAAACGGGACACAAGGGCGCAGAAGCGAGGGGAGGGGACCAGCACTGATTTCCAGCCTTGCTCTTGCATCTGGGGCTTCTCATTTGCCCCCCTCTTGGGGCTTCTCTTTTTCTTCTCTTATAAACAAACGCTCCTGGTCGTTAGGAGACCAGCCTCGCACCGAGCCGCCTCACCAACAACAGGTGCACAGGGAGGCTCCGGGCTGCGCAGAGCGATCTCTCCTGGCTGAGGCTGAGCAGAAGGTCCCACCAGGCACAGACTGTACCTGAGACTATGTATTATTTATTGAAACTGAGCTCCGCTTTCTCTTTATCCTCCCGGGCAGCCCTGGAGTCAGGCGCCTCTTAAAATGGATGCCGCCAGCAGCTAACCTACAAAGTCTCCTAAATTCAACTTGCTTTCCCTCTTTTTCTTGCTAAGTAACTGTCAGCCAGCGCGGCCAACCTTTTGTTCACTCTTGGGGAGTCCTTGGGAGTTGCACTTTAGCAGCGAAGGAAGAATTCTTCTGTGCTTTTGGGCGTTTCCACCTGGAATCAAGTTGTGTTTTTTAAGGGGATACTGCACTCTGGATTTTGTCCATTTTGTGGACATAGAGAAGACCCTTATGCAGCAGCGCCTGCCTTCATAGACTGGGTAATTAGAGCAGTGATCTGTGATGTGCGTGTTTACATGCTTAGCCCTGAGAAGAAAAATGGGCTCCCTGAAGGTGATCTTTATTTTTACTTATGATATCTGTGTCTGGCAAACCAGGGAACTTTTTGCATTTGGGTAACAGAGACTTTTGAAATCTACTTCCCTGGATTGTCCATGTTGGTGAAATTGCTGTTGGCCACCTCAGCCCTGCATGTTGCCATGCTAAAGACACCTAAGGGTAAAAATGTCTCTTGGGTAAGTAGACAATGATTTCCTCTCTCTTCAAAATATATCTAAAACAGAAATACTTTGAGAACTTAAAAGACATCTAGGGGTTTCGTGTTTGGGAGAAAGTATTTGCCTTAGAAAATCACAGGAAGATCTTTCTACATGTTAGACAGCCTTTGGCAAAAGCTTGATGGTGTACTTGCTAAAATATAAACTATAGGACATAAACTCTTTACTTGTTTTGGCATTTTTAAGTTGCCTCATAGTCGCATCTACACCCAGAACTTAAAATTTATGAATCCAAATTTATGAATTTAAGATGTTTTTAATCCCAGAATTCTTTAGGTTCGATAAAGAGAGTGTCAATATTATGGAGGGGCATTAAGTCAAATTTTAAAGGTAGCACATGTAGAGTTTACAGTATTGGGGGAAATTGTTCCTTTTGTGTTAGAAACAAGATAGAAATAGGTATTTCTCAATTTCATTCTGACTAATTTCTGTTAATCCATAATGTACATATATAGTGAAAGGTTAACATTCCAGGAATAACAGTATGTTAATCCTAATCAAATTTGACTCCTTAATGTTGTTTCAAATTAGTTTCCTACCAAAAATATAAACTAGATTGAGCTCAAAATAATGAGAATAGTCTGAAAACTTCTAAAAAAGAATGACTATAGTTCCCTGGCTGTCCGATTTCCTGAGCTTGATGCATTAAAATTAACAAATGGATTCCCTTCTACTCTCCCTTCTACTCTACTTCACAAGTTCTCACAGATGAACTGTGTCTCTTACACCAGTGTTTTAGCTGCTGCTCACACCTACAACCCAACCATACTTGTCACAGAATTTGACATATCTGATTATGATTACAGTTTGCTTAACTCAGAAAAAGAAAGGATTCCATCTTTTTGGTTAAAAAATCATTTGTAGTACCTTAACTTGAAATTCACTAATTGGGTTTTTTTTTTTTTTTTTTACATTTTATGACATAGTACAATTGGTCTGAAAACAGTGATTATGATTTTTTTCTATTATGGATATTCTTTAGAATATTTAACAAAGACATGTGTCTTAGTTTAAAACACAGCTCCCAAAATTATCTCCAAAAGTTTACAAACTTTTCCAGGTTATTCATTATTAAAAATTAATATACGTATAGTGGATTCACTCATTGTACACTAGAAATTAACACAATATTGTAAAGCAACTGTAATATCCCAATTAAAAATGAATATTTCTTATCTTGATATTATTGCTTTTGTGGCTTTTTTATCCTTCTCCTTGCCCCCCTTCACAGTATAATCAAGAGAGAAAACTCAAGGACCAGTGAGTTTTCATTCCCTCTCTGTTCAGATGGCTCCAATGGCCAATTCCAGTGCCCATAGGGGCGTCTGCCACTTTCTCCTGGTACATAAACACCGAAGAAAGGAGTAATTTCAGAAGTATATCCCCTCCTTCATCTGCGTAATCCTCCTAAAAGATTAATTCTCCCAAAGCAGTGCCTGCTTAACAGAGTATTTCTGCCAGGAGGACAAAACTTGAAACATTTCAAAAGCTTAGACCACTGTTGGGTTAGGTTCCCTTCAGACTCAATTATGCTAATATTTTTTTAAAAGTTCAAGTCCCTGGCTAGAAGTTTAGAAGCAGTTCTTCTCATAGAGTCAGAATACTTGTATTTTCTTAGGTTAGAATAGACTGTTCCTGGTTTGTTGTATTTGGTGACACAAGTCTCTGTAGCAGAGTTTGTCGAAAGCAAAGTTTACAAATTTTATGAGTGTGACATTACAGAGAATACTGTCATTTGGGAGGTGTGTGTTTTCTGTTCAAGGAATGAATAATCAATGTTTCTGAATATTATAGAATGCCTTTATTTGTAATAGAGGGTGTAGAGAGACAGTTTCAAATGTTGGCCATCACTTCTGTTTCAATCAGTTGTGGTTGTTTTAGGTGGTGAATGACATTTCTCTGAGTCCTTTGACTATTAGGTACGGTGAAATGTACCCGATATACCTGCCTTTGCCATTGCCAGTTTTCATTTAAACATTTGTTTAGACTCGAATTCAAGAAGAGAATAAAATAATTCATCATGTCTCAGACCACATCGTGAACTTTGTGATGGTGAGAATAGGTCATGCATCTCTCCATCCCTGGTTCCTCTAGAGCAGGGGTCCCCAGCCTCTAGGATCCGATGCCTGATGGTGTGAGCTGGAGCTGATGTAATAATAATAGAAATAAAGTACATAATAAATGTAATGTGCTTGAATCTTCCCCAAACCACCCATTCCTGATCCATGGAAAAATTTCTTCCATGAAACAGCGTGCTGGTGCCAGGAAGCTTGGGGACTGTTGCTCTAGAGAATTCCTTAGACATACTTGGCTCAAAGTGATAAATGCAAATACGTATTGCTGAAAATCACAAGCTCAGGGTGAAAGTGATAGTCACTCAGTTGTGTCCGACTCTTTGCAACCCCATGGACTGACTATACAGTTCATGGAATTCTCCAGGTCAGAATACTGGAGTGGGTAGCCTTTCCCTTCTCCAGGGGATCTTCTCAACCCAGGGACAAACCCAGGTCTCCTGCATTGCAGGTGGATTCTTTACCAGCTGAGCCATAAGGGAAGCCCAAGCTCAGGGTGAAACACCACTTTTCTTTTCCAATATCGTGGTATCTGGTCTAGGTGTCTGTTTAAACATGCCTGAGAGGTTTCCTGGCTGTAAGATGAACAAGAGGATGTGTGCTCCATCACTGAATCACGTCCAACTCTTCTGCTACCCCATGGACTGCAGTCCGCCAGACTTACCTGTCCATGGAATTTCCCAGGCAAGAGTACTGAAGTGGGTTGCCATTTCCTTCTCCAATGGATCTTCCCAACCCAGGGACTGAACCTGTGTTTCCTGCTTTGGCAGGCAAATTCTTTACCACTGAACCACCAGGGAAGCCCTAAACAAGTGCATAGTAACTACCTATTATTTCTCTGAGATGCAGTGAGAATTAGCAAGTCCTCTGTATAAGCGTTCAACAATCATTCAACAGATGTTTATCAATTGCTTCTTTTATGATAGTCTCAGCACTGAGTCAACAGTAGCGAGTAAGGTACTTGAAAATCTGTGTCCTCAAAGAGCTGAAATTCTAGTAAAGGGAAACAGGAGATATATGAGTAATGCGTGAGATAGAATACAGTCAAGCAAGAGACATGAACTTATCTACAAAACAGTAACAGACTCACAGATGTACAGAATAGGTTTCTGGTTTCCAAGGGAGATGTGGGAATGGGAAGAAATGAATTGGGAGTTTGAGGTTAGCAGATGCAAATTAGGATATGTATAGGATGGCTAAACAACAAGATCCTACTGTGTAGCACAGCGAACTATTGAACTGGGATAAACCATAAAGGAAAAAAGTATACAAAGAACCACTAAATAGGAATATAAATCACTTGGCTGCACAGTAGAAATTAACATTATATACTTCAGTAAAAAAGTCAAGCAAGAAATGGGTTAGAAATTGCTGATCAGTGGAAGAGGGTGTTGCATGTTGGTTGGTCCAGCTATTTAAGCTAGGGCTTCCCTGGTAGATCAGCTGGTAAAGAATCCGCCTGCGATGTGGAGACCCTGGTTCGATTCCTGGGTTGGGAAGATCCACTGGAGAAGGGAATGGCTACCCACTGAAGAAGGTAGCAGAGTCAGTCACAGGGGAAACAGTAATTGAGCATCTCCAGCAAAGATGTCAGGTGCAAGGTGCAAAGACTGGAGCATGTGAGGAGTGACAAGATGGCCAGTGTGGCTGGACTATGGTTACCTTCTTGAAATTTCCTTGGGTCTCTGTATGCATTTGTCTGTCTATGTAATTGTTTCCCTATGAATTCCAAGGCACACTGACATCCTTCCCTTCCAGTCCCTGGAGAGAT
Source organism: Bos indicus x Bos taurus (assembly GCF_003369695.1). Classification (NCBI taxonomy): domain Eukaryota; kingdom Metazoa; phylum Chordata; class Mammalia; order Artiodactyla; family Bovidae; genus Bos; species Bos indicus x Bos taurus. The sequence goes on along the minus strand of NC_040088.1, from coordinate 50,579,603 downwards.
GGTATGTAAAGGCTTCACAGAACAGTACACCTAGGCACCTGTACAATCAGCAAGGTGATAGCAGCAAGGACAGAGAGAGGACGGGTCATCATGACACACTCATGCTCTACCCATGACCCTTAAGAATCGAGAACTTTCTTATTTTTTAAAGTAATTGAGACAGTCTCACCAACGAGTGTAATGTAACTTTGACATAACAGAAATGAGAATAAATTTTAAAGTAATGTTAATGGATTGAGCCAGGGAATTGGGGAGTAAGGATCCAGATTTAAGGAACACAGCTTTTCCAAGAGCAATTTTTACTTTTTGTGAGGACAGGTATGCAATCCAAAACTTTATCATGGAATCTCTGTGAATTCTTGGACCATAAAAAACTCTTCCAAAGATCTGTTTGGCAGAGTGGGGGACAGGACATGGTCTTGTGGACATTTGTTCCTAAAAGCTGTAGGGACGCCTTAAGGTTGTATAGATCTGACTTTATGTCAGACTGATCTACTTTGTTGAAAAGTCATTTCACCCTCAAAATATAAAAATAACAGATCCCACTTCATGTCCTGTCACTGTGCAGACTGCCTTGCTATACTTTTAATCCTCAAGATCTGAAATCACTCATACTGAGCCGTTTGTTATTCCAAATCTGTGGTCTTATATAAAATAATTGCTCTCTGCATATAGTGTATTTTATTAGTTGTTTTTCCAGTTTTGATTATGTGCCATAATAAACTAATAGAATTCATTTAAAAAATAAAGAATATAAAGAAATTGCTCTCATTTAACCAAGTGCTTGAGATTAAATAAGAACTCAGAACTTTAGGTCTGCTTTCTAAAGATACTTCTAGCAAATGCATTATTATGGGTGTGTTATTCTATTATAAAATTTGTGTTATTAGAAATTGTCTAAAAGACTAACATTAAAACTCAATACACTCTGCACACTTGCTCATTTCTGAAGTTGAAGAGGTGTCCTCCAGGGGAGGAATCCATCACCTTTCTTTGGTTATTGGCTCCGTAGATGTTTCAGCTTATTTCCATGTGGATGTCACTCTCATATTGTCAAGAATCACTGTTCCTCTCGCTTTTAACCTCCCTGATCACTGTAGATATCTGTAGGTCACTGTAGATATCTGCAGGTCACTGTAGATATCTTGATGACTCGAAAGCTGACTTACCTCTCACGATTGTGCTTCATTTGATATATACGTTTCACTGCAGCATCCAGATTATTGGTTTCAGACAATAACAGTTTCTGAAAATATCTAATTTTATCTGTTCCTGCTCTGAACATATACCAGTGTCATCAGAAATAGTATTTCCCTCTTATTTGCTCTCCTCTCTTTCCTTGTTGAAGTATGTTGGAAGGTTTACTAAACTTGTTTCCAGTACTTGTGACGATTTTAATTTTTTCAACTTCACTCACAATTGATAGGAAATCAGGGTGTCTGGTGACAGGGTGTCTGATCAGATAAATTGTTTACTTTTGCTGACAGCTGTTAAGATTCTTCCAGAAATTCATATGTGAGGACAGCTATTTCTTCTTCCAATGAGTATTTTTTTTTTTACTCGATAAAAGGACTCTGTCTGGGCTTGGTAAATACTGATGTACGTTACTTTATAGAGTGAGTCATGGAGCACTAAAAGCTGTGTATCTTATGAAGCCTGCTACTGTTAATTATGTTTTTAATATTAAAAATAACCATATTTTAAAGATAACCATAGTTCTCTAACTTAGAGAGCTCTCATATATTTAAAGGGAGCTGTCATTCACTGTCTCCAAACTAAGCCTTTCCCCTGCTTTCCTGATTCATATTTTTTTAATATAATTGATTCATAATGCTATGTTACTTTCTGCCATTTAGCAAGATGACTCAGTTACACATTTGTGTTCTTTTCCGAGTCTTTTCCATTATGGTTTGTCTCAGGATGCTGAATGTAGTTCCCTGAGCTATATAGTAGGGCCTTGTGTACTCATCCTGCTTCTAACAGTTCGCATCTGCTAATCCCAAACTCTCCATCTTCCCATCCCTGCCCCTCCCGCTTGGCAACCACAAGTCTTTCTCTATGTCTGTGAGTCTGTTTTTCTTTTGTTCAGTTCAGTCAGTCATGTCTGACTCTTTGCAACTCCATGGACTGCAGCGCGCCAGGCTTCCCTGTCCTTCACCATCTCCTGGAGCTTCTTCAAACTTCCATCCATTGAGTCGGTGATGCCATCCGACCGTCTCATCCTCTGTCGCCCCCTTCTCCTCCTGCCATCAATCTTTCCCAGCATGAGGGTCTTTCCAATGAGTTGACTCTTCATATCACCAGGAACAGAAATGAGAAACACACACACACTAGAATGTTACTCAGCTGTGAAAAAGAACGAAATAATGTTTGCAGCAACATGGTTGGACCTAGAGATTCTAATACTAAGTGAAGTAAGCCAGGTATCATATTATTTAGACATATAATTTCTCTCATGTTATTTAGACATAATATATAATTTAGATATAATTATATCTTTTATAATTATAATTATACATATATTTAGATATAATTTCTATCATATCATATTATTTAGACAATCATTATATTATTTAGGCATATATGTCTAAAATACAACAAATGAGCAAATGAACCAATCTACAAAAGAAAATCCTTCATTGGAAGGACTGATGCTGAAGCTGAAATTCTAATACTTTCCCTGGCTTACTTTACTCAGTATGATAATCTCCAGGTCTAACCATGTTGCTGCAAATAATTACTTCATTCTTTTTCATGACTGAGCAACATTCTGTGGTGTGTGTTTGTATATTTCTGTTTCTGATGACATCATATTCTCTCATGCACCAACATCACCAACATGCCTTGTTGACAGTATTCCAAAAATGGAGAAAATACAGGCTTCAGAGACATTCTGAGTTTGAATCTGGTTCTCACACTAACTGTGAGATCTTGGACAAGTTATAACCACCAAGGTTTAGTGTATTCATCTATGAAATGGGGATAATAAAGCTTTTTCCATAGGAGTATTTTTAAAATACTCCTAATATTAGCACTTATATTAGGTGCTAATCATAGTGCTCACTCTTACAAACAATGTGTTCAATTCCAGTTTGCTCCTTTCCTCTGTCCCTTGCTTTCCAGTCCCACTGGTATAGCACTAATTCAGGGATTTCTTTTTTAGTATTTATTTATTTGGCTACACCAGCTCCTAGTTGTGGCATGCAGGATCTTTAATTACAATATGTGAGCTCTTAGTTGTAGTATATAGGATCTATTAATAGTTCCCTGATCAGGAATTGAACCTGGGCCCTCTGCATTGGGAGCACAGAGTCTTAGCCACTGGACCACCAGAGAAGTTCCAGGGATTTCTTATCTTGTCTCTGCTAGACCCTTACCTGTAGCAGTCTTCATATTGAGGGCTAACTTCCAAATTTTCCCTTCTCTAATCCATTCCAAACACTTCTCCTAGTCAACAAGTGCCCCTAAACCCAGATCTTCATCAATTCTCTGTCAGATCAAATCCTTTACAGATTCCTCACCATCCACAGCTAGAGTTAAACATTTCTGAACTCAACTGACTCCTTTCACAAAGAAGACAACTGAGAAGTCTGGAAGCAGGGGTTGGATGAGCCAAAGACTCTCCTGCTTGTTCCTCTGGCTTCTTTCCCGTGGGTTTGAGCCTTAGGTATAGACAAAATGAACTTCCAACTGGTGAAACTTTCTCTTCACATTTGCTGGGAGGACATCCCTGGTCCTTCTGGAGACAATCTGGGAGTGAGGGAGAGGTTCAGCTCCATTTCGAGTGCAGTGCACCATCCTCACATGCAGAGGTTCACCCTGGCTCCAAACATGTTTCCCCTTGGGGTAGCCTCTCTGCCTGAGTATTCCTGAGTCTGAAGATCATGACAGAAGGCCAACAGAATGGTGGATCAGGAAGGGTGAGGAAAATCAAATAATTATCCACAAGTCACTAAGTATTTTTGCTGAAATCTTCCCCCTTTTTCTTTTTAAAGTGGGCCATTTTTAAAGTCTTTATTGAATTTGTTACAATATTGTTTCTGTTTTATGTTTTGGTTTTTTGGCCAAGAGGCATGTGGAATCTTAGCTCCCCAACCAGGCATCAAACCCAGGCCCCCTATGTTAGAAGGCAAAGTCTCAACCACTGGACCACGAGGGAAGTCCCTTCCCCTTTTTCTATTGTGGTGAAGGTTAAAAAACAGAGAGAGTATACACAATCACCTACGTGAAAGATATAATGCAAAATCTAAATGAGAATGCTACATCCAGACTGAATAAGAAGTGTGACATTTCAGGGAGAAGATGTCAGTCTGTATCCTCATTCACCTTCAGTGCCACATCTGAGGCTTTGAGGGCCTAAGAATGAGACGACCAATGAGGAATGGTTCCCTAAAATCAAGAGGTGACATAATTTGCAGTGAGTTACCAAATCCCAATCTGTTCACAGGGATCTGAGTTGGTGCCCCGTAGGGAGATTTTGTTCTGAGTGTCCTGACCTTTGTGCAAGCTGGCTAGGAATAACAGCCTCTGCGAGCAGTAGCCACCTTGATCAGCAAGCATTTCAGAGAAAACATTCCCTTGCAGTCCCACTGTTTTGTGGGACTCCTCCTTATATATAGATAGAAGGTACATGGACGTGATAAGATTGGAGTGGTTACTTCTGCCCTGAGAAAACTGCTGTGTGGGGTTTGGAGGACCCCATGGAGAAATTCAATGGAGGCAAGTTAGGGATGCTACTCTTAGAGAAAAAGCTGGAGAGATCCCAGTGTGAGTGATTTCAAATTAAGTTACTAAATAAATGCTAATCCTGTTTCAAGCATTCATTCACCCTAGGGTGACCAGAAGTCCCATATTAGACCTGTTGGCCCACAATTATTAATAGTGTCTTCTTTCATCCTCAGAAGTGTTCTGGTTTGGCCAACGAATTACATGACCACTCTCATTGTTACAACAGAGTATGAATGAATGATTAAGGTGGAGGGGGTTAGGGAGAAGGACTGGGAAACTGCAAGCTTGAAGGTCAATGTGAGTAGGGAAATGCAGATAGACAGACTAAGCTGATGTCAGACAGGAAGGCATCAGACCTGTGTCTTTGGGCAGGTGAATTAACTTCTTCAGGAATCACTTTCTTTACTTGCAAAATGAAGATCTGTGTACTTACCTCATAAGGTGTGAGGATCACTCTTAAGAATGCAAGGAGTATACATGAAGGAGATGGGTCATGTCATAAGAAAGAGCAGTTAGGCAAGGATTTTACTTGGCTGTTCTACATGAAATTACCTCAGGTGCCAATCTAGATTTCTTAGCCTGACCTTGGAGAATGTCAAGTCTAGTCCGATCTCCATGTAAATTTCTGGTCTGGTTCCCTGCCACTGCTTCTTCTTCCATAGATAGAACCTCAACTTTTCTGAACGCACTTGAAGTATTCACACGTGTGCCTCTGAGTTGACCCCCCACGCCCCTGAAATCTCATCGCTGCTACTTCTGAGCCAAGTTCCAAACTAAGCCTTGTTGGCAAAGGTCATGCAAAGTAAAAAAGATCATTAGAATTACCCTCACTCTTGTGTAAAGGAAGTTTGCATTTATGTCATTCATACTGGCAGAACATACTATAATAAAGTTCAGAATTCTAGGTGTTCATTATGTCATTAATAATTGACACGTTTGAAATGCAAGCAGAATTTCTATGTTTGTTTCATCGGCAATGATATGAGGGCTTCTGGGGAAAAAATTAAGAGGTTATTCAGAAAGAAATTTCCTCCCTTCTTTCTGAGGAGGAAAGTAGGAAGGGACTTCACCTAAGGAATAAGGCTAATCCAAGAAAATGAGACTGTAAGTGAGGAAAGAGCACTATTTCAATTTCATCCTACCAAAAAAAAAAGCAAAAGTTAGATAGAGACTCTCAACATGCAGGGGAAGGTCCCACGCCTTTCATAAAAGGAGGCTCATGAGTTCAGGAGTGCAAACATATCAGTATTCGCCTCACCAGGGAGGTTTGGTATTTTTATCTCAGCAGTTTGCTCGTTTTTCGCTCTTACATAGATGATCTTTATGAACTTCCCAAGTCACGTCAGGAGACTGAAATGAGCTGGCTTCCCTCTACTCGTGTGAAGGGAAGCAGCCAAAGGTGGGTGACAAACTTCATCCTTCTCTTCCTCTGGTGAATCAAGCTCCACACTGTGGATTTACTGAGCCTTGGTCTTTTGCTGAGAAAGGATGTGACTATCTTGCCTTTCCCTGGGCCCAAGAAAAGAACCCAAATTATGCTCTGTTTAAGTGAACGTGGCCACAAAAACAGACTGGGAATAAAAATACTCCCAACTTACCAAAGCAGAAGGAAGAGATGGCATTGACATAGATTCCCCCAAATCAGCAGTATCAGGCGTCCCCACCTGACACAAGAGGAATCAGAATGGAGTTAGAGGTCTGAGATATTGTCACAGTGATCCCTGGAACTTACAGAATTGGTCTGAGTAGTTTGCTGGGGCTTTTGTTACCACAGCGATCTTCTAGCTGCTTGCTCCACATAACCAGAAGCAGCCACAATGAAAGCACACATTTTTATTTATTTTTTTAAATTATTTGATTTACAATGTTGTGTTAATTTCTACTGTACAGCAAATTCATTCAGTTATTCTTTTTTAAATATTCTTTTCTATTATGGTTCATCACAGGATATTGAATGTCGTCCTCTGTGCTATGCAGTAGGACTTCACTGTGGTTAACATCTGCTCACCCCAAACTCCCAGCCCTTCTCTCCTCTGATCCCCTCCCCCTTGGCAACCATGAGCCAGTCCTTTATGTCTGTGAGTCTGTTTCTGTTTCATAGATAAGTTGCTTTGCGTCATTTTAGATTCCACATGTAAGTGATGTCATATGGTGTTTGTTCTTTTTGACTTACTTTACTTAGTATAACAATCATTAGTCCCATCATGTTGCTGCAAATGGCATGATTTTGTTCTTTGTGGCTGAGTAGTATTGCATTGTGCATATGTACCACGTCTTCTTGTTTATCCATACATCTGTTGAGGGACAGTTAAATTATTTCCATTTCCTGGCTATTGTAAGAAGTGCTGCTATGAACATAGGGTGTATCTTTTTGAATTTTAGTTTTGTCCAGGTATATGCCCCAGGAGTAGAATTGCTGGATCATATGGTAATTTTATTCTTAGTCTTTTGAGGAACTTCCATACTATTTTCCATAGTGGAAAGCACAGAACGCACTTAATTTTTCAAATGTAAGCAACATTTTAAACGTGAACCAGGTGTGTGCAGACTTTTCTAGACTGGCAGGTGGATTGCAGCCTCCTGCAGTCTGGCTACACAGATGCAGTCTGCTCTCTTCATCAGCTGTGTTATAGGTCCACACCTGTAAACAGGTGTCCTTCAAACTTTGAGACTTCACGGAGTCTCTCCAGCACCCTTGATCCCATGGCAGACTCATAGTAAAGGAAGTCAGCTCAGCACCTCGTTGGCCACTGCTGTCACTTCCGGAGATGAAGGAACAGACAGAGCTTATTTTTGTTTTTTGTTTTTCCCTAAAGGCTGTGAGGGAGGACAGGCAGAAAAAACAAGGATGTGAAAATATTTGAGAGAAGGAGGGAAAAAAGTCAAGAACAAACACACTTCAGTGCCACCTGTCTCAGATGACACGCTTGCCTCTCTCCATAAGAGCCAGACCTGCAGCCTCAGAAACTTGACAGTTCACACGAGTGTCTTCATTTTCTGCCGCTTTCTTAACCATCCTGGAAAAATACTGTAGAGAGCTGTGCCGGAGGACTGCCTCTAGAGACAGGCTCAACATCTGGGTGCCACTCCAGCTCTGCCTTTGACCTTGGGGGCACTAGTCATTTATCTTCATGAAGACAGTGTTTCTAGTCTGATCCACAGGGGAGAGATCTCTATCCTGCTTGCCTCAGATGGTTCCAGATACCTCTGAGAGAGAGTCTTGACACTATAAAACGTCACAAACATGTTCCTATTTTATGAAAATGAGACTGTAATCCATTCACTTTCGAGAAAAACCACCAGTGTTTCTAAACACAGTTTCAAGTCACGATGGCAGTGAACCAGGGAATTAGAGTCTGTCTTACAGAGTGAAGTGAGTCAGAAGGGGAAAATAAATATCATATATTAATGTATATATGTGGAAACTAGAAAAATGGTACAGAGGAACCTATCTGCAGGGCAGGAATAGAGACACGGATGTAGAGGAATGGACATGTGGGCATGCAGGAACGGTAAGGTGAACTGGGAGATTAGGACTGATATATATATACTACCATGTGTAAAATAGTTAGTGGGAAGCCACTGTATATCTCAGGGAGCTCAGCTTGGTGCTCTGTGGCGATGTAGAGGGCTGGGATATATGTATACTATAGCTGATTCATGTTTCTGTACAGCAGAAACCAACATAACACTGTAAAGCAGTCATACTCCAATGGAAAAAATATTCTGTAGTAACCTTAAAAAATAAAAAACAAAAAAATAGACAGTAGACAAAAATGTATTCTCTCCAATGAGGAATTGAACTCCTCTGACCATCTCAGAGAATGGAGTGTAACCAAAGATAATAAATACATTCATTTCAAATATTGAGTTGAAAAGATGGCTTTCCCCCCAAATTTCCAGGTGAAGGATAAGTCTGGTGCTCATTTTCACTCCATGTTTTTCAGTGTAACCTAAACCTGTTAATATCTATATTCAGCAAAGCTGCCATGGTTGCCTGGCAACCAGGCTTAGTGGGCTAGCAAAGCACCAAAGGAAGAAATCAAATGCAGCTCACAAAACCTTGATTTATGCTTCCGTTGGACAGAAAATTCATCCTCCATGTGTGCTGTGTGGATTGTTATTTTCCAAACATAAGTACATCTTTCAGGATGAAAGTTCAATGCTATTATGAGTTCTAAAATCATGGTCTATTAGTTAACATTTGATATGTACAAAGGAGAAATCTGTCTCTGCTAGTCCTTCGTTAAAACGGAGGTAGTTTTTTTTCTTGTAGGTCACGTTGTACTTTTCACTCTCACTTTTTATTCCTCTGCATAGAAATATATACATTATTCTTGGAATCAGATGTAATGGAAATTGAAGCATCAACATCAGGAAATAGAGGTTTAGGATTAATTACTGCCAAACGTTTATTTTTTAATCTAATACAAGGCAGTCAAAGAGAATAATTCAAATGACTTTTCTTACGGAATTTTTTATACCTTTCCACCTTTATCTATTTTCTTATATTTTTCCCCTATGGAGACTTTATCACCTCTAAAATTGAGACTTTATCATCTCTAATATTGAGAATAAAGAATGGTGTTTGGGCTGTATATCATCTACTTCATGGACTAAGTAGATTATGTGACTGGGAAAGAATTAGGAGTTTGAAGCTCATATTATTGGGATTTCCCTGGTAGTCTGGTAGTTCAGACTTCACCGTCCAGTGCGGGGGACCAAGGTTCGATCCCTCACTGGAGAGCTAAGATTGCACATGTCTTGTGGGCAAAAAAAACAAAATAAAACATAAAACAGAAAGAGTGTTGTAACAAATTCAATAAAGCCTTTACAAATGGAAAAAATAAAATTCATATTATCTATTGTTATCTCTCTTATTTCATAGCTCAGATTTTTAAAATTCAATATTCTGAGGAAAAGTAAATGAAAGGATTCTGAATCAAACCCTTTTTGAAATAAGATTGGAGAATACAATAAAGCAAATAACTGTGATGACTGAAGTGAAGATGTGAAAAAGTCTGACACTGATAGAATGAACTTTTAATATGGGTGGGAATCAGCATAAATCCTCAACATCTTCAGTAAACCTACCTTTTGGTTCCCATGTGATAGGGGAAGCGATTCTTTCATTCCTACTTAGCAGTCAAGCAGTCTTTTATATCTCCTTGACATTCTTTCTTGTATCATTATTTCATGGTTGGTATGAATTATGATTTGTCAAGACAAACTGAAATTCCAGGTTTTATGTAATACCTCCTAGTATGAAAGTGTTGACATCGCTAAAAACTAACAACCCCAACGTGTCAAGCCAGAATATGCTCATGTTTGCCATTCATGACGCCCAGTGCAAGGAGAGAAGAGGGGTGGTGGGGGATTCCTAGGGCATTCTTACATGTTAAGAGGCTACAAATAAAAATGAGATGCTCTCTGGGAGGTAAGACAAGAAACAGGATCTTCTTTGACACCGTACTGTCTAAAGATGGAGAGTTTTCAGGAGGAAGAAGAGAGGTATACACTAGGATCAAAATGACTTTACTCTCAAGGGCATTGGTGGGGCTTCCCTGGTGGTCCAGAGGTTAAGACTCTGCACTTCCAATGCAGGAGGCGTGAGTTCAATCCCTGGTTGGGATCGAAGATCCCACATGCCACGCAGCAAAGGAAAAAAAATGGTGTTGCTTATCACTGGTGATCTTTGAAGAGGAACTTCAAAGGAGTTAGTGACAGTCCAGAAAAACAGCAATGATTTACAAATAATGTGTGGCTGATAAAGGCTAGAAACAAGCAAAATACACCCCACATTGTCCAGAAGGAGGAAGTAAACCACAATCATTGGAAGGGAAGTAAATTGAGGGAAATGTGGGCATATCTGTAGCCAGAGAACATGTTTCCGGAGCAAGTGGAAGACAATGAGACCAAATACAGAGGTCTGGGGTTAACCTTTGAAAGAATTAAGACTATAAAAAGATGCAGAACATGTACATGAATGTGTGAAATTTGCGTGTGTTGTTTATGCTATGAAATTTGAGTTGATATGTCTTATTGACGTGTCAATAAGGTGAGGTAAAATAGTGTTTTTAGAACCTGGAGAAATGCCTCCAAAATCAGTAAATGGACATCATACTTTTATTTCATGATGCTTGTCTTAATTGCAGTTGTGTTCAAGCTATTTATTTCTGATATCCCTCCTCTCTTAAACTGGAGACAAAGATTATATTTTATCTATTTGTTTCACCACTTGAATATAATACTAGTTCCTACCTAGCACAGCAGTGGTTCCCCACAGACATGAGTAGTAAGTACATGTTACACAAATTAAAAGGCAGCAACAGAGGTGGAAAAGGGGGATCACATAATTTGATGTTGTGGATTTAAAAAGATGTAAGGTCACTAAGGAGTGGGCAGTGTTGGGGAAGTGGCAATAAAGCACCTGTCTCTTGATAAAAACATAAAAGATAAAAATGTCCAAATCAGTTATAATAAAAGAAATATGATTAATTCAAACATTGGCTACCCTGAAAATATTTGCCATACCGCAGTATTTTAGATTTTCACATTCCTTGCAGGATCATTATGAAATGGGAAATGCATTTTAAAACTGCAGCTCTGTAGAGGCAGCCATAGGAATTCCTTGGGTAACCGTTGAGTTTTGTCCCAAGGTCACTTTCAACAGCTCATGGGATCTGTTTGTTGGGGTCATAATGCACATGAGTTGGATATGTACCAGCCTCCCCAAAACAACCCCAAATGTGCCAAGCACAAGAGCCAGTGAAGTTACAGAAGGCAGACGGTATGTTGGACACCTCTGGCTCTTGGCAAAATGAGCCATGGGTATGACTTGACAGCTTTTTTGGTGAACAAGTTGTCCCTTTTGTATGAAATGTCATCAACTCACAGATGTGTTTGCTCATGTCAGCCAGAAAATGAAGCACTTTCCAAAATGTCATTTTAACACAAGAGTAATATTTGAACATGAGCTTACTCCAATTCTGATTTGGTTTGGAAGCATTACAGAACTACCTTTCTTTATTTTTAAAGTTGATACCCTGTAAGTGATAGGGTTGTATTTTCCCTCTCATTGTCAACCACTTTTTTTCCCAGTAAAACTAGCATTTTCAGGATTAAAGGAAAACTCTTGTCTGACATGGTCCCCGAATTTTGTAATATTAGATGGTAACTTTCTGGACTATAAGTCTTTTATACTTTTTACAAATAAAAGGGGGAAATGAGAGTGAGTCCTGGATTTTCTAAAAAGAGGGAAAATAGAGGAATATTCAGAAACAGAAAATGTCAAAACATCCCCAGCAGTTACCTTAATACCAGCTGCCAAGAATTTTTACATTGAAGATAGAAGGTGATTAGGAAGTTGTTTTCCCCCAGAATTGGAAGACCGGTGGTTCTGGGTCAGAACCACGTGGGTTTTTCTTCACCCATCCAAGGCCTTGAACATGGTAGACCCTTAAGAAGCTGTTAATTTTATTTGATGCAGGAATTTCTATGTTTCAGAATGGATGCCCCTGAGAGTCTACTGAGAATGAAGCAGGCATCTGTTTTTAATCATGCGTGTAACAAATGGATTATTGATTAGACAATTAGGATCCAGCTAGAGAAGTAATCTAAAATGAACATGCAATTTGCCAGTTTGAGGTAAACAGAACAGTATCTCTAGATCAGTTGTTATATGAAGAAATAGTGGGTTAGCCAAAAAGTTTGTTCAGGTTTTTCTGTAATATGGAAAAATCCAAACGAACTTTTTGGCCAACCCAATATTGTAATAATATTTATTCTCTTCATCTACCTAATGACTCTGGAGTACCTGACGTGGGTCCTGGGGAATATGTGACCAAGTTGTGGCTCTCAAGGAGCTTACATTCTTCTGGGGGCTGGGAAAAGCATGAGAAAAACACACAAATAAATATGCAGGTGGTAAAGACAGAAGAAACAGGGTAAGAAGATTAAAGATGTGACAGGGGGGTCTAGGATGGATTTCTTCTAAGAGTAGTCAGAGAAGGCCTCTCTTGATAAGTTACCATTTGACCACACACATCAACATTTGCTCGAGGAAGCTAGAATTTGATGCATGATTCTGTTAGTATTCCAAAATGAGGGCAGTGTGACTCACCCAAGCCTATTTGTAGAATGCTAAGTTATAAGTTTCTAGTATCTGCTTTATTGTCAGACAGTTTCTTCTAAACTTGGAGTAGTACAGCTCTTTCTTTTTTTCTGTTGGATTTTCAGAAATATGTTTTAAAGCTCAGTCTTGGAAATTCTAGAATTTGCCAGTTATGGTTGGATTTTATAGTTCCTAAACATTTTTTTACCCTCAAATGAAGTCAACTTTCATGGTAATGATTAGGTTTTTACTCTGTGAGCCAAGAAAAACATGCCATAGAACATTTTTTTTTAAGGTTAGATATATAAAATATGTAGGTTATTTTTCCAGTGATCCTTTTCTGAAAGTTTTTCCCTCAACTTTTTATGTTCTTGCACTATATATTTTTTTTTGTACTTCTTTTTTTTTTTTTTTTTATTCTGGCCACAGTGAATGCCGTGGAAGGGAATGTCAAAACAAAATGATATGAATTGAAAAGTAAATGTCTCCCTTCACCCCACAATTCCTCCCTAAATTTTGCTCCTCAGGGAAAACCACTGTTAAGGGTGTTTATAAATTTTAATTCATATAGTAAATACTAGTATAGATTTAAATGTTAAAATTTCTCCCTCATCTAGTAATTTACCAACTCCAGACACTTTGAAAGAAGAGGAATTTGAAACATACGACCTCTTACTTCTCATAACTTCCAGTTTTTGATAGTTGTTTTATTGAATTACACTCTGTTTTGAAACAGGAATTAAGCCTTTAGCATCATTCTATAATACAATTTTTTAATTGAAAACTAATAGCACTTACAAGATCATGATTATGAGAATAGCATTTACATATGGGATCCATGGAGAAGGAAGTTTAATCTAATGTTGGTAAAAGCTGCCTTATCTTCCAGCCAGATTCTCTTATTTTCTTTCAAGTTTCCTCTACGTAGTTCCATTCAGCTGATCATGTGGTTAATGTCACAGGAGATCCTTGTTCTTGGACATTTTTGTGTTGTTTTGCTGGAAAACCTTTGAAAACTAGAAGTTTGTTTATATTCATATATAAATGTATATTTATACTATGCATATTAATTACATATACTTATAGTGTATGTGTGTACTTGCAAAATTTTCTTCCTTTTGATCTTATACTTGACTAATCATTTATCTTGATACGAAATTCTAATTTCAAAATGTATTTTCCCCTCAGAACATTTTTTCACTGTTTGTCTTCAGGGAGGCAGGGTTGCTGATAAGAAACCTATAGTAACCTGATTCTTTTTTTTTCCCTCTCTGGGAGCGTTTCATATTTTACCTTTATTCTTGACTTTCAAGTTATCATCAGGACAAGTCTAGGCTTGAATCTTTTTCACAATCATCCTGTTGAGCACTGGGTAGATTTCAATCTAAGTACATCTATCTTTCTTACATTTTCTTCATTCTCTTAAAAGATAAATGTTGAAACACCAAGAGCGACCCATTTTAACCTCTTCCATATTTTCCATCACTTTTTGTGGTTGTTTTGTATACCTCCACTTTGGTCTTCAAACACATCCATTTTATTAATTATCCTCACCATTGAATTTTTGTGTGCTGGCAAGTATATTTTAATTTCCAAGGATATTCTTATTGCCTCATTGACACTTTTTAATAGTTTGTTGTTCTTATAAATGCAGTCATCTCTTGACTCTGAAGATAACTAATTTGGAATTTCTGTTTTATTTAAATCTGTTTGTTCTTTGCTTATGTTTCCTCAAGACTCAGTTTTTCTCTTTATTTTGCATCTTGTCTTTTAGCCTGTATTTTTCCTTATATTTCACATCTGGTTTTCCTTATTCATTCATTCATATTTATGAGTGGTTGCTTCCACTGGTTCATATAGGCAGGTGACATGACCTTACCTACAGAGTAAGGTACCTACAGAGACCTCATTTTATTGCATTTCACTGTATTCTGGTCCTCAGATACCATGTTTTTGTTTTTGTTTTGTTACCAAGTTGAAGATTTCTGGCAACCCTGCATCCAGCAAATACATCAGTGCCATTTTCCCAACCCCATTTGCCCACGTCATGTCTCTGTGTCCCATTTTGGTAAATCTTGCAGTACTTCCAAATTTTTCATTTTTATTGTATGTGCTTTGTTGTTCTGTGGATCAGTGATCTTTAGTGTTACTATGGCAACTGATTTTTTGTTTTGTATTTTTAAATTTTGTACATTGATTTTTTTTTTCAGACATCATGCTGTTTCCCAGTAGACTATAGTAGAGTGTAAATATAACTTTTATGTGCACTGGGAAGCCAATTCGTGTGACTTGCTTTATTATGATATTTGCTTTACTGCAGTGGTCTGGAACCAAACCTGTAATATCTCCAAGGTCTGTCTGTAATTTTTTAGTTTTGTTTCTCCAGTAGGCCCGTCATCTCTGAATTGCAGAGCCAGCTGGGGTTCTGCAAAGATGGATAGGTCTCGGTGGCAGTCAAGCTTCCCTGTAGGGTGTGTAATCGGGGAACCACCAGAGAGGAACCCCACAGTTGCCCAAGTTAGGAAGACTTTAACTCTTGAGGATGGAGCACTTAGCATAGTTCACTCCTGGAAAGACCTGTTTTTCCTTCCCTCATAGTAGAGCCTTTCCATGCTTTTGAGGATGTCAGTATTTCCCTTAAAGTGCTTCAGTCTCAACACCTTTTAAATGCATTTATATATGTAATACCCCTTGTCTTTTTAAAGCATGTAAATTGTCTGCCACAAACTTTCTAAGAAAATCTCATGAAATAAATTAAAATTATAAATACGGTGCAATTTAAGATCTCTTAAATGTTCAGTACATTCATAAAATGAATAAATTTTCAACTCAGAATCTCATGTCTAAATCGATTATAGTCATATATTTTAATTTGGAATGGAAAGGCTCATCTCTTTGCACTGAGCCAAATTGTCTTAAACTTTAAAAATATATACAATATGAAAGATGCACAACCTCCTTTGCAACAAAATAGTAATTATATTTGTTCAGCCAGTGAAATGATTCTCATCTTAAGTTTTCCTAGACTTACCTACCAAGAAAATAATTTATGTCATCCCATTACAACCAGTTAAGATTATATAATGACCAGAAATATTGACCCAGACTCTAAATGAATCCTTCTCAACAATTCCAATGAAATACACGTAACTTTCTCAAGGTCGCTTTCTCAGTGTCCTTTAAATGTGTATGTGTGGTGGGATGAGCATGTGGATTAGGACAGGAAAGTGTTCTTTTTTTTCTTTTAAGTAGTATTGAAGTATAGTTGATTTACAATGTTGTGTTATCTTCAGTTGTACAGCAAAGTGATTCGGTTATACGTATACACATATCTTACTCTTTTTCAGATTCTTTCCTGTATAGGTTATTACAGAGTATTGGGTAGAGTTCCCTGCGCTATACAGTTGTAGTTTTTTAGTCAGTAAGTCGTGTCCAACTCTTTGCAACCCATGGTCTGTAACCTGCCAGGCTCCTCTGTCCCTGGGATTTTCCAGGCAAGAATACTGGAGTGGGTTGCCAGTTCCTTCTCCAGGGATCTTCCTGACCCAGGGAATCGCATTTCCTGCATTGGCAGGCAAATTCTTTACCACTAAACTACCTGGGAAATAAACTACCTGTTTATACAGTAAACAGGTAAACTACCTACTACACTAAACTACCTGTTCTATACAGTAGATCCTTTTTATCTGTTTTATATATAGTAGTGTGTATATTTCCAGAGAAGGCGATGGCACCCCACTCCAGTACTCTTGCCTGGAAAATCCCACGGACGGAGGAGCCTGGTAGGCTGTAGTCCATGGGGTTGTGAAGAGTTGAACACAACTGAGCGACTTCACTTTCACTTTTCACTTTCATGCATTGGAGAAGGAAATGGTAACCCACTCCAGTGTTCTTGCCTGGAGAATCCCAGGGACCGGGGAGCCTGGTGGGCTGCCGTCTATGGGGTTGCACAGAGTCAGACACGACTGAAGCGACTTAGCAGCAGCAGCAGTGTGTATATTTCAATCCCAATCTCCCAAATTTATTCCTTTCTCACCTCTTTTTCCCCTTGATAACAATAAGTTTGTTTTCTACATCAGTGACTATTTTTGTTTTGTAAATAAGCTCATTTGTGCCATTTTTTTTTTTTAAGATTCCACATATAAGCGATATCATAGGGTATTTATCTTTCTCTGTCTGACTTAGAGGAAGTGTTCTTAAAATTCATGTGATCCAAGTCCTTCATCTGTCCCGTGGTCTCCCTCCTGTGTGCATGTGTTTGGATTTTTGCCTCTCGCTCTGTAGCTTTTAAGATCTGTGTTTGTCTTTCCACTAACTCTAAATACCTTTGCTAAAACCTTCCTTCTTTTCATGTACTTTGAAATCCTTAAGAACACATAGCTCTTGGAGGGTGTTCAAATGATATCCAGCTGAGCTCCAGAGAGCTCTCATAACACTGACTCTGTCACAATGTCCAAGGTCACACGGCTGACAATTACTGACAGAAACAGAACAAGTGACTGCTGACCTCTAGAGGATACTTAATGCAATAAATAGTATTTTTCTGTACTAATAACAGCACTGATATCACAGGGCTTTCATGAATTTGAGTAGAGATAATGCAAGTCAAGTGCATGGCACAGTGTTCCATACTAAGGACCACCAGGTGATAATGACTGTTATTTATTCTGGCTGCATTAGGTAAAGTGCTGTCAATAACATATTTAGATGAGCGAGAACCTTTTAAGTGTATACTTAGATGGTCGGTGTTTTCTGTCTCCCTTATTTTCCCCTTTGTTTTGAATAATATTTTATTAGCTTAGTATGATTACAATAATAATTTAGCTTTCTAGCAGTTTCTCACCCTTAGCATTTCTAGCATGGGGGCTGGATAGTTCTTCATTGTGGAGGACTGTCCCTTGCTCTGTAGAGGGTTAGCAGCATGCCTGGTCCCTACCGACTAGACATCAGTAGCACACCCTCTCCAGCTGTGACAACCCAACATATCTCCAGACCTTGCCTGTTATTTTCTGGGGAGGGCAAAATCACCCCTGTTTGGGAACCACTGTTTTGTAGTGATATCCATTTGTGTAGTTTTTTTTTGTTTGTTTATTTTTAATGTATTTTCCTTTTTACCTCTCTGAACTTGGTTTCTATTTTTGGAGAATTCTTTCTTTTGCCCTAAAAGCCTCATGGAACATGTCATTACTTCTTTTTGCTCCCAGGGTCAGGGTCTAAAGATGAGCATGTAACTGAGATTCATTTCAAAACTTTATTTAAGTTAAGAATCAATCCACTGGGGGGACATGTTTCCCATAACCCATCAGATTCCTGCGAGTCTGACTTTGCTTCTTAAGTTCGTTGTTGGTTAAGAGAATTTTGAATGTATTCCACTGAGGGAAGTTGTACACGCTACTGCAAAATGTATTTTTCTAGTTAATCATTTTCAAAGAACTGTTCTGTCAGTGGTTAAAACAGAAATAATGGCTTCAGGTCATCCATTTATAATAAAGTTAATTCCTCTTCATTGAAATATTTAAGGTTTTGACAAAAGGAATCAATTAACTAGGGATTCTGGACAACCAATAAATACTTTAATTTGAAGTGTAAAACACCGTATGATAACACAGTAACCTTAGAGTGCTGTTAGCTTTTTATAATCAGTAAATATTGAACATTGAATGAATGGATGAATGAACATAAGTATATATTGGATTTTGTCACATAGAAACTCTATATATTTATTTATCACAAAACAATCCCACTGGTGTAGTTAATTCCTTTTAGAAAAAGGAGTTGTTATATACCACTGTTAAAAGTTGGAATGTGGGGAAGGGGAACAATTTAATTGGTCAACCCATCATAAAATTATCCTAAGGAATATTTCCCTTGTTAGTGAGTTTGAATGTTAAATTGTTCATTTTTTATAAAGTGAACAATTCAACTAATATTAAATCGTTAGTTAAAGTGAAAGTCACTCAGTCGTGTCTGACTCTTTGCGACCCCATTAACTTTAGCCTGCCAGGCTCCTCTGTCCATGGAATTCTCCAGGCCAGAACACTAGAGTGGGTTCCCTTCCCTGTGGGATCTTCCCAACTCAGGGATCGAACCCAGCTCTCCTGCATTGCAGGTGGATTCTTTACCATCTGAACCAGTTATTCAGGAAATTGTTATATCAGTGAAAATCAGATTTGTAGGTTTTTTTTTTTTCCTGTTTTTCCTCCTTGTTCAAGTCTGAAAATTGCTTGCCGAGAGGTAAAAATGTATTTAGACAATTAAAATTCCACGGTTCGTCTTCCCACATTCATGGGAAAAAAATTATGAACTACTAAACACTCATCCAAAATTACCAAGCCAGTCAGTTCCCTTTACTCTCAGTTACCTTTCAAGTACTTTTATAATAGAGTAACACGTTTGTCAGTATACAAATACTACTATACGTATTACAACAAAGAAATGACTATAATACAAAGGTTTTTCTATATAGGAACAGTGGTATGCCAGTGTTTAATATGAAGCTGTCAAAAAAAGTGTTGATCTGTAGCATTTGCCAGTTTCTGTCTTATAAATACTCCTGCTGTGGCCACTTTCCAGCTATAATTGTGACTTCTCTGAATTGGAACTGGAAAGAGTTACTCACTAGCACACCTTACATCTATTAATATGAAAATTATGGTATTTCCATCATACAGGCGCAATAGACATAAATAACCTTGAGAGTATAGATAGTAGCAAAGTGTAGTAAAATAATTACCAGATTTTGATTTTCAAGTATAATCTTTGTTTTTATTTATTTTCCTTAGTTGTACATTTTATGATTGACTGTTCAGTAATCCTCTATTTGAAATTGGCCTCTCAAACTTTCTGAAATTTTAACAATCAGTGAGGCCAGCTCCAGGAACACACCACGAAGATTTTTTTCAGTTGTATCGAATTGGCCAAAAAGTTCATTTATCTTACAAAAAGAGTTAGGAATGTCTTATGGAAAAGCCGAAATCTTTTTGGCTGAACCAATATGTACTTTTTCTAAAAGGTGACTAGGTACTTAAAACACCTATTTCCCAAGTACTTTAAAGCAGTTTCCTTGCACTGTTAGCGTACATCTCTTCACTTCTGTAGGTCTAGCGCCTCAAATAGGAGCTGACATGTTCTAAGTTCTCAATAAATGTTGGGTAACTGACTGATCTCAAAAATATAAACAATAGGCCTGGTAGACCAAAAGAAAGTTCAGTTTGCCCCTGCTGATATTACCTCAAATTACCTCTGAATTTAAAATCCCTATTATTATCACTTTGCTGTATACCTGAAACTATCACAGCACTGTGAATCAACTATACTTCAATAAAAATTTTAACAAAATTTTTGAAGTCCCTATCTGTGAATAGTCAAGGTCTTAGTCTACATATAAATCCCATGAGAATAAACAAACAGTTCCTCCCTGGATTATCTTCAGGTTTCCTTCCTAGCATCATGCAAAATCTTTATAAAGGGACCCTTGGTCCCAAAAGACCCTCCCAACTTCATTCTCAGGTGTTATTTTTGATAATTACCTACACCAAGGGAGACTACATTTCTTAGGAGAATGAAGATGAGCAAAGGTGAGCTCCCTTTCCAGGAACAAATGCTCCTTCTTCTGCCACCTCCTCAACTGAATAAGAGTCAAAGGAAGCATCCTTCCCCAGTGCTCTTGAACATAGCAGTGTGCTTATTGTTCCCAGTTAACCCTACAACCCACTTTACCAACGCTGTCTTCACAGAGGTCTCCAAGCCCTTCTACTGGCTTAATCTAATGACCTCTTTTTAGCCTCTATCCTACCAGATTTCCTCCTAGAGTTTGACCCTGATGAACACTCATTCTTTCTTGACAGTTTCCTACTTTTAATCATTTGCTAATTCACCAAATGCTTACTGCGTTCTCAGAGCCAGATATCACTCTGGACAATGGAAAATTAGTCACAAATAAGGCAGACAAGTCTTTGTCTTGTAAAGGTTCTATTTTAACTGAGAAAGACAGCAAATAATTAAAACAACCGAATCAACAAATTGTATAATAAAGTGAAGCCTTCTCCTTAGAGGTGACCTTTGAACTAAGACCTGAAAGGCAAGGAAAAGCCACTCACTGATCTATTGGGAGGAATGTTGGAGGTGGAAGCAAGTGCAAAGGCCATGAGCAGGGCTGAGCCTTGTGTAATTAAGAAACAGAAAGGCCAGGGTAACTGGAGTAGATGGTCAGGAGTGGGGTATCAGCATATGAGGTCAGATAGGCAGGCAGTGGTTATATTCATGGTTCTGCTTCTCTAGCTTTGTTCTATAGTCTCCTCCAAGGGCATAGTCTGCTAAATGTCATTTCCCTCCTGTCAGCCCCTGGTCCTTTTTATCGTCTTTACCTCAAGACGGTCAGTTCCTCTATAAAGTGACTGCTCATTATTAAAATGAATTTCCTCCTCTTTGGTTCTTCCATAAAACTCTGTTGAAACTGGTGGTGTTTTGGGGGACTCTAGAGAGTGACTTCACTTTCACTTTTCACTTTCATGCATTGGAGAAGGAACTGGCAACCCACTCCAGTGTTCTTGCCTGGAGAATCCCAGGGACGGGGGAGCCTGGTGGGCTGCCGTACGTGGGGTCGCACAGAGTTGGACACGACTGAAGCCACTTTAGCAGCAGTAGCAGCAGAGAGCTCTGATCCCTTATGTCTCAGCACAGAAAGAATTCAACAAGAAGCAAAGTGATAAGTGACTTAGAATAAGACACTTGTGAGGCTTATAAGCAGGCAGGCAATAGGGTGTCACATGTGCCAAGAACTTCGTGGGTTACAGTTTTATAATCAAAGGAAAAATGAAGAGGGAGAAAAAAACTACTTTCTTTCCTTATTCTTGAGTAGATGTCATGCTTCCATCTTCAGCTCCTCCTCCAGGTTGGACAGGGGAATTTTCTTGTGCCTACATGATCAAGTCAGGACCATCATGCCACTATGGAAAAATTATTTCAGGTCTCAGTACGATGAAGGTCTTTTACTTTGAAATGCCACCTTTCCATCAATTATTGTTTTTTATGTGTGCAGGGTTCATGTCTAGGAATCGTTACCTTACTGAGCTCACTGGCAGCACGTTAGTCTCATGCCACTGTTGTTTTATTGTTTGGGGGCATGTCTCTTCTGCTGCGTGGGTTTTGTTGCTAAGCAACTCTGCTTAATTTTCTGGTTAAGCAAACCTGCTTTCTTGAGCGATTATTAATTTACTGTGGTTGTGGTCTCCCAAAGCCCCCTAAAGTTCCCTCTCTATCTACAATCCTCTAATGGGGTTTCTGAGTTATTTGATTATCTTATTCTGTCCCTGTCATGTTGACCCTTTTATACCCAGACCTTATGTACGCTTCAATTTTTCAATCATCCCAGAAGCTTGTTGAGTACAGGGAGTTCATCTTATTTATTCTTCAGCAAGGGCAAGGGCTTTCTTGTTGTTTTTTCTTTGGGTTTTGGTACTTGGATAAATAACTACAAAATAATTATTTGTTTAATTGAACAAGTGAGTATTTCATCAAAATATATTGCCCTACCAAAATGTGAAAAAACTAGTGCTTTCAACATAGCTTATAAAATTAAGCCCTTGCACAAAAAATGACATGTGATGAGAAAAAGTATAATATAATATTTGAGAGCAAAAGTCTGGACCTAGACTTCTGGAACAAAATCTTAGCACTGCTACGTACTAACCATGACCTTGGGCAAGTTTCTCAACCTCTCACGCCTTTGTTTGAGCCTCTCATCTGTAAAATGGGGATAGTTTTATGCATCCCATAGAGTTATTTTTTAAGGTGGAATGAATAAATACATATAAGTCCTAGAAAAAACATAAAACTCCGTAGCTACTGGCTCTTCTTTATTAATGGGCTAAAAAACTTTATACTGTACTTTGGTAGTTTATAAATGGAGTGTGCTTGATTTTCACTTATGTGTCAAACTATCCTTGTTTGATTTTTTTTTTACCAAGTTTTGGAGTGCTCCCAAAAGTCATTTCATTGCAAGTAGAATCACCAAAGCCAAGAAACTAAGGGTTTGACTAAAAGAATCATCGCCTTACTCAATTTGCTTGATTTGTGGTTAAAACTACTGTTGACAGCAGTAAAGAGCAACAGAAAGCTCACATTTTTTCCTTCTAAGGAGACTGTTAGTAAACTCTTCACTCCACATGCCACAAACTGCAGTAATTCCTAAAGAGGAACCAGGAGGAAAATTTGTGCCTTAGAAACAGAGGGAATCAGGAAGGCAAGAATTCTGGTTTTTGCCTTCAAGCTGTGAAATTCAGGTGCATCTATGCAGCTCTTGAGATGTTTTCTCAGGTGAGCAAGAAGGTGATCTTGAGCCTTTCAACCACCGCCCCCTCCTCTACCCCCAACACAACCAATTACATTCATTATTAGATCAACTTACACTTTAAATGCAGTGATATAACTGGACTTTGGGAGATTGTCTTAGTGTGTTTTTTCTGGCTCTTCACATGCATTCAGGAATGCCATGGTACTTTGGGAATTTAAGTTCTTCCACTAGTTGCCAGGAATGTGACAAATGAGTGACTGAGAAGGCAATTGTTTTTCTGTGTTTCAGTCACTTTAATAGTCCAGATATATGCTAACCATGGGGACCATGACCTCTTATGAGTTTTGGCTTATTAACAAAGCGCTTTTTGCTTTCTGTCCTTTTATTTTAAATTTCTTTGGAAAGTTGGGGTTTATCAATAGGGAGAGACCTTTCTAGAACACAAAAGTCCCTTGAGAGTATTTAACTCTGATTTCCAAGAGAGCAAAGCTAATGGTAGGAATCATTAAAAGCAGCTGAATAACACCCAGATAAAAAGTGACTTATCTTTTCATGGGTGTAACATCATGATTTATAATAAGCAGACATTAGGCAGATATTTTGTGGTTTGTAGTTGTTGATTATTAAGATTCTTTCTGTTCACTGACTCAGTGTTTTGTTTGTGGGTTTTTTTGTATCAATTCTTTTGTCTTATGAAATATCCTACATTTCTCTAATTTTACAAAATGACCTTGGATAAGATGGAGTAAGCAGATAAGAAACAATGAGTTGAAGGCTATGAAATATCTCTAACTACTCCATGATTTTATTTCTTCTAAAGAAAGTGGAAAGGTATTTTATATTAGTTACAGTAATCTATGATTTTAAAAATGAATCAACATGAAAGAAATAATGACTGTATTTGTGAGCCTACAGCCTAAGTAAATGACACATTGTCAAAACATGACATTAAAGGAATAAATTCTTCCAGTGTCTTATTTTTGCATTAGAGACAGCTGGCTAAGTCAGCTGACTAAGTCATTTAGGTTAATGCACTTTAATGTTTTGTATATGCAGCAGTCATAAATTTATTAAATATAATTCCCATGTAACTTCCCCCTTAAAAAGTCTAAAAAACAGAACATTTCCCAACAACCCTCGGAAATTACCCTCCACCTCCTAATCTTTCCTAATCACTACAAGGTGGGACCAGTTTCCAGGACTCATCTATGATATTGGTTTACAAGATATTTCATTGTAGAACCTATATCACAATTTATATATCCACTTCTGCTGATGAACATTTGAGTTATTTCTAGTTTCTAAGCATTAATATAATCATAGTATAATACAGCACAGCACCTTGAAAAGTACAGTAGTATAGCACAACAGCTGGGCACGTTTGAATCTCTAAAAGTTTGTAACTTGAAGGATTGTATGTAGGAGACTTACTGTAGTGAGTTTCTTTCAAGCATGTTTTTAAGGATTTGCAATACAATTGCAGTTTCTTTTGGGAAGATTCCCTGTAGGAGGGCATGGCAGTCCACTCCAGTAACCTTACATGGAGCATCCCATGGGCAGAGGAGCGTGGTGGGCTACAGTCCATAGGGTTGCAAAGAGTCAAACACAACTGAAGCGGCTTAGCAACACTCAAATGAGAAAGCATCAGTCCAGTTATTGCAATCTTAAAGACATATTGCATGCCGTCAATAACCTGTTGATAGACAATAGATAGAACACTTTGCACAATGGTATGATGTAGGGAAATATACAAGATGTCATATACAAAGGAAGAAATACTAGTTTAAACATGTAACTGAACATATGAGTGAAGGTAATAGCAAAGGAGGTGAACAAAATCTTGATTAATATTCTAGCTTACAAAGAATTTGGGCTTCCCTGGTGGCTCAGAGGTTCAAGCATCTGCCCACAATGCGGGAGACCTGGGTTCAACCCCTGGGTCAAGAAGATCCCCTGGAGAAGGAAATGGCAACCCACTCCAGTATTCTTGCCTGGAGAATCCTGTGGACAGAGGAACCTGGTGGGCTACAGTCCATGGGGTCACAAAGAGTTGCACACGACTGAGCGACTTCACTTTCACTTAAAAAGAATTAATAGGCCATTCATTGTGTACTTATTAGGCACCATCTGTGTTAGACACCAGTGATACTATTAATAATATGAGTGAACAGAATTTTTCCTTGTGACGTGCTACAGACCAGTGGGGAAGGGAAGCATATCAGGTAACTATTTGCTTATACAGGGTGATCGGTGCTGTAACAGAGAATTACGCCAAAGATGACAAAAAGGTCTTTCTCTGAGAAGATCCAAGATCTTCTAAAAGAAAGAGAAGCTTGAATTGGATCTGAAAATATGGGTTGACCTCAGCCCAGGGAATCCAAGGGGTAGGTCCATCCCACAGTGCAACTATGTTGCTGTCATTGTCATCACTAATACTTACTGAGTGAATAGATGATAAAGGAATATTTAAGGAGAAATGAGAAAGACAAATAGAAAAAAGAATAAACAGCAATAGAAATATTTTTAAAAATTATTGTACTATGGTTGCTTTACAGTGTTGTGCTCGTTTCTGCTGTTCAGCAAAGTGAACCAGCTCTATGTATATGCATATCCCCTCTTTTTTGGATTTCCTTCCCATTTAGGTCACCAGAGAGCATTGAGTAGAGTTCCCTGAGCTAAACTGTAGGTTGTCAGTAGTTCTCTGTTTTATATATAGTAGTGTATATATGTCAGTCTCATATTTTTTAAATAGTTAATGTTGACTGGGGACTTATGGGTGCCAGACACGTGTTTAGCATTTTATGTATGGTACTGATGTGTTCCTCACGCTGCTGCTGCTACTGCTGCTGCTAAGTCACTTCAGTCATGTCTGACTCTGCGACCCCATAGACGGCAGCCCACCAGGCTTCCCCGTCCCTGGGATTCTCCAGGCAAGAACACTGGAGTGGGTATTCCTCATGCTAGCCCCATGAAAGCTGTATGGCTAGTGCATACAGGCATGCGACCTATGCTATTTAGAAAGGTCCTGCCTTGGGGTTGATAATCTGTTAACGCTTGCTGGAAATTCTTGATAATTTTGAGCAAAGGGCATCACAGTTTCATTTTGCACTGTGCACTGCAAGTTATGTGGCCACCCCAGAGTGTCTCCACTGTTTAGCTGCAGAAACTGGGTCCTGTCAACAACAGTCACTAGTCTCCCTGGGCCACACAGCTGTTCAGCAGAAGAGTCGACTCAGCCTAGTTCCTTGTGATGTTGATTCTCACTGGCTTCACTCCTGTGCTCATCTTTTTTGCTTTCCATTTTCAAGATAAATTAGCAGTAGAAGACAGGGGAAACTATCATTAATTCAAGTAGAATGCTGAAATGGAAAGAAAAGAAACTCACTTGAGGAAAAGGAAAAATAAATTGAAAAGTCAGTTGAGGATGAATGAAACATGGTTCTCATCAGCACTACCTTGAATTAAATGTGGAAATCCAAAATAAATAGTTGATGTAAAGCCTTTCTCTGGAGCAAATGGAGCTTTGAAATCAAACTCACATTCCAGCATGTCTTTGCTCAGTCTGGGTTACCCAAAGTACAATTTGGTGTTGACCCAGTTCTGCTCTTTCTTGGTCATTTATGCAAGAGCCACGAACAAAAGATGCATGGTATTACCATCCGGGAAAAGAGCAGGTGGGACTGCATCAGGACTGTTGCACCATCTAACGGCATTATATTACACACTGCAAGTCAGTCAAATCCCGTGTAATGTTTAATAACACAACTCACTTGAAGAAGTTCTGCCTTAAAAGATCCCCATCTTTCTGTGGAATATGGAGCTTTACTCCCCACACCATGGGATGCACTTCAGTTTTCAACTTATACTTCTTCAAGTTAATTCAGTGAGTAGGAAGTAATGATTTTTAAAAGCACTTTCCTAGGCCACCCTCCCTTGAAGACAAAAGACTCAAATTTCCATGATATTAAATACTGATATTTGAGAACATTCCTGATTTGTTCATTCCATTGGAGATCAGGCCTGAAAATGTGTTCTTATGGTATTCCAAAGCACCTGCAGATTTCAGACTCCAAGTCAAATGACGACAAAAGAGCATGACTGTTATATAAAGAACATGTTTTCTTATAAGTATATCCATTACGTGTTCATAATAAAAACAGCATAATTCTCTTTCAGTTCATTTCTTTAGTCTCCAAAGTATCAGATGTACTTCACTGCTATCTTGTGGAAATATGCACATCTGGAAATACTTACTTGCTCCCCCAGTGTTTTTTTTAATGACCACATTTGTGTCTGTAGTCGACGAGGGCAGAAGTTTAAGACAATATCTGACCAACTTCCAGGGTCCAGCAGGCTGGGGCCTTTGGAATCAGGATAGAGTGGGAACCTGCAGGGCTGGTTTGAGATTTTGGGCCACAAGGAACTTATGTCAAAGACCCAAGTGAAGGCAAAATGGAAATTGAGGATAGATAAGAAGTGCCAGAGGCTGGAAACATGATAGTAGGACTGGATACAAAAAAGAACTTCCTGTGGGGAGCTGACGAGACTTCATAGCCAGTTCTGAAAAGAGAACCTAAAAAGATTCAAGGCACCTGGAGACAGGCTGTATCATGGCAATCTCCATACAGCCATCTAAGGATATTAAAAGGCATCATGCGCTATGTTTCATGGTATAAATTCAAGAGCAAAGAGAATTCAAGGTTGAAAGACTGAACAATGAATGATAAAGGCAGCTGAGAAAACAGGAGAAAATACCTGGCCCTGAAGCACTGGTTTCCTACCTTGGCTGCATGTTAGAATCACCTAGGGAGCTTTGAAAATTCTACTTGCTGCTGCTGCTAAGTCGCTTCAGTCGTGTCCAACTCTGTGCGACCCCATAGACGGCAGCCCACCAGGCTCCCCCGTCCCTGGGATTCTCCAGCCAAGAACACTGGAGTGGGTTACCATTTCCTTCTCCAGTGCATGAAAGTGAAAACTGAATGTGAAGTTGCTCAGTTGTGCCCAACTCTTAGCGACCCCATGGACTGCAGCCACCAGACTTCTCTGTCCATGGGATTTTCCAGGCAAGAGTACTGGAGTGGGTTGCCATTGCCTTCTCCAACCCGTGTTGCATCCCAGATCAATTAAGTCAGACTCTCAGGGAGGTGGGATGGAGGCACCAGTATAACTTAAAGCTCCTCAGAGATTCCACTTTGTAACACAGCCAAGAAACACTGTAAAGTGGGAGTGTGTACCTGGTCCTTTTGGCTTGGATTATCCACTTACATATCATGTGCAATGTAATTCACAGGCTCAGTTCAGTTCAGTTCAGTCGCTCAGTCATGTCCGACTCTTCCCAACCCCATGAATCGCAGCACGCCAGGCCTCCCTGTCCATCATCAACTCCCAGAGTTCACCCAGACTCACGTCCATCGAGTCAGAGATGCCATCCAGCCATCTCATCCTCTGTCGTCCCCTTCTCCTCCTGCCCCCCATCCCTCCCAGCATCAGAGTCTTTTCCAATGAGTCAGCTCTTCGCGTGAGGTGGCCAAAGTACTGGAGTTTCAACTTTAGCATCATTCCTTCCAAAGAAATCCCAGGGCTGATCTCCTTCAGAATGGACTGGTTGGATCTCCTTGCAGTCCAAGGGACTCTCAAGAGTCTTCTCCAACACCACACTTCAAAAGCATCAATTCTTCGGCTCTCAGCTTTCTTCACAGTCCAACTCTCTCATCCATACATGACCACAGGAAAAACCGTAGCCTTGACTAGACGAACCTTTGTTGGCAAAGTAAGGTCTCTGCTTTTGAACATGCTATCTAGGTTGGTCATAACTTTCCTTCAAAGGAGTAAGCATCTTTTAATTTCATGGCTGCAGTCACCATCTGCAGTGATTTTGGAGGACCCCAAAATAAAGTCTGACACTGTTTCCACTGTTTCCCCATCTATTTCCCATGAAGTGATGGGACCAGATGCCATGATCTTCATTTTCTGAATGTTGAGCTTTAAGCCAACTTTTTCACTCTCCTCTTTCACTTTCATCAAGAGGCTTTTGAATTCCTCTTCACTTTCTGCCATAAGGGTGGTGTCATCTGCATATCTGAGGTTATTGATATTTCTCCCGGCAATCTTGATTCCAGCTTGTGTTTCTTCCAGTCCAGCGTTTCTCATGATGTACTCTGCATATAAGTTAAATAAACAGGGTGACAATATACAGCCTTGATGAACTCCTTTTCCTATTTGGAACCAGTCTGTTGTTCCATGTCCAGTTCTAACTGTTGCTTCCTGACCTGCATACAGGTTTCTCAAGAGGCAGGTCAGGTGGTCTGGTATTCCCATCTTTTTCAGAATTTTCCACAGTTTATTGTGATCCACACAGTCAAAGGCTTTGGCATAGTCAATAAAGCAGAAATAGATGCTTTTCTGGAACTCTCTTGCTTTTTCTATGATCCAGCGGATGTTGGCAATTTGATCTCTGGTTCCTCTGCCTTTTCTAAAACCAACTTGAACATCAGGTAGTTCACGGTTCACATATTGCTGAAGCCTGGCTTGGAGAATTTTGAGCATTACTTTACTAGCGTGTGAGATGAGTGCAATTGTGCGGTAGTTTGAGCATTCTTTGGCATTGCCTTTCTTTGGGATTGGAATGAAAACTGACCTTTTCCAGTCCTGTGGCCACTGCTGAGTTTTCCAAATTTGCTGGCATATTGAGTGCAGCACTTTCACAGCATCATCTTTCAGGATTTGGAATAGCTCAACTGGAATTCCATCACCTCCACTAGCCTTGTTTGTAGTGATGCTTTCTAAGGCCCACTTGACTTCACATTCCAGGATGTCTGGCTCTAGGTCAGTGATCACACCATCGTGATTATCTGGGTCATGAAGATCTTTTTTGTACAGTTCTTCTGTGTATTCTTGCCATCTCTTCTTAATATCTTCTGCTTCTGTTAGGTCCATACCATTTCTGTCCTTTATTGAGCCCATCTTTGCATGAAACATTCCCTTGATATCTCTAATTTTCTTGAAGAGATCTCTAGTCTTTTCCATTCTGTTGTTTTCCTCTATTTCTTTGCATTGATCGCTGAAGAAGGCTTTCTTATCTCTTCTTGCTATTCTTTGGAACTCTGCATTCAGATGTTTATATCTTTCCTTTTCTCCTTTGCTTTTCACTTCTCCTCTTTTCACAGCTATTTGTAAGGCCTCCCCAGACAGCCATTTTGCTTTTTTGCATTTCTTTTCCATGGGAATGGTCTTGATCCCTGTCTCCTGTACAATGTCACGAACCTCATTCCATAGTTCATCAGGCACTCTATCTATCAGATCTAGGCCCTTAAATCTATATTTCTCACAGGCTAACCACTATTATACTTGAAAATTCTTAAGTCATACTTACGTGGTTGGTCTACACATAATGCTTAAGGAGTTCTGCTAACTAGGTCTCAAAACATATCAAAGACTGGGACTTTTTTAAGAAACAGCTCATTCTGCCACCCTAATTTAAACGGAGTGTATATCCTGAAAAAAAAACCACCCTCTAATCTGAAAAGATATTTGCACTCCAATATTCACTGCAACATTATTTACAATAGCTAAGACATGGAAACAATTCAAGTGCCCATCAACAGATGAATGGCTTATGAAGATGTGGTGTGTGTGTTTGTGGGTGTGTGTATTGTTCTTTAGTCACTCAGTCATGTCTAACTCTTTTGTGACCCTATGGACTGTAGCCTGCCAGGCTCCTCTGTCCATGGGATTTTCCAGGCAAGAATACTGGAGTGGGCTCCATTTCCTTCTCCAGGGGATCTTCCCAACCCAGGGATTTAACCCATGTCTCCTGCATTGCAGACTGATTTTTTTATCACTGAGTCACTGGGGAAGCCATATAAATATATATTATTTATAAATATGTAAATCATAAGAAAAAAATGAAATAATGCCATTTGTAGCAACATGGGCGGACCTAGAGAATATTATACTTAGTGAAGTAAGTCAGGCAAAGTTAGACAAGCACAATATTTTATCACTTACATGTGGAATCTAAAAAATAATACAGATGGATCTATAGTCAAAACAGAAACAGACTCACAAACATAGAAAACAAACTTATGGTTACCAAAAGGGGGGGAA
The DNA here is from genome assembly GCF_003369695.1 of Bos indicus x Bos taurus. NCBI lineage: Eukaryota > Metazoa > Chordata > Mammalia > Artiodactyla > Bovidae > Bos > Bos indicus x Bos taurus. Next base: position 50,548,362 of record NC_040088.1, on the reverse strand, counting down.
GGAGGGACAAATAGAGAGTATGGGATTAACAGCTATAAACTGCTATACGTAAAATAGATAAGCAACAAGGTTTTACTATAGAACACAGGGAGTTATATTCAGTACCTTGTAATAATCTATGATGGAATATAATCAGAAAAAAATTAACTGAATCACTATGTTGTATACCTGAAACTAACACAGTATTGTCAGTCAACTATAATTAAAAAAAAAAGGCCAGTCTGTATTAGTATTTCACACTAAGACATTTATCCTCAAGAGACTCCTTACATTGAAGTAGACCAAGATCTGGGGTACAATGAAATGAATTCTCTATTATTTGGAGTTAGGCAAGCTGCAGGGCTCTGACCTGCATGTACAAACCAGACCCTAGGCTGGAGATTTGTGGTATATGATCTCATTTGATATTTAGAATAAAGAAATATAAAATTTTTCACATCTCCCCAACACTTATTTTTACAGTATCTCTAGTTTTTCATTTGATACTCAGAGGACAGTTTTGACTTCACAGACTTTCTGAGGTATAGTCTCAGGGTCCTCAGATGCCACTTTGAGAACCACTGACTGGAAGAATGTGCATCTTGAAAGCAGTCAAGACTCCTAATCCACACATAGAAATGTTTTCCAGTTTTCACTTGTGGTAGATCGCTGTGCTTTTTCATTCGCTTGTAAGGATTTTATTTTTGTGTTTGCTTGCCTTTCTGATCTTTTCTTCACTCAGCTGTGGTCTAGGATACGTTCAGATTAAATGTGTGTATTCTGAGCCATTTAGAAATAAATACTGTTGATATGGATACACAACCATGTTACTAAAGAGAATGATAAACACTCAGGAGAAAGAAAAGTTTGCCCAAATAAAGTCCAAAGCAGTTGTTCATCACATTTTAAAACATGAAGGTTTCTGCTTGTAATACATCCCAGAGTTCCACAAACAAAACAAATAGTCTCAAGTTTTTCTTTTCAAAAAAAGCAAATAATTAATCTTGCCTATCATGTTTTTTAAACGTGATTGGAATATATTTTTTTCTTGGAGATGGTTCTCCTAAGTCATCTCTTACTATAAAAATAATGGAGTGGGGGAAATATAAGTTTTAAAAATATATGTTTGTAGTCAAAATCAGGGAGTAAACAATTACATTTTTGTGATTCACATGAATTTACGTCCAGAAGGTAGGATTAGTTTCTCTACTTCACTGGAGAACTAGTAAAATGAAATCACGTGGTAAGAACTATTCATTTAAGTTCTTAATCTTATTTTAGCAGTCTTATCATTCATTTAAGTATAGTTGATTTACAGTGTTGTGTTAATTTCAGCTGTACATCAAAGTGACTCAGTTATACACATATATACGTTCTTTTTCCTATATATTTTTTGTAGTACCTTTATCCTGAATTCATTGTTTACTCCAGATATGTTTTGTGTATTTTATTGTACTGAATTCATAAATTTGTGCTTTTAAAATGTAGAGGTTCATAGAGAGTAGAGTGGTAGTTGCCAGGGGCTGAGGGATGGGATAATAGGATGAAAGGGTACAAATTTTCAGCTCTAAGATGAATATGATCTAGATTCTAATGTAATCATGGTGACTATAGTTGAAAACACTGTAATGTATAATTGAAATTTCTTCAGCGAGTAGGACATAAATGTTCTCATGCCCTTCCAAAAAAAAGAGGTAAATATGAGAGATAATAATCAATCAACTTGGAGGAAATCCTTTCACAATGTATTGAATGGTGTATATCTTGGCTCTTATGAATAGCGCTGCATTGAACATCTATGTGCAGCCTAAGTCTCCATCAATAGATGAATGGATCAAGAAGATATGGGTGTATGTACAATGAATAGTGCTCTGCCATAAGAAATAAAATCTTGCCATGTGTGACATGATGGCTGGATAAATTAGAAGATACTATACTAAGTGAAATAAGTCAGGCAGAGGAAAATAAATACTGTATGATGGCATTGCTATGTGAGATCTGAAAAACAAAACAAAACCAGACTAAATACAGAGAGCAAACCAGTGGTTATCAGGGGGTGGGAATAGGGGCTGGGGAAATAGATGAAGGGAATTAATAAGTACAAATCTCCAATTATGAGTAGGCCACGAGGATGTAAAATACACCATGAGGAATATGGTCAGTAAGATTATAATAACTTTATATGGGGACAGATAGTTACTAGACTTATTGTGGTGGTCACCATTTCATAATATATAAATGTCAAATCACTATATAGAATACCTTAAAATAACATAATATTGCATGTTGACTATATTTCAATTAAAAAGTATGTGTATGCCAAATCACCAAGATGTACAATATGAATATCTTACAATTTTACACATCAATTATATATAGTAAAACTGGAATTTTAAAAGAATTCCAGGTTCTTTTTAATGATAACATAAAAAAGTCATTAAAATAACATTATTTAATACTTAAAATGTTTGACAGGCTCCATATGGGTATATATTATATAATCAAATGCAAATGTAATTAGATATCAGGTATACTCCTTTCAGGATTCACTGTGGCAACAGCTTTGTTGTTGTTCAGTCAGCATTGTCCGACTCTTTGCAACCCCATGGACTGCAGCACACCAGGCTTCCCTGTCATTTACCCATCTCCCGGAGCTTGCTCAAACTCATGTCCATTGAGTCAGTGATGCCATCCAACCATCTCATCCTCTGTCGTCCCCTTCTCCTCCTGCCCTCAATCTTTCCCAGCAACAGGGTCTTTTCTAATGAGTCAGCTCATTGCATCAGGTGGCCAAAGTATTGGAGCTTCAGCATCAGTTCTTCCAATGAATATTCAGGGTTGATTTCCTTTAGGATTGACTGGTTTCATCTCCTTGCAGACCAAGGGACTCTCAAGAATCTTCACCAACACCACAGTTGAAAAGCATCAATTCTTCAACCCTCAGCCTTCTTTAGGGTGCAACTCTCACATCCATACATGACTACTGAAAATGGCAACGGCTTTAGTTTAAATAAAAACTAGATGAAAATTAAATTAACCAATCAAATACTAGTTATTCCAACTAATTTTTTTATCCTATTGTGAATGCCCTAGAGATTATCATTAGCAGCTCTGAGAGTATTACATAAAGACTTTTTCATTGAACATGATTACTAAAATAATAGTTTTAGAATTGTTAACAGTGGGACAAAGTGATTAACCTCTAATTTGAGTGACTAGTTGAAAAACCTCTTTTTGCATTGAAAGACTCTGACTTCTTGCACAAGTCACCTAACCAGTCAGTTCATGGCAGCAGAGTGGAAACCCAGTTCTCCTGACTCTGAGTCTAGTGTACTCTTCATTTTCCTGACTGTAAATCCAGGTTTTACTGGACTGTGGACCGGGTGGTGACTCTAACAACATTAAGAGAGCGTGTTCATGGTGGGGACATTAAAGCTGAAACTAGCGTGGTTGATGAGCTATAAATTCTACCCTTATCCCAGTGCGAAGGCCAACATGGTGTAAAAATCATTGTATAAGATGCCCTCAACTATTGCAATTACTCTAAAGAAAATCAAATAAGGTAAAGTGATAGTTAGCAGTTGCAACTCAGTCCCAGAGGTTGGAGGCTTCTTCAAAGAGAGGAGTTTCGAAGTGAGACTTGAGTGATGTAAGACGGAGGCAGCCAGGCTCATGTCAACAGGGAAAGCTTTCTGAGCAGCTGCAGAGCAAGTACAGAGCCCTGACACAGGCACGTGCTTGGCGTGGTCTGTGGATAGAAGGAAGGCCAGGGTGGCAGCACTGTGGCAGGGAAAGGGCAGAGTGAGGGGCCCTGAGGACAGGGATGTGGCCAGAAGCCCATTCTCACCAAGCCATGAACACTATGGTTTTATCAGTTGAAATGAGAAGCTACTAGGAGATTTTTAAGCAGCAGAGGGAGAGAAGCAAATCCATGCTTTAAAAAAAGGAGACCACTTTGGCTTCTCTCTGGGGATCAGACAGCAACCCTGCCATGAATCAGGGATTCTAGCTAAGGAAGTCAAGAGACAGGTAATGAAGATTGGCTGCCAGGGTGGACAGGACTCGCTTATGAGTTTTTGGTCTGGATCACAGGAGGGGCTCCAGGTTCTTTTCATCCTAATGTGCGAGACTGCCCATGTAGGGGAAGAATCAGTAGTTCTTTTAGAAGCACGTAAGACTCTTGAAAAGACTCATCAACATGGGGAGGTGTCTAGTTGGCATCAATCCAAGAGCCTGGAACTCAGAGGCTTGAATGTTTTGGACCACACCTCACAGAAACTGAAAGAAGGGGTTCCAGGAGTGGGAAGTAATCGTTCCTTTAACACAGGTGAGAAGTAGAAATTTCAGGGGGAAAATCCATAAGATAGCAAGACAAAGAAAGGCTGGGGAAAGAGGATTGGGAAATGAGACCAGAGCGGGTATCTCAAAACAGTAGGGAAGAAAACCAACATGTAATGTAACCTTCCTAATCCCCCAGGACGCACCTCACAGCAAATAATACAAAGACAGTTGTATTGAAGGGAAATATTGAAACATTAAATATAATACATTGACTTACATAGATCCATTCAACTACGATAGCCATTTTTCTTTTTTCCCTGTTTAATTTCTTTTAATTTTTATATATTTTAAAGGCTAATTTCCATTTGCAATTGTTATAAAATATTGGCTGTGTTCCTCATGTTGTACAATTCATCTTTGAGCCTGTCTTACACCCAATAGTCTGTACCTCCAGCTCCCTCATCCCTGTAATGCCCCACCACTGGTAACCACTTTTTTTTTTTTTTTCCCTCTATCTCTCAGTCTGCTTCTTTTGTGTTGTATCGCTATTTTTTTTTATTTTTTGTATTCCACACATAAGTGAGATCATATAGTATTTGTCTTTTGCTGTCTCACTTCACTTAGCGTAACACCCTCCAAGTCCATCTGTGTTACTGCACATGGCATTATTTCATCCTTTTTAATAGCTGAGTAATATTCCATTCTATATACATATCACATCTTCTTTATCCATTCCCCTGTTGATATGTACTTATGTTGCTTCCATGTCTTGGCTATCGTAAATAATGCCAGCAGCTTTTCTTTCATCTTTAACCATGGGAAGACATTTAATGAAATGGAAAGAGAGTTTTACAATATTAAATGCAGATTGCAAGTACCAAAAAATTACAAACTACATCTTTTCAAGGTCAAATTTACAATGGAACACACCTATGAGGGTATAAAGAGGTCAGAGGGTGTAAAGAGATCAGAGGGCCCTCAAAACATCCTCTTCCCTTCCATTATTCCTAGAATTGTTCAAAGTGGCAGCTTTGACTTAAAGTTACTGGGGCTTCTCATTAATAACAATACTCAAAGATATTTTCAAGTATATCTTATCTAGTCACAAGGCAAACAGGAAGATGGGTGCTGCAGGAGAGAGTCCCTTTCAGTTTTTGTAGTCAGTTGGTTGTCATATGTTTGAAATTAACACATCTCTGTGGTGGATTCATTTTGATATTTGGCAAAACTAATACAATTTTGTAAAGTTTAAAAAAAAAAAAAAAAAAGAAATTAACACATCTCTAAAAGGAAGTTGTTTAGCCAATGTAAATTCTTAACTAGTGATAAAGTCTACGATATGGAAAAAGACAGCTATTTTATCAAAGAGAAAAAAAGGGTGAGAAGCCAGGTGAGTTCTCACTGCTAAATCTTTTATGAAATAAAAAGAGAGGACCTTTATTTGAGTGGCTCTGATTTAAATGAAGATTTTCCTTTCATTGGCATTTATATGAATTGGGACTTAGAAGAATAAAATCTGAAAAAGGAAATTCAGTAGTACCACTATTTGGGTTAAATAGTATAGTTTTGGAACAAAATTGCTTTCCTCTTGCTTACCTTCTTCTCTGTCAGTAACCAATAGCTCTGTTAGAATTGTCCCATGAAGTAAAATAAATAAATAAAATTTATTGGTAACACAACTATATTCCAATAAATATTTTTAAAAACTCATTAGTAGCAACTTAGACGGAAGGAAAACTCAGTTGTGGATGTGATTTTTCTTGTTTTTGTTTTTCAGTTTTTGTTTACTATGACATTTGGAATTGTTTCCTATTTTTACTTCTTGAGAAAACCATGTGTTTGGCTGTTATTTACAAAAAACACATGTGAGGCTTAGAGTATCCACACATGTTAGAGATTTGTTTTGCTATTATGATTCACTGTCTGGTTAATGCATGCCATAATTATCCATATTTGTACACATATCATGGCCTTTTGTAATCAAAGACAATGCTATTGAAGGCATAAACTCTAAACTGGGGTGTGATCAAGGGAATTTTTTTTTTTCACAATCCTTGCTGGTTAGGTAAACAGTCTGGACTTTGAAGTCTGGAGTGGCCATTTGAAATATGTGACCTCTAGAATTCTGGGTTGTTTTTTTTTTTGTCTCCTGGCAACAAAACATATTTATCCTTTTGCCACTACCTCCTCATCCAGAAAGGTCTGCTGCTGTTTTAAAGTTTAAAACAACACATGGGAAAGTTGTCTCAGAAAGAGGATTTGGTGCAACCGAAGCCATCCTCCAAGGCTTTTCTGTTTACCTAGACAGGCAGTAACAATTGGGAATACAAATACAGCAATAAAAAGAACCCTTCTCTTGGCAGATTAGCAAGTGTGCCTCTTTGGTTATAAAAATAGCACTCAAGGAGTTCTCTGGTTAAAATGTCATTTTCATTAAGCTTTTTTCACAGTGTAGCAAAGACTTGGAGGTCAAGTTGGGGGTGCAGTGGAAGGAGACTGGAAGGCACAGTGTTAGAGGTATGCGTGCCAGTTAGGACTGCAGAAACTTCAGGGCCTTCCATCTGAAATCTGACACCAAGCAACTTCAGTCATCTCTGGGGGCTCCTCTCATAGAGAATCATAGAATAACCAGGCACTTGGCTGAGCTCCCAGGGGCTGTTCTAGAGCTGCCGCACGCACAGCGGTCTCTTCTCCAGTCCCTTCCCCTACCCCATTTAGGCAACCTGATAGAACGAATGGAATCTCACATCATGTCTTGGGTTATAATTTAAAGTCCTTCCCATCCATGGCATTGATGCAGAGGGCACCTTCACGTTACCCAAACTCAGCACGATTGCCACACTGAGCTGGATAAATCTTTGTTGTTGGGGGTGACCCGGGCATTGTCACATCCTTGGCTTCCATCCATACCACCCCCTATGTGGCAATAAAAAATGTTTCTTAGTCATTGCTAAATGTCCCCTGAGGGGTGAAATCACTCCCAGTTGAGAACCATTGACTTATAGCAAGAAAAACGAATATTTATTTTGCATTTCTGATTATGTCAGATACAGACTCAATGTTTTATGTAATCCTGAACATTATCTTTGAAAAGGAATCTAACCTCCTTTTCAAAGATTGGGAACCTGAGGGGTGGCAAGGATGGTGTGGTGGTGGTGTTTTTATTTTTTTATTGTTTGGTTCCTTTTATATTTTCCAGTACCCAACAATGAAAATGCATTATAACCAAAGAAATTCTCAGTGACTCCTGTTAATTTTTGCCTTAATTATCCCCAGGCCTGTTTTTTCATTCTCAATAGTCTGTCGTTGCTGCTTGAACTTCTTCCCTAATCTCTCTTCCTCATCTTCTTTCTTCATCGTCTTCCCAGAGATTACAAGAAAATACCCCTTAATCCCATTTTGAAAGCAAGAAAAAGAAATCCGAGTTAGTGTGTGAAAAGAATGCTATAAGAAAATACTGCTGCTTAGCATTAGAAAGTTTATCAGTGCTTAGAAAGACTTTGAAATCCTTGTATGCCTCATTCAGAATTTCCATACCTTACCTTCCTCTTATTCAAACGCCACTTGTCTTTTGCTTGCCTGGCATCAGTATTCATTAAATATTTTTCCATTGTGGTGGCATTTTAGTGGCACGATATACTAATATGGGGCCAGATTTGGAAAGCAAGCCATCGTGTTTGCCACTGTCAGAAAATAAACTGTTTCAAATTGAAAACTGGTGTCCAAGTATAATTTCCAAAAAATTTTATTTTTTTTAATTTTATTTTATTTTTAAACTTTACATAATTGTATTAGTTTTGCCAAATATCAAAATGAATCCGCGACAGGTATACATGTGTTCCCCATCCTGAACCCTCCTCCCTCCTCCCTCCCCATACCATCCCACTGGGTCGTCCCAGTGCACTAGCCCCAAGCATCCAGTATCGTGCATTGAACCTGGACTGGCATCAAAAAATTTTAGATTGTTTCTCGCAAACAAATAGAGAATGAATATGAGCTGACGGTGTTTTTGACATTCATTGAGGGAACCAGCAGGATAGTAAAGTCCATTTAAAGGGTTATGGGAGAGACAGGGTACTTACAGCTATTGAAAGAAAGAATACTGGGCTAAGATTGTTAAATTAGATACAAAACTGGTTAATCCTGTGCAGGGCAAAGAAATAAAAATTCGAGGTGTTTATCTTTTATGCAGAAATCATTAGCAGTAGACAAATTCACTTCTGGACAAGTTCATTTGCATTTCTGTCAGTTTCCTACATGTTAATATCTGCCCTCACAGAGACATAAAATATCCCAATCCATAGTAACTACTCAAGTTTCTAATTTCCCTAGAAAGTTAGATAATCCTTGGTTGACTGTTAAATACTTAAAACTTTTTTTTAAGGTTGGAAAAGTAATAAAAACCTATTGTAGAAAGTTTTAAAACTACTAAATTTTTTAAAGAGGAGAGAAAATAACCATGCTCAAAACCACTACCCAGATGCAGCCACTATAAATAGAATTCATATGTTGCCTTACAACTTTTTTTTTTAATTTTGGCTGCGCTGAGTCTTCATTGCCGTGGGTGAGTTCTCTAGTTGTGGCATTCCAGCTTAGTTGCCCCACAGCATGTGGGATTTTAGTTCTCTGACCAGGAATAGAACCCAAGTCCCCTGCATTGGAAGAAGGATTCTTAACCACTGGACCAATGGGGAAGTCCCCCCCTTTCAACATTTTTCCTAAATATTTTTAACAGTGGAGTAATTAATGTGAAAAAAATATCAGGCTATTTTTTATCTTTTCCTTACTAGCAAAGATCATATCCTATCCTATCTATGATTTTAACATCTCTATAATAATCTGGCCCTTGTTGTATCATGATTCTTTTCACTCTTTTTCCTAATTCATTTCTTTATTATGAACTTTTTCAGAATACAAAATAACGCAGACAGCAATATAATGACCAGTGGTGCAGATCCAACCTAGTTTAAGAGAGAAAATATCACTCATAGAGCTGCCCCTGCCCCCATCAGCCCTCCAAATGTCCCCCTGTCCAGATGGAACCACTCTTCTGGGTTTGGTACTTATTTTCATATTTATCTTTATATTTGTGGCTTATCCATAAAGTATTAGGTTGGCCAAAAAGTTCACTTGGGTTTTTTGGTAACATCTTATAGAAAAACCCAAGTGAGTTTTTTGGCCAACCCAATTAATGGTATTTTTGCACATTTTCAAACCCTGTACAAATCACATCACAGGTTCTTAAGGTATTAAGGTCCTGCAACTTGCTCTTTTCTCTCCGCCTTATGTTTGTGGAGAGTGATCTGTGTACTTAGAATTCAGTCACTTTTAGTGCTGAATACCATCTACAACTGTGTTAACCCACTTTCCTCTTGAGACACACTGAGGTTGGTTTCCACTTTTTACTATAACCCTTGTGTTGCTAGGGACATTCTGGACCTACGTCTCCCTGTGTACTTGTGTGAGCGTTTCTCTGGGTGCATATTGAGGAATGGAGTGCCCATTAGTGGGCCTGCACATCTACCTCCTATGACATTCTACGAAGTCTTTTGCATGACTATACCAATTTATACTCACACCAACAATGCATAAAAGTCTGGTGGCTCTGCATCAGGGATTGGCAAAACTCTGTGAAGGACTGAATAGGAAAGCTTTTTAAAAAATTAATGTATTTGGTTGTGCCAGTCTTAGTTGCAACATGCAAGTTCTTAGTGGCAGCATGTGGGATCTAGCTCCCTAACCAGGGATCAAACCCATATGCTCTACATTGGGAGCATGGAGTCTTAGCCACTGGACTATCAGGAAGTCCCCTTAGTAGGAGAGCTTTAAGCCTTGATAAGCTACATGATCTGTGTCACAGCTACTCAACTCTGCTGTTGTCACACAAAATCAGCCATGGAGAGTTCAGAAGTGAAAGCCTGACCGTGTTCTAATAAACGTTACCCAAGGACACTGGAATTTGAACTTCGTATCATTTTCATGTGTTCCCAAGTACAATTCTTCTTTTGATTTTCTTGAACCATTTAAAAATATAAAACACAGTCTTAGCATGTGGGTTATGCAAAACAGACAGCTGGATAGATTTGGAACCCAGTCATAATTTGCCAATCACTGCTTGACATCCTGTCCAAGATCTGGAATTTTAAGATGTTAAATGTTTCCACTCTACTGAGTTTGAAATGATAAATTGTGAATTTAATTTGTACTCCTGATTAGTAGTGAAGTCAAGCATTTTATCGTGTTTATTAGCCATTAGGATTTTCTCTCAATGATTTATCTCTTCACGGTTTTTTTTTCCCCATATTTTTTAAGATTGCAGGTATTTTATTTATTGACTTATAGGAGTTCTTTCTATTTTCTGGCTGGTAATCCTTTGTTGCACGCTTTGTAAATGTTCTCACTGTATTGTGGTTACGATTTCACTTTTGAAGGAAATCTTTTGATGAAAAGTTTTCAGATTGAAACTGAATGTATCCAAGTGATACTTACTTGACTGTGAAAAAAAAATTATATTTTTCATATACATTAAGAATGTGAAAGGTAACCACAAAAGGAAGATACCAGGAGTTCCCTGGCGGTCCAGTAGTTAAGACTTGGTCTTCCAATGCAGGGGATGAGGGTTTGACCCCTGGTCTGGGAACTAAGATCCCACATGCCTCATGGCCAAAAAACCAGAAGATAAACAATGGAAGCAGTGGTGTAACAAATTCAATAGACTTTAAAAATGGTCCACGTTAAAAAAAAAAAAAAAATCAAAAGGAAGATACCACTTTCTGAGGTGGGAAGAGAGGAAATATTTCTCCACTGGGCGGAAGTAGAATGTTCCTTTTACTCCAGACTCTCTTCAGTTCCACTCATTTCCTTGAAGGGAAACAGTTCTGCAACCTGTAGTTCTCTAGTGAAGACAGTGTCTAAGTGCCGATTCGAACAGGGCTGCCTGAAGGCATGCGTCTGATCTTCATGAAACATGACTTGGCTTTCACAAGTTTGCAGGCTTCTCAATTCCAAGCCAGCTGACGTCTTTCAGAGGAGAAAAAGGCCCTCCCACTTGCGTTAGTTAATTGACTCTGATGGACTCCTCTGGCCGCCTAAGTGGTTCTGGAACAGAGAGCACTGTTGTAATCTGAGGAACTTTCGAAAGTCACCCTGGCCAAGACAGCACACCCCGCAAGCCAGCGAGGAAAAAGGAAAGCTGTTGCAATGCTGGTCAGCAAAACAAGACTTGGCTGCCCGGAGCTTTGTTACTGAGTTCTTGCTCCTGTGAAGGCCTCTGGAGAGCTGGGCCCACTTGGAGCTGGGCTGCTATGTTTGACAGACGCCTCATGTCTCCTCAAACTAAGTGCCTTCTTCCTGGGGTAAGCTTGCGGGCAGGGAGGCAGGCCAGATGCACGGTGTGGTTGCAGGAAAACAGGGATGTACCGCCTTGTAAAGGAGCTCAAGCAAAAATCACTCGGTGGCTTTGCTTTTCCAAAGCTTTTCTTATCTAGCCAGAAATGTTGGCATTCACAGGGTGACTACCTCAGTGTCCATGGAGTGGAAGCCAGTAAGACTGGAATTTGGTTGTAAAAAGTGTATCTTAGTGAGATCGATTTAGTAGCCGGGGAGAGAGAGAGAGAGGGAGGCGGAGAAATTTGGTGGAAAATGAAAATGCTTTTTCCAGCTGTAGGCAGTCACTTGTCACTTCAGGGACAGCCCAGCCACTGAGCTGCTTCTGAGGCTTTTCTGTGTAAATCAGAATAATGTGACATCCTATGTGGTTGCAATTTAAGATTTGATTGCCGTTTGTCACATTAAAAGATTTTTTTTTATATTTAATGAAGTTCAAAAATGAGAGTCTAATGTTTGAAATATTTAAGCAGAGAGCTTTACCTCACAAGGATGTGGTATTTGGGTCTTTGGATTTAGTTTAGAACCTTTAAAGTAAAGAGCATATTATACTAGTCCCCTTCCTGGGAAGGCTTTGGGAAAATAAGTAAATAATTCTAGAACCCAAATGTGAATTGTATCATGTAAAATTCATCAGGTTAGAGATATCTGTGCAATAGGTCATGAAAATATCATTATAGAATCAATGAAGTAGAGCTTGTCAAAAAATTCTTTCTAGGTTGCCGCTTTTGTTTCTAATTGTGCCAACCTGTGCTATATTTAATTTCACAGAGGGAAAAAAAAAAATACTTGCAAAGAAATACCTGTAGTTTGGAAATCATTTGTTTTGGGTTGGAACATACAGAAGTGTAGCACAGGCACTAAGATGCTTTGCTTAACCTACTGGATTTCAGTGATCTTTTATTATGCTTCATTTTATTTTTTTTAAATTTATTTTAGTGACATATAGCTGATTCACAGTGTTGTGTTAATTTCTGCTTTAGACCCAAGCCAGTTTTTAATATATATATATACACACATACATATATACATACACACACACACAGTTTTTGTGTGTATATATATATAAACACACATTCTTTTTCATATGCTTTTTCCATTATGGTTTATCACAGGATGCTGAATATAGTTCCCTCTGCTGTACAGTACGACCTTGTTGTTTATCCATTATATACATATATGTATATATAAAATGCATTTCACTTGAAATTTTCCAGAGACACAGTTTTCCTTGCTTGTGCTGGCTCTCGTTAGACTTTGTACACTTGAGTTATATTTCTTAGGCTCTGACATGGCTGGCAGTGTATACACTAATTATAAAGGATTTCTAGGTGTTGGATACTTCACATGTTTTTTAGTTTTTCAAGTGCCACCCATTTTAATTCAGATTGTTCAATACCTGTTTGTTTTGAAAGACATCTGGAATCATCATTTTCCATAAACTTGCCTGCTTTTTAAGAACATCATCAGACACTCAAAGCTGCTAAAGTAGTAGTTTCTGCCGAGGAATTCTGTTATAAATTCAAAAAATTATAATTATAACCCAAATTGCCAAGCATCAAAACTGCCAAATCTATTCCACTGATCATTTGGAATATTTTCATCCATGAAATTGGGTGAAAAAAAATATTATAGTTCTAAAAGTTGGAATGTCAGTCTATGTGATGCTAGAATAATTACTTGAATAATTTATCTGTTAGTTAATCTTATCTCTTTCTTGAAGTCTTATGGAGAATCTGTACAAGCATGTTTACCCTTTTAAGATGCTTCCTCTCTCCCAAACCTAGAGTTTTATTTCCTAATGCCTAGTCACTCCTCATTTTAACTAACACTTGTGTTTGAATAGGGCTGATAAATACATGGATTTTTGTTTTAATGGTTATAGATTAAAAATAAATCTTTACCAAGACTTTAGAGGATTAAGAGGTATTAACTTCCAATTATAAAATAAATAAGTCACAGATAAAATAGCACAGGGAATTTAGTCAATATTTTATAATAACTTTGTATGATGTGTAATATATAAATATATTGAATCACTGTGTTGTACACTTGAAATTAGTATAGTATTTTAAGTTAACTGTACTTGAATAAGATCTTCCCAGGTGGCTCAGCAGTAAAGAATCTGCCTACCAAAGCAGGAGACGCGGATTTGATCCCTGGGTCAGTAGGATCCCCTGGAGAAGGAAATGGCAACCCACTCCATTATTCTTGCCTCGGAAATCCCATGGACAGAGGAGCCTGGTGGGCTACAGTCCATGGGGTCGCAAAGAGTCGGACATGACTTAGCGACTAAACAAAACTTGAATAAATAAAGACTTTATTCTGTTCCCATTTAACACTTTCATCTAGTCATTCCCAAAGTTCCCCAATGACAGAAACTTTTCTTTCAATTCATACAATAAAATAAATGGGAGAGGACTTTTAAACATATATATATATGTATATGTATTATAGAATAATTTTTTAGGATGTTGAATAAGCTCTGTGGCCTTTATTTTTGTTCTAATCAAGTATGATTTCAGTTTTTATATCACTTGTACATTCTGAAGTTACTGCAAACCGTAAATGCATAAAAAAGCACATTTGGAAATTATACATTTAATACTCACCTTGCATTAAAATAAAATGAGTAAACCAATGCAGTTTGGTAGAAGTAATTACTTTTTCATTGCCAAGGGCAAAAAAATATGCCTCTGACTAGTATTAAGTATACTTCTTATCTCTTTACGAATTCTGGTATTATTGCACTGTCAGTTTCTTTAACATAATATCCTTTATGACAGCAACATGTGCCATTATTTTTAGACCAAGATAGTCGTCACTCCCTCTGTCTCCTTTCCGTCCTCCAAATAAAAATGATCTCTCAGATTTATACAGGTCTTTCCATTTATTTAGTTCTGTTACCCGTGATTTCAGCTTTATCTGACTGTGATGAAGAGCAAGTGTTTGGAACTCTGCTCAGTACTCTGTAATGACATACATGAGAAAAGAATCTAAAAAAGAGTGGGGAGATATATATATATGTATGTGTGTATGAATTATTCACTTTACTGTACACCTGAAACTAATATAACACGGTTCATCAACTCAGCTCCATTGTAACATAAAAATAAATTGGAAGGATTAAAATGAAAAAGAGCAAATGTTTGTACAGAGTGAGACCTGATTTTGGATACTACAGTATCCCCTTAATAACTCTATGATGTGGCAAGTTTTTTTTATTATCTCTGAGCCTTGGTTTCATTATCTGTAAAAAAAAAAATAGGTATAATAATATCTGCATTTCCAGATATTTGTAAGATTTTTTTTTAATCCCAGTACATATAGACTGTTTAGCATAGCACCTACCCTTATTAAGGGAATGCACATACTCACCTACATTTTCTTCAGTGGCTAATAATAAAAGACTTTAGCTCTGAGATCCCAAACTATGGTATCAGGAGAGTCAGCAAGGGCAAGTTACGAGTTGTTTCTTGTTTGCATATTAGAAGAAAGATAGAAAGATTAAAGTAAATAACAACCCTGTGAAGTGAGACTCCTAAGTGGATCCAGTACCAGGGGGCAAAGAGGCTAAGTATAAACCCTCCCAAACTATATGCATATATTTGAGTCCATGTATAATATATGTCAACATCTCCTAGCATTGGAAGATTCTCCAAGAGAAGCTCAACTTCCAAACGGTTCAATAACCAGAGCTCCTGAATGGAAATAAGCCCATGAGAATAAAAAAAATGTATTGGAGGGTAAATATTCCAAGAAGTCTCATAATTTTTGAAATTTTACTTTATCTTTTTATTTACCTTTATACTGTTAAGCACTTTTGATGGGGGAAAGGAGCCCTTGTATTCCCATATATTATAAAACTAACAGTGATCTAAGGGTACAGATTTCTGCACCATTTTTCAGGTATAATTTGTATTTAAATGGATGTATAATGTCAGAAAGTCTTGGAGGCTAGTATTTGTAAGGATTCTTTACAGCAGCAGCCCTCAGGGACTGCTTTCATGGAAGAGAACTTTTCCATGGACTTTGGGGGAAGAGGATACTATGGTTTGGGATTGATTCTCATAAGGAGCATGCAACCTAGCTCCATCACATGCACAGTTCGCAGTAGAGTTTGAGCTCCTATGAGAATCTAATTTTCTTGAAGAGATCTCTAGTCTTGCCCATTCCATTGTTTTCCTCTATTTCTTTGCATTGCACTGATTCATTGCACTGATCTGATAGGAGGCAGAGCTCAGGAGGTAATGTGAGTGATGGGGAGCAGCTGTAAATACAGAGGAGTTTCACTCACTTGCCCGCTGCTCATCTCCTGCCGTGTAGCCTGGTTCCTAACAGGCAAGTACCAATCCCTGGCCTGGGGTTGGGAAACCCCCTCTCCCTCAGTTTTAAGGATGAACACAAGAATATATGGTTTGTCACCTAGAGATGCCAGAATGTTTGATCGCATCTTACCTCCATAAAACAATGTGTGAAAATAAAAATTTTCTGCAATCCTAAAGAGATTTTCCACGTTACTTTTATTGTTAAAACCGAAAACCCTTGAAAGAGAGCTTTCTGTGTCAAAGTAATTAGAAGTTATTAGAATTAAAAACAGAAGAAATATTAAAGGAAGTGTGCATAGGAACACGCGAGAATCTCACTGCTTTGGGTCAAATATTTTTCTTCGGGCAAATCACATCCCATTCCTTTTCCACAGGCATACATACTTTTTAGTTGGAGCTACGGTACAGACTGCAGGATTCTGCCTTTTGCCTTCAGCTGTACTTTCTAATCATTTTTGGGGTGGGAAGCACTGCACTGGGTCCCATAAGTTTTGTCTAGTTGGAGCACATGAGTCTGTCTAGTTGCAGTGTGCAGCCTAGGGGCTTGTGAGATCTTAGCTCTCCAACCAGGGATTGAACCCATGTCCCCTGCATTGGAAGGTGGATTCTCAGCCACTGGACCACCAGGAAAGTCCCTGTAATCACTTTAATCCCATAATGATAGAGCATTGTGTGGATTTATTGATGCCTTAACTCTTCCAAATAGAGTGGTCAATTATTGTTAGTTAATTTTAGTTAATTCCATAATTTCTCTTTTATAGATAAATAAATCTGTCACACCAATTTTGAGCATATGGTTTTCAGCAAATAACTTCTCTGAGATAAATTCTCAGATGTGGAATTATTTGCACAGTGAGTGGGTTTGAATGTTCTTATGTCTCTGGCTATAATCATTCTTTTCAAAATGATTATATCAGTCGACAGTGAAAGCATAATTTTATTAATATGCTAATTTTGCCACCATACACCCCACATTAGGTGTTAATAATTGCCCTCAAATGTAAATAATGATATAGCATATCACTTTAATTTCTGTTTAGGAGATTAACTAGCAAAGGTATGTATTAATCAGAAATTTGTATATTCTTTGCATCTCTGTGTAAATTATTTTATTAGATTTCCTGTGTTTAGATTGCAGTATCAATTTTATTTGTTACATAGTAAGAGTAGCTCTGTAAAGAATAAACTGTTGGTTTTTCCCTATCCAGTCTCACCTATCAAAATATTTCCTTTCATAAAAGCTAATCGGATATTTATATTGTGAGACCCTCCTCATATCACTGAAGGATACATTAGTGCTAGGCAATAGGGTATCAATTTTTTTAGAAATTGACACTAGGCCAGTCAAAGGATTAAAACTTCATTTCAGAAAGTAGAATACAAAGCTTTTGACTTTATTCAGATATCTTATTTTGTGCAGCAGTAAAAAACTAGTATACACATAAGAAAATGACAACATCTGACTCAAGTTGTAGTTCATATGAAAAGTGTATTCTGTCTCACCTTGAGGGTCATAGATTTTGCATTTAGGACAGCAAGTCCAATAGATTGTCAAGTTGTTGATGATTTTGTTGCCTTAGAGGAAAATGCACAACATAAGAGATGTGAGTTCAGGTTTCATTTGGGGACCTTACTGAGAACTGTAGCCTGGGAGACAGCTTCTCAGTAGCTCTGAGGAAACTACTCTGAAGAGATACGGGAGAAGCTGGTTTCTATATGATTTTTGGCTTGAGGATGCAGGCAGTTAAGAATACATCTTGGTAAAAGATTACTTCTGGTCACAAAGAATGGGGATCTCCAGATGATGACTTTAGCACTTTACTCTGTATGGGAAGATGCAAGAATCTGGGTTCAATAAAATTCTTCCTGAAATATGTTGTGTGTTAGTCGATCAGTCGTGTCTGACTCTGCGACCCCGTGGACTGTAGCCCGCCAGGCTCCTCTGTTCATGGGGTTTCTCAGGCAAGGATACTGGAGTGGTTTACCATTTCCTCCTCCAGGGGAACTTGCCAACCCAGAGATCAAACCTCTGTCTATGGGATTTCCTAGGCAAGAATACTGGAGTGCGTTGTCATTTCCTCCTCCAGGGGATCTTCCTGATCCAAGGATCAAACCTGGTCTCATGCATTCAGGCAGATTCTTTACCATCTGAGCCACCAGGGAATCCCCATACATCTAACTATCTAAGGGGCCTGTTTTTCCAAAGCACAGGGGGCCTCATCCTTTTTCTCAGTGTGAGTTCTTCCCAGGGTGCACCATCAGGCAGCAGCTGCAGCAGCTAATGTCCTCCTAGAACTGGGTGGTAAGCAGAGCCCTTTGTTTTCTGTGTTTGCACATCAGGGCTGTCACGGCTCTGGACCCTGCACCCTTATGGTTTCCTGCTTGGCTCCCCCTTCCAGTGGTCATTCAGGGCCTGTCTCTCCCTCTCCCCTAGGGTTGGAGAACTGGAATTCTCTATACTCTTTCCTGGTAAGGGGCATGCCATCATCTTGACCTTAATATTATCTGATGTTCTTTGTGAACCTCACAAAGATTACTTACATGTCTTTATATTTTTCTTGAGGTATAGTTGATTTATAATGTTGTATTCATTTCTACCGTACAACAAAGAGATTCAGCTATACACGTGTATACATTGTTTTTTATATTCTTTTCCATGATGGTTTATCCCAGGATATTGAATATAGTTATATAGTTCCCTGTGCTTTGCAGTCGGGCCTTGTTGTTTATCCATTCTATGCATAAAAGCTTACGTCTGCTAACCCCAATCTCCTACTCCATCTTGACCACCTCCCTTTGGCAGCCCCGTCTGTTCTCTGTGTCTGTGAGTCTGTCTGTGTTTCACACCTAGGTTCATTTGTGTCGTATTTAAAATTCCATATATAAGTGATATCATATGGTATTTCTTTCTGACTTATTTCACTTAGTATGATCATCTCTAGTTGCATCCCTGTTGCTGCAAATGGCATTATTTCATTCTTTTTATGGCTGAGTAGTATTCCTTTATATATATATATAAATACCATATCTTTATTCATTCATCTATTGATGGACATTTAGGTTGTTTCCATTACTTGGCTATTGTGAAGAGTGCTGCTATGAACATAGAGGTGCATGGATCTTTTTGAATTATAGTTTTGTCAGTTGCTCAGCTGTGTCGTACTACTATGACCCCATGGACTGTAGCCCTCCAGGCTACTTACATGCCTTTAACTCTCGGTCCAATTATGTAGCAGTTTTGTTACCTGTTAGTGGCATTTGAGACATCAGAAAAGAGAAAAATCTGATCCCTTTAATCATATCTAAGATCCTTATTGTGCAAGCATTATGCAAAATAGATCTGCCACAGTCCAGAAGGTTCCCCACACTCTGATACCAGTGCCTCCTTTACAAAGTTAGTGTTGTACCATCCTGGGTCTCCTAATCTTCTGTTACTCAAAAACAGAAAATGGCTTTGATTTGAGAATGCAATGGGAAGTTCAGTGCACTGAAATAAGAAGAACAAGATTATTCTTGATGGTAACTCTGGTTTCTTGGTTTGGGAGCAGTTGATTTACATCTCTAGGCTCACTTTATCACCTATAAAATTAAAGTCATCATTCTTATCTCTCCATCTGCTCAACATGAGAGCCTCTGACAACCCATCAGCAGTGATGCAAAACTCTTAAAGTGTCTCAGAACAGCTGTTTATTAGTTTTGTCTTTCTTTTGAAGCCCTAGCCATTGTTTAAAGAATGTACTTTCAATATCAGTATGTGTTCAGTCAAGTATTTTAACCTTGGGTCTCTTTTTTTTTTTTTTTGGCGGAGGAGGGGGCTGCCTTTTTGGGTCTCTTCTGTCTTGATACTAACACAGGTGTTTCCACAGCTTGAAACCTGATGAGCCCAAGATTCTTCCTGGGCTTGAGTCGAGGTTTATGACCATCTTCATTACTTAGGTTAATAAGCTTTTATTTGGTTGATAAGTCATGTCAGACTCTTTTGTGACCCCGTAAACTGTAGCCTGCCAGGTTCCTCTGTCCATGGGATTTCCCAGTCAGGAATACTGGAGTGGATTGCCATTTCCTTCTCCAGGGGATCTTCCTGACCCAGGGATCAAACCCGCATCTCCTGAATTGGTAGACGAATTCTTTACCACTGAGCCACCAAGGAAACCCTAATAATAAGCTTCAGTGCTCACTAAAAATGCATATGTGAGTAGAACTTTTCAAGACCCAAGTTCCACATGAGCAAGTTCTGTGCATCCTTCACCACTCTACTTCCAAGGATTTTACAATAGGGTCCATGGTAGGCTGTGAATGATTAATGATAATTTGATGTTTGGGGATTTTTTTAAAAGAAGTTTGCATATGCACTCAAATATAGCCGTAAGAAAAAGAAGTGACTTCATGATAGTGACAGAAATATCAATCACATACAAGTGATGTGTGTTGAGTATGACCCAGGTAAACTTAAATGTGATCTCTATTGTTGGAGAAATTAATATTTATTCAGATAATGTAACAAGAGAAAAAATATGTACACCACGTGCAAATACTGAATAATAAACAAATATAGATCTCTAGAATATAAGTAGCACAGATGTTTAGAGAATTCTCAGGGTAAAAGATTGGTTGAAACTTCAGAAGTTATGGAATTCAGTTCAGCATAACCACCATGGAACAATAAGCTTGTCATCCATCTCTTTAATAGGATTTAGCTAAATTATGTATGTTTTTCACTGTAAGCTAGAATGTGAAGATCTGAGATGATTATGTAGCTGAAACTGAGCTCAGTAAAAATTTCTGTTTTAAAGAGATTTCCAACCTGTTCTGTTTTGTCTTTCACAGGAAGAGTAGGAATTTACAGGCCATTGTGGAAAGTGTGACAGGATTCAGAGCTCCCCTGAGAGCCATCACTTGACTACTTCTACATGACTTTTTAAGAGATGTGATACCATAGCTGGAATGGCTCATTGGTGGAAACACTGAGGGTTGTTTGTTTAAAGAGGCCCAGAAAGGACAGTTGTCAGGGAACTCTGTGTTCATAAGAGATAATAAGAAATAATTTGTGTGAATGATAAATGTTCCCCATTCCTGATGCACTGTCTGCTCTTGGGTTGAGAAAATATGTATTTTATGTATGTATTTTATTTTGGGTTTGTGTTCGTTTCTGCATGCAGGCTTTCTCTAATTGCCGAGAGCGAGGACTACTTTCCACTTGCGGTGTGAGCCCTTCTCGTTGCAGCGGCTTCTCTTGCTGTCGAGCACGGGCTTTCGAGCGCAGGCTCGGTAGTTGTGGCACATGGGGTCTGTTGCTCTGCGGCATGTGGACTCTTCCCAGACCACGGATCAAACCTGTGTCCCCTGCATTGGCAGGCAGATTCCTATCCACTGCTCCACCAGGGGTGGAAAATATGTATTTGTTTAATTTCTACAGCCAGATGAGAGTACCTGCCTTCCTGGGACTGTTTTTCATTCTAGCAGCATCCTCTCAGCACTCATATTGCCATTAAAGTCAAAAACATTATGCTATGGAAAAGCAATGAGTCACAAAAGGGCAGATAACTGTATGCTTTCATTTATACGAGGTACCTGAAACAGATTCACAGAGATACAGAGTGCAAACGGTGGTTGCCAGGAGCTGCAGGAAGTAGAAAATGAGGGGCTAGTGTTTAAGGGGAACAGTTTCCATTTGAGATGATGAAAACAGTTCTACAGATGGATGGTTGTGACAGTTGCCTAACAATGTGAATAGACGTAATGCCACTGAACTGTACATTGAAAAACAGCTAAAATGGCAAATTGTATGTTGTGTCTATTTTAGTACAATTTTTTAAATGCAATTTAGGGACTTCCCTAGTGGTCCAGTGGTTAAGACTTCACCTTCCAGCGCAGGGGGTGTGGGTTCTATCCCTGGTTGGGGAGCTAAGATCCCACATACCCCTGGGCCAAAAAAACCAAAACATAAAACAGAAGCAATATTATGAACAAATTCATTAAAGAGTTTTAAAATGGTCCACATCAAAAAACGATCTTTAAAAAAAACTTAAAAAACAAAATGTGATTTTAAAGAAATTTGTTAATGTGCATGTATGTTGCATGAAGCCAAATACTTTCTAGGTATTATCTTATTTAATCTTCATAGCAGGTTAGTGAAGGAGACACATGATCATGAATCTGAGCACAGCCAGCAATGTCTCAAGTCTAGGGCCATGCAGAGGATAGTGATGTAAACAGAGATCATAGCCCAGTGGTTAGCCTGCTGCACGTGTGCACACACGCACACCCACACACATGCACGCTATACACGGCTTCCTTGTTTTTCTCCCTCAGATAATTGCACTCTAAGCGCTCAAGCAGGCAACTACCGTTGCCTTCATTTAGGAATAGGGATCCAAGTTCATGGGCTTCTCCTTGACATTTGAGCCTTGAAAGTCCTGTAGCAGGTAAGGCTGCCACCCTCCCCCACCCTCCAGGAGTCAATCAGGCCGTAAAGGGCTTTGCAGCAACAAAATCCAAGGCCAGTTGCATCCTGGCTTATTAGGCAGAATCCATGAAAATTACCTAACCAGCTAACTATAAAGATCATCTCAAAATTAACTTCTGTTTCAAAAAACCCTCTCTAAAACAAGCCACTTTTTTAACTTTTTATTTTGTGTAGGAGTATAGCACAATTGCACTCATCTCACATGCTAGTAAAGTAATGCTCAAAATTCTCCAAGCCAGGCTTCAGCAATACGTGAACTGTGAACTTCCAGATGTTCAAGCTGGTTTTAGAAAAGGCAGAGGAACCAGAGATCAAATTGCCAACATCCGCTGGATCATAGAAAAAGCAAGAGAGTTCCAGAAAAACATCTATTTCTGCTTTATTGACTATACCAAAGCCTTTGACTGTGTGGATCACAATCAACTGTGGAAAATTCTGAAAGAGATGGGAATACCAGACCACCTGACCTGCCTTTTGAGAAACTTATATGCAGGTCAGGAAGCAACAGTTAGAACTGGACATGGAACAACAGACTGGTTCCAAATAGGAAAAGGAGTACGTCAAGGCTGTATATTGTCACCCTGCTTATTTAACTTCTATGCAGAGCACATCATGAGAAATGCTGGGCTGGAAGAAGCACAAGCTGGAATCAAGACTGCCGGGAGAAATATCAATAACTTCAGATATGCAGATGACACCACCCTTATGGCAGAATATGAAGAGGAGCTAAAAAGCCTCTTGAGGAAAGTGAAAGTGGAGAGTGAAAAAGTTGGCTTAAAGCTCAATATTCAGAAAACAAAGATCATGGCATCTGGTCCCATCACTTCATGGGAAATAGATGGGGAAACAGTGGAAACAGTGTCAGACTTTATTTTGGGGTCCTCCAAAATCACTGCAGATGGTGACTGCAGCCATGAAATTAAAAGACGCTTACTCCTTGGAAGGAATGTTATGACCAACCTAGATAGCATATTGAAAAGCAGAGATATTACTTTGCCAACAAAGGTTCGTCTAGTCAGGGCTATGGTTTTTCCAGTGGTCATGTATGGATGTGAGAGTTGGACCATAAAGAAAGCTGAGCACTGAAGAATTGATGCTTTTGAAGTGTGGTGTTGGAGAAGACTCTTGAGAGTCCCTTGGACTGCAAGGAGATCCAACCAGTCCATCCTAAAGGAGATCAGTCCTGGGTATTGATTTGAAGGACTGATGCTAAAGCTGAAACTCCAATACTTTGGCCACCTCATGCGAAGAGTTGACTCATTGGAAAAGACCCTGATGCTGGGAGGGATTGGGGGCAGGAGGAGAAGGGGACGACAGAGGATGAGATGGTTGGATGGCATCACCCACTCGATGGACATGAGTTTGAGTGAACTCCGGGAGTTTGTGATGGACAGGGAGGCCTGGCGTGCTGCAATTCATGGGGTCACAAAGAGTCAGACAGGACTGAGCAACTGATAGCCAGTTAACAATGTTACAATAGTTTCAGGTGAACAGAGAAAGGGCTCAGCCATACATATACATGTATCCATTCTCCCCCACACTCCCCTCTCATCCAGGTTGCCACAGGACATTGAGCAGAGTTCCACGTGCTATACCGTAGGTCTTTATTGGTTATCCATTTTAAATAAATCAGTGTGTACATGTCCACCCCACACTCCCTAACTGTCCCTTCCCCCTGGCAACCATAAATTCGTTTTCTAGTTCTGTGAGTCTTTCTGTTTTGTAAGTTCATTTGTATAATTTCTTTTTAGATTCCAGATATAAAGGCTAGCATACAATATTTCTCCTCCTCTGTCTGACTTACTTCACTCAGTATGATACTCTCTAGATCCAATCTTGTTGCTGCAGATGGCATTATTTTGTTCTTTTTAATGGCTGAGTAATATTCCACTGTACATATGTACCACATCTTTATCCATTCCTCTGTCAATGGACATTTAGGTTGCTTCCATGTCTTTAAACAAGCCATTTTTAATAACATGTTTTTTTCCCCCTATCTTCTAGACTGGTCTATTGAACATTTTAAAAAAACAGTTTTTCCTTATCTTAGTGTCCCAGCTACTTTTCAGGGGAAAAACAAAACAGGCACACAGGTTCATTCCTATAAAGGAATAGATGTAAAAGCCAAATAAGGATATTTTCATAAAGAATGCACATATACCTTTGTTTCTCTTCTTTTTTTCATTGCTAAAATCTGTATTTCTAACCAGATTTCACTTACAGTGTTGTTGATTTTTTTTTTTTTTTGGTTCATTTTTGTTTTGACTTGTTTCTTTTGCAATACTGACTTTGAATCGGGTATATTCTATACCCCATCATTCTGTTGAATTACAGATTAGAAGACAATTCAGCGATAAAATTAGTTTTATAAAATAAGGAATAAGGTGCTTAGATGAACTGAACTGAGTTAGAGATCTTTGCTGATTCTGCTACCTACTAATTGTTGCCTCTTAACATTTCTTTGTTTCTTTCTTTTTTTTTTTTTTGGCCGCACTGTGGCATGAGGAATCTTAGTTCCCCAACCAGGGATCAAACCTGTGCCCCCTGCAGTGGGAGCATGGATTGTTAAGCACTGGACTGCCAGGAAAGTCTCATCTACCAGTATTTTTTAATTGGGCAAGATGATGAAATTGAAGGCTACATTCAAAGATTTCCATGTCTTTCAAAATCTTGCTGGGAACACAGGCTATTTCATTGTTCCCATTTTCTACCTTTTTCTTTCTACCATGGAAAACCAGATGGTCCATAGCAGCTGAGAGAAATCATTGCCAACCCAGCATATTTGCATAATTTTCTCTCTGCCCTTAATCTGGAACAAAGGAAACAAAATAACAGGCCACGATAATGAAGTAAATCAAGTTCTTAATTACAGAATTAGGAAACGTTTTAACAGTATTTAAGACTCCCTGCTCATGTTCCTTTCAAAGTCCTCGAGTCCCTTGTAAAATGTGATTTCCATTCCAAGGTTTTTCCTGATGAGTTCATCAATTCAGCAAGGCAGAATGCTGACAGTTTTTCACAAACCTGAGGAAAATAATTATGACATTTAAGATACAGAAATAGACACGCAGAAGTTCAGGTCCTCACCCCTCTTGATGCTTTCTTAAGGCCAGTTCAGTTTCTCCTAATAAGGCATTTGACCTGCTTGCCAAGCTCTGACAGATGATATTTTTTACAGGTCTGTTCTTTCAGTGTATTCAGTGCAAGGCCTTAGCTGAACAGGCCAGATGAGTCTTATTCACTGAAGGGGAATTCAGCCTAAAAGGACATTTTAGCACCCAACTCAGCCGCATTAGACTTCATTCTTACTTTTAGGAAAGATAATGCCTCTTTATTTGGAATGCATGTGTTCCTTCCAGTGGCAAGAAGTGAGGTGACTTTTATATATCATGTCCCATTACAGGGCTCCTCTGTAGGGAAGCAGGGAAAACATGGCATCTGGGGCTGTTAATTCTTAACAACACCAGGAGGATGTAATTGCTTTATCACAGGGGACCATGAAGATAGCACATGTCAACACCGTACGAATGCTCTTAGGTTATGGAATCTGGTCAGTGACTCACGTTATCGTGGACACGTACTGAAATAGACAACAGTTGGATTGATAAATTGTGAAAGAGAAGCCAGTAACAGTCAGCAAATGATAAGCAAGTACATGGCTTAAAAACATTCCTGGCGTTTCATTTATCAGCGCTCTTACTTGGGTATGCTCCCTGCTTGTTGCTTTGAAAGAGTTTCTCTTAATTATACTCGTCATTATTTTCTAAGTGAAAGTCACTCAGTCACGTCCGACTCTTTGCAATCCATGGACTATACAGTCCATGGGATTCTCCAGGCCAGAATACTAGAGTGGGTAGCTTTTCCCTTCTCCAGGGGATCTTCCCAACCAGGGATTGAACCGGGGTCTCCTGCATTGCAGGCAGATTCTTTACCAACTGAGCTATCAGGGAAGCCCAAGTATTTACTTAATTGTCATATGAATGACAGGGGAAACCAAGGCTTAGTCACAGACCAGTGTTTCATGTCAGAAAGGAACCATTTCTTCGTATCATTTCATAGCTATTTTTTAAGGAAGGGTGTTTACATGTAAGATTTAACAGCATTTGAAGTGATTGGCTAGTATATTGGATTTTCTCATCTTCTGAGCAAAGAGAGGAACATGTCCATTTGTATCAGTAAAATCTGTGAATGGAATATGAGAATGGGGGTATATTGTTTTCTTTTTTTAATTTTGTAATTTTAAAAAATTTATTATTTATTTGGCTGCATTGGGACTTTAGTTGCATCATGCAGAAATCTTTCATTATGGCATAAGGACTATCTAGTTTCAGCATGTGGGCTTATTTGCCCTGTGGCATGTGGTATCTTAGTTCCCTGACCAGTAATCGAACCCATGTCCCCTGCATTGCAAGGTGGATTCTTAACCACTGAACCACCAGAGAAGTCCTCCTGAGGGCATATTTTGAATCTATCAAACGTAGTTTGTCATCTCTAATAAAGCTGTAAATTACAGTAATATATTTAAAAAAGGTTATTTTTCTTATTCATGAAATGTTTTAAGATGTAGCAGAAAAATGTGATCTGTTCAGTAAGAAAAAAATAATGAAAGAGAAAAATCTTCTTGTAATTTTTTTTTAGAGAAATACGATTCCTTAACAGTAATATGGCTGACACTTTGATTCTGGATGATCTTACATTTTAAAAATAGCATTGGACTTCAAAAATTTTATGATTCTGTAGGAAATCTCTATTTTTATGTACTTAGAAAAATCTTTTGTTAAGGGCATGACGCTTCTCAGCTGCTTTTCACTCAATAATTTTATGCTATGAACTGTGTGAGCATTTCTTTTCTTGACAGTTGACTGCTCTGTGTTGATTCAGTACTAGGTCCACATCAAAGTAAAATGAACCGCAAAGACATCGAAAACTAATTGAAGGGGAAAGAAAGCAAATGCTTCATGAGAGAGCATGTACTATTCCAGGGGTTATGAACTATTGACGTTTGTTTTTGAGAGTATGAATTTAGATTTCCAGTCTAGTCTTTAAAAAAATTCCCTTGTACTGCTCTGTGGGAGTTGATGGTTTTACGTTAATCATGTCTATCTTAGACTGTCTGTTTAGTCTATTCACTCTGACAACAACCATTATCTATTTCTTTGCCCAAAGGCATGATCATGAAATATTACGAGCAAAGTTTTATTCCTACAATAAACAACAAATCTTCCCAGTCATTGGTCAAACTGTCAGTATTCCAGTTAATATTTTGAAAGCTTTTGATATTTATTAATACCAGCAAGTGGCTGGTAGCTTGATGAAAACTTGATTAGGATTAGGGTAGAATTTATGTTTCTTTAAAAAAAAAAAGGAATAGGCCTTAATTAGATGACTGACACTGAACACATTCCCCACTGTCTCTGACAGTCAGTTGCCTCCTCTTTGCAACAAGAAATAATATGAGCCTTCTTGACCTCAAGAATCAAATATATGTGAAAATCTTGAGTATAGTAAAGCACAAACTTCCTGCCTGGAAATTTGACCTCCCTTGGGAACAGTTCTTCGATAAAGTCCCATGAGAACTTCCACTGTGCCTGGTCCCAACCCACAGCTCACCCTCCGCCCCTTCTGTCCCTCCACCACTTTTTAAAAAATAATTTTATTTATTTTTGGCCGCGCAGGATTTTTGTAGCTTTGCGCGGGCTTTCTCTAGTTGCAGGGAACAGAAGCTACTCTCTAGTTGTGATGGCGCAGGCTTCTCATTGCAGTGGCTTCTCTTGTGAAGCACAGGCTCTAGAACACATGGGCTTTGCAGCGCGCATGCTCAATAGTTGCGGCTCCCAGACTCCACAGCAGACGGCATTTATGGCGCTTGGGCCTAGTTACTCCAAGGCATGTGGAACCATGTCTGACCAGGGATTTAACTCTTGTCCCCTGCATTGGCAGGCTGATTTTTATCCTCTATGCCACCAGGGAGGTCCTCCCTCCACCACTTTGCTATGCCTTTGAAGAGGCCAAAAAGCTGGTGAAAGAGTCCTAAGGAGACGAAAATGGCGATGCCGCCAAGACGGTTATAATGGGGCCTGAAGGGAGCAGAAGAGTGTGAGCAGGCAGTTGTGTTGGGTGCTGTGCTTAGTTGCCCAGTCGTGTCCGCTGTCAGCAGTATTTGTATTTTGCTGACGCTGTTCATGTTTGTTTGTTTGTTTTGCAATTAGGACCCTGGAGAAGAGGAGGCCATCTTTAGAACTGTCTCAGGACACAGTGGGGCCAAAGGCCCAAGAGCAGAAGAATGAATGGGGTACTTAGGAGAAGTAAGTGGAGGCAAACAAGAGGAGAGAGCTTCTCTCATTCTAAACCTAAGTTAACTCTCTACATATTCTATGGTGGATTGGCAGGGGTTCAGAGAATGAAACCATAACACAACCCATTAGAACCCCGTGTGCTTTCTGTCTTCAGAAGTCACTTCTGAAGGGAAGGTGTTACCATGTGTCATGGTGCTTAACATGATACTTCTAACACCTCCTGGGAGTTTCCTGATTTTTGGGTTCTAGACAAAGGAATTTCCTTTTGTAAATCTTACTTGTAGCGTTTCATTTCTAGGCGTGAATCTCCTTAGAAAAGTCAGGAGTCATGTCCTCTTCGGTCGTGTCTGACTCTTAGTGACGCTGTGTGCTCTGTAGCCTACCAGGCTCCTCTGTCCATGGGTTTCTTCAGGCAAGAGTACTAGAGTGGATTGCTGTTTCCTTCTCCAGAGCATCTTCCTGACCCAGGGATTATACCCGTGTCTCTTATGTCTCCTGCATTGGCAGATGGGTTCTTTACCACTAGTGCCACCTGGGAAACTCTTAGAAAACTCATTAGATTTTTTTTTTAAGTTTTTAAAAACCAGAGTTTCCATATGTCACTCACCATTGGGTGTTAATTTTACATATAATTTGTTCTCAGGATAAGTGGTATCACACAAATGATTGAAAAAATTCAGACGACATTTATTCAAGTGTGATTTAATTTCTTTTTATACTACGGCAGAGGCTCCACTCAAGCCAAGCACTCTAGTTATAATCAGAGTATCTGGTGTGAACCCCACTGATGAGGCTCCCTGAGTTTGATCTGATTTTTTTCTTTTTCCTGAAAAGAAATACTTGAGGGGGTCTTAATAACTCATTAAACCTCTGGCCACCTTTTCCTTTTTTTCACTTGTAGTTTGTTTGGAGAGCTACTTTGCTGGCACAACCTATAACTAAAATTGCCGGTCCCCTTTAAGAAGCCACCTCCCCTGACCCCCAAAAGTAGATGTCAGTTTCAAATGATGTTTGGATATGATTACAACTCATGTTCTTCCTTTTTTTTTTTAATTTGTTTTTAGTTGAAGGATAATAGCTTTACAGTGTTGTATTGGTTTCTGCCATACAACAACGTGAATCAGCCATGAGTATACTTACATCCCCTCCCTCTTGAATCTCTCTCCCATCCTTTACCATCCCACCTCATCACAGAGCACTGAGCTGAGCTCCCTGTGCTGTATGTTTCAATGCTACTTCATATTCTTAAACTGGCGTGTTTCTTGGCCAAAACTCTTGAATTTTAAATATTATTCTCTGAATTCTTTTGATGTGAAGATTGACTTTTATGCTTTCTGCCATTGTGAGTGGCACTTAAGAGCCCGGGGTTGTAAATTTGAGTCTCCAGCACAAAAGGCAAACTAAACTCTTAAGTATTCAAAGTGAGCCATCAGTTCTGGAACAGGGTCTAATGCTAGGAGTAAGAGCATCCCTGGAGCGTGAAGTAGCACAATGCTATTGCAGGATAGGCACTCAGGAAAGATTTATTACGTTAATAAATTGATAGTGAGTCAACACTGGAAGAATAAGGGAATGAAAATTGAAATGTCTTTGACATCAGCTCTTCAAACAACCTCAGAAATAGGTGATTTTTTTTCCCCTCTGTTGTATCGAGAAGGAAACTAAAGCTCAAAGACTTTGGTTTTTTAAACAAATATTTACTGTGTGTTTATGATTAGTTATTTATCCCTAAGAGAGTCATGGGAAATGGGTCTGTATTTCCATTTTACAGATAGGGAAACTGAGGTGCAGAAGTTTTAAGTGATAGCTTTGGTATGGAGCTGAGATATGAAGGGGCAGGGCAGGACTCAAGGAAGGCATCTCAGGTATCAGGTAGGGGCCCTGCTGGACACAGAGCTAGCACATAACAGAACAAAGTTGTCAGATTTCAAAGCCCACATTGTTTCCACTTTCCATGTTGAAAACCCAGTGAATTCTCTAGTGGTTGTAGTAAGGAGCCATGAATGGCTTCTAAGCATCAAAGCCAAGGGCTGTTGTCCACTGTCCTCACACCTCTTAATCTTCCTTTTCAGCCTCAAGCGCATTCTCTTTCATCAGGATCTGTTTTTTCTTGCCTTCTCCTTCTCTGAGAATAACTTCTCTCTCTTGGCTGGCTTTTCCCCTGTGGACTTAAAAAGTATTCACGACCAAAAAGTTGAGAGTTATGTTTCACTCGGTGGGAATTTTTAGGACTTCAAGCCCGGGAGACAACATCTTAAGTAACCCTGAGAGAACTACTCCCAGGAAGTAAGGGGAAGGAACCATGTTATAATAGAAGTTTTGCAACAAAGGGCAGATAGTTGGAACATCAAAAGAACATCAAAAGATTATTGTTACTTAAAACCACATATCCCAAGTTAAGGAATTTAGCACTTTTCTGTGCCTGGGAAATGAAATTAAAAGATGCTTGCTCCTTGAAAGAAAAGCTATGACGAACCTAGACAGCATTTTAAAAAGCAGAGATATCACTTTGCCAACAAAGATCCATATAGTCAAAGCTATGGTTTTTCCAGTAGTCATGGATGTGAAAGTTGGACAATCAAGAAGGCTGAATAGCGAAGAATTCACAGTTTTCAAACTATGTTGTTGGAGAAGACTCTTGAGAGTCCTTTGGACGGCAGGGAGATCAAACCAATCTGTCTTAAAGGAAATCAACCCTGAATAGGAAGGACTGATGCTGAAGCTCCAATACTTTGGCCACCTGATGCAAAGAGACAACTCATTGGAAAAGACCCTGATGCTGGGAAAGATTGAAGGCCGGAGGAGGGGACGACAGAGGGTGAGATGGTTGGATGGCATCACTGTCTCAATAGACATGAGTTTGAACAAACTCTGAGAGGTAGTGAAGTACAGGGAAGCCTGGCATGCTGCAATCCATGGAGTCACAGAGAGTCTTATATGACTGAGCAAGTGAACAACAATAGCAACCAGGCAAGGGAAAATGCAGGAGTCTGGGCTGACTGAAATCATTCCTTTGATGTGCACCTCAGCTATCTGGGGCCAGTATCTTGTGTTTTTACATCCTGAGTTCCCTCAGGACTCACTGTAGGGAGTGGCTGCAGTCTGATGGCTGCTAGATGGCTGGTATTCTTTTCCTTCCAGAGTTTCCTCAGGTTCACTGGCTCACGTTGGAGGGCTATAATTGCTGATATCTGTGAGATTGTTGTTTACTGATACGGCAGGAAATATTCCATTTCTCACCCCACACCTACTAAAAGTGAGTCCTCTCTGTCTCTTGTACTCCCTGGATTCAACCATCACCTTTACATAGCTAACCTTGAATAAAACTTAAAAAAAATCCAGTCATATAAGTGCAATGGCTTGTTCTACAACATCTCTCCATGGTTGCTCCACCACTGCTAGCATGCTTGAAGTAAAATTCTTAATTGTTCTTTTCTAATAACCTCCCCTGAGTGCAAGAAGCATAAGCTTAGGAACCATCCCAAACCAATTCAACTTCTAACATCTGTATTATTGTCATCGCATATTTATACAAGTCTAGGTCAGCTTCATTAATACTGAATGGTCAGTCTGTTTGATTGATGGTTGTTCACCTAATGATTTAAGTCTCTTATAAGTGTTGTTTTCAATATCCATCCAGTTATCCTTTTCTTTTTAGCCATCTTTTTTACTTGGAAGAACTTAAAGATGTTTGTTTCAACAAAAGAAAATTTCAGCTTAATTTGTATTTCAGAATAGTAATGATCCATTTAGCACTGTGTGTATTTTTGTCTTGAACAACTACTTAAAAGATCTTTATCTGAAGACCTTTTCTTCCAAATGTTTTGTTTGTAGTAATAAGTACTTGTAAAATTCATCAAACTTTGACTAGTTTTGTCTAATTATTCCTTTATATTGTGTGATGACTATTTCCTCCTTGTTTCTTTTCCTGTAAGTGATTATATGAAGGTTCACTTTAGAGCCTTAACACAGAAGTAGCCTTAGGGGAATTGATTTTAAATTATTTTTTAAATTAATTTTTATTGAATTACAGCTGCTTTTCAGTGTTGTGTTGTACAGCAAAGTATATTGGCTATACGTTTATTTATATCCACTCTTTTTTGGATTTCCTTCCCAGTTAGGTCACCACAGAGTGCTGAGTAGAGTTCTTGTGCTATACAGTAGGTTCTCATTAGTTATTTATTTTATACATAGTATAAATGTGTATATATGTCAATCCTAATCTCCCAACTCATCCCACCCTCCTTGCTCCCCTTGGCATCCATGCATTTTTGATACAGCCACCGTGGAGAACAGTGTGGAAGTTCCTTAGAAAACTAAAAATAGAACTATCATATGACCCAGCAGTCCTACTCCTGGGCATATACCCAGAGAAAACCATGATTCAAAAAGATACATGCACCCCAGTGTTCATTGCAGCACTATTTATAATAGACAAGACATGGAGGAAGCCAAAATCCTTTTTTTAAATTGAGATATATTTGACATATAACTTGACATTAGTTTCAGGTATACAGCGTAGCAATTACATACAAATATATTATGAAATTTGGAAAACTCAGCAGTGGCCACAGGACTGGAAAAGGTCAGTTTTCATTCCAATCCCAAAGAAAGGCAATGCCAAAGAATGCTCAAACTACTGCACAATTGCACTCATCTCACACGCTAGTAAAGTAATGCTCAAAATTCTCCAAGCCAGGCTTGAGCAATACGTGGACTGTGAACTTCCAGATGTTCAAGCTGGTTTTAGAAAAGGCAGAGGAATCAGAGATCAAACTGCCAACATCCACTGGATCATGGAAAAAGGGAGAGAGTTCCAGAAAAACATCTATTTCTGTTTTATTGACTATGCCAAAGCCTTTGACTGTGTGGATCACAATCAACTGTGGAAAATTCTGAAAGAAATGGGAATACCAGACCACCTGACCTACCTCTTGAGAAACCTATATGCAGGTCAGGAAGCAACAGTTAAAGCTGGACATGGAACAACAGACTGGTTCCAAATAGGAAAAGGAGTACGTCAAGGCTGTATATTGTGACCCTGCTTATTTAACTTATATGCAGAGAACATCATGAGAAATGCTGGGCTGAAAGAAACACAAGCTGGAATCAAGATTGCTGGGAGAAATATCAATAACCTCAGATATGCAGATGACACCACCCTTACGGCAGAATGTGAAGAGGAGCTAAAAAGCCTCTTGAGGAAAGTGAAAGTGGAGAGTGAAAAAGTTGGCTTAAAGCTCAACATTCAGAAAACGAAGATTATGGCATCTGGTCCCACCACTTCATGGGAAATAGATGGGGAAACAGTGGAAACAGTGTCAGACTTTATTTTTGGAGGCTCCAAAATCACTGCAGATGGTGACTGCAGCCATGAAATTAAAAGATGCTTACTCCTTGGAAGGAAAGTTATGACCAACCTAGCTAGCATATTCAAAAGCAGAGACATTACTTTGCCAACAAAGGTCCATCTAGTCAAGGCTATGGTTTTTCCTGTGGTCATGTATGGATGTGAGAGTTGGACTGTGAAGAAAGCTGAGCACCAAAGAATTGATGCTTTTGAAGTGTGGTGTTGGAGAAGACTCTTGAGAGTCCCTTGGACTGCAAGGAGATCCAACCAGTCCTTCTAAAGGAGATCAGTCCTGGGTGTTCTTTGGAAGGACTGATGCTAAAGCTGAAACTCCAATACTTTGGCCACCTCATTGGAAGAGTTGACTCACTGGAAAAGACAGATGCTAGGAGAGATTGGGGGTGGGAGGAGAAGGGGATGACAGAGGATGAGATGGCTGGATGGCATCACCGACTCGATGGACATGAGTTTGGGTGAACTCCGGGAGTTGGTGATGGACAGAGATGCCTAGCGTGCTGCGATTCATGGGGTCGCAAAGAGTCGGCCACGACTGAGCAACTGAACTAAACTGATATTATGAAATGACTACCAAGATAAGTCTAGTTAACATCCATCACCACACATAGTAACAATTTTTTTCCTTGTGATGAGAATTTTTAAGATCTACTTTTAAGAACTTTTAAGATCAATAGGTAAAGACATGGGTGAAGGTGGTCAAAAGGTACAAACTTCTAGTTATAAAGTATCTAAATCCTAGGGATATAATGTACATCATGGTAACTAGAGTTAATCACACTGTATTGTATATTTGAAAATTGCTAAGCAAATAGATCTTAAAATCCTTTAAATGGAATAAACAAAAATAATAACCTGTGAGATAATAGATTTTAAAGACCATAAAAATAATCCACAAAAATATTGCTATAGTGTGTAGCATTGTTAAATGTTGCTAAAATATGGCTAATGAGAGCAGAATCCTCAGCAAACTCTTCATTGAGTGAGTTCATAAACTAGGTGCTGATTGGTTTTGCCAGTGAAGAAAAGGCTGCTGGTCTGAGTTGACCACTTATCCCATTTTTTGTTCACGTTCGCATAGCGCTCCTCTCCTCCATCTGGTTGATTGATTGACTGAGTGATTGGTTACTACCTAGCAAGTCTACTCACTTAAGAATATCTTGTACCTAGTTCTGTTGATCAGCCAAGCTTGGGACTCTCCACCTGCAGGCAGGCTGGCCCCTTGATCACAGCCCCGCCAAGGGGAGCTGGGCTGTTGCATCAGCCAAGCATTGTGCTCCTTGGAAGGAAATCAGCAGTGTGGACTTCACCCAGCGCCCCCTGCTGCCGATTGCACAGCTAGTTCAGTTCAGTTCAGTCGCTCAGTCGTGTCCAACTCTTTGCGACCCCATGAATCGCAGAACGCCAGGCCTCCCTGTCCATCACCAACTCCCGGAGTTCACTCAGACTCACATCCAGGGAGTCAGTGATGCCATCCAGCCATCTCATCCTCTGTCGTCCACTTCTCCTCCTGCCCCCAATCCCTCCCAGCATCAGAGTCTTTTCCAATGAATCAACTCTTCACATGAGGTGGCCAAAGTACTGGAGTTTCAAGCTTTAGCATCATTCCTTCCAAAGAAATCCCAGGGCTGATCTCCTTCAGAATAGACTGGTTGGATCTCCTTGCAGTCCAAGGGACTCTCAAGAGTCTTCTCCAACACCACACTTCAAAAGCATCAATTCTTCGGCGCTCAGCTTTCTTCACAGTCCAACTCTCACATCCATACATGACCACAGGAAAAACCATAGCCTTGACTAGACGGACCTTTGTTGGCAAAGTAATGTCTCTGCTTTTGAATATGCTAGCTAGGTTGGTCATAACTTTCCTTGCAAGGAGTAAGCGTCTTTTAATTTCATGGCTGCAGTCACCATCTGCAGTGATTTTGGAGCCCAAAAAGATAAAGTCGGACACTGTTTCCACTGTTTCCCCATCTATTTCCCATGAAGTGATGGGACCAGATGCCATGATCTTCGTTTTCTGAATGTTGAGCTTTAAGCCAACTTTTTCACTCTCCACTTTCACTTTCCTCAAGAGGCTTTTGAGTTCCTCTTCACTTTCTGCCATAAGGGTGGTGTCATCTGCATATCTGAGGTTATTGATATTTCTCCCAGCAATCTTGATTCCAGCTTGTGCTTCTTCCAGCCCAGTGTTTCTCATGATGTACTCTGCATAGAAGTTAAATAAGCAGGGTGACAATATACAACCTTGACGTACTCCTTTTCCTATTCGGAACCAGTCTGTTGTTCCATGTCCAGTTCTAACTGTTGCTTCCTGACCTGCATATAGGTTTCTCAAGAGGCAGGTCAGGTGGTCTGGTATTCCCATCTCTTTCAGAATTTTCCACAGTTGATTGTGATCCACATAGTCAAAGGCTTTGGCATAGTCAATAAAGCAGAAATAGATGTTTTTCTGGAACTCTCTTAGGATAAAGAATTTGTTTATGTTACAAATTTTACCTAGATGTTGATTCTATGAGAGGTCAGTCCTAGGCTTCGTTCAATGTTCCAAGGCTTTCTGGCTCTTGGTGCAATATTAAAGGAAGAAAAATTCCAATACAAATTTCCAGTTAAAAAAAGGCAAGATATATATACACATATATATATGTGTATATATCTCTTGTACCAATAACCCTAGCTGTCTTCTGAGGCCTGGCTCAAATCCTCTTCCTTCTTGAGATCTTCTCTGTTCCCCATGAAGGCCCATCTTCTGATGCTGAGTTCTGCCTGTCTGGATAGTCATTTGCTGACGTGTTTCCATCTCAGATTGTCAGTAGTGTGTTGTCTCTGAAGCCTGTATATGAGCCTGAGTACCACTAGCACTATTAATAGTAAGTACTAGTCATACAGTGTTTAAGAGCATCCTTTTTTAAAAGGTATAACTAAACAGGCAGCATGATATGGTAGCTCATATATCTGAACTAGAGAGTCTGAATTCATATACTTGTTTTATGTACTCCTAGTACATATGCGACTTTGGCTATGCTACCTAAAACCTCTGAATATAAATTCCATTTTTTTTTGCTGGAATAATAAGCATAATAATACCAACAAAAACATTTGGTTTAAGAACAAAGAAACAGTTTTGGGGACGCATATTCTATATCATAAGCTGCTATAAAATATTAATTAATAAAAACATTTATTAATGCTGTTTGAAATAAAGTGGCCTTCAATGCAGTTAATTCTTCTGCTTTCTCCTGTCTTTCTTTCAACATCTTCAGCCTAATTTTTCCTCTCCTAGTGCTCTACATACTGTTACCTGTGACCCACATCTTTTTCCTGCGTGTCTGCCTGTTTTTATTGCTTCCTCTCTCTCTCCCCCTTCTTTTCCAGTTTGCCTCTTCCTGTCAAATCCCATTTCTCATGCAGCTTTCTTCTTCCTTTGCCTCCTCCTCCACATCTGCTTCCTCCTGCCCTCTCCTTCTTTTCCCTCCCTTCCTCCTCCCTCTCCCCTATCCTCCTACCTCTCCCCCATCCTTCTGCCTTCTCTATCTCCTTCTTCTTCCTCTTCTTCTTTTTCAGCTTTCTTTCTTGTTCTTCTAATAGGGTTTAAAATTGACCAGAGATAAAAGAATTTGCGTAAATTTCAGTTCAGATCAGTTCAGTCACTCAGTCATGTCCGACTCTTTGTGACCCCATGGACTGCAGCACGCCAGGCTTCCCTGTCCATTACCAACTCCTAGAGTTTGCTCAAACTCATGGTCATCAAGTCAGTGATGCCATCCAACCATCTCACCCTCTGTCATCCCCTTCTCTTCCTGCCTTCAGTCTTTCCCAGCATCAGGGTCTTTTCTAATGAGTCAGTTCTTCACATCAGGTAACCCAAGTATTGGAGCTTCAGCTTCAGCAGAAATCCAGAAGTCTATACAATTGGTGTTGTTTTTTATGATAGCATTTTAGGCAAGTGCTGTTTTATTGGTATGCCCAGAATCTTGGACGGTTAGATGTGACAGGAGGGAGATAGCTTCAAATCCAATCTACTTGGTGGTTTAAAGATGAAAGCAAATGTCCAGAGAGTTAAGTGACTTGACCTGGATCCCAAAGTCAATTACCGACTGTGTTGATAGTTAGGACTGTTTCGGGTGTTAGGACTCTTGTTTCTTTTCACTTCTGCTAGCCACTGTATTGTGCTTCCCTTTTTAGAGTTTAGTTAAGGACATTATCTAGGGGTTGGTTTGTTCCCAGCAAACAATCTAGCTGATTGACTTTGAGGAATTTACTTAACCTTTCTGGCCTTCAGATTCTCAGAGAATGAGAGGACCAGCTACTCTTCAAGCTATCTTTATAATACTCGAATTTCCTCCATCATATTTAACAGCTTTGTGATGGCCAGTTATTTACTAGTACAAGGTGAGTTGGATTCTTGTATGCATTATGTCCTTGTGTTTCTTTCCCAGTGCCACCCAAGGTGGAACTTCTTTTGCAGCATTACCGTATTTCAGTCTGTACAACCAATTACACTTGTCCAGTATTTGGCTTGGAGAAGGCAATGGCACCCCATTCCAGTACTCTTGCTTAGAAAATCCCATGGACGGAGGAGCCTGGTAGGCTATAGTCCATGGGATCGCGAAGAGTTGGACACAACTGAGCGAGTTCACTTTCACTTTTCACTTTCATGCATTGGAGAAGGAAATGGCAACCCACTCCAGTGTTCTTGCCTGGAGAATCCCAGGGACCGGGGAGCCTGGTGGGCTGCTGTCTAAGGGGTCGCACAGAGTCGGACATGACTTAAGCAACTTAGCAGCAGCAGCAGTATTTGGCTAAATTATTTCTAATTAAAACATGACAGCTTCCTTGGCGGAAATCCTGTCCTTGTACTACAAGGATGCTTGGCAAGATGTTTGTTATCATTTTTCAAAAGGCTGTAGGAAAATGAAATATTTTTTTTGGATCACAATGTTGCAACAGACAATATGACATTTGTATTACCTCTGAAAATGGACAAAGGAGCCACATTTTTCTTCATTTAAGGACCAGTATAGTATTAACCATTCATGGATTTCTTTGTAAACCTTCCCACACAAATTATTCATAATTTGAAGTAAATGCAGATGAAGAAAGAAAAGAAATGTAAAGAAGTATCTTTGTTGAGATAAGAATGATAAGAATATATTAGGTAATTTGTGCAGGATATAAATTCCAGTAAGTTACTAAGTCCTTTAATTTTACCCAAACTAACACTCAAATTTCCTTTGAATTCCTAGAAAATCTTTGTTTCTTTAAATAACTGGGAAATTTGTCTTTCTTAGTACATTCTTACTATAATTTTTTTAAGATTTATTATTTGTTTTTGGCTGTGCTGGGTCTTTGTTGCCGCGCATGGGCTTTC
The DNA here is from genome assembly GCF_003369695.1 of Bos indicus x Bos taurus. Lineage (NCBI taxonomy): Eukaryota > Metazoa > Chordata > Mammalia > Artiodactyla > Bovidae > Bos > Bos indicus x Bos taurus. The sequence goes on along the minus strand of NC_040088.1, from coordinate 50,508,893 downwards.
TCTGATTGCAGTGAGTGGGCGCTACTCTCTTTGCAGTGCATGGGCTTCTCATTGTGATGGCTTCTCTTGTGTGGGGCACGGGCTCTAGGTTGTAAGGGCTTCAGTAGTTGCAGCACGTGGGCTCAGTAGTTGTGGCAAAGGGTCTTAGCTGCTCCATGGCATGTGGAATCCTCCCAGACCAGGGATTTAACCCATGTCCCGTGCATTGGCTGGTGAATTCTTAACCACTAGACTACCAGGGAAGCCCTATAATGTTTTATAATTATTATAGTCCTTCCTAGCCCTCCATGAAATGGCTGGGGTATGTGATCAAGCCACTTAACAGAAATATAAATGAGTGTCACCTGGCCCAGCATTCGCTTTCGTCTCTTTGCTTTTAGGAATCAATGGCTATTGTACATCAAAAGCTGATTTTGTTTAGTTGTGGAATTTTCACTCAGCTTTTCAGACCATCATTTCCTGAAGAGTGAAAGTCACTCAGTCATGTCTGACTCTTTGTGACCCCATGGACTATACAGTCCATGAAATTCTCCAGGCCAGAATACTAGAGTGGGTAGCCTTTCCCTTCTCCAGGGCATCTTCTCAACCCAGGGATCAAACCCAGGTCTCTTGCATTGCAGGTGGATTCTCTACCAGCTGAGCCACCAGGGAAGCCCCATCATTTTCTAAAGTGCTTGCAAATAGTCAGGTTTTTGGCTTTTGGTGTCTGAGAGCCTATTTTAAGAGCACTGCCAAGCATAGTAAACTAATAGCACTGTGTTCCAGCTGAGGAAACAGCATCACTGTAGTAATGCACCCTAGCTTCCCATAAAAGGGCTTCTTTGTGGCCATGGTGTGTAGGAAACATGTACCACAATGGCAGTGAACATTCTCATGTGGTAAGGAACTGTTTTCCAGCTCATTGAAATCTAGCATTTTTCATCAATTTTTTTTTCAGTCATTTCAGAATTTGTTTTTAACCTTTGCTCCCAAGTGCTTAATGTCATTACAGTAATACAAAACAAATAGCCTGTATCCAAGGGACTAGCACAAATGTTGAAACAGTTCAGAACAAAGTTTGAAATTAACAAATGTAATTTCTAATTTTAGTATCAGATGTACTTGAGATTATTTTTGTACTTGAACTTGGGTTTGAAATGCTTATCAATATCTTATCATGTCTTTTTAAAAAGTCTTTTTAAAAGTCCTTGTAAGGCAATTTAGATTCTTTAAAAAAAAAAAATCTCAATTCCCTGGTGAAAATATGTTAAATATAATTGAAAGTAATTGAATTGAGAGATTTATATGTAATAAAAGTTCCTATGGATAATTAAAAAAATTATTTTGTATTGGTGTATAGTTTACAGCAAAGTGATTCAATTATACATATATCCATGTTGTGTGTGCTCAGTCACTCAGTCGTGTCTGACTTTTTGTGACCCCATGGACTGCAGCCCTCCAGGCCGCTCTGTCATGGAATTTTCCAGGCAAGAATACTAGAGTGGGTTTCCATTTCCTTCTCTAGGGGATTTTCCTGACCGAAGGATCCGACCCATGTCTCTTGCATTGGCAGGCAGATTCTTTACCACTGACATACAACTATATATCTATTATTTTGCAGATTCTTTTCCATTACAGTTTATTACCAGGTATTGAGTGGAGTTCCCTGTGCTGTGCTATAGGTCCTTATTGGTTATGTGTTTTAATTTATCCCTCCCCCACCACCTTAGGTTAGGTAATCATAAGTTTGTTTTCTAAGTCTGAGTCTGTTTCTGTTTTGAAATAAGTTCATTTATAACAATTTAGATTTCTTTGGATCATTTATAAGTATTAGTAAAATCTCACCCTAAGAAATGCTTTTTTTTAAACATTAAAAATATGTATTTACATACATATGCATATTATGATATCACATGTTCTCAATCATAAAATATGTAAACGTTCACATTAATCTATACATAGTGAATATAAGGAAAAGTAAATGTTTCTTATATGCAAATGAAACTGAAGCTAAACTTTGAGTTATAGACACATTTTTGAAATTGTAGAAAGATATTTTAAACCATATATTACTTTGAAATATTTTATCGTTCAATTCAAATTCCATAATTACATCTCTGGTTCCTTAATATCTTGATGAATTGAGATGATAATTGGATCTAATTTTAGAAAAATGTATAAGTTTGACAGTTTAACTGTCAAGTAATAGCCCTGTGTGAAAGAATGACTTTCAGCTTTCTGGTTATAGTCTACTGAACCAAATTCCCTTGTAGATTTGTGTAGGAGCACAATAGAGGGAGGTAATTTCACTTCTTGTCAAATAGCAAAAATCTCCCCCAAAGCAACTGAACTCTAAACAGAGTAAGTTGAGATCACACACTTTCCTATTTCATGTGATTTCCTCATTCTGTCCCTCAGAATGGTATACTTAAACTATTTCAGAATGAGAGTTGAAGATTTTCATTAGAAATTTCAAAATGGTCTTCTCTGGAATGGCCATATTTTAACAGTAAAGATTATGTATATTACAAATTATAAAAAATAGGAAGTTATAATAAATAATAAAAGTTATTTTGTCTCTTGTTCTTTGTTGTCAGGTCACCATCATAATAAGCAAACTTTTTTTTTTTGAAAGACTGGGCTGTGACTCCATTAGAATGTTTCCAGGAATTTAAAGTGGTTGTGGGGTTAAAAGTTTTCAGAATGACACATATAAAACTCCTACTATATAATAATACAGAATTGCTTCCAGTACTGAAATCTTACTTTCTGTTGTCATTATCTCCATTGCATGTGGCTGAGGCAGAATTTTCAAACTATCTAAGAATTGCACATAATCATGTGCTGTCAAACAGGAAAATGGATTGACCAGAAGTTTTGTTCAGGTTTTTCGGTAAGATGCTGCAGAAAAACCTGGACAAACTTTTTGGCCAACCCAGTATCTTGAGGAATGATGTTAACATTTTAAACAAAGCACTCCTGATAATGAGTTCCAGGTTTTCATTATTTTTCTGATAAAGAATATAAACCAATGCAGGAATTACTTCCTAGAATACAGCCCAAAGAGTATTTTAGGAATACAAACATTGATGAATTACCCCCATAAAATACACACCTGTTGTATATGATTATGCACAGAAGCCAGTTTTTTTCATGAATAATTTGCATCATTTTTTACATAATTTTTGCATAATTTAAGAAACCATATGCTCTATAATGAAGAAGAAAGTATTTAAAGTCTGCAATCGTGTTAAACAGTTACAGTATGAGTCACTATATATTTTTTTAAAGTGCTGCTCTAAGTGTGACAACAGAAACTTAAAGGATATGATGCTCATTTGAAGTATGCTATTAATTTAAAGCCGTAAATTCTTTAACTTAGGCCATTTTGGTGATTGTGACCAAATTTGGAACATTTCTTGTGTTAAGTATTGAAATGTTTTTAAAAATCTGAAAACTGTCTCAGAATATTCTTTGACATCTGAGAATTCAGTGTGTTTGTTCTATAAGGTGAGATCTACATAACTTGTTTCAAAAATTGACCCTGATAATTTTTCTAGGTTTTATAACTTGCCAGAACTGGTTAATTTTACTAGACTTCATAAAGAACAGTTATATACATTTTTAAAAAGAATTTTTTTTCAATTTAATTCCAAAGTCTATCTTCTACTTTTCTCCCTTGAGTCAAATATTCTATCTGTGCCACTAATTTTTTTTGAAGATTAGTCATTATTATTGAAGATGTTCTGTACTTTACTGTGGCACAGGAAGCAGTAGTCTAAACTTTGATGTTTTTAATGCATCCATACCAGAATTTTTATTTTTGTGAGGAAGTAATATTGCCATTTTCCTTTAAGATTATTGATATAGTTTTTTTTTTAATATTTGTTTTATATTGGAGTATAGTTGATTTACAATGTTGTGTTAGTTTCAGTTACCTACTTTGGCCACCTCTTGCGAAGAGGTGACTCATTGGAGAAGACTCTGATGCTGGGAGGGGTTGGGGGCAGGAGGAGAAGGGGACGACAGAGGATGAGATGGCTGGATGGCATCACTGACTCGATGGACGTGAGTCTGAGTGAACTCCAGGAGTTGGTGATGGACAGGGAGGCCTGGCGTGCTGCGATTCATGGGGTCACAAAGAGTCGGACCCGACTGAGCGACTGAACTGAACTGAGTTGATTTACAATGTTGTGTTAGTTTCAGTTATCCAACAAAGTGATCCAGTTATACATACTCATGTATTTACTCTTTTTCAAATTCTTTTCTCATGTAGGTTGTTACAGAATACTCAGTTTTCTATACTATAAAGTAGGTCCTTGTTGATTATCTATTTTACATATAGTGGTTTGTATAATTAATTCCAGATTTCCAAATGTGATTTTATTTTTAATAAGAGCCCTGTGTTAGCAAGAAATGTATTTAAAATGCTGCGTTTGAGAGGACTACCTGATTTAAGAAGGTATATTTCCTTGTTGTCTTGAAGAGGTTGGAACTGGGGCCAATAGTGGAAGTTGGAAGAAGGGAGAAAGTGTGTCACTTTTCAGTTTGAAAAATAATAAGTGAACCCACTAAGAAGTAAGCCCCCAACTTCCCATCTCTAGAAGTATTGTATCCTGCTTTGGTCACTCTCTGGCCAGTGCTGTTCAGTAGAACTTTTCCTCACGATGGAAGTTTTCTATGTAGATGCTGTTCAATGTGGCATCCTGGACATGACTTTGAGCAGAGGAGGCTGGCATGCTGCAGTCCGTGGGGTCACAAAAAGTCAGACACGACTTAGCAACTGAGCAATGACAATATGGCAGCCACTAACCATGAGTGACTGTTGAGCACTTGAAATGTGGTGACTGAAAAATTGAATTTGTGATTAAATCTGAATGGCTTCTACTGGGACGTCCTTGGCAATCCAGTTAAGACTGCATGCTCCCAATGCAGAATGCCTAGGTTGAATTCCTGGTCAAAGAACTAGATCCTGCATGCCCCAACTAGAGATACTTCATACCGCAACTAAGACCTAGCACAGCCAGACAGACAGACAGACAGACAAATGACTCCTTTCTACTCAGACTGTGCTCCACAGACCAGGAGTTCCAGCATCACATCCAAGCTTGTTAGGAATGCAGAATCCCAGGTCCCACCCCAAACCTACTGAAACAGAATCCACATTCTAGTGAGATTTGTCAGGTAATTCTTCAGGTCATTATCATTTTGCAGAGCTGGTCTGAAAGGCATTCTTACATAGACTCAATGGTTAGATGAAATGAGTGTTCCATTTCACTCAAGTCTGCAATTCTTTCCTTTCAGAGAAGTTAATTTTTGAGATTGGAAGAGAGGTTAAGAGCACAGACTTTGAGGTTAGACAAGGAGTTGAAACCCAGCTATTCCACTTGTTGGCTTTGAGTGACTTTGGATAAATCAACCTATTGAAGCCTCAGCTCCCCTTCTATCAAATTGGGGTGCTCACAAAATGGTACCTGTCCAGCTACCGTGAAGGTGAACTGACATAATGTTAGTAAAGTGTTTACAGAGTAAACCATCAATAAAGGATTTTTTTTTCCTTTTATTTTATTTATTTTTGGCTGTGCATGGTCTATGTGCAGGCTTTCTCTACTTGCGGTGAGCAGGGTCTACTCTTTGTTACCATGCTTGGGCTACTCTTTGCTGCCATGCATGGGCTTCTCATTGCGGTGGCTTCTCGGGTAAAGCACAGGCCATAGAGTGTATGGGCATAGTAGTTGTGGCACTCAGGCTTAGTTGCTCCAGGGCATGTGGGATCTTCCAGGACTGGGATCGAACCCGTGTCCCCTGCATTGGCACTCTAATTCTCAACCACTGTACCACCACGGAAGCCCTAAAGGTTGGTTTTAACTGCTATTATTGTTAATGCATATTACATGCCTTTCAAAGTAAGATAAGCAGACTAAACTTAGCAGGCCTAGATGATTGGATATGTCTTTCTTCCAAATCACAATTAGCTTTGCAAAGTCTAAACGATGGTTACCTGTCTTAAAGAAAAGAAGATCTGAAGTCTTCTGGTGTGATTTTTTTTCACATATTTTATATTTAGGATTAAAGTGAGAAATAGTGACCCAGCCTCTTTGAACCATCAAAGGGTCCTTAAACTGGCGGTCAGAGAGCAAAGCAGTCACTTCATTCCTTTAAAATTCCTCTTTGCCTTCCTATGCTAGAGATTATGGAATCCCTCCCCCCCAAAAAAAATGTCTTAAAAGTTCTGGCCCCCTCTCTTATTCATGGTTGGGGCCGCAGCAAAGTAAGTTCTGCTGTCCTGGTTACACAGTGTGGAGGGACATGTCTGGCAGGCCTCCTTGGGAGTACAGCCAGAATTTCCTTTTCAGCAAATTCTGTTTCAAAAAGAATGAACCCAGGGTGAGCTCAAGCTATTAGTCACAAGTTTTCATCTTTATTAAATGGAGCTTCATCAGGGAGCTAGCCTGAGTGGGGGTGGGAACAGTCTGCTAGTTAAAAATAAAAGCTCATACTTATTTAAAATTCCCATCATTCTTTTGGCACTAAAAAAGTCATCCATGCTTATAGAATATAATTTCCAAAGTACTTTCTGTGATTTAACCATTCTGTCATCGTTGGACATTTAGATTGCTTTGCACATGCACACATGTATGTGTGTATATTACATACATGTGTGTGTGATCCAATGGTGAACATTCTCATACATAAATTTTTTTATGCATCTTTATTTCCTTCACATAGATTCTAAAAAACAGAATTACTGAATATGTACTTTTAGAAGAGAAATATGTCTTGACAAATGTCTGTTCAGAAACATTGCATTAATTTAGAAGTCTTCCACCAGCAGTGTTTGAGTTCATTTCACTATAATATTGATTGTCACTTTTAAAAAGGTTAATTTGGTGCAATGGAATACTATTCATACATTAAAAAGTAGGAAATCCTGCCATTGGTGGCAACATGGATAAATCTTGAGGGCACTGCAGTAAGTGAAATAAGTCAGACAGAGAAAGACAGATACTGTATGATCTCACTTAGATGCGGAGTCTTAAAAAAGAAAACAACTCAGAACAGATTGGTAGTTGGCTGAGCTGGGGGGTGATGGGGTGTGAAATGAGTGAAGGTGGTACAAACTTCCAGTTATAAAATAAATCCTGGGAGTATAATGTACAGCATGGAGACTCTAGTTAGCAATACTTTATTGTCCATTTGAAATGTGCTAAGGGGGTAGATCTGAAAAGTTCTCATCATAAGAAAATTATACCAGTGTGTGGTGATGACTGTTAATTAAACTCACAATAGGTACATATAGCAAATCATTACGTTGTACATTTACAATGAATACAGTGTTATATATCAAGTTACATCTTAATTTTAAAAAGAGATCAATATAAACACGGTGATTGAAGTAGTCTCTGGAGTCACCTGCCCTGAGTTCAGGCCTTGGCTCTGTCACTTACTTGCTGTGTGACATTTCAGGCACAGTCACTTGACTTGTAAAACAGGAAAAGTAGTTTTACCTACTGCATGGGTTGTTGTGAGGATTAAGGTTGTTACTCATGCATGCTGAGTCACTTCAGTAGTGTCTGATTTTCTTTTTCAACTCCGTGGACTGTATCCTGCCAGGCTCATTTATCCATGGGATTCTCCAGGCAGGAATACTGAAGTGGGTTGCCATACCTTCTCCAGGGAATCTTTTTGAGCCAGCGATCTAACCCACATCTGTTACATCTCCTGCATTGGCAGACAGGTTCTTTACCACGAGCATCACCTGGGAAGACCCACCACTCAGTTCAGTTCAGTCACTCAATCATGTCCGTCTCTTTGTGAACTGTAAAGAGACCCTATGAACCACAGCACACCGGGCCTGCATGTCCATCACCAACTCCCAGAGTCTACCCAAACCTGTGTCCATCAAGCCGATGATGCCACCCAACCATCTCATCCTCTGTCGTCCTCTTCTCCTCCTGCCCTCAATCTTTCCCAGCGTCAGGGTCTTTTCCAGTGAGTCAGCTCTTCGCATCAGGTGGCCAAAGTATTGGAGTTTCAGCCTCAACATCAGTCCTTCCAATGAACACCCAGGACTGATCTCCTTTAGGATGGACTGGTTGGATCGCCTTGCAGTCCAAGGGACTCTCAAGAGTCTTCTCCAACACCACAGTGCAAAAGCATCAATTCCACAGTGCTCAGCTTTCTTTATAATCCAACTCTCACATCCACACATGACCACTGGAAAAACCATAGCCTTGACTAGACGGACCTTTGTTGGCAAAGTAATATCTCTGGTTTTGAATATGCTATCTAGGTTGGTCATAACTTTCCTTCCAAGGAGTAAGCATCTTTTAATTTCATGGCTGCAGTCACCATCTGCAATGATTTTTGAGCCTAGAAAAATAAAGTCTGACACTATTTCCACTGTTTCCCCATCTATTTCCCATGAAGTGATGGGACTGGATGCCATGATCTTTGTTTTCTGAATGTTGAGCTTTACGCCAACTTTTTCACTCTTCTCTTTCACTTTCATCAAGAGGCTCTTTAGTTCTTCTCTGCTTTCTGCCATAAGGGTGGTGTCATCTGCATATCTGAGATTATTGATATTTTTCCCCGTGATCTTGATTCCAGCTTGTGCTTCCTCCAGCCCAGAGTTTCTCATGATGTACTCTGCATATAAGTTAAATAATGATCAGTGGAGAAATAACTCCAGAAAGAATGAAGGGATGGAGCCAAAGCAAAAACAACACCCAGCTGTGAATGGGACTAGTGATAGAAGCAAGATTCAGTGCTGTAAAGAGCAGTACTGCATAGGAACCTGGAATGTGAGGTCCATGAATCAAAGGAAGTCAAACAGGAGATGACAAGAGTGAACATCAACATTCTAGGAATCAGTGAACTAAGATGGTCTGGAATGGGTGAATTTAACTCAGATGACCATTATATCTACTACTGTGAGCAGGAATCCCTTAGAAGAAATGGAGTAGCCATCATAGTCAACAAAAGAGTCAGAAATACAGTACTTGGATGCAGTCTCAAAAATGAGAGAATGATCTCTGTTCATTTCCAAGGCAAACCATTCAATATCACAGTAATTCAAGTCTATGCACTGACCAGTAATGCCAAAGAAACTGAAGTTGAACAGTTCTATGAAGACCCACAAGACCTTCTAGAACTAACACCCAAAAAAGATGCCCTTTTCATTATAGGGGACTGGAATGCAAAAGTAGGAAGTCAAGAAACACCTGGAGTAACTGGCAAATTTGGCCTTGGAGTACATAATGAAGCAGGGCAAAGGCTAATAGAGTTCTGCCAAGAGAACGCACTGGTCATAGCAAACACCCTCTTCCAACAACACAAGAGAAGATTCTACACGTGGACATCACCAGATGGTCAACACCGAAATCAGACTGATTATATCCTTTGCAGCCAAAGATGGAGAAGCTCTATACAGTCAGCAAAAATAAGATTGGGAGCTCACTGTGGCTCAGATCATGAACTCCTTATTGCCAAATTCAGACTGAAATTGAAGAAAGTTGAGAAAACCACTAGACCATTCGGGTATGACCTAAGTCAAATCCCATATGACTATACAGTGGAAGTGAGAAACAGATTTAAGGGACTAGATCTGGTAGACAGAGTGCCTGATGAACTATGGACGGAGGTTCATGACATTGTACAGGAGACAGGGATCCAGACCATCCCCAAGACCCACCACTAGAACCATCTATATGTAAATCATCTAGGACAGTAATTTTGCACACAGCAGAAGTTATGTGCCATCTGTTAGGATCATTGTTAGGGGGTGTGTATGGCCAAGAGGCCTACCTGACATTTTAGGAGTGTTGCCTTTTTTTATTTTAATTTTTACTTTGTTTTGAACTATAGTTGCTTTACAGTGTTGTGTTAGTTTCTGCTGTACAGCAGAGTGACTCAGTTATACATATTCATGTATCTATTTTTTCAGAATTGTTTCCCACATACGTTATTAGAGAGTGTTGAGCAGAGTTCTCTGTGCTATACAAATACAGTAGGTCCTTGTTGGTTATTTTATTTTAAATGTTTATATTTATTTTTGGCTGTGCTAGGGCTTCACAGTGGCATTAAGTCTTTCTCTAGTTGCGGCGCATGGACTGAGTTGTAGCACACAGGCTCAATGGTTGCAGCCCTCGGGCTTAATGGCTCTGCTTCCTGTGGGATCTTAGCTCCCCGGCCATGGATCGAACCCATGTCCCCTGCACTGGAAGTAGATTCTTAATCACTGGACCACCAGGGAAGGAAAGTCCCTAATTATCTGTTTTAAATATCAGATCAGATCAGTTGTTCAGTCGTGTCCGACTCTTTGCGACCCCATGAATCGCAGCGCGCCAGGCCTCCCTGTCCATTACCAACTCCCAGAGTTCACTCAGACTCACGTCCATCGAGTCTGCGATGCCATCCAGCCATCTCATCCTCTGTCGTCCACTTCTCCTCCTGCCCCCAATCCCTCCCAGCATCAGAGTCTTTTCCAATGAGTCAACTCTTTGCATCAGTGGCCAAAGTACTGGAGTTTCAGTTTTAGCATCAGTCCTTCCAAAGAAATCCCAGGGCTGATCTCCTTCAGAATGGACTGGTTGGATCTCCTTGCAGTCCAAGGGACTCTCAAGAGTCTTCTCCAACACCACACTTCAAAAGCATCAATTCTTCGGCGCTCAGCCTTCTTCACGGTCCAACTCTCACATCCATACATGACCACAGGAAAAACCATAGCCTTGACTAGACGGACCATTGTTGGCAAAGTAATGTCTCTGCTTTTGAATATGCTATCTAGGTTGGTCATAACTTTCCTTCAAAGGAGTAAGTGTCTTTTAATTTCATGGCTGCAGTCACCATCTGTAGTGATTTTGGAGCCCAGAAAAATAAAGTCTGACACTGTTTCCACTGTTTCCCCATCTATTTCCCATGAAGTGGTGGGACCGGATGCCATGATCTTCGTTTTCTGAATGTTGAGCTTTAAGCCAACTTTTTCACTCTCCACTTTCACTTTCCTCAAGAGGCTTTTGAGTTCCTCTTCACTTTCTGCCATAAGGGTGGTGTCATCTGCATATCTGAGGTTATTCTCCCGGCAATCTTGATTCCAGTTTGTGTTTCTTCCAGTCCAGCGTTTCTCATGATGTACTCTGCATATAAGTTATATAAGCAGGGTGACAATATACAGCCTCAACGAACTCCTTTTCCTATTTGGAACCAGTCTGTTGTTCCATGTCCAGTTCTAACTGTTGCTTCCAGGCCTGCATATACGTTTCTCAAGAGGCAGGTCAGGTGGTTTGGTATTCCCATCTCTTTCAGAATTTTCCACAGTTTATTGTGATCCACACAGTCAAAGGCTTTGGCCATAGTCAATAAAGCAGAAATAGATGTTTTTCTGGAACTCTCTTGCTTTTTCTATGATCCAGCGGATGTTGGCAATTTGATCTCTGGTTCCTCTGCCTTTTCTAAAACCAGCTTGAACATCAGGAAGTTCACGGTTCACATATTGCTGAAGCCTGCCTTGGAGAATTTTGAGTATTACCTTACTAGCATGTGAGATGAGTGCAATTGTGTGGTAGTTTGAGCATTCTTTGGCATTGCCTTTCTTTGGGATTGGAATGAAAACTGACCTTTTCCAGTCCTGTGGCCACTGCTGAGTTTTCCAAATTTGCTGGCATATTGAGTGCAGCACTTTCACAGCATCATCTTTCAGGATTTGGAATAGTTCAACTGGAATTCCATCACCTCCACTAGCTTTGTTCATAGTGATGCTTTCTAAGGCCCACTTGACTTCACATTCCAGGATGTTTGGCTCTAGGTCAGTGATCACACCATTGTGATTATCTGGGTCGTGAAGATCTTTTTTGTACAGTTCTTCTGTGTATTCTTGCCATCTCTTCTTAACATCTTCTGCTTCTGTTAGGTCCATACCATTTCTGTCCTTTGTCGAGCTCATCTTTGCATGAAATGTTCCTTTGGTATCTCTGATTTTCTTGAAGAGATCCCTAGGCTTTCCCATTCTGTTGTTTTCCTGTATTTCTTTGCACTGATCGCTGAAGAAGGCTTTCTTATCTCTTCTTGCTATTCTTTGGAACTCTGTATTCAGATGTTTATATCTTTCCTTTTCTCCTTTACTTTTTGCTTCTCTTCTTTTCACAGCTGTGTCATTCCCAAATCCCAATTTGATGCTCTGCCCAAGGAGTGTTGCCTATTTAATGACTGTGCACCACGAAGGGGGAAGTCTCTTAACGGACTGATAACTTTTGCTTTTACTCAGCTTTATGCCCCACGAACCAAATAGGTATTTCATTCAATGAAAAATTTCCCAGTTTTGATTTGGTTCTGCACAACTACAGTGAGAAATTCTGAGTCCCTTGATGCTCCCCAAAGACCATGCTTTGTGGTTATAATTCCCAAGTGAAGAAGCTCACCAGTTTGGCCACCAGCATCTTCTACTACAACCCTCTCTGTCTTGGGAGCCGCTGAGTGCCCGCCAATGGGCTATTGGCAGTCCAAATTGTGTGCAGCTCTCCATGGAGGTTTTCTCTGTGGATGGTTTCAGGAAGCACCCTAGAGCCTCTTATTTAGAGGGATAGGGGTTGGGGAAGCAAAAGAGAAAAAAACTTTGTGATGAAATGCAAAATCATTGACCGAAGGAAGATCACATTTTCCTACAGACCAGGCAACTTCAGCTCAGCCCATACTATTCAGAGATCACAAAGAAACTTCTTTTCTTCTTGGAGAAGTTTCTCATGATCTGTGATGAAGGCAGAGCAAGCCCTCTCATTTCATTCATTTTATCATTCGACATTTATCGAACCCTTTCTTTAAGCCAGTTCTTGACTTCCTCCTGCCCTGAACTCAGGTTGATTTGTATCTCATTCTAGTTTGATATTCTGAATTCCTATTTCTCTTTCTCCCTAGTTAGGCTTGACAGTCTTCCTTAAGGGTCCACAACCTGCTGTGCAGAGCTGATGATGAGGAGGGGAGTGGGGAAGAGGAGAAGGATAAAGACAGCAGCTATTGCTTATGGAATATTTATGTGTAAGGCACTAATATAAGTGATTTACATATACTGATTATTCAAAACTTTTTTTTTTTTACCATCCACAATTTATAGACGAGGAAGCTGAGTTTGGAGAGAGTTTCAAAGGTGCCCATGGTCACATAGCTAATAAAAGGTAGAACCAGAATTCAAATTTAAGTCAACCCCCTGGCCAAATCAAACCCTCCAATTGTTCCTTGCCACTCCTCTCAAGGTTTCTCCACTTGCTTTCTTAAGCCTTAGGAGTTAGCCTATATATTCTTTCAGATTTTTCCTTAGAGATTTTTGTTTTTATTCATGGTTAAGGTTTTAGAATTGTGAAACCTATCAGTCTTTGATTTCCTTTGGGGGATGGCTTAGATGGTAAAGAATCTGCCTGCAATGCAGGAGACATGGCTTCAATCCTTGGGTTTGGGAAGATCCCCCAGAGGACAGCATAGCAACCCACTCCAGTATTCTTGCCTGGAGAATCCCCTTGGACAGAGGAGTCTGGTGGCTACAGTCCGTGGGGTCTCAGAGTCGGACATGACTGAGTGACTAAGCACAGCACAGCACACCTTTACCCATAGATTCCTGGAAAATCCAGGTGTCATTGGTACACATTCATATTGGTATTCTCTCCAAGAAGATACTGATGTTCAACCCTGAAAGGAATAGATGTGACTGTAAAAAATAATAATAACCTTCTTCCTTCCCTAACCCCATTGGCATCTGAATACCTGCATTGATTTAGAGAATAAATAATTACAGGTACATCAGGGTGAGTTAGTGACTCAGGATAGACAGAATGACAGAGGAAGTAGAAACCGTAAAGATACAAAACATACAGTCATGTTTTGAAGGACATTGAAAGCCTGCTTGGATCACCTTGAAAGCCATACTAAGCACGACAGTTGATGAAGGAGAAAAACGTGAACACAAGATGTCATTTGAGGTTTCCAGAAGGTAGAGAAGGCTTAGTGGAAGGACAGTGGCTGAGAGGTGCCAGGTAGAACTGAGGGGAGGGGTGCAAGGGACAGATGGAATTATAAGATCTCCTTCATGTGTTAATCCTGAGTTAATAAGGAAGGGAGGAGGTAGCTCTTTGGTTTAGAGTGAAGGAGAAAGGGTAGCTTGAGAGATAAAGATGCGAGGGCTTCCCTGGTGGCTCAGACAGTAATGTGGGAGACTGTGGGTTCAATCCCTGGGTTGGGAAGATTCCCCTGGAGACAGGAACGGCTACCCACTCCAGTATTCTGGCCTGGAGAATTCCCATGGACTCTGTAGCCATGGGGTCGCAAAGAGTCGGACATGACTGAGCGACTTTCACTAATAAAATTAGTCAAAGCTCGTGAATTGCTGAGTCCTGTTTCAAAGGACGTCTCTTATCACCGGGTGGATTTTCCTTATTCTGTTGCCCTCTCAGTGACATACTTAGCCCCTCCTGTCGTGTATAACAGAGCAGAGAAGCCCTACCTGGCATTTGTTCCTGGGCACCTCTGTACCCACACTATCCTTTCCAAGTATTATTTAACATCACAACAACTCCATACAGGGGGTGCTGTCTCCTCATTTTCCAGGCACAGAAACTCAGCCTTAAAGATGTTCAGTAACGCATCCAGTGTCACCCAACAGAGTGCAAAGTTTAACATTTGTTACCCTGCCCCCTAAAGAAAAGTCCCTTTGAGATGAATGGGGGAACTTTTCATCTCATTTATCTAGAGTGAATGTACATATATACAGTGGAATATTATTCAGCCATTAAAAGGAATGAACAAATGCCATTTGCAGCAACATAGATGCACCTAGAGACCATCATGCTAAATAAGGTTAGCCAGAAAGAGATAAATATCATGTGATATAACTTACAAGTGGAGTCTAAAATATGACAGAAATGAACTCATCTACTAAACAGACTCACAGACATAGAGAACAGGCTTGTGGTTGCCAAGGGGGTAGAGAAGTGAAGGTAGAGTTGAAGTGGGAGTTTGGGATTAGCAGATGCAAACTAATTTATAGAGGATGGATAAGCAACAAGATTCTGCTGTATAGCACAGGGAACTATATTCAATATCCTGTAATAAACCATAATGGGAAAGAATATTAAAAATTACATATATGTATACCTGAGTCACTTTGCTATACAGCAGAAATTAATACAACATTGTAAATCAACTATACTTCAATAACATGTTTCAAGTTCTTTAGTAAAGACAGAAGGCTGTGTTTCAGAGGTAACCTGAGGAGCAGTTCCTACTTTTTGTGATGTTAGAGATTGAAAGTGACAGAGAGATGAGTGTTTTGTTGAGTGCTATTCTTTTTTATTTGTTGTCCTGTAATTTCACCACCCTCCCGACTTTGTATATCAATGCTGGAAAGGAGAAAGATACATGTATCTTTATTAATGTAAAGATTATTTCAATGGGCTAATAAGGATGAAGTTCATCATTAAATTAATCATTTTCCAAATTCTCTGAGAGAGATTATTTACTCTTTGCATTCTGTTTACAGCTGTGCATTAGGAAAATGTCAGGCACTTGACATTAGAAAAAGCAGCTTTTAATTGGAGAAGACTCTTGAGAGTCCCTTGGACTGCAGAGATCGAACCAGTCCATCCTAAAGGGGATCAGTCCTGGGTGTTCATTGGAGGGACTGATGTTGAAGCTGAAACTCCAATACTTTGGCCACTTGATGTGGAGAGCTGACTCATTGGAAAAGACCCTGATGCTGGGAAAGATTGAAGGCAGGAGGAGAAGGGGACGACAGAGGATGAGACGGTTGGATGGCATCACCGACACAATGGGCATGGGTTTGGGTGAATTCCGGGAGTTGGTGATGGACAGGGAGGCCTGGCATGCTGAGGTTCATGGGGTCGCAAAGAGTCAGACACGACTGAGCGACTGAACTGAACTGAATTGATGAAGACCTAAAACAAAACTTTTTACTAAGTAATTTAGTTCCTTGAAACTGAGAAATAGAAGGCAATATTTATCACAAAATACTGCTAGTGAGAAGTGAAAATTCATTTCTCCTTGAGCTTTATATGGGATGCATGGGGTTCTGGTCTCTGAGCCATGATCTTGGTCTTCAAAGGCCTGGACTTGATAATCAGTTGTTCAGTCACTAAGTTGTGTCCAATTCCTTGAGACCCCATGGACTACAGCATGCCAGGCTTCCCTGTCCTTCACTATCTATCTCCTGGAGTTTGCTTAGATTCATGTTCACTGAGTCGGTGATGCCATCCAACCATCTCATCCTCTCTCCTCCCCTTCTCCTCCTGCCCTCAATCTTTCCCGGCATCAGGGTCTTTAACAATGACTTGTCTCTTCACATCAAGTGGCCAAAGTATTGGAGGTTCAACTTCAACATCAGTCCTTACAGTGAATATTAGATGTGATTATCAGTAGATGCGGACAGTGAATGACTGGCTGAATGGTATTGCCTGTGTCTCTGTTTGAAGGATGGTTTAATTTTCCTGATTTAAGAATGTGTTGAAAACTACCATAAAGCTGCCCCCACATGCCTTGTACATGAATTTGGAGAAGACAACTCTTTTCTCATCCATTGAAGCAGTCACTGGTTTGAAAACCATCTGTACTAAGATATTAATTTAAGTATAAGTAATTTCTATTAGGAAATATTTCTAGAAGGGAGGAAATTTTTCTTGTGACACAGAATTGTCCTCCAAAAATAAACCCTTTTTGCTTTTGTTAAAAAAAAAAAAAGAAATTGGAATACAGAATAATTTGATTAAGTATCAGTACTGTGTGAGCTGTATAATTTTAAGTCTGGCATATCATGTAATACAGAAGTTGACAAACTTCCTGTCAAGGCCAGATAGGAAATATTATGGGCTTTCAGGCCATACATTCTCTCTTACCCACTCAGCTTTGCTTTTGTAACACAAAAGAAGCCTCAGGAAATGTAGAGCTGACTGAGTGTGATTGTGTGCCAATAAAGTTTTATTTATGGACACACAAATGGGAATTTCATGTATTTTTCATGTCATGTGATATTGTTCTCTTGATTGTTTTGAGCTACTTACGAACATTATTCTTAGCTCCCGAGGTGTACAAAAAGAGGCAGCGGGCTGGCAGGTCCCTGCTAGGATCTGTGTGGTTAGAGTCCTGAAGATATTTTTATACCAGGAAATGTGTAATGCTGTCTCCCTGAGCCTGGTATAAAATCTGGGAATGTACTATAGATGTCCTTGTGTAAAGAGCTATTTTTTTAAGATTTCTAAAAATTATGTTTGCCAGCACAAATGACCTTTGCTCCTAATTCAGATGTCATGTTTGAATTTCTACCTGGATCTGGAAATTGAATGAAAATGATGATTATGAAATACACACAGTCCTTGAACTCTTCCTTTTGGCTGTTTGGATGGGTCATTGTCTTTATGTTAATTGGAATCCAAGAACATGATATTTCCACTGCTTGTGAAAGGTATTATTATTAGAGGAAAGGTCTAGCCATGAGCTTGTGTGTGTGTGTTTGTGTGTGTGTGTGTTTCAGGGCAGAGCAGGGAGGGGGTAGTATGAAGGAGCAGAAACCTGGGAGGATTAAATTACAAGGACCAGTGACAAAGAAAACTCAAGACAGCATAGTTGGTGATATGTCAACATTTTAATTCTGAATGAGTGCTAATTGGGTATCTTAGTGCTGAAATTATTTGTTACCTAAAACACTGACACAATCTGAAGGTTTCTGATTTTTATAATTATATAGCACACACAGAATTTCTTCCTCTAGATGTGATTGCTTTTTTACAGAATGTATTTGAGGCACTCGCTGTAGATCAATTAATAATTCAGAACTGTAATTATTAGACTCCATGGTGACTTGGTAGTAAAAAAAAAAAAAAAAATCTTCCAGACTCAGCCTACGAACAGTTTGAGGCTGGTTGAAATTTCAAACTTCAACTTAAGAAATGAAAAAAATATCTCCCATTCCTCCCTTCCCTACAACCCCCCAACCCAGAACAAAAAAAAGCAGGAGCAGGCCTTGCTTCCTAGAGCTGACTTTCTATCATATTTGTTAGTTTATTTAAGTTTGAAAGCTTATGAGAATTTCTCTGTCCAAAACCATGTTGAGGTTTCTTGTAATATTTTTTTTTATTGTGGTAAAATAGATGTAGCAAAATTTACCATTTTAACCATTTTTTAAATTTGTTTTTAATTGAAGGATAATTGCTTAACAATATTGTGTTGGTTTCTCCATATATTAACATGCATCTGCCACAGATATACATATGTTGCCTCCCTCTTGAACCTCCTTCCCACCTCCCATCCCATCCCACCCCTTGAGGTTGTCACAGAGACCCGCATTGACTTTCCTGAGTCATACAGGAAATGCCCCCTGGCTATTTTACATATGGCACTGTGTATGTTTCCATGCTCCTCTCTCCATCTGCCCGACCCTCTTCTTCCCCCAGTGTTTTGACAAGTCTGTTCTCTTATCTCTGCATCTCCATTGCTGCCCTGAAGATAGATTCATCAGTACCATCTGTCTAGATTTCATATATATGCATTAACGTATGATATTTGTTTTTCTGTTTCTGACTTACTTCACTCTGCATAGTAGACTCTAGGTTTATCAACCTCCTTAGAACTGACTCAAATGTGTTCCTTTTTATGACTGAGTAATATTCCAGTGTATATATGTACCACAGCTACTATTTTAACCATCTTTAAGTATACAGTTTTGTGGCATCAGGTACGTGCATTACACATGAATTCCCTGCCCTTTCGTGGGCCCAGCCCTTGGGACCCACAATCTACTTTCTGTCCCTGTGCATGTGACCTCTGCTGATACTTCCTGGAAGTAGAACCATGTAGTAGTGGTCCTTATGTGATTGGCTTCCGTCCTCAGCATAATACCTGCAAGATTTTTTTTAATAAAAGCTATTTTAAAATTTTTAAATAAAAACTTCTAGCTCTAATGCAGTCAGTTTTAAGCTTTTATTTTAAGAACAAGTGTTCCTAATTCCTTTTAAAATATATATATATACATACATACATATATATATAACTTTTAGGTAGTTTTTTATAATTTATTTATTTGTTTCTGGTTGTGTTGCATCTTCATTGCTGCGTGCAGGCTTTCTCTAGTTGCAGTGAGTGGGAGTTACTCTGCCTGGGATTCTTATTACAGTGGCTTTTCTAGTTGCAGAGCACAGGCTGTAGGGCGCACGACCTTCAGCAGTTGTAAAGCATGGGCTTACTTGCTACACAGCATGTGGGATCTTCCTGGGCCAGGGATTGAAGCTGTGTCCTCTGCATTGGCAGGCAGCTTCTTAACCACTGGTGTGTTAAGTCGCTTCATTCATGTCTGACTCTTTGCAACCCCATGGACTGTAGCCTGCCAGGCTCACTATTCATGGGATCCTCCAGGCAAGAATACTAGAGTAGGTTGCCGTTTTCTTCTCTAGATCTTCCTGATCCAGGGATCGAACCCACATCTCCTGTGTCTCCTGCATTGCAGATGGATTCTTTACCACTGAGACACTGGGGAAGCCCCACTGGACCACCAGGGAAATCCTAAAATATATATATATATATAAAATATGTATTAGTCTTAACTGGATCACCAAGCCACATTTTCATTTTAGCTTTGGTTTAGTCAAACAATAAAAGGTTTTATTAGTTGAAAGTCCTGGAGTCTTCCTGTCTAACTATGAAAACCAAAGTGCACTCTTTGCATGGGGGTCAAGAACTATTTTTGAGGAAGGTCCTGCTTAAAATTCTTTTTCAAAGTAAGTGAGAAATGATTCATTTGAGAAACTGATTTTTGCAGGTTATTTTTAGAGGAAGGCACATCAGGCTATTCTGAATTTTTTATATCACTAAAGACAAGACAAATGGGAAAGCAAAGAAATAATATCCTAACTGGAGGAATCCCCCTTTTAGAAAATATGTGGACTTTTCTCCATGCAGTCCCCACATAATCCAAATTTTATATTAATCCACATGTTTCCTCTCATCATGGGGGACAGTGCTTGTCAGCACTCCCAGTGGGAGCAGTGGATTCTCTGAAAGTAGGAAGAAAAAAGATCAGCAGAGTGGCTCACTGCGGAGACCATGTCTGCAGAGGCAGTGCTCACTGGGGAAATTGCACTGCTGGCTGTTGTCCTTTTCTTGTGTTGTCAGGAATAACAGGTAGGAGTCTCTTCCCCTCCTCCCTAATAGGAGGTTGGTTTCACTGTGACTTAATTGCCTCCAGAGGTTGGAGTATAGAGGGCCAAAATCATAGTAGTGAGCCTGGCCTTCATAAAATGCATGGTTTACATAGACAGCCATGCATTTGTGATGTAGCTCACCCAGCACTCTGAAATCCTGCCGGCTTCAGACGAGAAAGACTGCCCACTCTGGGCATCTGTCTGGACACTGTGTGGAAACATTCTTAGAGCTTCATGGATATCACAAGATGGTAACTTGAAAATGATGGAACTTCCATTACAGAGGAAATGTTCAAGTATTTTTAACATTATTGTTTTTGTTAAGTCGCTGAGTCATGTCCAACTCTTCATGACCTCATTGACTGTAGCATGCCAGGCTCCTCTGTCCTCCACTGTCTCCCAGAGTTCGCTCACATTTGTGTCCGTTGAGTCAGTGATGCTATCTAACCATCTCAGCCTCTGCCACCTACTTCTCCTTTTGCCTTCAATCTTTCCCAGCATCAGGGTCTTTTCCAGCAAGTCAGCTCTTCGCATCAGAAGGCCAAAGTATTGGAGCTTCAGCTTCAGCATCAGTCCTTCCAATGAATATTCAGGGTTGATGTCCTTTATGATTGACTGGTTTGATCTCCTTGCTATCCAAGGGACTCTCAAGAGTCTTATCCATCACAATTTGAAAGCATCAATTCTTCAGCATTCAACCTCCTTTATGGTCCAACTCTCACATCCATATATACTGGAAGAACCATACTGGAAAAACCATAGCTAGGACTATATGGACCTTTGTAGGCAAAGTGATGCCTCTGCTTTTGAATACACTATCTAGGTTTGTCATACCTTTCCTTCCAAGAAACAAGCATCTTTTAATTTCATGGCTGCAGTCACTGTCCGAAGCAAGTTTGGAGCCCACAGAAATAAAAGCTGCCACAAGGAGGTAAGAATATACACTGGGGCAAAGAGCCTCTTCAATAAGTGGTGCTGGGAAAACTGGACAGCTACATGCAAAAGAATGAAATTAGATCATTACCTAATGCCATACACAAAGATAAAATGGATTAAAGATCTAAAATGTAAGACTAGAAACTATTAAACTCTTAGAGGAGAACATAGGCAGAACACTCAGTGACATAAAGCAAGGTCTTCTTTGACCCACCTCCTAAAGTAATGGAAATAAAAACAAAAATAAGCAAGTGGGACCTAATTAAACTTAAAAACGTTTGCACTGCAAAGGAAACTACAAACAAGGTTAAAAGACAACCCTCAGAATGGGAGAAAACAATAACAAGGAAACAACTGATAAAGAACTAATTTCCAAAATATACAAGCAGCTCATACAACTCAATACCAGAAAAACAAACAAGCAACCAAATCAAAAAGTGGGAAAGGGACCTGAAGAGACATTTCTCCAAAGAAGGCATGCAGATGGCTAACAAGCACATGAAAAGATGCTCAGCATCACTCATTATTAGAGAACTGCAAGTCAAAACTACAATAGGATACCACCTCATACCAGTCAGAATGGCATCATCAAAAAGTCTACAAACAATAAATGCTGAAGAGGGTGTGGAGATAAGGGAACACTCTTGCACTGCTAGTGGGAATGTAAACTGATGGAGCCACTATGGAAGATGGTATGAAAACTCCTTAAAAAGCTAGGAATAAAACCACCATCAGATCAGATCAGATCAGTCGCTCAGTCGTGTCCGACTCTTTGCGACCCCATGAATCGCAGCATGCCAGGCCTCCCTGTCCATCACCAACTCCCGGAGTTCACTCAGACTCATGTCCATCAGTCAGTGATGCCATCCAGCCATCTCATCCTCTGTCGTCCCCTTCTCCTCCTGTCCCCAATCCCTCCCAGCATCAGAGTCTTTTCCAATGAGTCAACTCTTTGCATCAGGTGGCCAAAGTACTGGAGTTTCAGCTTTAGCATCACTCTTTCCAAAGAAATCCCATGGCTGATCTCCTTCAGAATGGACTGGTTGGATCTCCTTGCAGTCCAAGGGACTCTCAAGAGTCTTCTCCAACACCACAGTGCAAAAGCATCAATTCTTCGGCGCTCAGCCTTCTTCACAGTCCAACTCTCACATCCATACATGACCACAGGAAAAACCATAGCCTTGACTAGATGAACCTTTGTTGGCAAAGTAATGTCTCTGCTTTTGAATATGCTATCTAGGTTGGTCATAACCTTCCTTCCAAGGAGTAAGCATCTCCTAATTTCATGGCTGCAGTCACCATCTGTAGTGATTTTGGAGCCCAAAAAAATAAAGTCTGACACTGTTTCCACTGTTTCCCCATCTATTTCCCATGAAGTGGTGGGACCAGATGCTGTGATCTTCGTTTTCTGAATGTTGAGCTTTAAGCCAACTTTTTCACTCTCCACTTTCACTTTCCTCAAGAGGCTTTTGAGTTCCTCTTCACTTTCTGCCATAAGGGTGGTGTCATCTGCATATCTGAGGTTATTGATATTTCTCCCAGCAATCTTGATTCCAGTTTGTGTTTCTTCCAGTCCAGCGTTTCTCATGATGTACTCTGCATATAAGTTTGACCCAGTAATCCCACTCCTAGGTATATACCCTGAGGAAATCAAAACTGAAAAAGACACATGTACCCCAATGTTCATTGTAGCACTATTTACAATAGCTAGAACATGCAAGCAACCTCAATGTCCATCAACAGAT
Source organism: Bos indicus x Bos taurus (assembly GCF_003369695.1). Taxonomy (NCBI): domain Eukaryota; kingdom Metazoa; phylum Chordata; class Mammalia; order Artiodactyla; family Bovidae; genus Bos; species Bos indicus x Bos taurus. The sequence continues at coordinate 50,486,044 of NC_040088.1, read as the reverse complement.
GAATGGATAAAGAAGCTGTGGTATATATATACAATGGAATACTACTCAGTGATAAAAAGGAACGTTTTGAATCTGTTCTAATGAGGTGGACCAAGCTAGAGCCTATTATACAGAGTGAAGTAAGTCAGAAAGAGAGATACTGATATAAGGTATATCTAAATATCATATTACAATAGTACAATATACTATCGTAATATAGTATATCTAAAGTATATATAAATATCATATGGTGCTGCTGCTAAATCAGTCCTGTCTGACTCTGTGTGACCCCATAGGTGGCAGCCCACCAGGCTCCTCTGTCCCTGGAATTCTCTAGGCAAGAACACTGGAGTGGGTTGCCATTTCCGTCTCCAATGTATGCGTGCATGCTAAGTCGCTTCAGCCATGTCCGATTGTGCAACCCCAAGACCAGCAGCCCACCAGGTTCCTCTGTCCACAGGATTCTCTAGGCAAGAATACTGGAGTGGGTTTCCATTTCCTTCTCTAAAATATCGTATACTGACACACATAAATGGAATCTGAAGAGGTGGCACTGATGAATTTATTTTCAGGGCAGCAATGGAGAAACAGACATAGAGAACAGACCTCTGGACACGGTGAGAGGAGAGGAGGGAGAAAGGGAGATATATGGAGAGAGTAACAGAAATTTACAATGCCATATGTAAAGTAGATAGCCAATGAGAATTAGCTGTATGACTCAGGGAACTCAAACCGGGGCTCTGTGACAGGCTGAAGGGTGGGATGAGGAGGGACGTCCAGGAGGGAGGGGACATGGGTGTGCCCATGGCTGATTCTTTTTGATGTATGACTTAAAACCACAAAATTCTGTAAAGCAATTATCCTTCAATTCAAAAATTTTAAAAAGAAAAAAGAAAAGCTGTCACTGTTTCCACTTTTTCCCCTTCTATTTGCCATGGAGTGATGAGACCGGATGCCATGATCTTAGATTTTTAGTGTTGCTTCAAGCCAGCTTTTTCACTCTCCTCTTTCACCCTCTTCAAGAAGTTCTTTAGTTCTTCTTCACTTTCTGCCTTTAGAGTGGTATCATCTACATATCTGAAGTTGTTGATATTTCTCCCAGCAATCTTGATTCCAGCTTGTGATTCACCCAGTCCAGCATTTTGCATGATGTATTCTGCATATAAGTTAAATTGTCCTCAAAAAATTTTTATGTTTATAAACAGTATACACTAGGGCTCTGATATTAATTTGTGTTTTTCAGCTTATTAAAGAAGGATAAAATTCTTAGGAAAAGGAAAAATGAGGGAGGGAATGAAGGAAGAGGAGAGAGAAAAGAAAGAAAAAGGAACGGAAAAAGACCATGTCCAGCCTCAGCCTGGATCTCCCATCTTCTAGCATCATCCAAATTTTGCCTGATTTTTTCAGGATAATTGTCTCTTCTGATGGACTTTGCAAATGCCCGTCACCCCAGGAACTGTTTTCCTCTCCACTTACTGAGGTTTTCTTTCTCTGTACTGAAGATTTCTTGTTGAGTTTGCGTGGTGTCTTTCCTCTGTTTTCTGAGACCATTGGATGGCGCAAGTACTGTTTTACCCATAATTAGATGCCCCATTGGGAAGAAATATAGATGCTATCTTATTGGCTAAACGTTCCACGGAACACCTACAAGGTCGCAGAATTTATCTTTGTTCCTGTGTAGCACAGGCTGCTGGAGAAGGAAATGGCAACCCACTCCGGTACTCTTGCCTGGAAAATCCCAGGGACAGAGGAGCCTGGTGGGCTGCCATCTATGGGGTTGCACAGAGCCAAACACAACTGAAGCGACTTAGCAGCAGCAGCAGAACCCTGTGTTACACAGAGTTTGATATGATAGACACACACTGTATTCACTTACCCAGAATAACTTATCAAGTGCCTGATAAGTACCAAGGTGGGTGCCAGCTCATCAGTCAGGAGCAGAAGCTCCAAATATTAACACAGAAAGTCCCTGGCCTTGTGGTTAAGACCCTTCTCTGCTGGGGAAAGGACGACCTCGGTCCTTGTTGGCAGGAAGATCAATGGCAGACCAGTGGAGTGCATACCTTTATAATGACTGGGAAGGCAGATCTGAATTTAATTGTCCTCAGAGCTCTACATGAGAGCATGGCAGGGGGTAGAGAGCTGGCACACAGCCCCCAGGTCCCATTAGGCTTTCTGAAGGTGTGTGGTGTGCGTCAACAGCCAAGCCTAATCATTCAAGCCCCTGTTCATCACTCCCCACTCAGCAGACCTGGGTCTAAGAGTCTGCACACAGGTGGAGAGATGTATTCTGAGAAGGAGAAATATGAAAAGAGGCCCACGCAGTCCTGAGAAACAGGCTCATGACCATTTGGCCAGAGAATACCAGGGTCTCTGGCACCGAGACCATGTAGAGCAACCTTGTATGATATAGTAGTCATAAAACAATTGTTGAATTATTCACCTCTGTCATATCTGTCTCCCTCACTAGAATGTCGAGGCCCCCCCTACCTGCCCCCGCCAATCTTATCTTCTTCCCAGATGTACATACTACCAGCCAGGGTTCTTGGCCTCCTTAATCAATAGAGATTGATAAAAGGCCAGACAGGAAATTCAGGCAAGGCTTTCTTGGGGCCCTCTGCTGCACCAGAGGGGAACAAGAACAACTGGTTCCCTTGACCATTAAGTCCTCGAGGCAGGAGTGAGCTGGTTCCTTATATGGCCTGAGGGTAGGGGTGTGTCCAGGAGTTGGGCTGGAGGGGTAGCTTAGGTAGTTTGCCCACCCCTTAGGTGGTGGATTATGCAGGGGGCATGCGCAGTAGCCTGCTTTTTTTTCCCCCAGCACTCTGCTTTTGTTCCCAGCTCTTCAGAAATGGCAGTTGGATTTTTGGTCTTTTTGTATCTTCTTGTCCATAATTTGTCCTAACTGCAAAAGCACATGGTTATTTGTAGTCCCTTACAGCTTCCCTGGTGGCTCAGATGGTAAAGCATCTGCCTACAACGCGGGAGACCTGGGTTCAGTCCCTGGGTTGGGAAGATCTCCTGGAGAAGGAAATGGCAGCCCACTCCAGTATTCTTGCCTGGAAAATCCCATGGATGGAGGAACCTGGTAGGCTATAGTCCATGGGGTTGCAAAGAGTCAGACACGACTGAGCAACTTCACTCACTTCACAGTTTCTTTGGGCTTTCTAGGTGGCACTAGTGGTAAAGAATCCACCTGCCAATGCTGAAGATGCAAGAGACGTGGGTTCAATCCTTGAGTCGGGAAGATCCCTTAGAGTAGGAAATGGCAACCCACTTCAGTATTATTGCCTGGAAAATCCCATGGACGGAGGAGCCTGGCAGGCTACAGTCCATGGAGTTGCAGAAGAGTCAGACACAACTCAGCATGCACACGCTATAGTTTCTTTGTATTTTGTGGCTCAAGGAGACGTTTGTCCAGGTAAAAGTACTGCAGTAAAGGGTCTCAGGTTCCAGTCTGTCTCATACACACTGCTGTTGAGGACACAGAGGTGAAAAAAAAAATCCCTGCCCTTCTCTTGGACATTAGATTCTAATGTATGTGGATGTTGGGGGAAGGGAGATAATATTTAGTTTTCTGCAATATTATATTAAATGATTGTCATTTAAATGAAGTAGAAGACATAGGTGTATCTTTGGTTTGGAGCACTTGAGGTTGGTGTCTGTTTTCGCAGTGGAAGCCTCTAGCATATAACACAAGCATGCTGTAGCATCTGTGTAATAGTACCATCAGGCCAAAGGGCAAAGGTCAGCAGACATGGCCAGCAGTCACCAAGTCTTCCCTAATCTTTACCAAACTGTCAAGCCGTGTTTTCCCCTGCCTGATGGAAGTTTTATTATCATTTAAGTTCATTATACTTTGGAACTTAAAGCAAAGCATACAATTTCATGTCTTTTGGTCCATTCAGGCTGCTATTTTAAAATATCAGAGACTGAGTGGCTTATAAACAACAGAAATATCTAACAGTTCTGGGGCTGGAAGCCTGAGATCAAGGTGCTGGCAGAGTTTAGTTCCTAGTTCATAAATGGCCATCTTGTCACCAAGTCTTCACTTGGTAGGGGGGACAAGGGAGCTTTCTGGGGTCTTTTTACAAGGGCACTAATCCCATCATGAGGGCTCCTGCTCATGATCTATTTACCATCCCAAAGCCCTACCTCCTAATACCATCACCTTGGGGATCCAGTGTCAACATGTGAATTTGGGGGGGTGGGGGGGAATGCAAGCATTCAGCCTATGGCACCATGTATTAAATATTTGCAGTTTAAAAATGCTTTCTTATTTGTGAAAAATGAAATGTATAAATTGGCTTTTTAAAAAATGTTTTGATTGTGCTGGGTCTTCAGTGCTGTGCTCGGGATTCCTCTAGTTGCAGGGAGTGAGGGCTGCTCTTCACTGCAGTGCGGGGGATTCTCACTGCACTGGCTTCTCCTGTTGCAGAGCACAGGCTCTGGGCAGTCTGCTTTCAGTAGCTGTGCTACATGCACTTAGCTGCTCTGAGGCATGTGGGATTTTCCCAGACCAGGGATTAAACCCCTGTCCCCTATATTGGTAGGTGGATTCTTAACCACTGGACTACCAGGGAAGTGCCATGAATTGCATTTTACCAACAGTCTATGTCCAGTGTTTTCTGAAATATTCTTAATAGAGTCTGGATTTTCTAACATTAATAATAATTAATAGAACCAATGGCATATTTCCAGCTAATCAATCTGAAATTTGCAGCATATTTTTAAGCATGGATTTGTATGAACCAAATTGTCTCTAGTTCTTAAATCACTTCCTGAAGGTAGGTTAGCTGCTTAAAGGAGGCAGTAAGTGTTTTGGATCAGTAGGGTACTTTATTACTAACTACTACATACCAGGTCCTTTTTCAGCCAACTCCCTGATCGTGTAGCCTATTTTTAATATTAAATCTCTTTGAACCCAAGTCATATCTTTCTGGAAGGTTAGGCTTTGAGAGCAGTATATTAACAATGAATTACCAAATTACTGAGTCATTTGGCCTGCTTCAGTATCTCACCTAGTACCACAAAATTATTTAAGCAGTCATATGAGACAAGCCCAGTGTTTCAGCAGAAACTTCAAATAATTACTTTAACACATTGTCTACAGAGAAATGTAATACTTAAAAATGCTAACATTTCATGCCAAAGTACTTTTCTTTTCATTTTTGTTTCTTACCTGATATAATTCCCACATCAACATTTACTCTATTTCTTTTCTTGTAATGTGCACCAAGAGTTTTTCAGAAGATCTCAAGTTTTCTTCCCTTCCCCACATGCAAAAAACTTTCAAGGTTAAATTAACAAATTAGGGACAGTTTATATCTGCAAACTCTCTTTTTGCAACACCAAAAATATTTTCAGAGTGTTTTGTTGCACAGTTCATTTGCAACAAGAATGAGGTTTTTATTTCTAGTCAGAAAAATGGTAACGTTACAGAAAAAAAATTTTAAGTAACCCCAGAATTAAAAAAAATAATAGTATACTCCTATATCTTCTGTTATTTTTGTATACTTCCAGCATTTTTACATACATGAATGTATATGATTATGGAAATGATTCAGGTTTTCAAAATTTCTTTCCTTTTTTTTTAACCAAATATTATCACCATAAACATTTGCCTATAATGCCTTTTAGCCTTTATAATCATCATTAAGGTTGTGTCATAATGTAAGTATATGAACCATAGTTTAAGAAATTTTATTCTTTTTTAATTAATTGATTATTTTAGTTATTTTTGGCTGCACTGGGTCTTCGTTGCTGTGTGCAGGCTTTTCTCTAGTTGCAGCAAGCTGGGGCTATTCTCCAGTTGCAATACGAGGGCCTCTCATTCCTGTGGCTTCTCTTGTTGCAGAGCGTGGGCTCTAGGGCACAGGGGCTTCAGTAGTTGTGGCGTATGGGCTTAATTGCCCCATGGCATGTGGGATTCTCCCAGACCAGGGATCGAACCTATGTCCCCTGCATAGGCAGGCAGATCCTTAACCACTGGACCACCAGAAAAGTCCAAGAATGTTTAAAGTACAATCATTAGTCTGGATACCTATTAGTCAAGATACATATCTAGATAGAAACCAAAAGAACGTGATTTTCCCAAAGGGCTGTACTAAAGTAAAACAGACTATCAACAGGATGTGAAAGTGTTGGTTGTAGTGTCTTCTCATAACACTATGAATTGGTATTTTGGCAACAGTACACATTTAATAAGGAAATGCATCTTAATTTAGTGATGCTGAACACTTTTTCCAGATGCTTATGACTAGCTGATTTTTTGGTGAATCTTGTATCCATATCCTTTGTCCGCTTGTCTGTTGTTCTCTTACTGTGTTTTGTACCAGTAAGAATAACTGCTGTATGCACAGAAAATTTTAGAGGGTAAAATCTTTCAGGACTGAAGCCCTATCCCTTTCACAGCTCTGGGATTCCCTGGAGGATACATGTGCTGACTGTCCTTGAATGCCTATGGATTGATGGTTCATTGTCACCTCAGCAAATTTTCCCTGGAAGGCAGGAACCAAGATTCATTGTCTGATGGTTCTGCCACTCAAGAAAAGGCTCACAGCTGAGCATGCCATCTTTTGAGGTGACCTTTATTTAGTAGTAGAGAGCCTGTGAAGATGTTCCAGAGTTGTTTATTTGTCCAGCTATTACTTGAATTCCTTTTAAATATATGTTCTAAAATTGCTTGCAGAAATATCTTTTTCCTGTGCTGGCTTGATTTTTTTAAAACATTCCATCTTACTAGAAGTTATATGTATAGTCACGCTTTTTTCTGCTGTGAATTTAAACTCTATCCTCCTAGGACTGGCAGGGGTAGTGTATGAGAAGTAACAGTCTGTAAACAGTCATAGAATATGTCATATTTACAATGTATATTCAACCATCTGTAAGAAAATTCTCAAGAATATTCTTTCTAGTAGCTTTGACTTACTGTACTCAGATTGCATGGGGGCAATGAGTCTGAGGAGTATTTACATAACTTGCCTGTGGCGACACAATGAGTCATTAGCAGTTTTAGGATTGGAACTATAAGTCCCTGGAGTGAGGGAGGAAAATTAATGGAAAAAGAAGCTTCATAGAAAGTAAGTGTTAATCACATTTTCAGAACGTAAAGTCTCTCTTACATTCCTTGGAAGAAGGATGCTATATAAATTTTAAGTATAATGTCTTCTCTTTTTAGTAGTTTGCTTGTTATGGAACATGTTTATTTAATCTACTGACTTAGAGTTGACATTTACACTAAGTTAATGAACTTGGTATTTATTGAGGTTTATGATAAAATTCCAAATATATCTTCAGGCTGAAGTTTTTGTTTTATTCTTCTACTCATCATAGCAAATATTTATTGCCATTAACTATGAGTCAGGAAGATTTCTGTGGGTGTGGTTTTTTTGGGGGGAGGAGGATTGGCCAAAAATTTTGTTCTTATGGGAAAAACTCGAACAGATTTTTTGACCAACCCAATAGTAAGGAAAAGACATGAGAATATTTAGGAATGTTTTAAGAGTATCAAGCTCTAGGATGTGAGAAAGAAAAGGCTCTCTTTCTCTGGTAACCCTAGTCATTCATTTAACACATGTTTATAGAGCATCTGTTTTGTGCCAGGCACTGTTCTAAGCACTTGGGATAAATGAGTAAATTAAACAGGAGAAAAGATCTATGCCTTCATGGATGTTATAGTCTAGTGGAGGGAGAGAGACACTAAACAATAAACATAATTAAACTATATTGTATGTTAGAAGGTGAAAGCTCCATTTTTAAAAAGTAGAACAGGCTAAAGGAGATTAGAGATGCTGGAGGGCTTGGGGGATTGCAATTTTAAATAGGATGGTTAGGAAAGTCCTCATTGAAAAGTCACCAAGACTTCCCTGTTGGTCCAGTGGTGAAGAATCTGCCTTGCAATGCAGAGGACATGGGTTCAATCCCTGGTCGGGGAGCTAAGATCCCACATGCCTCGAGCAACTAAGCCGGCACACCACAACTAGAGAGCCCGTGTGCCGCAGCTACTGAAGCCCGCACACTCTGGAGCCTGCATGCCACAACTTCAGAGTCCATGTGCTTAAAGGAAAGATCCCATGTGCCACAACTAAGACCCTTGGTGGGCTAATTAAAAAAAAGAAAAGAAAGGATGCCAGCTAAGAAAAGACTTAAAGGAGGTGATTGTACTGTGACGATCTAGGGAGAAAGCTTTCCTGGTGCCTGTGAGGAGCTTCAGTGAGGTTGAAGCAAAAAGGAGGTGGTGGGAGAGGTGATCCAACCAAGGAGACTCAGAAAGAACAGCCAGTAGGTAAGAGAAAGACCACGAGAGAGGGGTTTGGGAAAGCAACTCTGAGAAAGTGAATGATGGGATGGGTGCTGTGCTGAGCTGCTTCAGCCACGTCCTGTGTGGCCCTATGAACCGTGGCCCACCAGGCTCCTCTGTCCATAGGATCCTCCAGGCAAGAATACTGGAGTGGGTTGCCATTTCCTTCTCCAGGGGATCTTCCTAGCCCAGGGACTGAACCCGAGTCTCCTGCATTGGCTGGCAGATTCTTTACCACTAGTGCCACCTGGGAATCCTGAAAGGATGGCGTGGTGGTGGTGGTGGTTTAGTTGCTAAGTCATGTCCGACTCTTGCGACCCCATGGGCTATAGCCTGCCAAGCTTCTCAGTCCATGGGGTTCTCCAGGCATGAATACAGGAGTGGGTTGCCATTTCCTTCTCCAGGGAATCTTCCCAGCCCAGGAATCGAACCCGGGTCTCCTGCATTATAGGCAGATTCTTTACCAACTGAGCTTCAAGGGAAGCCCTGAAAGGATGGGGAGTGATATTAACCTACCAAGTAAGATGAGCACTGAGAATTGACCATTGGATTTAACCATTTATTGCTGATGACCCTGAGCAGTTTTGAGGGCAGTGATGGGAGAGAGTAACTTTAAAAAAGACCCATAAAGAAGAATTGAAGTGAGCATGAGCTTTTTTTTTCCTACAAAGGAGAGCAAAAAAAAAAAAAAAAAATGAGGTAGAAATTGGCAGAGAAAATGGAGTTCAGGGGAGGTCTTCTTAGGCAGAGGAAATAATAGTATGTCATCTGCATATAATGACAGATTTTCCTCTTTCCTTTTAGTTTACACACTTTTCTTTCATTTTCTTATCAGATATCTGTGGCTAGGACTGCCAATACTATGTTGAAAAGAAGTAGTGAGAGTGGGGCATCCTTGTCTTTCCAGATTTTAGCAGGAAGGCTTTCAGCTTTTTATCACTGAGTATTAGATTGGTTTTGGGTTTGCCATTAATAGCTTTTATTATGTTGAGATACATTTCCTCTATACCCACTTTATTTGCTAAGAGTTTTTAATCATGATTAGATGTTATCTTTTATCAAATGCTTTTTTTTGCCTCTATTGAGATAATCATGTGGTTTTTGTCTTTTCTTTTGTCGATGTGGTGTATCACATTGATTACGCAAATGGAAATAATAGTATGTGTGTATGCTGAGCAGACTCAGTAGGAAGACTAAAGGTAGTGATGTTCACTCAGCGTTTATGGCTGTATCCATACTTGTCATGAATTCCTATACTGCAGATTTCCTGCAAGTGGTTCATTCACTCATTTTTCCTCATTCAATTTTTTTCATCAATATTTTGAGAAAGTTCAACTCTCCCAAGCCACTATTTTTCTGCTTCTTGCCTATTCATTTCCTTTCTCATGAATGAAAAGTGAATTTTTAAAGAAGTTATATTAGCATGAAAAACATTTTCCATCTATTACTATCAGTAAATATAATAAGCCTAAAAAACTACCCCAACACACACACGTGAATACTGTAATTACGAAGAGAAATTACTTATCCTATGCTTGAAATCCAAAACTCACAATAATATGAGAATTCCCATCTAATATTCAGATCAAATTAGATCAGTCGCTCAGTGGTGTCCGACTCTTTGCGACCCCATGAATTGCAGCACACCAGGCCTCCCTGTCCATCACCAACTCCTGGAGTTCACCCAGACTCACATCCATCAAGTCAGTGATGCCATCCAGCAATCTCATCCTCTGTCATCCCCTTCTCCTCCTGCCCCCAATCCCTCCCAGCATCATGGTCTTTTCCAATGAATCAACTCTTCACATGAGGTGGCCAAAGTACTGGAGTTTCAGCTTTAGCATCATTCCTTTCAAAGAAATCCCAGGGCTGATCTCCTTCAGAATGGACTGGTTGGATCTCCTTGCAGTCCAAGGGACTCTCAACAGTCTTCTCCAACACCACACTTCAAAAGCATCAATTCTTCGGCGCTCAGCCTTCTTCGCAGTCCAACTCTCACATCCATACATGACCACAGGAAAAACCATAGCCTTGACTAGACGAACCTTTGTTGGCAAAGTAATGTCTCTGCTTTTGAATATGCTAGCTAGGTTGGTCATAACTTTCCTTCCAAGGAGTAAGCATCTTTTAATTTCACGGCTGCAGTCACCATCTGTAGTGATTTTGGAGCCCAGAAAAATAAAGTCTGACACTGTTTCCACTGTTTCCCCATCTATTTCCCATGAAGTGGTGGGACCGGATGCCATGATCTTTGTTTTCTGAATGTTGAGCTTTAAGCCAACTTTTTCACTCTCCACTTTGACTTTCATCAAGAGGCTTTTGAGTTCCTCTTCACTTTCTGCCATAAGGGTGGTGTCATCTGCATCTCTGAGGTTATTGATATTTCTCCCAGCAGTCTTGATTCCAGGTTGTGTTTCTTCCAGTCCAGCATTTCTCATGATGTACTCTGCATATAAATTATATAAACAGGGTGACAATATATAGCCTTGACGAACTCCTTTTCCTATTTGGAACCAGTCTGTTGTTCCATGTCTAACTGTTGCTTCCTGACTTGCATACAAATTTCTCAAGAGGCAGATCAGGTGGTCTGGTATTCCCATCTCTTTCAGAATTTTCCACAGTTGATTGTGATCCACACAGTAAAAGGCTTTGGCATAGTCAATAAAGCAGAAATAGATGTTTTTCTGGAACTCTCTTGCTTTTTCTATGATCCAGTGGATGTTGGCAATTTGACCTCTGGTTCCTCTGCCTTTTCTAAAACCAGCTTGAACATCAGGAAGTTCACGGTTCACATATTGCTGAAGCCTGGCTTGGAGAATTTTGAGCATTACTTTACTAGCGTGTGAGATGAGTGCAATTGTGTGGTAGTTTGAGCATTCTTTGGCATTGCCTTTCTTTGGGATTGGAATGAAAACTGATCTTTTCCAGTCCTGTGGCCACTGCTGAGTTTTCCAAATTTGCTGGCATATTGAGTGCAGCACTTTCACAGCATCATCTTTCAGGATTTGAAATAGCTCAACTGGAATTCCATCACCTCCACTAGCCTTGTTCGTAGTGATGCTTTCTAAGGCCCACTTGACTTCACATTCCAGGATGTCTGGCTCTAGGTCAGTGATCACACCATCGTGATTATCTGGGTCGTGAAGATCTTTTTTGTACAGTTCTTCTGTGTATTCTTGCCATCTCTTCTTAATATCTTCTGCTTCTGTTAGGTCCATACCATTTCTGTCCTTTATCGAGCTCATCTTTGCATGAAATGTTCCTTTGGTATCTCTGATTTTCTTAAAGAGATCCCTAGTCTTTCCCATTCTGTTGTTTTCCTCTATTTCTTTGCATTGATTGCTGAGGAAGGCTTTCTTATCTCTTCTTGCTATTCTTTGGAACTCTGCATTCAGATGTTTATATCTTTCCCTTTCTCCTTTGCCCTTCGCTTTTCCTCTTTTCACAGCTATTTGTAAGGCCTCCCCAGACAGCCATTTTGCTTTTTTGCATTTCTTTTCCATGGGGATGGTCTTGATCCCTGTCTCCTGTACAGTGTCACGGACCTCATTCCATAGTTCATCAGGCACTCGATCTATCAGATCTAGGCCCTTAAATCTATTTCTCACTTCCACTGTATAATCATAAGGGATTTGATTTAGGTCATACTTGAATGGTCTAGTGGTTTTCCCCACTTTCTTCGATTTAAGTCTGAATTTGGCAATAAGGAGTTCATGGTCTGAGCCACATTAGCTTTCTCAAAATGGTTCTTTGTGAAAGTGTCAAATTTTACAAATATTGGACAGAAGCTCTTCTACAAAACATAAATAGCCATCATACCCTTGGTTCGAAGAATAATTGAGTGTAAGTGTTTTAATGTAATATAATGTACTCTGAAAAATATGTAAGTCACGTCACTGAGCCTTGGACCTACCATTTCTACTTTTTAGTAATTTTAGTTTCAGTGCCACTACAATGGTTCCTATTGAACTGAAAGATTACTCAGGAGACACTTGAATTCCAGCCAGCTTCAGACAAGAGTAGCTGCCAAAGAGGCTACTGAAGACCAGCTTGCCAAACTTATGTTCATTTTTAGGGAAAAGGGGAAGTTTTCAATAGCCGGTTTCTTGACTTCCATTGTTTTCCTATTCTAGTTACCTACTTTCCATTGTAGATAAGTAACAAAAAGAATGCTTTCCAGTTGAGATACTCTGAAGTGAAGAAAATTTCAGGGTAGTAGGCACATTGTCACAAAATTGTGTTACACTGATGAATGAGAAATTATCTGTTTCATTGCACCTTCATTGTGCCTTTGGGAAGATAAAATTGGAGAATCTGTGAAGGTGTGTGTGTGGAGTGGTTGGAGGGGGAGAGTGTGTCAGAAGGGAGGGGAGAAGGGAAGGGGAGAAAGGGAGTGGGGAGAGTTCCAGGTTCAGCAAAGATAGAGCTAATAACTTGAAAGTCGTCATGACAAATTAGGACCTTTAGAAATGGTTATGTGTGTGCCTGGCAGACAGAAACATGTTTTCTATAACACAGGAAACTATATTCAATATCTTGTAATAACCTGTATCGGAGAAGAATCTGAAAAAGAATATATATGCACACACACACACACATACACACAAATATATACCCACATATTTGTGCTCAGTCATGTCTGACTCTTTGTGACCCCATGGACTGTAGCCCACCAGGCTCCTCTGTCCATAGGATTTTACAGGCAGGAATACTGAAGTGGATTGCCATTCCCTTCTCCAGGGGATCTTCCTGACCCAGGGATGGAACCCGCATCTCTTGTCTCCTGCATTGGCAGGTGGATTCTTTACCATAGCACCACCTGAGAACCCTATATATATACACATACATATATACATAATATATATAAGTGAATCACTTTACTACACACTTGAAACTAACACAACATTGTAAATCAACTATACTTCAACTTTTTAAAGAATTTTTAAAAATGTATTTTTGATTAACAGAAAGATGAGTTGCATGTAAGGATCTGTTCTGGCTTTTAATTTTCTGAACTGATTGCATGTATGGAACTTAAATTTAGATTGCTAAAGGTTGACCCCTATCTCCATCAATTTTTAGCTTTGTAACCTCGCTCAGGTAACTTCTCTATGCTAAAGTTTTTTCATCAGTGAAAAATGGAGAAAAATTAATGATTAAATTATGTAATATTGGCGAATCCACACAGTGCCTAGTACAGTATAGGCATTCATTCAAGATTAGCAGTTATGTGAATCCCCTGATGGCCCATTGGTTAAGATTCTGCACTGCCATGCAGGGGCATGGGTTCAATCCCTGATTGGGGAACTAAGATCTCACATGCCCCATGGTGAGGCTAAAATATTTTTTTTTTAAATAGCAATTGTTATTATCACTTGTGTACATTGTCTAACCTTAATAAATTGACTGCTTGAATTCACATAATATAGAAAAGTCTCAAAAACATCCTGACATTAGCCTTTATGAGATAGCCCTTAATTTAGAAGGAAGAAAATGAGAGAATTCCCTTTAAACCTTAGAAGACTTGATTTTCCCCATAATGTGGAATTTGCTGACAACTTAAATGCCAATTCTAATTTAGAAAATCAAACTTGTGTAAGAAGTTTTTCTGTGAGGTTGTGCCACATAAATGAAGAGATTCCCAGAATACATATTCCACATGTATTACCTACAGAAAGAGAAAGAGGAGGAAGTTTAAATAAACACACCAGCAGAATAGCACATTAGCGTCCCTGATCGTGCTTCATTCCTTGTCCTCAGGGCCTTAGCATATGCCATTCCCTCTCCTATATTGCTTTTCCCAGCACCTCCCAAGGCTGACTTGTTTTTTGTTTATCTTTTGGGATATTTCAACTTAAATATCATCTCTTAGGATTATCTTGTCTTCCCAATTAAAGTGGTATCTTCCCACCATCATTCTCTCATCTCAGCCTGTTCACTGTTTTCTCCCTGTAATTATTTTTCTGGTAATTATTTTAATGGACCTTCTTCACTAGAATGTCAGGCTCCATGATGGGAACAAGGTCATATTCCTAGCATTTAACTTACCGTTATAGCACTTATTGTCCCAAAGTATTAACTACTGAATAAAAGCTTGTGGTGGGTGTTTTGGTGTTTTGTTTTGTTTGGGGGCAAACTATAATGTCTTCACCAGTACTTATGAAACGTATACAGAGTTTACAAATTTTCCTGTGCTCCTGAGAAAATTGAAGCTAATATTTTAGCTGGTACTTAGTCATAACAGATTGAACTTGCATAGATTTATTACCATCACCTCTGACACTATTTTCAAGTTTATCCAAATGGCAGGCCAGTCACATCTGAGACTTTCATGACTGAATGGGTTTGAATAGTAACTTTGTGACATTGGCAAACCGAAGTAAACAATATTAATGAAAATGGGCTTCATCTCAATAACTTGTGTCATTTTTGAACTTTGAGTCAAGAACTCTCATTATCAATAGGCAATTTATGGTTTTGTTCCTAAAGAAACCAACAAAGCAGAGGTCAGCAATTCATTTTCTTAGAGACATTCAGATGACTTCACAGGGAAAAAGTTAGTTTTTCTAAAACTATGAAAATAGATGACAATATGAGAAATGAAAGAATCATCTCCCCCAGCCAAGACAAGCATGTGATACAAGACAGAACCCTTTTCGTCTTAGTCTTTGTCCTTGGAAGTCTATCCCATTCTGCTTTTTTTCCCTAAAATTGGCCTGATCAATAAGGAAATGGCTTGTCTGTCTATGCCATAGAACAGGGGTTCCCAGCTTCCAGTATCTAATGCCTGATGGTCTGAGATGAAGCGGATATAATAATAATAGGAATAAAGTGCGCAGTAAAGGTAATGCACTTGGAAGTGAAAGTGTTAATCGTTCAGTTATGTCTGACTATTTGCAACTCCATGCATTGTAGCCCACAAGGCTCCTCTGTCCATGGAATTCTGCGGGCAAGAATACTGGAGTGGATAGCCATTCTCTTTTCCAGGGGATCTTCCCGACCCAGGGATCAAACCCAGGTCTCCTGCATTATAGACAGATTCTTTACCACCTGAGCCACCAGGAAAGCCCTTGAATCATCCCCAAACCATCCTGCTCTCAGTCCATAGAGAACTGGCCTTCTGCGAAACCAGTCCCTGGTGCCAAAAAGTACTGCTGCCACAGAAGGTCGGGGGGAAGCAATGGAAGTCCACTGTGCCACTGACTTAGCATTGTCCTATACACGAGTCCTGTACATTTGAAATCTTGAGTGTCTGAGATGGGACGCACTTCGGTCTACAATCGAGGTAACCTCGGGATACTATAAGGAATTTGATTTTGCCCAGGAGCATTGCTTTAGGCTTCATATGAAGATTTCCTACAGGAATAGATGACCCACTTGGGATCCAGGAAGCCATTCCTCAATAGACTAACGACTCTTAGCCTTTTGGTTTTAAAAGCGGAAGTACAAGAGCACTCAAGAAAGATGTGAAGATAGACATGGAAATAGACATATGATTGAAACAGTAGAGTGCAGCATGAAAAAAGCCAACTTTATAAATCCAGGAAAATGTGTTAAAGGAAAAAGGCAATGCTTTGTGTGCAACTATTTGACATAAATTGGAAAACAACAGAAATTGAAGAATAAATAGAAGCATCAATTAATCCAATTAACTAACATTTCCTGTAAGTAAAGAATGCACATTTGGAGTAAAGGTCCTGAGGAGATAAGTAAGTGATCCCAGATGAGCTATTGTTAGATATTAGGAGCAGGTTGCATTTTGGAACTGTATGATGAGGAGTGAGAATATTAAGATAAAGAAAAGGAAATCTGAGATGTACCTGCCAGGGCAAATATTACAAAAGTTCAACTAATCGTACTGAAGGAACCCAAGAGATCAGGGGTACAGCTTGCGATGAACCTCATTTGGATTTACGAAAATGACCGCCAGCTCTTCCTGACAGAAGGCAGAATGACCCAGAAAGTCCTTATGGTCCCAAAGGCAAAAGCTTAATTAGATACACCACTTCTAACTGCATAAATCAACACTTCCTAAAGGAAGGAGATTAATTGTAAGGCACACGTTGGGAGGGTGACTTTTGAAAATGCAAGAACTCTGGAGGCTAAACTATGCTACCATTTAATAGTGAGGCTTTTTGGGTGGGCAAATTTCAGGCAGAGATTATTTGTCTCTCTCTTCATTCTACGATGGATACATGTAACTTCTATAATTAAAAATATTTTGAAAGTGTAGGCAATGGCACCCCACTCCAGTATTCTTGCCTGGAAAATCCCATGGACGGGGGAGCCTGGCAGGCTGCAGTCCATGGGGTCGCTAAGAGTCGGACACAACTGAGCGACTTCACTTTCACTTTTCACTTTCATGCATTGGAGAAGGAAATGGCAACCCACTCCAGTGTTCTTGCCTGGAGAATCCCAGGGATGGGGGAGCCTGGTGGGCTGCTGTCTCTGGGGTCACACAGAGTCGGACATGACTGAAGTGACTTAGCAGCAGCAGCATACTTCACTGATCCAAAGAATGAAAGCCATGAGGACATCAGTTCAAGTCACAGCTCACATTGTAAAGTGGTCAGAGGTTAATATATTGTGGCAGATATTCAAAAGATCATTACCAAAACTCAATGCAGAGGGTATTTTACGCTGCTTACTTATTTCAACCTGGTAACAGGTCTCAAAATGACTATGTAATTAAAAGCGTCATCTGATTATAAGCAAAGGATTTTTAAATCTTTGTTCATAGTGGAAGAAGATCACACACAATTGTGTGTGTGTGTGTGTGTGTTACACTCTTCCTCTCATTATGGGCTTCTTAATAGGAGAAATTTTGTATCCTCCCTGAGGTGTGACCTGACCGTGTGGGGGGCCTAATGTCCTTTATGGGATATAATTGTGCTTCCTGGTAATTTTCTACTATGCTAGTCCTGCTGTGGGCATTCCTGATGGCTCCATGTTTAAAAAAAAAAAAAAAAAGACCCTGCAATCCAGGAGACACAGCTTTGATCTCTGGGTCAGGAAGATCCCTTGGAGAAGGAAATGGCAACCAACTCCAGTATTCTGGCGTGGGAAATCCCATGGACAGAGGAGCGCGGTAGGCTACAGTCCATATAGTCACAAAAGAGTCAGACACGACTGAGGGACTAAACAATTCCTGCTATAGGAACCCCTCTGAGAAAATTAGGATTACCCTAGCATGTGTGTTGGTGTAGAAAAACTCCTATCACCCCTGTGAATTTTACAAGAACCAAAAAATTGCAATGCATTTTCTGTGTCCCATGCATTTTATATTCACTTGATAAAAATATAAGTAATCTATTAATTTATGTTATGATACCACAGTGAGGGTGCATTTGATCTACAGTGTTTATTCTAGAGCCTCTCCTGTATTTTCTATTTAAGTCATGAAGATTGGTCTTAACCTAGAAATGAAAGGAATAGGGATGGGGAGAAGTGAGAGGGTGGTGGGGTGGAAGGAGGGAGGGGAAAAGTAAGGAAGATTTTCTTAAGAATGCTTTATTTCATTTGCACGAGACTTTACAAAATAATTGCCCCCCCAAACAAAACATAGTTTAGAATGCAGTGATAGAATTTTATGTTTACTTTAGGAAGCCTGGAAGTGTGTATTTCTTCATAAACTTTCAAAAAAGTATTCCCATTAATACTGGAAATGAATAAGTATGATTCTTTCCCAAGCCTCAGTCACTTTATTTATAAGAAGAGTTTGGACTAAATGGTTCTATAAATATTAACTCCAGCTAATAAATCAACCAAGATTTTACATTTGTTCCTAATTGCTGTGATAGCAATTTCACATGGTTATTTATCCCAGTGACTTTATTTGGAAGGGTAGTTGCTCAGTTGGAGAAGCGGTTCAAAGCCACTTTGAGCTCCGTTATTGCTTAGCGCTGTGGTTACTTTCAAGTCCTATTTCAGTGAGCAAATCTCTCTCTTGCATTTTGTTTAGGAAATGGAGCTATCAAGAGCGGCTTTATATTGAATGGATGAGCATGATTTGATTTCGATTGCCCAACAATATCATATATCATATGTATTATCTATGAATTGTCCTATGGCATAGGATATACTTTCCGCAGCAGATTAATGGAAGGATATTGTTAAGAGGAAAAGAAAAAGGGAGAGAGTACAGGTTTCATCTTTGAGACGTTTCATCTGAAATAGGAGCATGTCAAACATCCCAGGTGCCTGGTACTATAGAGTCAAAAAGCCCTTTCCAGCTGTTTACACTTCAGATGCAAAATGGCAATTTGACAGACTAACCGGGTGATGTGAGCGTCTGCGTAAAAAGGCTACAGACGGAGCATGCCCAGTGCGGTGAGCGCGTCCTCCGCCCTCCCCCTCCAGATCTCTGAAGATAAGCCTTGAACTTTGCACTTGCAAATGTCACTGCATACGTTTTGCACTAGGTTGGTTTTTTTTTTCCCCCCCCCTTAAGGTTCTCTCACAACTAATGTCTTTGAACAATCCAAGAACAGGGAAGATGAGAGGGTCATAAGATGCGTGAAGTTTAGGACGAGTTGATGCCTGTCTTTGGATGCGCTTGAAGTGTTATCTTTAAAGCAATCGAAAGCATCCAAGTGTTTGTTTCCCCTCCCCACTGGGATGGGAAAATAAGAATCTCTTTGGATTGGAGTCCTCCGGGGTAGGAAGTGAAAGCCCCGGAGGCAGAAAGGGACGGAGAAGCGGGGGTTTGCCCAGAGCATGGATGGGAACCGAGCAGGGTTTCTGCGGGGCTCAGCGCGCACTGAGGATCGGTGCCCGCGGCTGCAGCTGCGGACGGGAAAGGCGCTGTCTGGCTGATGAAGGCCACCTGGATCAGGCTTCTGAAACGCGCCAAGGGAGGAAGGCTGAAGAATTCGGATATCTGTGTAAGCTTCAGGGCTTTCGTAGAGGGGAGACGTTATTTTGTCGTTGTTTCTGTCGCTGGTACAAGTGAGGGCTCTCTGGGGCTCCTGTGATTAGTAATATGATGCTGATTGCGAAAGAGGGAGCGGAAGAGAGTCCTCTAATCCTCTAGCTCCCTTTCCTCTGCGGTGGTTTATCTCCCTAGGAGCTCCCCCCGGGCAGGTGTTTTCCCGTAGAAGCCTTTGATGAAATATCCACTTAAAGGGATTGAAAAAGATATGTTGCTTAAAGATTGAGGGAAGCTGGCAGCTGTTGCCTTACAATTTTGTCAGAGGAGGCATTGGGTGAATACAGAGGTACCAAAGGATGCTTAAGATCAAAGAGAGGGTCATCTATGGTAGTGGCGTGTCAGAGAGTTCAAGTTGATAACTCCCTTGACTTTATGTTTGTTGCTGTTGTTGTTTTTTTAGCCTATCTTCTTCCTAATTGTAAATTCTCACTGTAGCTGTGGACTGTTCTTGAAGCTCTCCTTGAAAACGGTGTGTGTGTC
This sequence comes from Bos indicus x Bos taurus, assembly GCF_003369695.1. NCBI lineage: Eukaryota > Metazoa > Chordata > Mammalia > Artiodactyla > Bovidae > Bos > Bos indicus x Bos taurus. Next base: position 50,466,353 of record NC_040088.1, on the reverse strand, counting down.
CTTCACTGCACTGCACCACAGTCGGTTTAATGATGAGAGAACTTGTTCTGGCTTCCACAAAGGCTCCTAATTGGACCATAAGACTTAGGAAGGAAGGGTATCAATAACTTGAATGGCGTAACTCTCCTAGTGAGTGGTCTGCAAACCAAAGCTGGATGTGTGTAGCTGGTTTGCCACCAAAATGGATTATTTTTATTCCTCTTTTCAGGAATGGACAGCACAATCTAGGAAGCTAACTGCCGTGTCAGTGAGACTTTTCTGTGGCCAGCATCATAGACAGAATCTCTTTTAAAATGTCCATTTTCCTCTCCAGGGTTCGGCAGACTCCTACACCAGCCGTCCATCCGATTCAGATGTTTCTTTGGAGGAAGATCGGGAGGCAGTGCGCAGAGAAGCAGAGCGACAGGCCCAGGCCCAGCTGGAAAAAGCAAAGGTAAAACCCTTCCTTCTCTGCCAAGCTCTTTGTCCATTGTGCTGAGTCCATGATGGGCCACCTGCGGAAATTCCTTCTGAAATGTACATCTGGTCTGTTACTGTGCTTCCTTGATTGGCTGTAAAGAGGTACAGGATGTGGAATGTATTGTCTTCCCTTGGTAGAAGAAGGCAGTGTAATACATGAGTGGTCTTGCCTTTTATGTTGTTTTATAATCCAAGCAACTTGTTTCCATGGGTGGATGGTTTATTTAGATGCAGAAAAATGATCCCTGAATATACAAAGAGGAAAAACTGCTTCTAATAGAATTGTTTTGTTTTTCAGGAAACCATTTCTCTGCTTAGAAAAACAAACTTTCTTCAAGCTGATGTTTATTCTCTTAGACTAGAACAATCTTTCCCCTCATTTTTACTCCTTAGGTGTTTTATAATGGTATTTTTCTTATATTAAAAAAAAATGGATTGCATTATGCTTTTCAGAAAGAAAGCAAGAAAGGATTTTATTAATTAAAGATGTCCCTCCCTTTGGAGCTCTTTCTTCTCTATCCTGTAATAATTAAGTGGAAGGGGGACTGGAAACCAAATATGAAACATAGAAGTACAGAATTTAGCTGAGACTGTTTCATTTCACACATTGCCATGATTTGGATTCTTTCTCCCCTGCAGTGGTTCAAATAGCAGCTATTTCTAAAGCATAGACTGCTGTTGTTCAAGTTCAAAGGGCCTTGGTGTGTGTGATACTTGGTAATTTTTAAATGAACCTATTTTAACGAGGTCATTGGTTTTCTTTTGAAAAAAATCACTGCTTTGAAAAAAGAGTAAGTGTTGATCTTGCTAAAAAAAAAAAAAAAAAAGTCCAGGGTAACATTAGAATACTTCTGCTGGCTGCTTCGTCTCCAAGATGAGTAAAATCTCTGTGTGTTGCTATGGGAATCATGGCTTGGAGATGCTGGTTTGAATACATGGACTGCCCTTATGTAATATTCATGACCTCTAGCCCAGCTGCCATAGTAGTTTGCAGAGGAGCTGCCAGGAGACCTTGACTTAAAAAAAAAACAAAAGTACTTCTGGACATCAAAACAGTGTTCTCACCTCAGCGGGCAGGGAAGTCATCTCCAGGTGTGACAGTCTTGACTGCAAAAGGACTCATAAAGGGCAGAAGCAGAAAACTGATAAAGCAAGGTGTGGCCCCGTTGCCACAAACAAATCTGCTCTGCTGAAGTTAACCATTTAAAACATTATGATGTGACAATATGGGTGAGAGTGGTGGACATATGCTAAGTGAAATCAGCTGATCACAGAAGGACAGACGCTTTATGATTCCACTGATAGGAGATATTAAAGTAGTCAAGGAGGAAGGCTCAGAAGGGAGGGGATATGTGTGTGTGTGTGTGTGTGTGTGTGTGTGTGTGTATAGTTCTGTCTGATTCCCGTTGTTGTACAGAAGAAACCAACACATTGTAAAGCAACTATCCTCCAATTTAAAAAAAAATTTTAATAAAAGAATAATAAAGTAGTCAAACTCCTAGAAGCAGAGGGCAGAATGATGGTTTCCAGGGACTGGAGGAGGAGGAAATGGGGAGATTCCGCAGATAGAAAGTTTCAGTTATGTAAGATGAATAAGTCCTAGAGATCTCTTGTACACCATTGTGTCTAGAATATAGTACAGGCAACAGTTCTGCTCTTCACTTAAAAATTATTAAAAGGGTAGGTTTCTTGGTAAATGTTCTACTGCAATAGAAAAATTACCAAGTTGAAATTAATGAATGTACAACCAATGAAGTTAATTGCCCCAAATTTGTCTTGTAGCTAATATATGATGCAATTTAGAATCTTAATTCTGCATTCTATATTTTGCACCAGGGTTCCAAAGGAAAAAAAAAATAAAGTCAAGGAAAAAAAACTAAATAACAGTTTGTATTCCAGAAATAAGAGTGTTCTATTTGCACTTGTTTATTCGTGTGATTTTTCACATGCTAAAATTAAACAGTTTCTCCGGCTCATATCCCATCATCATACAATCCAGTGTCTTGTAGGTTTGCTTTTCATCAACCACAAAGTCTTTAGTTATTTGTTGGTGCATTTTTGTCTCTCACTGCTGTTTAAATCCTGAGTTCAGTGACACAGCTGCATAGAACTTTTTTTTTTTGTCTTAATTGGAAAATAATTGCTTTACAATGTTGTGTTTGTTTCTGCCATAAAACAACTCGAATCAGCCATAAGTATATTCCCACCCTCTTGAGTCTCCCACCCACTGCCCCCATCCCACCTCTTTAGGTCATCACAGAGACGGGTTGGGCTCCCTGTGTTATATGGCAGAACTTTTTAGTATCTTTCAACCCAGTATGGATCATAATGTTTTCTTTAATCAAGCCAGATTTGTGTTACTTGTCATACAGACTAAAACATTTATAGTTACAAGAGAAGTAGAAGATGAAAGAAAATGAAAAGAATTTAAAACAAAAGCAAAATAATTGAAGGGCTATATCCTATGTTTAATGAAAACAACTTACATTCATTTTTATTCTTTAAAATTAGGCCAATTATCTTAAACCTCTGGATTCAAATATATGAGTTACACTCAAGTGAATGAGGATTTGAATATGTTCTGAAGGAAGAAACAAAGAGTAGGATTTAAGTGTACTTCTGGTTAAAATCATGGTTTGGTAGGTCTGATTTCTTACATCTGATCTTTTTGAAGAAGGTATACAAAAAAAAAGGATCACACATGGGTTATTCATTGGGCTGTTTTTAATCTATTTTCCTCTTCCAATATATCATCATGACTTTGCGGGATCTATTTCAAAATGAAACCTTAAAGTTCAAAAATACATGAAATCATTGTTTACTTTTAAGATAGTTTTAAGCACTTTTTCTAAGCATTTTGAAAGACGCAAATGTTTTTTACATTTATTTTGTGCCTATCATAACATCCTTCAAGTAGAAAGCCTTTGTATCTTGGTGCTTTTAACTCACCTACCCTGCAGATCACTTGCCATAAGTGTGTGCAGTATCAAAAACACTGATCTTTCAACCAGAAACAATCATGGAATCATAATAAAGACAAATGAACTAAAAACAAAAATCCTATGCAAGTGCCTGAAATAAACCTCAGTGGTGTTTTCAGACCCTGGCACTCTGTAAATATGAAATATATTATCCATTAATTTCCTTAAGAATACGCCTATGAAATAAGGTGATTGACAAGGAATGAAACTAGAGAAAATAGCTTTTGAAATTAACTGACCTACATAGGATTATAAAACCTGGCCCTCTGTGCTTTGCATAAACCCCAGTACTTTTCACTACTTCTTTGTTACAGCTTCTCTTAAACTAGTAAACTCTACAGTGAACAGATTCAATATTTATTTTGAGGCAAATAATTCACATGACCTTGTTCTTTAACTTGATGTTTTCTGATCCCACATGCACATTTCGATCTTGTTCAGGTTCTCTGTACTTTGAAGAGCCTGCCCTATTAAATCTGGTGCTCTTTGATATTGCCTTAAAGGCAAATAATATAGGAGCTTAATTTATTCCCACATTGATCTTCTTAGTAGAACAGCTTTACTGAGATATAATTCACTCATTTAAAGTGTAACGTTTTGGAGACTTCACTGGTGGTCCAGTGATTGACTTCACCTTTCAGAGCAGAGGGTACAGGTTCGATCTCTGGCAAAAAGCTAAGACCCCACATGCCTTGTGGCCAAAAAACCAAAATATAAAACAGAAGCAATATTGTAGCCAAGTCAGTAGAGACTTTAAAAATGGTCCACACCAAAAAAAAATCTTTAAAATAGTAAATAAAAAATAAAATGTACAATTCCATGGATTTTAGAATATTTAGTGTTGCAACCATTACTGTAGTCAACTTTAGAACATTTTCATTGTCCCCCTAAGAAATCTCATGTTGTAAATTAGCAGTCACGTGCTGTTCTTCCCACCCACCTCAGCCCTAGGCAACCACTATTCAGTTTCCTGTCTCTATAGATTTGTTGGTTCTGGTTACTGCATATAAATGAAATCATGCAATAGGAGATCTGTCGTGATTGGCTACTTTCATTTAAGTAACATTTTCAGCATTTATTCCTGTTTTCGCATGTATCAGCACTCCATTCCTTTTCCTTGACAAGTAATATTCCATTGTATGCATTTATCACATTTTATTTACTCGTTTATCAGTTGGTGGACATTTGGGTTGTTTCCATCTTTAAGCAAGAACTGGAAAAGGTCAGTTTTCATTCCAATCCCAAAGAAAGGCAATGCCAAAAAATGCTCAAACTATCACACAATTGTACTCATCTCACACACTAGTAGAGTAATGCTCAAAATTCTCCAAGCCAGGCTTCAGCAATATGTGAACCGTGAACTTCCAGATGTTCAAGCTGGTTTTAGAAAAGACAGAAGAACCAGAGATCAAATTGCCAACATCTGCTGAATCATTGAAAAAGCAAGAGAGTTCCAGAAAAACATCTATTTCTGCTTTATTGACTATGCCAAAGCTTTTGACTGTGTGGATCACAATCAACTGTGGAAAATTCTGAAAGAGATGGGAATACCAGACCACCTGACCTGCCTCTTGAGAAATCTGTATTCAGGTCAGGAAGCAACAGTTAGAACTGGACATGGAACAACAGACTGGTTCCAAATAGGAAAAGGAGTATGTCAAGGCTGTATATTATTACCCTGCTTATTTAACTTATATGCAGAGTACATCATGAGAAACGCTGGGCTGGATGAAGCACAAGCTGAAATCAAGAGTGCTGGGAGAAATATCAATAACTTCAGATACGCAGATGACACCATCCTTATGGCAGAAAATGAAGAGGAACTAAAGAGATTCTTGAGGAAAGTGAAAGAGGAGAGTGAAAAAGTTGGCTTAAGCTCAACATTCAGAAAACAAAGATCATGGCATCCAGTCCTATCACTTCATGGGAAATAGATGGGGAAACAGTGGAAACAGTGGCTGACTTTATTTTGGGGGGCTCCAAAATCACTGCAGATGGTGACTGCAGCCATGAGATTAGTTATGACCAACCTAGACAGCATATTAAAAAGCAGCGACATTACTTTGTCAACAAAGGTCCGTCTAGTCAAGGCTATGGTTTTTCCAGTAGTCATGTATGGATGTGAGAGTTGGACTATAAAAAAAGCTGAGCGCCGAAGAATTGATGCTTTTGAACTGTGGTGTTGGAAAAGACTCTTGAGAGTCGCTTGGACTGCAAGGAGATCCAACCAGCCCATCCTAAAGGAGATCAGTCCTGAGTGTTCATTGGAAGGACTAATGTTCAAGCTGAAGCTCCAATACTTTGGCCACCTGATGTGAAGAACTGACTCATTGGAAAAGACCCTGATGCTGGGAAAGATTGAAGGTGGGAAGAGAAGGGGACGACATAGGATGAGATGGTTGGATAGCATCACTGACTCAATGGACATGATTTTAATTAAACTGGGAGTTGGTGATGGACAGGGAGGCCTGGCATTCTGCAGTCCATGGGGTCGCTAAGAGTCGGACATGACTGAGTGACTGAACTGAACTGAATAATGCCATTATGAACATTCATGTAAAAATTTTGCATGGACATTGCTGGGTTCTAAAATCATCATTTTTTTATTGAAAGTTTTTTTTTTTCCTTTTCCTTTTCACTTCCCTCAAAATGATCTTTCCTCTGTGCAGAATTCTGAGTTGAGAAATCTGGATGTGGAAGGCACTGAGGCAGAAATGAAATAGGTTTGGTGTGGCATGCTTAGATAAATGAATTAATGTGAAATTTTAAGTCAATTGTTCTCTTACCAGTAAATATCTATTGTATTGAACTGTATTAGTTACAGTTGATGGGTAGAGGAGGCATTGAAAGGCCAGAACCATAAGGAAAAAACAGACAGATAAGCAAAATATCTCTGCAGAAGGCTTCTAATATTTGTTCAGGGAGAAAAGTTGTGGCCTTAAACCACGCTAGTCAGAAGCAGAGTAGAAGTATTTTGGTCTCCAGACAGACTGCCCCCAGCTGGCAGGAACAGAAAATTCTTCTTGGGGGTGGTGATGGCTTTAAACTATACCTTCCAATATGGATAGATGCAGTTTAGGTTGTAAAGTAGAAACTGGGGAGTGGACAAGAAGGAAAACTTGATAAGCAATGTGAAGAATGGCCAACATTAGGAAAGAAAACATGGAACCTTCTAGAGGAAGGATTAGTTTTCTGAGATCTTGCCAACTTGAAGATGTCTTTTTGTAGTCTCCTATTTAATTACTGCTTTGGCTGGGTATAATATTCATATATGAAAAGCATTTTCCCCCAGAATTTTCAAGACATTGTTTTGTTTTCCTCTGGCATCCAGCACGGCTGTTGTGATTGCCAGTGCCATTCTGTCTCTGAGTGTGATTTCTACATGATTTTCTCTTATACTTTGAGAGCTGTTTGAAATTTGGCCTTGATGTGAAGCTTGTTATTTCTGGTGAGCAGCATTTCATATGAATATTCATTGTGAAGGGCCAGTCTCTTCACTTCTGAAAAGTGTGTTATTTGTTTATTTATTTGTTTTTGATCATTTCTTTCTCTGCTTTCCTTTTTCTGGTTCTCTCATTTGTCAGATGTCTGGTTTGGGTTTTCTTCCCTACTCATTTTTTTTCTTACTATCCTTTTTGTCTTTTTGTTCTGAGTTTTTCTCCACCTTTAACATACTTACTGAATTTTTTGTTGTTGAAAATTTCTAATTCCCAACAGCTTTCCTGTCATTTCCCCTTTTATAGCTTCTTGTCCTCCTTATTCCATGGCTATAATATTTTCTCTTATATCTCTTAAGATTTCTTTTAGGTTTTATGTAATGTGTTTTTTTAAACTTTTAATTGGATTTTATTTATGTATCTGGAGATTTTCTTCAAAAGTTTGATTTTGGATTTCCATTCATAGTTAAGGGTTTCCCAGGTGGCACAGCGGTAAAGAATCCTGCCTGCCAATGCAGGAGACACAAGAGATGCAGGTGTGATCCCTGGGTTGAGAAGATCCTTGGAGGAGGAAATGGTAATCTGCTCCAGTATTCTCGCCTGGAAAATTCCATGGGCAGAGGAGCCTGCAGTCCATGGGGTCATAGGCTGCAGTCCATGGGGTCGTAAAGAGTCAAACACGACTGAGCAACTGAGTACGCAAAGCACATTCATAGTTAAGAGCAAGACATAAAGCTGAGTGGAAGCTTTCAGACTGATGGTAAAGCTTCTTGACTGCTAGTTTTTTATAGGGTAGTGGTGGGAGGGAGTTTCTCTTCATCTGGTCAGTGTGCCCAGAGGAGTCCCTGGTCTCTTTACTTTAATTCTCCCTCTTTCTACTTTGCTAGTTGCCACTGCCTCTTGTTTTCTATATTCTAAGGTTTTGTCTACTTCCATCTCATTGGCTGTCCTAAAGCTATGGGTTTAGACTTTTTTCACACACAGGAAAAAAAAATAGTTTCAGGAGGAAGCATTTGTTCAATTCACCAGGTTTTTAATCTTAGTATTTATCAATAAGCATACTATAGCAGAAGAAAAATGTTTTTCATATTACCTTAGTTTGTAAATGCCTTAGACAGTGGGAGAATCCTATCCAGTTGGAAATATCTCCTACCTGGCCTTTTCAGAAGAATGAATCAACAGGAATGTGTTCATTCACCTTCAACCCGAAGATGAATTTTTATTTTAAAAAACATTAGACATGTTTCTAAAAATGTATCTTAGTGAGAAAAGCATGTGGGAGGTAGGAGAGATGTGTGTATGCCTAATCACATAGTTTCTTAAACCTATAAGATATTGGACACAGAAGTGTGTTCAATAGGGGCAAACCCACTATTGGACAGAATTCAAAGAACATGTGGCAGGTATTAGAGTAGATGGCTCCACATAGGGGGAAAAAACGCATTTAATTGGTACAAAATAAAATCCAGCAGAGAGGTCTCATCATCAAAAACATAAAGTATGGGAGACATTCTTTGGAAAATATTTTAGACTAGATTATTTTCCCACTGCTCACTTTAGTACTGTCTCTTAATTTTTGCGTTGAAAAACCGTCAGCCCTCTTTTACTCATAGCAATTACCTTCCAAATTGTGCTAGAAAATTGGCAAAATATGTCTAATTTCCAACATTGTGAGTTAGTTTGTTGTTCAAATATAAATTAGGTTAGGCTGTAAGAAAGAAAAAGTGTGTGAAAGCCCCATGGACCTGATAGGCTTCTGTGTAGCTCCTAAATATGAGTAGGTAGGTACGATCATATACGTTGGTGCTGTAATTCCACTCATCTCAAATGTTAGTTGACAATAACAGTAATAACGCAGTAATAATGGCACTTACTGAGTGATTACTGTTCATTGTAAACAATTTGAAAGCTAGAAAAGGAAAAAGGAAAGCTCTTCATCCTAGAGCATTTTTAAATCCTCTAGAGCAGTTATCTAGATACAAGTAAATCCCTGATGCTGGGTAAGGTTGAAGGCAGGAGGAGAAGGGGACAACAGAGGATGAGGTGATTGGATGGCACCACTGACTCAATGGACATGAGTATGAGCAGGCTTCAGGAATTGGTGATGGACAGGGAAGCCTGGCATGCTGCAGTCCATGGGGTCGCGAAGAGTCGGACACGACTGAGTGACTGAACAGAGCAGTTACGATCATGTAACACAGACAGTATCAATTTCTTTACTGTCTTTTACATCAGGACAAACTACTCTCCATTCAGTGGCTTAGGTCACAATGATCTTCTGTGCATTACTGGCCTGCTGACAGGTGAGCTGGTGACCGGCTGATCTGGGATGGCCTCTTGCCTGTGTCTGTAGGTTGGCAGCTGTCAGGTTGGGCTGCTCCTCCTCCTCTGGGTGATCTCCCATCGCCAGCAGGCTGGCTGGCTCCTCCTCCCAGTGTTCTCAGGGTTACAAGCACAGAAAGAGAGAACAGCTCCCAGAGGGCAATATTCGAGTCTCTTCTTGTTTCCTGTGTGCTAATACCCTCTGGCTCAAACTCTCAGCCTGTAGTGGGTGTGGGAGGGAATGCCCAGGGCCATGGATTCTGGTGGGTAATTGTTAAAGCCAATTTCAGCAAACTGTCTGCCGCACTCTTCTTTTTTTCTCCCTTCCCTCTGGAAGAACAAATGTCTCCCTACCTTTTGACAACCCTGACTTCCTCCCATCCGCATCTCTCCCTTCCTGTTAGTGCCAACCTGAATTATACCAGCATTAGCTCTCACTTCCTCTTCTGTCATTTCTTCCCCACTTCCTTGAAACCAATTTCTGTCTCTCTTTATTGATGCTCTCTAGCGATGTTCACTGACCTCTTATTAACTGGTCCCTGGACTTCTTTGTAAGCCTTGCCTTTTTTTTTTTTTTTTTTTTTCATCTCTACTAAGTCTATTTGAAATGATAGGTCCTGGTTACAACACAAGCCTATTTCTATTACCTCTCTTCCTTTTCAGTCTCTTTCACTGTTTCCCTCCACTGAAGTCTGGAAGTTTGTTCCACCAAATGCAACAACCTTGACCTTCTGACTTTTTAAAAATTCATTTTTTATTTGAAGTGTAATTGACTTACAATGTTAAGTTCCTCTGTACAGTAAAGTGACTCAGATATACATAGATATATATTATATAGCTATATATATACACATATTCTTTTTCATATTCTTTTCCATTATGGTTTAGCACAGTATATTGAATATAGTTCACTATGCTATACAGTAGAACTTTATTGTTTATCCAGTCTATATGTAATAGTTTGCATATGCTAACTCCAAACTCTCACTCCTATCCTCTCCCACCCCCACCTTGGCAACCACCAGTTTATTCCCTATGGCCCTGATTTTGTTTCTGTTTCATAAATAGGTTCATTTGTGTTGTAGTTTAGATTCCACATATAAGTGATATCGTATAGTATTTGTCATTCTCTTTCTAACTTACTTCACTTAGTATGATTATCTCTAGTTTCATCTTTGTTGCTGCAAATGGCATTACTTCATTTTTTTAATAGCTGAGTAGAATTCCATTGACCTACTGGCTTTTATCTTTGGAGGCATGACTTTGGTTTTCAAACCAGTGAATTCCTGAGGAGCCACAGCAGAGGCAGAGGGCTACCTAGTAGTGTGTGCTCTGGTGCATTCCTCCTGGATTCAGCTGAAGCAGCTCTGTTATTAATTGTTTTTTTGACATATTGGGACTTCTGTGTAATTTCTTCTTTCAATATAGAATTTCACCTCTGTAACAAGCTTTACATCACTTCTGTCTTTCCTTTTACCATCTCATCCTTCACACTGGTTCATCATCACTTTCATTCTTTAATTCTGTACCTCTGCCCCTGACCTCTCTCCCTAGTGTTAGTATCTCACATCTCCCTTTTTTGGGATCTCTATCAATTCAGCTATTTAAAATTAAGCTACCCAATTTTTTCTTTCAAACCTTTTCTTTTCTGCATTTCTAAAAATTTCTGTTGGTGTTCATGTCATCCTCCCAAACCCACAGACTTAGTTCAGGCGTCACCAGGGTTTTTTTCTATAAAGGGTCAGATAGGAGATATTTTAGTTGCTGTGGGTCATGTGGTCTCTCACAATTACTCAACTCAAGGAAACCTGGGTTTGGATTCCATCTCTGCATAGACTGCTTGACCTTTTGATAAGTTATATGTGATGCTCTTGGTTTCAGTGATAACTGCATGAGCTGGTGCCTGTCCAGTGCAGAGTTCCCAGGCAGGGGACTGGGATGGGCACAGGCAGCTCCTCCTCCTGCCTTCAATGTCAGTGTCTAATGGGGTATCTGTATTAGAAGTGATGCAACTCCTCATTTCATTCCCCTTTCAGTTGTGCAAGGTCACCATATGCCATTGTATATGGATGTTACCAAACTCAGATTTGGCTGCTTATCACTCAAGAATCCACTAAGAGACAAGTGTTGGGTTAAAGGAAAGATAGCTTTACTGAGGAAGCTGGCAATCCTGAGAAGAAAGTGGACTCACATCTTAAAAAACCAACTCTTCCTTGCTGATCAGGATAAAGGAGAGTTTCAGGGCTGTGCATAAGCAGAGGAAGGGAGCTACATGCAGAACCGCAGAGTCAGCTCTGACAGTCATCTTGAAATTGGTCATATAGTGGTCTGATCAGTGTCATCTTGATTGTTCTAAGTAAAGTTAATCTTCAGTTCCAGAGTGGTTCTGTTCCCATTTCCTTGAGGTCAGTTCTCAGAATTATGCAAGACGGAGTATTTCATATCAGGGCTGTAGTCTGGTCATCATGTAGTTAACTTCTTCCGCCTGGTGGGCGTTTCATTCTCTGCCAAACAGCTCAAAGGACATGGCTCAGAATATTATCCATAGCTCCTGACAATAAAGGTCCTTGTCTTTGTTTAATGATGAAACTATTTATTATTTTGTCTTTTTGACCATTTCCCTTTGTATCTACATTTTCTCATGTCTCTCATTAGTCTCAAGTTTTTCTACAGACAAGAGGCAGGCGGAGGGCATGGGGTGGAGAATCTGTCCTGGAAAGCCCTGTAGGGCCCTGCTCTGTTACTCGGTCGCTACCATATTCGAGTTGTTCCTGGCTTGGTAGTGGGTCCTGGGTAACACATCTGTACTGGCTGCTGTCCTGTGTAACATTTGCACTATCACATGATCTTCACAGCTCATTGATGAGGTCCAATTGTGCCCCTGTCCATCCCCAGGACTGAGGTGGTGTCCTGTCCCCAGCACTAGACTGTAAGCCTCTTGAAAGTAAAGGCAGAGGCTCTATGTTTCTTAAAGGGGCTTCCCTGGTGGCTCAGATGGTAAAGAATCTGCCTGCAATGTGGGAGACCAGACTTCAGTCCCTGGGTCAGGAAGATCCTCTGGAGAAGGGAATGGCTACCCACTCCAGTATTCTTGCCTGGAGAATTCCATGGGCAGAGAAGCCTGGCAGGTTTCAGTCCATGGGTCACAAAGAATTGGACACAACTGAGTGGCTTGGGCTTCCCTGATGCCTCAGTGGTAAAGAATCCATCTGCCAGTGCAGGATATGCAGGTTTGATCCCTGGGTCAGGAAGATCCCCTGGGAAAAGAAATAGCAACCCTCTCCAGTATTCTTGCCGGGAAAATCCCATGGGCAGAGGAGCCTGACGGGCTACAGTCTTTGGGGTCACAAAAGGTCAGACATGACTGAGCAACTAAACACGTGTTCATGCTGTGTAAGGACACTGTAAGGACAAGCTTCTTCATCTCATGGTTGCAGACTCCTGCCTCTGTTATCAAGAGCAAGTTAACAAATGATGCTCTCTTGTTCTTCTCATGGGCTCTTTCCTGAGTAACACTTGAGTATTTTAGGAATAAAATTACACGCCGTTCCTTCTTTCTTTATGGTTATATTTATCTTGGCAGTCTACCCAGGAGTGAGTTTTAAGTTTCTTATGGATAAGAGTTACATGTTTAAAAGAGAACCTGATACTCGAATTCAACACTCTCTTCCAGTGGATTTATGGTTTTTATTAATGGAAGTTCTAGGAATCTGAGGTTTGCCCACATTCAAACTGCGTTCTGGTGTAAGAACCCTTATAAAGACTGTTAACATAATACAGACTTCTGGCAGTTTCAAAACCATAAATGGATTGGGAAAGGATTATTATAAACTTTGCTGCTCAAGTGTTCTTTTTTGTCAAGAGCTGTAACTGAACATCTTTGTGATATCTTTATAAACATAGCTATAAATACATGATTCTTCTCTTTTTCTCTCTATCATATATGAACGGGGAATAACACAAAGACCTTTAAGCACTTAAAATAGACAACGTCTCTCTGCTCTTGAGCTTTTGCCCTACCAAGAGCCAAGTGAAAGATGTTGCAAACTGTGAAAGAGCAGAATTTGTTCAATTAGGAAACATTTGATGGGTGGTTTTGTGCTTTTGAGCTAGGAGCTAGAAGAAGGGATATCAGAGATCTGTTCGATGTGGTTTCTCCCTCAAGAAACTCATGGGCTGATTAATGACGATGCCAAACATGCATGTCACTGTGAGAGCTTCCCAGGTGGCTCCGTGGTAAAGATCGCACCTGCCAAGCAGGAGACACAGGTTCAATCCTGGGTCAGGAAGATCCCCTGGAAAAGGAAATGGCAACCCACTTCAGTATTCTGGCCTGGAAAATCCCATGGACAGAGCAGCCTGGTGGGCTATAGTCCCTGGGGTTGCAAAGAGTCATAGCTGAGCAAATAACAGCAGCAACAGTGAGCCAGACCCTGCAGGGATGGGGAGCAGGTGGATGGAAATAAGGCTGGGGTGGAGAAGGGCTGGAGACCAGAAATAGGGCTTACTGGGGCCCCCACGGTGCAGTGCATGTCTCTTCAGGAATAGACCTTTGCTAGCCAGTGATGTGCTTTTTCTAAGGTTATCAAGATTGACTGTCGAAGATCTCGACAAAGGCCGTTATTTGGCTTAATTTTGCTTAAATACCATCTAATTCCAATTTACCTTGAATGATCAATGCCCTGAAGTGTTTTTCTTTTTAATTCTGTTTACCATTTTGAAGCGTATGTACTGCTCAGCCATGTTGGCCATATTCACGTCATGTAGTATCTCTAGAACTGTCACGTCTTACACACCTGAAACTCTCTACCTGTTGACCAACACCTCTTTCTACCTCCCTACCGCCCCTGGCAACCAAACTACCTTTCTTTTTTTTCTAATCTAATTTGGCTGCTCCAGGTCTTAGTTGTGGCTTGCAGGGTCTTCAGTGTTCATTGCAGCACATAGGATCTTGAGTTCCCTGACCAGCTATCCAACCCGGCATTGGGAGCTTGGAGTCTTGGCCACTAGATCACCAGAGAAGTCCTGGAAACCATCATTCTGCTTTCTCTTTCCTTGACTGTGACTACCTGAGGTATCTCGTGTACATGAAATCATACAGTATTGCTCCTTTTAAAAATATATATATGTTATTTATTTGGCTTCGTTGTATCTCAGTAGCCCTGTGGCCTGTGGGATCTTAGTTCCCTGACCAGGGATCAAACCCACATCCCCTGCATTGGGAGGTAGATTCTTAACCACTGGACCACCAGAGAAGACCCACAATATTTATCCTTTTCTGACTGGTTTCTTTTACTCAGCATCATGTCCTCAAGGCTTATCCATGTTGTACCATGTGACACAATTTCCTTCTTTTTTAAGACCAAATAATACTCCATTATGTAAACAGACCACATTTTCTTCATCCATTTACATGCTGAGGGATCTGTTGTAGGCTGCTTTCTCCTCTTGTCTACTGTGAATAATGCTGTAAAGAATTTTTTGTGTGTCTTGGACTTTTTTTTTCAATGATGCTGTTAAGCTTTTCCATCAGCCAACAGTAGCTTATGTTTGTATGTTGTGTTAGTGTTGAAATCTCCAATATCCCAAAGAATTACTTTGCTTGGTCTTTGCAACTACTCAATGGGCAGGGCAGAGTTCCCCGTTTTAAGAATGAGGAAATTGAGGCAGTGTCTCTTCAAGACATTGAAGAGTCTTGCCCAAGCTCACTGAGCTGTCAGTGGTGGAATTAGTACAAGGACCCAAGATTCTCTCCCTATTATACATGATTTTTATTTATTTATTTTGGGCTGTGCTGGGTCTTCGTTGCCGTGCGGGCATTTCTCCACTTGGGGCAAACGAGAGCTACTCTAGTTGCAGTGCATGGGTTTCGTATTGCAGTGGATTCTCTTTGTTGAGGAGCAAGGGCTTTAGGGCGCAGACTTCAGTAGTTGCGGCTCATGGGCTCAGTAGATGCAGCTCCCGGGCTCTAGAGCACAGGCTCAGTCACTGTGGCTCACGGGCATAGTTACTCCACTGCATGTGGGATCTTCCCAGAGCAGGGGTCAAACCCATGTCTCCAGCACTAGCTGGGGGATGCCACCAGGGAAGCCCCCAGGCTTCTCTTTTGTAAGAGTCTGTCCTATGTTCTTTCACCTAATCGGTGAGCCCTTCTTAGAAAGATATAAACCAAGAATGCACTAACATTACCTCTTTGTTTCATGCTCTGGAGGAGTTAAAGGGATAAACTTGTTTTCTTAAATAACGAAAGCAAGAAAAAAAGCATGGCAACTGTTAAAACAAGTTTAAAAGTAAAAACACCACCTCTGCTATTTTTTTTTCCTTTGCTATTGTATCTAGGTAAGTACAATTAGAGTTTACAAGCAAAATATCTTTTTCCCCCTGCATTTTAAGTTTAATTTATGGTATTTATCAGAGAAGACAATGGCACCCCACTCTAGTACTCTTGCCTGGAAAATCCCTTGGACACAGGAGCCTGGTGGGCTGCAGTCCATGGGGTCCCTAAGAGTCGGACAAGACTCAGTGACTTCACTTTCACTTTTCACTTTCATGCATTGGAGAAGGAAATGGCAACCCACTCCAGTGTTCTTGCCTGGAGAATCCCAGAGACGGGGGAGCCTGGTGGGCTGCAGTCTATGGGGTCGCACAGAGTCGGACACGACTAAAGCGACGTAGCAGCAGCAGTAGCATCATATTTATGCCACTGATTTGGAAGGGGTGCTTTTTTACCTTTTTAATATCCTTTAAACAAAAACTTTGAGCTAAAATGTCTTGAATCTAACCAAAGAAGTAGCATTCAGGATATGTTGTATACTATATTTTTGGTTAAATGGAGATCCAAATGGAATGCACCTAAAAAATTTTGACTAGGGTCTTCCTTTAGAGAAATGGAAAACTAAGGGCTTCCCAGGTGGTGCTAGTGGTAAAGAACCTGCCTGCCAATGCAGGAGGCATAAGAGACACAGGTTCAATCCCTGGGTCCACAAGATCCCCTGGAGGAGGGCATGACAACGAACTCCAGTATACTTGCCTGGAGAATCCCATGGACAGAGGAACCTGGCAGGCTACAGACCTTAGGGTCACACAAAGTCAGACACGACTGAAGTGACGGAGCACACACAATCAAATATCTAGGAAACAGGTTGGGTGGAGAATGCTAAAGAAACATTTTAAGTGGGGCAAGGGAGAGAAGATTGAAATTACAATGAAACTGTATGAAAAGAAATTTCATAAGTGTTGTTTCCTGCTAAGATAAAAAAATGGTGAACGAATGGTCTAAAAATTATAGCATCCAAAAATGTGACGTTAGATGTTATAATTGACTCAAGAGAGATGAGAATGTGTTGTAAAGAAAAACTAGGAAACTGCCTTAGTGATGGTTTTGAGGAAACTTTAGTGGCTTGAGAAAATGTTAGTTTATTTTAACTAAATCTGTCTTGAAAAAGATGGAAGATACCAGTAGCTGTGAAAGTTATTTTTGTTCTAGTGATTCCCTACTAATAGTTCTTTATACTGATATTTGCAGGATTAACACTTGTTGCTTAAAAAAAAAGTTCTTGAAGACTGAGACTAGTACTCTGCTTACCCTACCCTCCCAAAATGGGACCAGGAAGTGTGTTTGGCAGGAGGGAAGCAAAAATGTCAGTAGTCAGTCATCAGTCAAGTGGTCCAGTCTTTCTCCTTTCCAGATCCATTCCCTGGATTTTAAACACTTTAACTCTTCCTTTTATCTTCTTAGAGGAACCGTGGTCATCTTTGAATCAAGTACTTGTTAGATCCACTGCAACCTTATGTTTGAGTCAACCTATGTTCCTTGCATGTGAAAGTCAAGGGACAAGTTGATTTACAAGGCAACTTGATGTCACACACATCCATACAGAATTATAGCAGATCATTGGCATACACTACTAGCTTAAGTCTGTGAGTTTAAGTAGTCTGACTTGTGTGATAGTCCTCTAATGGATATATACAATGAAGTAGAAAAAAATCCTTTAAATAGAAATCTCCAGATGCAAAGTGAATGCATTATTCATTTGACACACTAGTATTCCGTTACCTCCCTTGTAATATGGGTGATGCTAGAGGATATAAAGTGGTTAAGCCTTGATCCCTGATTATCAGGAGTTCATTTAAGAGGACATTTAACTAGTAACCCCACGGGAACATACAGTATAATCTTGTTCACCTCCTCACTCGAAAATGAAAGAGACAAGTTGATCCCCTGGAGCCCAGCTTCCACAGCTTCTCAGAACCGTATGCTAAGGTTTATGAACTGCCTGGAGCTTTTTCTGTGTGGGGGAGGGGAGGCGGGGATGGGGAGGGTATAGCTGCTTTACAACATTGTATTAGTTTCTAATGTACAACCAAGTGAATTGGTCCTAAGTATACATATATCCCTTCTCCTGAGCCTCCCCCTCACCCCCCATTCCCACACCTCTAGGTCATCACAGAGCACCAAGCTGAGCTGTGTTCACCCAAAAGATTTTTTTCTTTAATTTTTTAAATAAAATAAAATGATTGATATTAATAAAGGTCAGTCACTCTTTGAGAAAAACTATCCATTGGAGTTAGAAAAACAGGGTACCTTATAATCTTAGGTCTTGAAGTAATTTCTTATATTTCCCTGAAATATATATGGTATTTCCTTAGCTGAAAAAAAAAATGTTTATTATAACATCATCAATATGGAAACTTTTTCAGGATTTTTATTGTTTTCTTAATATTTTAATTTTATTGGAGTATAGTCAGTCTCTTTACAACATTGTGTTTCTCATGTACAGCAAAGTGATTCAGTTATATGTGTACATGTATTCTTTCTTCTTTAGATTATTTTCTCATATAGGTTTTCACAGAATATTGAGTAGGGTTCCTTGTGTTGTACAGAAGATCAAGGATTTTTAAAAAACAGTTTCTTCCTCTTTTCTGGATTGTGAATGCCTTTGAATATATGATGAAATCTTTGAGGCTTTTCCAGAGAAACAGTCAGCTTACATACCATCAGCAATAGCGGCTCATGTTTATTCCGTGTCTCAGTGTTGAAATCCTCAGGGTGTTACTTTGCTTGGCCCTTGCAACTACACCATGAGAAAGGGATGACAGAGGCTTAGCCCATTTATGAATGAGGACATTGATAGTGGCCCTCAGACCCCTGAGACAAATCCATGTACCCTATGAGTTTACAAAGTACAAGAAGACCCTTTGTTAAGAATCCTAGTCTTCCTCCAGTTAGAATGGCTGATGCCTTAAAAACCATGAGTGGACGGTGGGCGGTGAGGGGCACTGTGCTCAGTCATGTCCAACTCGTTTGCTAGCCCATGGGTGGTAGCCCGCCAGGCTGCCCTGTCCATGGGATTTCCACAGGCAGGAATACTGGAGTGAGTTGCCATTTCCTCCTCCAGGGGATCTTCCCCACCCAGGGGTCAGACTGGTGTCTCTTGCGAGTCTTGTTCATTGGCAGGCAGATTCTTTACCAATTCGCCACCTGGACAATCCTAAAAACTATGGGCATAGTAGTAGTGTTAGTCACTCAGTTGTATCTGACCTTTGCAACCCCATGGACTGTTGCCCACGGGACTCCTCTGTCCATGGGATTTCCCAGGCAAAATACTGGCGTGGGTTGCCATGCCCTACTCCAGGGTGTCTTCCCAACCCAAGGATTGAACCGTGGTCTCCTGCATTGCAGACAGAGTCTCTATGGTCTGAGTTACCAGGGAAGTCCCCCAAACCGTGGGATATGGTCCTAATTCTGGGAAGTGTTTTCCTTTGCTCCCAGATACTTGAGGCAATGACCACATACATTCTTCTCGGAATTCTCATTTCAGCTATAGTGTTTAGTCTAGTGTGGAAGCAGAGGTTGGGCAGATATACAATACTCTAAATACTTTATGTGCTGTATAGCTGTAAAGGATGTTCTGGTTTAAACAGTTGTCAATGATGAGTGATTTCAATGCTGTTTTGTTTTCATATTTTCCAGTAACCTGTAGGAAGGGGCACACAACTGAAAGGTCCTTTCAAGTTTCACAGGAAGATAGTGAATCTTCCTGGGTTGGTTTACTGATCTGTGAATTTCTGACTTGCTTTATCTGTGTTAGCTTCCAGAAAATATCTTCGTATTTGTTCCTGTTTATTCTTGCTTAGGGTGGTGGCTCAGCAATAAAGAATCTGACTGAAGTGCAGGAGACAGGGGTTCAATCCATGGGTCAGGAAGATCTTGAGAAGGAAATGGCAACCCCCTCTAGTATTCCTGCCTGGGAAATCCCATGGACAGGAGCCTGGTGGGCTAGTCTATGGGGTTGCAAAGGTCAGATACAACTTAGCAACCAAAACCACCACCAACCCATTCTTTGCTTAGATTATCTGTTGGGATGGGATAACCAGGACACTGACAAGCTAGGTGGAAGGGATCCTACCTGCAGGTTACAGAATATTAGGCTCTGGCTCTCCGTTGCCTAATTGTTCTTTTTTTCTTTGATTAGACAGAAATCTCCTTTCATCTTTCTGGCTTCTTGGAAAAACAAATGACATATTAAATGTTCCCAGGAGGAGATATTTTCCTGTCAAAGATTTAGGATTCCATTGAGAGGTTCACTTTCCTTCAGCAGACATGTGCTCTGGTCTGGCGTGGTCTGCTGATCACGTGATCATGCTGCCAGCCCTCCCTGTGTCCTCATCCATTACTTCTCTATCCTGAGCGCCTAAAGAATTCTTCTAACTTTATTTCTAACATTTAAAAACTTTTGTCTTGGCATGTTTAATTGCTGTAGTTTTTCTGAAATTAACTGTTGTATATAACATGAGATAGGGACTTTATTTCATTTAAGGCATCTGTTCGTTCCAGAGCTGTTTTTTGAATAGTGTGATCTCTCTCTCTGCTGGTCTGAAATGCCTGCTCAGTCACAAATCAGTTTTCAATATATGAGTAGGTCTGTTTCTGGAATATTTTTCCTGTGTTAGTGCTATACTACTTAATTACTGTACTGTTAAATATTGGACAAGTCAACCCAATGTATTCTTCAGGACAGAGTTGGATATTCTTGGACTTTTCTATATAAATTTTAGATAACATGTGTATGAAACTCAATTGAAAAACAAAGAAAAAAATACAAACCTAACTGAGATTTAGAATTTCATTTAAGTGTATGGTTTAATTTAGGGTAAAATGCCTTTATTGCAATATTGAGTCATCTTATCCATGCATATGAAACATCTCTCCATTAATTCAGTTCTTGAATGTTTTATTATTTTGTCCATAAAGGTTATGCTTACCCTTTTTGTATTT
This sequence comes from Bos indicus x Bos taurus, assembly GCF_003369695.1. Taxonomy (NCBI): domain Eukaryota; kingdom Metazoa; phylum Chordata; class Mammalia; order Artiodactyla; family Bovidae; genus Bos; species Bos indicus x Bos taurus. The sequence goes on along the minus strand of NC_040088.1, from coordinate 50,445,876 downwards.
GTTCCTAAGTATCTTTTTTTTCTTTACTCACTATTAAAGTCCCTTTGTCTCACTTTTTTCCTTCCTCTCTCTCTCTCTCAAGTCATAGTTTTTATTTGCTAATGTATAGAAATGTAGTTGATTTTTTATGAAAAATCTTTATATTCATCAGTCTTTCTAAGCAATTGATAACTGCTAATAAATTTTCTGTAGATTCTTGGGTTTTCTGTCAGACATAGATAGAGCAGTCTTACCACATGAATAAAGAAAATTCCATTTCTTTCTCCCCAATCCTTTTAACTTACTGATTTTTTTTTTCTCATCTTATTGTACTGACTAGTCCATCCACTGCAGTGTTGGTTGTCCATGGTAATAGTAGGCATATGGGTTGGAGTTTTTAAAGAGAATGCTTTTAATTTACTCTTAGGCAAAATATTTGATGTGGGTTTTCTATAGATGACTTTAACAGGAAGTTTTCTTCTGGTTCTAATTTGTTGGGTTAAAAAAAAAATCATGAACTGATACTGAATTTTTTCAAATGCCCCTTTTTGCATCTTTTAAGGTAATCATCATATGATTTTTGCTTTAAATTTCTCATTGTAGTTAATTATATTAATAGATTTTCTACATTAAACTGACTTTACATATTGGGATAAACAACCTGCTTTGATATTTTGCTGGATTTAACTGTCTAAGATGTGTGTGTGTGTGTGTGTGTGGTTGCAGGGGAGATACCCCTATTTTGTACTGTTAACGTGATTTGAAATTGAAGTTTGTTACTCTTGTAAAATTGGTTTGTTAGGTTTTTTTGGTTTTTTTTTTTTAATTCTCTTCCCTGGGAGTATTTATGCTGTTTCAACATTTTTTCCTTGAATATTTTCTAGAACTCATTAGGAAAATTCCTATACATGCTGTGGTTTTTGTTTTTTGATGGGCAGATTTTTTTTAACAATTGATTCCAATTCTTTAGAATATCTTTCTAGTTAAAAGTAATCTATCTTTTCTTTAAAAAGAAAACTTTTAAATTCTGTTTCCACTTCATCTGTTTTAAGACTTTTTAGTCATAAACTTATTCATAGTATTCTGTTTATCTTATTTAATCCCAGTAGTATCTATATTACATTTCCTTTTTCCCTTTCAGTTTTTTACTTGATTACTTTCACTAATATTTATCCATTTGATTAATAATTCCCAAGAATAAAATTTAGTTTTTAATTCTGTTTTCTGTTTTATTAATCCTCCCTATTAAAAATTCCTTCTGATTTCTTTTTTCTTTTTCATTCAAGTCAGACACGTAGGTCATTATTTCTCTTCCTCTCTGTTAATCACATATGCCTTTTACATTTCTATTGAAGAGCCATATTTCCTTTAGTCTATAAATTTTGACATGTAGGATTTCGTTATTGTTCAGTTTTAAGTGTTTTAATTTTGATTCCTTATTTCAGCTGTGAATTATCGAGAAATGTGCTAATTCCCAAATGTGTGTAGGTTATCTTACTGTTGACCTTTCTCTGTTCTTTGATTTTAGGTCTGTTTCAAATGAGTCATGGCTCAATTCTATTTATTTGGTTCAATATGACAGTTTTTTTCTTTTTAAAATATAGCAATTCATCATCTTCCTTTGATTAGAATTATACATACTTGTTCTTATTTTGCACCACAATCTCACTTTGTGCATCACATCTGTTGTTGGTGCTGCTTAGTCTCTAAGTCATGTCTGGATTCTTTGTGACCCCATGGACTATAGCCCGCCAGGCTTCTCTATCCGTGGGATTCTCCATACCAGAAAAACTGGAGTGGGTTGCCATTTCCTTCTCTAGGGGATCTTCCTGACCCAGGGGTCAAATGCCCATCTCCTACATTGGCAGATGGATTCTTTACCACTGAGCCATCTGGGAAGCCCTTGTGCCTCTAGTATGTTACAGATTTCTATTTTATTTCCCATCTCAACATGAGATGATTGAATTAAATCTGTTTTTACTCTTTACTAACTTGGAGGTTATACATTATACTTCTGTTTTTTACTGGCACCTTGGAAATTTCAGCGTGAATTCTTACAATAATCTGAAGTTAATCAGTAATTTAACCTTCCTTTTGGACAATATAGGGACTTTAGAACTTCTAGGGCTTCCCTTGTGGCTCAGCTGGTAAAGAATCCAGTTGCAATGCGGGAGACATGGGTTCAATCCCTGGCTTGGGAAGATCCCCTGGAGAAGGAAAAGGCTACCCTCTCCAGTATTCTGACCTGGAGAATTCCATGGATCGTGTAGTCCATGGGGTCGCAAAGAGTTGGACATGACTGAGAGACTTTGACTTTCACTTTTGAACTTTTAAGCCTGATAACTCCTCTCTGACATATTTCTGCTAATAATTTCACCTTATCTGCTTTTTTTAATCCTACATGATAGATAGTATTATTATTATTACTACTTATCTTTTAAAATCAATTCTGTATTTGTTTTGATTTATCCATTTCATGATTCCTGCCTTTGTTCACCATTTCCTTCACGTATTAAGGATTCTTTCTGATACCATTGTTAGTTTCTTCCATGAAAACATTCTTGGTGAGAAAGTCTCTTTTCTCTGACAAAAAAAGAAAACTCATTTATGAGAGAGAGTTTTGCTTAAAAACAATTTAGGTTGATATTTTTTCCTAGCACTGGGATGGTGAATTTTACCATTTTGTGGCTTCTGGCTGTTGAGAAGTCAGTTCTCAGCGTGACTGTATACACTTTCTTTTTCTCCAAGCTGCTCTGAGATCTCTTTTCTCTGGTGTTCTGCAATGTCAGTATGCTTTGTCAAGATGCAGATTTCCTTTTTTTTTTTTTTTTTTTAATTCTGTTTGGGATTCCTCATACCTCTTAAAATCAGAAGATTTGAGTATTTTACCTAGCCCGGAAAATTCTCTACCATGATCTCTGACAGGTTCAAAAACAATAATTAATTTAACATTGTTAGCTATTCTTTAAAGAAATGGCTGTCCAAAATGTCGTTTGCCTTCTTGTCAGACTTGGGAGAAAAGCTACATTATTGCATTTGGATTTTGGTAAAATCCTCTACTCATTTTATACGTATTTACCTACCAAGTTAGACAGAAAATTGAGATATTTTAAAAAGGGTCATAGTACCCAAAATAAGAGGGAAAAAGAAACTGCTTCTTAAGTAGGCCAAGATTAATATGAGCTCCTCTAAAATGATAAGACTGGGACTTCCCTGGTGGCCCATTAGTTTAAAAATCCACCTGCCAATGCAGGGGACACAGGTTCAATCACTGGTTGGGGAACTAACATCCCATATGCCTCAAGGCCAAGAAGCCAAAACATAAAACAGAAACAATATTGTAACAAATTTAATATAGACTTTCAAAAAATGGTCCCCATAAAAAATATTAGATAAAATGATAAAATTGAGTTAGACTTATCCATATAAACATGCCTTAGAGCTTCATAGTAGCACAGAGCATTTACATGTAAGGAATTTTTTTAGTGGATTGCCGGACATGTTCACTCATGTCCAACTCTTTGCGACCCCATGGACTGTAGCCCACCAGGCTCCTCTGTCCATGGGATTTTCCAGGCAACAATACTGGAGTGGGTTGCCATTTCCTTCTCCAGGGGATCTTCCCAACCCAGGGACTAAACCCAGGTCTCCCTCACTGCAGGCACTTTTAATCATCTGAGCCACTGGAGAAGTCCAGTGATTGCTGGTCACCTTCTGAAAGTATTTTATTAGAGTTCAGTGTCTCAACTGGGACTGGGCAGTGTGAAGTGTTGGGACTGTACTGTGAGTTGAGACATGTTTTCAAAAGGAAATGAGCAAAAAGAGTAGATGGGATTCTGGTCCATAAATGAGCTGGGAGAAGTATGATAAGTACATATGTATTCAATTCTTCTTTATCAGGAAAAGAATTTATAAATTTATATTTCACATGTTAACCAAATGGAGGATTGAAGTAGATAATCTCTGAATAATTTATATCTGGGTTTAGTCAGATGCTTGTGTAGTTCTATTTATATGCAGATGTGTCCTTTTCTGAGACTTTATATGCTTTTAACAGCTTACAATCAATATCTTGTTTGCCTTCCCCATCCATTTACATTTGTCTGTGGAAAGAGAATGAATCTGCTTCTCTCCTGATGCCTAGAGTAGGCCCTGAATTCTTTTTTATCAATTTCCCATCACTACCTAAAAAACTAATTTGGCCTTTTACTATGGTTATTCCTTCTAAGAGCAAATATATTCTATTTAAATCAGGAAAACACTTCAGTGAAGTTAGTGAAAATATCAACTTAAACACAGGCTTTCCTTCTGATAACCCATAATATGACAAGTACAGAGCTAACCATGTTTTTCCCTTTGCTTAAAAGCTTGACATATAAATAGCAATATTCTGCTCCTTGAAAGGGCCAAAAAATCAAGGAAATTAACCAAGGCAAAACCACTGTCCACATTTCTGATAAAAGTCAAGAAACAAAATGGATAAGCTCCAAGGATATTTTTGTTAACCCCTTTCATGTCCTTTCTATGAATATATATCTGATACAAGATCATTATTATCTTTTTAAGGAAGAATAGATTCATTTTGCACTTCCCTTGTGGCTCAGTCAGTAAGACCACCTGCAATGCAGGAGACCTGGATTTGATCCCTGGGTCAGGAAGATCCCCTGGAGAAGGAAATGGCAACCTGCTCCAATATTCATGTCTGGGAAATCCCATGGACAGAGGAGCTTGGTGGGCTATAGTCCATGGGGTTGCAAGAGTTGGACATAACTTAATGACTAACCCCCCCCCCCCAGATTCATTTTAGAAATTATAATGTGATTCTAAGCCTTGTGAAAAAATAAATGAAAACTTGTTTTAATCTTCCAAAAACTTGTTTAAATCTTCTACTCACTAAGGCTTTCCCTTGACTCTGAAACTAGACACAGATTGACCAAAAATATCACATATATTCTATTTGAAATAAGATTTAAAATTTAAATATGGCATTAATCATATTTGTCACCCCTAAAAGTTTTCCTCCTGCTCCTTTGTTATCCTTTCTTCTCATCCCTCCTGATACCCTGAGACATGTTTTGATTGATTGTGGTAGTTCCATATAGTTACAAAAGTTTAAAAATCAGTTACAAAAGTTAAGTTAATTAATTAATTACAAAAGGTAAGTTACCAGATTGTACTCTGTGTGTGCACATGTGCACTACTTATGCTTCAATACTACCGATAAAAATAAAAATACAAAAATAAGTTTTCAAAAACAATTTGGAAACAGAAACTCATTTGGTGTTATATTTAAAAGCAATAGGTAATCCAACCAAAATAAATGTTTTAACACCATTGAAATGAAAGATAGATGACTTGTGTCAGCCCCTTCCTAATCCTATCTATAAGCATATCTTCCTTTTAGGCTACATGATGCTGTGCTTGTTTGTTTGTTGAATCTCATTAGGGTGTAACATTTTAGGTAATACTATTTATTTATTAAAATATGTATGTATACAAACACATACACGTATATGTATTTATGTATTTATTTGAGAACCTATTTGTTAGTAGGCAGTGTGCAATGCTGAAGATAGAGAGATGATCTAGATAGTATATTTTATGCAAGGGGGTCATCATGCTCCCAAAGACAGAAGAGAGGGATATTTGTTGTAAGAACAGAAAATAGCTTAATATAACTGGATGTTTTTGTTCAGTCATTCATTTGTGTCCGACCCTTTATGACCCCATGAACTGCAGCACGCCAGGCTTCCCTGTCTTTCACTATCTCCCGGAATTTGCTAAAACTCATGTCCATTGAGTTGATGATGTGATCCAATGATCTCATCCTCCATTGCTCCCTTCTCCTCGTGCCCTCAATATTTCCCAGCATCAGAGTCTTTTCCAATGAGTCAGTTCTTTGCATCAGGTGGCTAAATTATTGGAGCTTTAGCATCAGTCCTTCCAATGAGTATTCAGGGTTGATATCCTTTAGGATTGACTGGTTTGACCTCCTTGGTATCCAAGGGACTCTCAAGAGTCTTCCCCAGCACCACAGTTCAAAAGCATCAATTCTTCAGCACTTAGCCTTCTTTATGGTCCAACTCTCACATCCATACATGACTACTGGAAAAACCATAGCTTTGATGATACAAATCTTTGTTGGCAAAGTGATGTTTCTGCTTTTTAATATGCTGTCTAGGTTTGTCATAGCTTTTCTTCCAAGGAGCAAGCATCTTTTAATTTCATGGCTGTAGTCACCATCTGCAGTGATTTTGGAGCCCAAGAAAATAAAGTCTGTCACATTTTCCATTTTTTCCTATCTATTTGCCATGAAGGGATGGGACCAGATGTGATTTGCATTCTCTTCTCCAGTGGACCATGTTTTATTGGAATTCTCCACCATGACCCGTCCGTCTTGGGTGGCCCTACATGGCACGCCTCATAGTTTCATTAAGTTACACAAAGCTGTGATCCATGTGATCACTTTGATTAGTTTTCTGTGATTGTGGTTTTCATTTTGTCTGACTTCTGATGAATGAGGATAAGAGGCTTGTGCAAGCTTCCTGATGGGAGGGACTGGCTGTGGGGAAAACTGGGTCTTGCTCTGGTGGGCAAGGCCATGCTCAGTAAATCTTTAATCCAATCTGGGGCTGTGTTCCCTCCCTGTAATAACTGGATAAGAGACCCCAATAACTAGTTTCTATTTTGTAAAGTTACCCAGCATTTCTTGTAATTCAGTTTTGGTGGAAACCATGTGATGAATGAGGCATCAAGGTCTACATTGTGCAGATTCCTCTTGATAGTATTGTTGCGATTATCAAGACCAACTCCCCGCCCCCCAAAACAGCTGTTGTTTTCACAGCTCAACAGCTTTGCTTGAATTGGGTTGGTTTATCAGAAAAAGGGGTCAAGAGTGGTAAGAATGTCTAAGAATCTGTATATGCTGAGGCTGACTGGTATTGATAAGCCAAGAAAAACCCTTCCTTGTGCAAATGTAATCAGATGACGATCTGACATCCAGTCCCATCACTTCATGGGAAATAGATGGGGAAACAGTGGAAAGAGTGTCAGACTTTATTTTTTGGGCTCCAAAATCACTGCAGATGGTGACTGCAGCCATGAAATTAAAAGATGCTTACTCCTTGGAAGGAAAGCTATGACTAACCTAGATAGCCTATTCAAAAGCAGAGACATTACTTTGCCAACAAAGGTCCATCTAGTCAAGGCTATGGTTTTTCCAGTAGTCATGTATGGATGTGAGAGTTGGACTGTGAAGAAGGCTGAGCGCCGAAGAATTGATGCTTTTGAACTGTGGTGTTGGAGAAGACTCTTGAGAGTCCCTTGGACTGCAAGGAGATCCAACCAGTCCGTTCTGAAGGAGATGAGCCCTGGGATTTTTGGAAGGAATGAGCTAAAGCTGAAGCTCCAGTACTTTGGCCACCTCATGTGAAGAGTTGACTCATTGGAAAAGACTCTGATGCTGGGAGGGATTGGGGGCAGGAGGAGAAGGGGACGACAGAGGATGAGATGGCTGGATGGCATCACGGACTCGATGGACGTGAGTCTCAGTGAACTCCGGAAGTTGGTGATGGACAGGGAGGCCTGGCGTGCTGTGATTCATGGGGTCGCAGAGTCGGACATGACTGAGCAACTGAACTGAACTGAACTGAGTGATATTTGGAGACGAACTTTTAGACTTATATAAATACCCCCTGGGAAGAATAAATATGTTATGGTGAATTTGGCACTTTCTAGCCTTAGATTTTTTCTCCACAATCAAAACTATTGTCTTTAATCAGATGGAGTTTTTTTTTTTAAGTAGCATAGAACAACTCAGAATGTAAGTATTGGGTTAGAACAAAATGTGTTACAGTATTCACGTCCATTTCAACAAGAACTCTGGTAGAGTTGCCTGCCTGTAAAGCTTTTAAGTTAATTTTGAGCTTTCTGTGAAAGGCACGTAGCATGTTTAATATAGAATAGCCATTTTAAAACAGAACAAACTGAGCGTTTTGACCATCAGTTTTAATAGGAAATGTTTTGAGAGGAGATTCTTCTAATTCATAGTGGGAGTAGAGATGGAGGTGAGGAAAAGATTTCCTACTTGATATGATTTTTAAAGATTTATTAAAAATAAATCCATTGTGTCATATATTGAACATCAGTTCAATCCTGTTATGGTTTGGTCAAGAAAACAAAAACCACTTTAAATATTTAATAGAGGGAGGAATCTAGGACAGGGAATTAGAAATTTACAAAATGTAAAGGAACTAAAGAAATGAAGTCAGAGAAAACTACCAGTTCTCAGGTTTGCTAATAGCTTTAGGGGAATTAAGAAATGGCTCATTGTGGTTATAAAAATACTTTCAACATGTGGACCCCCCAAGAAGATCTCAGCAACTTTTAGCGTTTCTTGAACCATACTTTGAGAACTGCTGACCTATTTTACTGGAAAACCTCTTGATGGCTGATGGTAGAGCAATATTATGACTTCTGTCCTGCTTTCTGCATCTCACACAAGTGCCTTTCTTTGAGGAAATCCAGCTGGGTTCCTTGCTGGTAGAAGTTCTATAAATGTTATTCCCAGGTATCTATGCCCTTTGATGTATGGGAGAGTATAGGGAATGGCATAGAGCCAAACAGGCAACAGATAATCCAACACAACATTTTGTTGCAGGAAGGGGGACCCCCTTCAGGGCCTGAGGGTTGGTTCCTGTCTAACAGTCTGAAATGAATTGTTCAAGGAGGCACATATGCTGACAAAGCAAGAGACTTTATTGGAAAGGGGTGCCCAGGTGGAGAACAGGAGGGTCAGGAAACCCAGGGGAACTGCTCTGCCATGTGGCTCCCAGTCTCAGTTCTTATGGTGATAGAATTAGTTTCTGAGTTGTCTCTGGCTAGTTATTCTGACTCAGGGTCCTTCTGGATGGCACATGCATGGCTCAGCCAAGATGGATTCCAGTGAGGAGGATTCTGGGAGGTTGGTAGGACAGATGGATTGGAGTCTCCTTTTGACTTTTCCAAATTCTTCCAGTTGATGGTGGCTTGTTAGTTCCATGTTCCTTACCAGGAACTCTTGTCATAAAATAACTCATGCAAATGGTTATTGTTGTCCCTAGTCAGAGTGGGTGGTTTCAGTCACTATTTCCCCTAACAATGTTATTTAAAACCCATGAAAATCTACCCAGTGTGACACTAGAGCATCTGCATGAAGGGTCATTTCTATGAGGGTGGGGGCCTTGCTATTTCATGAATTTCCTAAAGCCCTACCCAGTTATACCCTTTGTCTCAGTCTTTGACAGATATAAAGCTATGAAATAATGACCTAATAAATCTTTGACTATTTTCACCAAAAATTGTCAATAGATTTATCGCTCCTGAAATGCTGTTTTTCTGTGTACATATCTGTGTATGTGCTGCAGACACACCTCAAAAGCACTGAGATCTACTTCAGATCAGATCAGATCAGTTGCTCAGTCGTGTCCGACTCTTTGCGACCCCATGAATCGCAGCACGCCAGGCCTCCCTGTCCATCACCAACTCCCGGAGTTCACTCAGACTCACGTCCATCGAGTCCGTGATGCCATCCAGCCATCTTATCCTCTGTTGTCCCCTTCTCCTCTTGCCCCCAATCCCTCCCAGCATCAGAGTCTTTTCCAATGAGTCAACTCTTCGCATGAGGTGGCCAAAGTACTGGAGTTTCAGCTTTAGCATCATTCCTTCCAAAGAAATCCCAGGAGCCCCACAAATTCTGATCCTATTCAGAGAACCATAGCATCAGTGAGCCCAGAATATTAGCCATTGTCCTATAAGCCTTCACTGTAGAATAACCTTTTAAGCAGCATAAAAATCTAGAGTGTTCTTAAATCATTTTTAGTGAATTAGTAAGGTTATCAGAGTATTTTAAAATGAAAATGAATATTTTACCTTCTATGAAGAATGTTCCAAAGGATAAGAGTTAGGTACTACCTTGAAAATTTTTAAGCCAGTTTTAGTAAAAGAAGAGTAGGAACACACATAGTGAATTAATTTACATTGTCTGTTCATTAATAGTTAGCCTACTAATTAAGTTTTCCCTTCTTTGGTAGATAAGTTGAGAAATGTCAGCTTAATTTCAAATTTGAACAAGATCTTAGAAACCATTTCAAGCATACTTTGCTAAGCCAGCAATTTTAGTAGGAAAGTATAAATGTGAACCTTCAGCAATAATTTATTCATGGTGAACAAAGCAGAGTCTAGCTAATAAATAAAACCTAATCAGCCAGCCAGAACAGTGCTGTTTTGTTTCTGTTCATCATTGCCTGCCCTCTACCAGTAAAGAAAAATTAGACCAAGATTTGTGGATAATAGTTGGCCCTTGAAAGGGCTACTTAGATCATATACATATGTGAATGAGTTCTCTCTAACATATATGGCTTTATAATCAGAAGTACTGTTGCTTACAGAGCATGCTTGGTATTTGCTCAACACAAAGGCACCTGACAAAATACTCAGAGATTCTTATACATACAAGATGTTACCAGGTTCCCACTCCATGTAGATGCCAAGAACCAAATGAGCTTATACAACCAAACAAGAATAAATTGTGTTTATTTTTTCCATATGCACTTGGAAAGAAAATTTGCAAAAATAAATGTTCAGAAATATAAATTTGCCAAAGATTGCCCCGTATACCCTGGATATAAAATGAAGCGTTTTCCTCCAAAATTCCCTCAGAAAAGAGAGTGTCCCCTTATATTTGAACCCTCAGTAACACTTCTGGTACAGGGAGCACTTTTTAAAATTTTTATTTATATATTTATTTTTTGGCCGTGCTGAATCTTCGTTGCTGCTCAGGCTTTTTCTCTGGTTGCAGTGCTCAGGCTTCTCTTGTTGCAGAGCATGGACTCTGGCGTGCAGACCTCAGCAGTTGTGGTGCCTGGGCTTAGTTGCTCTGCAGCATGTGGGATCTTCCCAAACCAGGGATTGAGCCTATGTCTCCTGCATTGGCAGGTAAATTCTTTACCACTGAGCCACCAGAGAAACCCGAGCACATCCTTAATTACTGTATTTTGAGTAACAAGACATTGTTTGCTGAAGGTACATTGGCCTGAGTCTTATTGGGGAGTATTTATATAAGTCACCTGATAAATTGGACTTAAAATTTTAAATAGAAATTTAATATTAATTTCTGGGAATATGACCTCACAATGATAAATATGGACTATGGTGAACTAAAGATTCCAAAAAGTACTATTTCCAAACACTTGGATATTTCCTCTGGAAAGGAGTAAGAAGAGTCTGTGTTTCCACTGATAATCGTGAGACATGTGTAAACCTTATAGAAGGTTGATTTATGAAATCTGAACAAGGATTTGGAAAGAGGAATATTTGGTTTTGTATTAGTTTATATATGATGTGATATTTAAATAGTATTGTGTAAAACTAAAATTTTCATAGACATTTCCAGTGGGACAAGTAATGCTACCTGCTCTAACAGATTATCATAGAGATCTCATTGGTCTAACACGGTAAAGATTAATTTCTCATGTTTGTCACAGTCCAACATCCACTGAGTGGCTCTCCTCTGAGCATTGGCGTGGAGGTGCAGACGCTGTTTTGCAATACTGTCATCATTTTTTATTTTTTATTGAAGTATAATTGTTTTACAATGTTGTGTTAATTTCTTCTGTACAGCAAAGTGATTCAGTTTTATATATATATACACACACACACACACACACACATTCTTTTTTAATATATTCTTTTCCATTATGGTTTATCACAGGACATTGAATATAGTCCCCTGTGTGTGTTAGACCTTGTGGGACCTTTTTCTTTATCCATCCTATGTATAAGAGCTTACATCTGCTAACTCCAACTTCCCACTCATTTCTGCCCCAATCCCCTCCCCCTTGGCAACCACAAGCCTGTTTTCTGTGTTCATAAGTCTGTTTATGTTTCATAGATAAGTTGATTTGTGTCATAGTTTAGGTTCCACATGTAGATGATATCATATGATATTTGGCTTTCTCTTATTTACTTCACTTAGTGTAATAATCACTAGTTGCTTCATGTTGCTGCAAATGGCATTAGTTGTTCTTTTTTGTGGCTGAGTAGTATTCCGTTGTGTATATTAACCACATCTTCTTTATTCTTTCATCTGTTGATGGACATTTAGGTTGCTTCCATGTCTTGGCTATTGTAAACAGTGCTGTGGTGAACATAGGGATGCATGAATCTTTTTAAATTATTTTGTCTGGTTATATTCCCGCAGGTGGGACTGCTGGATCATATGGTAATGATATCTTTAGTTTGCTGAGAAGCCTACATACTATTTTCCATAATGGCTGCACCAACTTACATTCCCACAAACAGTGGAGGAGGGTTTCTTTTTATCCACACTCTCTCCAACATTTGTTATTTGTAGACTTTTTAATGATGACCATTCTGACCAGTGCAGGTGGTACCTTATCGTGGTTTGGGTTTGCATTTCTCTAATAATTAGCAGGATTGAGCATCTTTTCATGTGTCTGTTGGGCATCTGTATTTCTTCTTTGGAGATATCTCTATTTAGGTCTTATGCCTATTTTCCAGTTGGGTTGTTTATTGTCTTATTGTTGTATGAGCTATTGAGGAACTGAGTTTGCTAGCCACTGAAATAGAGCTTCCATATGATCCAGCAATCCCACTCCAAGGCATGTATCTGGATAAAAACATGATTTGAAAGGATACATGCACCCCAAAATAGCCAAGACATAGAAGCAATCTAATTGTCCATCGACAGATGAACAGATAAAGAAGATGTGGCACATATATATAGTGGAGTATTACTCAGCCCTAAAATAGAATCAAATAATGCCATATGCAGCGACATGGATGGACTTAGAGTGTTAAGTGAAGTCAGTCAGACAGAGAAAGGCAAATATCATATGATATTGCTCATTTGTGGAATCTAATTTTAAACATGATTTAAATGAACTTATGTACAAAGCAGAAGCAGGCTCACAGACTTAGAGAATAGATTTAAGGTTATGGGGGAAGAGAGGGAGGAATATATTGGGAGTTTGGGATGGACATGTATACACTGCTATATTTAAAATAGATAACTGTTTGAGAAAGAATGGGTACATGTATATGTATGGCTGAGTCCCTTCACTGCTTACCTGAAACTATCACCACATTGTTAAGCAACTGTGCTGCTGCTGCTAAGTCGCCTCAGTCGTGTCTGACTCTGTGCGACCCCATAGACGGCAGCCCACCAGGCTCCCCCATCCCTGGGATTCTCCAGGCAAGAACACTGGAGTGGGTTGCCATTTCCTCCTCCAATGCATGAAAGTGAAAAGTGAAGTCACTCAGTCGTGTCTGACTCTTCGCGACCCCATGGACTGCAGCCTACCAGGCTCCTCCGTCCATGGGATTTTCCAGGCAAGAGTACTGGACTGGGGTGCCATAACTATACCTCAATACAAAAAAAAAAGTTAAAAAAAATGTTTTTAAAGAAAATAGATAACCAACAAGGACCTACCGTATCACTCAGGGAATTCTGCTCAATATCCTGTCATAACCTAAATGAAAAAAGAATAGATACATGTGTATATAAAAATAAATAAAACATAATAAACTACAAATGCCCCCCAAAAAATAAATACTTATATTTTAAAAAATAAAGTAAATTTTAGTAGTTTAAGAAAAATATCCACCTTGATTTAGTGATGAAGCACCTGATGCCAGATTGGTGGGAATGGGGGTTAGTTGAGAACCCCGCCTTTCCAGACCACCTGTGTGCTGCTTGTGTTTACACTGTCCACCCTCAGTAGTGATCCAGGCCAGTTATCCATCTGCTGTCCTGCCCTACCTCTTTCCAAAAGGCTGTGTCTTCTCCTCTTGGCCCAGGAGCTGGTGTCCAATGCCAACCGCTCTGTTGGAAAGCCCTGGTTTATGTACAGTGCAGTCTCTCTTGCTTTAACATTAACTCTTTGGTGCCAGTACTTTGCTCCATGGGCCTGTGAAGTATATGATCACCTCCTCCTTAAGACCTATTATCTTCTAGGCTAAAGATCCCTAAGTCCTCATACGATATGTTTTTGTGCCCTTCTGCTGATTGTTCCTATCTGAACGTGCTATAAATACAGCTCTTCCAAAGTAGAGCACACATTGAATTAAGTACTTTCATTGTGATCTAGTCAAGCACTAAATCAAATGGACTCAGAAGGTGCAAGGAATGGTGATGAAGTGAAGGTTATTGGGGAGGAAAAGCTTTTCCTGTACCCTCTTAGAGTTATCCTCTGGGGACCTGCAAATTAAACTAGCATCAGACAGACTAACAGGAGGAAAGGCATCCAGTTTTATTAATGTCACATGCATGAGAGTTCATAGAAAATAAGTGAAACTCAAAGAATTGGTTAGACCTAAGGGCTTGTGTACCATTCTCAACAAAGGAAAGGAAGTTCGGGCCCCAAACAAAATAGAAAGTGAATCGGAAATATATAGGGAACACCAGTGGAAGATAAGAGCTATTTTAGTCAGGTTTGTTTGTGCAGACTCAGCTTGGGGCCAAGTGCCTACCTCTGCGAATGAGTTTCCCTTCTGTTCCTGGTTTGAGAGAGGAAGACACCTCATGAGGAAAAAGTACACCCCGAACTTGGGCAGATAAGGGGAGAGCAGAAAACCAAACCTTACTGTGTCTACTGATGCTGAATTGCCTTCATCTCAAAATAATCCTTCTGGCAAAGAGGCTTATTTTGGAGCATATTCTGACCCCCTTCAAGGTATAATCTGATGCCTCCCCCGCCGCCCCCAGCCTCCCAACTCCAGTTATTCCATACTGCTTTCCTCTGGGGGCATAAGTCCTCAGCCCCTCATAACCACCTTCAAAATCATGCTCTAAATCTCTCTTCAAATGATCACAGCATGAATTAGGATTCTTGAGGCTCTCGTTTTGTGGGTTGTTTTTCTTTTTTTGGTCATGCCATGCAACATGTGGAATCTTAATTCCCTGACCAGGGATTGAACAGTGCGCACTGCAGTGGAAACTTGGAGTCCTAACAAGGGGACTACCAGGAAAGTCCCGAGGTTCTCTTGCTTTGCAGTTACAAATCGGCTTGATTATTCAGTCATTCAGCTTCTGTCAGCTTCTCCACAAGGGTAAGAGGTCTCATCTGACCCTTAACTGAAACACAGACTCATTCTTCATTCATTCATTCAGCTTTGTATGTGCCAAGGATTGTCCCTGCTGCTGTTGCTAAGTCACTTCAGTCGTGTCGGACTCTGTGTGACCCCATAGATGGCAGCCACCAGGCTCCCCCGTCCCTGGGATTCTCCAGGCAAGAACACTGGAGTGGGTTGCCATTTTCTTCTCCAATGCAGGAAAGTGAAAAGTGAAAGTGAAGTCTCTCAGTCATGTCCGACTCTTAGCGACCCCATGGACTGCAGCCTACCAGGCTCCTCCATCCATGGGATTTTCCAGGCAAGAGTACTGGAGTGGGGTGCCATTGCCTTCTCCGAGTCACTAGGAATAGCCATAAACTAAACAAAGCCTGTGCCCTCCAGGGGATTATGGTTTAGTTGGGGCAAGCAGGCCACACCCAAACATATAAATATATGCTGTGACATAGTAGAACATCCTAAAAACCAAATTTTAAGAAGCAGGAGGATGCAGAGTTTGGGGAATGATCAAAAATGGCTTCTCTGAGTGGGTGGCACTTGAATAGGGACCTGGATGGGGTTAGAGTGTACACATGCTGGTGTCTGGAGGTTAGAGTTCTGGGCAGAGGGGATGACAGGCACTAGTTCAGAATTACCTCCTGGGTCCAGCTGGAAACCAGTGCATCTGAGCTCAGAGAAGGGAAGGCAGGTCACAGGTCACATGGGGACTCACAGACCATGGGGAAGAGTTTGGACTTTGTTCTGAGTATTGGAGGGCCCAGTGGAAGGTGTTGGGCAAGAAGCGGACATAATTTGATTTAAATTGTACATTGGAAGGAAGGATGTGAGGAAGGGAGGGAGGAGAAGGGGAGAGAGGAAAACGGAAGAGCAAGTGAAGCACTGGCTGTTTTGTGGAAAGCCTGTGGAACTGGGAGAAGTGTGAAGGCAGGAGACAGTCAAGTAGCTAATTCATTGTCCAGACAGCTATGTTTACCTTGCTTCTTGACCTACCAATTGAGTAACCATTCAAAAAGAGAATAAGACTTGCTTAATGAGGCTTGTTGTTCATCAGCATTTGCTGACTCCTAGCAATTGTGACTTTATTTTCTAAGTACCTTCAAGCTAGGCGCTTCCTAATTCCTTCTAGAACATTCTATGATTGGAAAACCAGTCCTCTGATTGAGATGAATGGACAGAGCCAATGTGAGGGAACAGAAGGGCCTGCCCTTGGTGGCAGACACTCCTGGTTTGAATGTGGCTCCTCCTTTTAGCTCAGTGAGGTAATGTGAGACTCAGTTTTCTTGTGCCTAGGATGAAGGTGACAATACTGAAGAATATTAAAAAGCTTAAGTATATTCAGTTCGTGCGACTGAATCACTTTGCTATACACCTGAAACTAATACAACATTGTAAATCAACTATACTTCAATAAAAAAATAAAGTTTAAATGCCATTTGCAGCAACATGGATGCAAGTAGAGATTATCATACTAAGATAATCAGAAAGAGACAAATACTATATAATATCTCACTTATATGTGGAATCTAAATTATAATACAAATCTAAAATATGAACCTATCTGTAAAACAGAAACAGGCTCAGAGACATAGAGAACAAACTGGTGGTTGCCAAGGGGAGGTGGTTGAGAAAGAATGGAGTGGGAGTTAGGGATTAGCAGATGTAAGCTATTACATACAGGATGGATAAACTACAAGGTCCTACTGTATAGCACAAGGAACTGTATTCAATATCCTGTGATAAATCATAATGGAAAAGAAGATGTTAAAAAAGGTGTGTGTGTGTATATATATGTGTGTGTATATATATATATATGTGAGTCATTTTGCTGTACAGTGGAAATTAACAGAGCATTGTAAATGACTATACTTCAATTAAATATTTTTAAAATTTTAATAAAGAAGTAAAACCCCATGTAAAATTTACCTTTACTTCAAAATGTGATTTAAGAGAAATATTTTAGATACTTAGCGGTTAAAGTATTTAACATTTGCTCACAAGTCTTTCAGTAAAATGAACAGTGGTGGGGAATGACTCATGTTTCTCCGAGTCTTTGGGCACCCACAGCCTGCGTTCTAGACTGAATGGTACACCCCCTACACCCAAATTCCTATGTAGACACCCTAACGTCAATATATGTCTGAATGCGACAGTATTAGGAGATGGGGCCTTTAAAAAAATAAGTTAGGACGTAGGCCCTGAGTCCTAATTCAGTATGACTGGTGTCCTTACAAGCAGACATGTCTAGGGTGGCCGAATGAGGGGCAAAAGCTGGGGGGGTTCCTGCAGATGACTGGGAGGAAGGGGTCTGTTCCAGACCTCTCTCTTTTCCTTGTAGACAGATAAGTCTTCTTTCTGTTTCTCTACACATCGTCTTCTCTCTTTGTGAGTCTGTGTGTTTAAATTTCCCCCTTTTTATAAGGACACCAGTTGTATTGAATCAGCGCCCACAATAATGACCTCATTTTAACTGGATTCTCTTTATAAAGACTCTGCCTCCAAATCGGGTCATGTTCTGAGGTGAGGGCTGCAACATGAATCTTGAGAGACATAGTTCAACTCATAACAGGCCACTGCACAGAGGATGGTGACTACAGTCCTGTGTTTTTCCCTTGGTTAATTTATAAGCGGTACTTTCTCCAGAGGACAGTGGCGTGAGAAGAGTCAGAAAGACCTGGGTTAAAATTCAGACTTGCTGACTTACCCAGCTGTGAGTTCTCAACCAAGTTCCTGCATCAGTTGTGTTTTCTGTACAACAAATATTTATATAAAGATCTTAACAAGTGCCAAGTATTGTTCTAAGTACTTTAAAGACATTACCTTATTTAATCCTTGTTGTAACTCTAGGAAATTGGTACAATTGGTATTCTTGTTTTCTCAAGGGAGACCATTAAGTAACTTGCTCAAAATCATACAGCTAGTAACTAAGTAGAATTTGAACCCACCTGATTATTCTCAGGGTTAATGTATTTAACCTACCCTGCTATGCTGCTGTGGATTTCTGGACTCTACAATAATAACTACTTGACAACAGTTGTGAGAATTCAGTAAATGTTAGTTTCCTGTTCTTTTATTTCATCAATTCATATATAGATAGATACATACATATAAAATATATATCATATGTCCATCTTATATAACAGATATATTTGTAAATATACATATATTTAGAGGATTAGGTAGCATGTAAATATGTAAGTAAATATGTATTTAGAGGATAAAGTGACAAATAAACTGGCTGAAGTATTGGTGAAAACTCACTGCAGTTGGAATCATAAATTGAGAGCACAAGTGTAAACAATGATGTGGTGAGAAACAGACCAAAAGGAACAGGCTTTTTTTGGACTTTTGTCTAACCCTTTGACTAAGTTTCCCTAGATTGACCTTTATATTTTGGAAAGATTCAAAACCGTTGTTGAACTAGTCATTCAGAGTTTGGGGTTTTGTTTTTGCCCTAGGACCTGTACTTTGTTGGTTATATAACATTGAGTTGATCCTGGTCTCCTTAATAGAATCGTCTTGTGTAATAAGGATAAGGGCTTCCCAGGTGGCTCAGTGGTTTAAAAAAAAAAAAAAAAAGTCCACCTGCCAGTACAGGAGATGCAGGTTTGATCCCTGGGCCCAGAAGATCCTCTGGAGAAGGGAATGGCAACCCACTTGAGTATTCTTCCCTGGGCAATCCCACGGACAGAGGAGCCTGGCAGGCTGTAGTCCGTGGGGTTGCAGAGAGTCAGACGTGAGTTAGAGACTAAATAACAACAAGTCCTTTAATGTTATTCTCTTTTTCTCAGTTCCATATCAAGTTTCATTGGGAAACTGACCCCATCTGATCCCTCTCAGGGACAGGAAAGGACATTGTCTAGCAGCTGGCACTCTGAGAACTGGTGCAAATTGCTGTGTCTGATAGTTTATCTTGAACTAGGGTATTTACAGCTAGCCACAGAGCCTCAATTTAACAAAATTGCAGCACTGAGTATTTAAAAGAGGCTTGCACTTGAGGGAAGAACAGAGAGAGTTTTCTTTCCCATCACCCATGTTCTTTTGGTAAAAGGGTTTCCAGTGTCATTGGTTTCGAATTTAAGAGCATTCCTTTCCTTTTCTGTATACAGATCAATGTGATTTGATCCTTATTCAGTTATGTCTGATCAAGACACTGGGGAGATGAATATGCATGAGAAAGGGTTGAGATGTCCTTACCATGTCTTATTCTGAAGACCGTAGACCAGATACAGCAAGTGAGGTGAGCACAGCACTATGGGATTTTAGGAGTGGTGACAATTGATAACTGGGGACATTAAGAACCTTCCTGGAAGTGGTGGTGTTGTTGCTGAACTGGAGAGAAGAAGTCATATTTGAGAAGCCACGATATTTTGGGAGAACTTCTCATGAAACAGCAGGAGAAGAGTGTGGTCCAGAGCATGGATGTGAGGAAAGGTGAAGGTCAGTGTCCATATGAGATGAAATACAGGGAACTGAAGAATGGAGGGAGAGAAAGGGATGGCAAATAGAGGTTATCCTGGGTTAGAGAGGACCTTCAATGTTACTTTCTTTATGATGACGATTATTCTTTAGAGATGATATTGAACCAAGGAGCAAAATGACCTAAGCTTTACTTG
This sequence comes from Bos indicus x Bos taurus, assembly GCF_003369695.1. NCBI lineage: Eukaryota > Metazoa > Chordata > Mammalia > Artiodactyla > Bovidae > Bos > Bos indicus x Bos taurus. Next base: position 50,426,155 of record NC_040088.1, on the reverse strand, counting down.
AAGCCAAGTAATCTGACCTCAAAAACTCAGGCTGCATGGAATGTTCAAGAGGATTGAGAACGTCCCTAGTGATCCAGGGAATGTGCAGGGTGATCCCTGGAACCTCCCTTTATCTTCCAGTGCAGGAGGTACAAGTTCAGTCTTTAGTTGGGGAACTAAGATCCCACATGCCTCTCAGCCAAAAACCAAAACATAAAACAGAAGCGATATTGAAACAAATTCAATAAAGACTTTAAAAATGTTCATGTTAAAAAGCAATTAAAGAAAAGTTCTAGAGGATGAAGGTGAGATGAAAGCGTTGCAATGCTTGGGCAAGAAGTTGCAGGGCCCTTGTGTGGAGAGGGGACCGTAGGACTGGGAATGAGATCTCTGCAAGGGAAGACCCACCAGCCTGGACTAATAATCAGATGTAAGGGGCGGAGATGAGCCAGAACATAGATATGTGTATTGGTAGGTGTTCTCCATGACGTTACTTAGCATCACCAAAGAAATTACAATCTTGCCCAAATCAAGTTGCAGCTCTCTGTGGTGTTTTCTTCTGTATTTATGCATTTCTCAAAAACCTCTAATTGTCTAATATACACTGTGACTCTCCTTAAAGAAGATGGCCTTGTCCCAGTCCCTGAACTTATTTGTCCACAGAAACATCTTTTTAAAAAATGAATTTCTAAAAAATCCTGCATTTTCCGAAACATTATTTGGGGACATGTTTTACTATGCTTGAAATATATCCCAAAATAATAATGTTTCTGAAAATGCAGAACTTTTTAGAAATTCTTTTTTCATTTTCTTAATAAATAGGCCTGGGTTCCATCCCTGGGTTGGGAAGATCCCCTGGAGAAGGGAATAGCAACCCACTCCAGTATTCTTGCCTGGAGAATTCCGTGGACAGAGGAGCCTGGTGGGCTACAGTCCATGGGGTCGCACAGAGTCAGACACGACTGAGTGAGTAACACACAGACTGCAATGTTTGGAGAATGATGACGTGATTAATAAAAACTTGCAAAGTGAAGTGAGAATTTGATTGGATTAAAAGGATAACATTGACATAGGAGGTGTTAAATCTGAGATGCCAGAGCCCATGCAAGTTGGAAATGTCTAGAAGCATGCATATTTCCTGGAACTTCAGCTAAAAGGAGAGGTTTGGGTAGAAAGATGAATTTGGAGTTATCATCTAGAGATGATCATTGAACCCACCAAGGTGAGATCAGTTCAGAAGAGAGAACTTTCTGGGATATCTGTGAGATAGAAGAGAGAGAAATGGCAACAGAGACCCAGAAAGGCTTGGTCAGAAGCAGAATTGGGATCTTACCCTTTAAGTAAATAAGGATGGGACTTTCAAGATTTGGAAGATAAGTTACTGACCTTGGAAAGAATAGTTTGAATAAAATGTGATAAGAGATGAAAGCCCTGTTTAGGAGATAGTGGAGCGACTTAAAGAGAAAGCATGACGGCAAAGTATATTTCATTCCTTGTATAGAGAAAGTTATCAATGAAATAAATATTGAATGTAAGTTTTAGGAAAAGTAGGACTCAGACTTTCCTTTAAGGATTAAGCAAAAGATGAAGTAGAAGAAAAGAGGGATCAATGGGGGAGAGAGAAATATTAGCTTCACCACTAAATTCCTGGATCAGTAGTTCTTAAATTTTGGCCTGCATCAGAATCTCTAGATGTCTTGTTAAAACACAGAGTGCCCCAGGACTTGCTTGGCAGACCAAAGGTTGAGACTTTGCCTTCCAGTGTAGTGGGTGTAGGTTCAGTCCCTAGTTGGGAGCTAAGATCCCATTTGCCTTGCTGCCAAAAAAAAAAAAACAAAAAACAGAAAACAGAAACAGTGTTGTAACAAAGTCACTAAAGGCTTTAAAGTGTAGTGCATGTTAAAAAAAAAAAAAAAAAAAGTCTTTAACAAAATATAGACCACTCCACCCTATACCTAGAGTTTTGGGTTCAGTAGATCTGGGAACCCATTGACATATCGGAACCCACTGACATATCCAACAAGTTCCCATGTGTTCCTGATGCTGTCGATCTGGGGACCACAATCTGAGAGCCTCTGCTCTAGAGAAGGGAGAGTGCAGAACCCAGGTTGCCAATTGAAGGTGAGCCTTGAAAGAGAAAAGACACCTGTTTATGAGAAAATGACCAGAAGTGAAAGAAGAAACAGTGGATAAAGGCACATAGAATTTTGAAACGGGGATACAACAGTGATGGCAGTTTCTGGAATTGAAGAATACGATACAAGCCAGCAAGTTGTGACTGGGGATACTGAAATTTTGATGGTTGTTTTGCCCCAAGTTTTAATTTTCGTCTCAGGTTCAAAGGATTCGTTAACAGAAGAAACCACTTGTTATGCACAAATAAACAATTTAAATACTTAATAGAGAATTATCTAACTTACTTTCGATATACAATCATTAAAAGAAAAGAGAAATAGAAGCATTAGAGGAGAGTAATAGCACATATATCACTGAACTGGGCCGACTAACATCCAGATTCAAACGGTGCTGGGAAGTCCCAGTGGGGAAAAGGTCCCGGACAGTGCATCTATCTGACGGGCTAGACGTTAAATTGCAGTTTTGGGGGGTTCCTGCTTATAATCCTAATCTGCAAACTGATATTATCATCAGTTTGTGAGCAAAAATGCAGCTCTAGTTTCACTTTAACGTTTTTACAATGCTGTTTGTTATTTTGTGAGTCACAGGATTTTTGTTAAACCCCAAGCATGGTTGGCCAGACCTCCAGGGGCTCAAGAATTCCAAGACCCACTCTCTATCTTATCTGTAGTGCCACTCAGCTTACTGGTAACAACTGATACACTGGCAAGCAGACACATCATCAGGGCAGTGTCCAGGCAGGTCAGAAGCAAGGTCAGAGGCCTGCTCTGCTTTCTTGTCTCTGAGCAGTGAAGATGGACAGAATAGGGGCTTTCCTGGAAGTTCAGTGATTAGGACTTCGCCTTCCAGGGCAGGGGATGTAGATTCAATCCCTGGTTGGGGAGTTAGGATCCCACATGCCTTGTGATCAAAAAATCAAAACAAGGGGAAAAAAGGGAGGAATATTGTAACAAATTCAATAAAGACCTTAAAAATAGACCACATCAAAAAGAAAAAAAAAAAGGACAAGACAGAAGAAAATGCTCTGAATCCAGTGCTGAAACCATCAAGGAAGGAAAATTCTTTGTAGGGGAGGGAAATTCTCATTCCTTCTAGTCTCGTAGGTTGTCCCACCTGGGCCCTGTAACGTTAGGTTGACAAAAGACAAAATCACAAGAGAAAAACAGTTGATTAACATGGGCAGCACACATCACACCAGGGAAACCTCAGTGAAGAGTGAGTGACTTCAAGGGGTGGTTAGAACTCGGGCTTCAATAGCATCTTAAGAAAAGGACAACAGATGTTCAGAGAAAGGACAAGACAGAAGAAAAGGAGTTTGAGTTTCTAGGATGAATTCATTCCCAAGTTGTGGGAAGGTGAATAGATGGGGAAAAACAATGAAGTAAGGTTTGTTGGGAAAAGTCCTTTTGGCACCAACTTTCCATCATCTTCTTGGCCATAAAGCCTCCCTAGAAGAAGTGACTTGTGACAGTCCCTATTTATCCAAAGTTTCTACCTTTAATCACTCGAAGGAAGCTACAAGAAAGTATGTTTCTGCATCTCTTGATTCCTCATAGGCCTCCAGCTCTAAAAGAGTCCTTATGCCAGTATGGCATATTTGGGGTGGCGTATTCTGGTCTCTTGGAGAAGGCAATGGCACCCCACTCCAGTACTCTTGCCTGGAAAATCCCATGGACAGAGGAGCCTGGTAGGCTGCAGTCCATGGGGTTGCTGAGGGTCAGACACGACTGAGCGACTTCACTTTCACTTTTCACTTTCATGCATTGGAGAAGGAAATGGCAACCCACTCCAGTGTTCTTGCCTGAAGAATCCCAGGGACAGGGGAGCCTGGTGGGCTGCCGTCTCTGGGGTCGCACAGAGTCGGACACGACTGAAGCGACTTAGCAGCAGCAGCAGCATTCTGGTCTCCACAATGGCCACGTGCGAAAGGGATGTCTCTTATATTAGATAGGCTATGACTGTGGGGTCCTGTGGTCTAGGAATTGTATCAGGGGCAGCAAAGACCATCTGAGCTCATTCTTATTTTATTTTATTACTGGAATACAGTTGCTTTGCAATGTTTGTTACTTTTCTGCTGTACAACAAGGTGAATTAGCCATATGTGTGTATATATATACAGACCCTCTCTCTTAGACCGACCTCCTACCCACCGCCTCATCCCACCCCTCTAGGTCATCACAGAGCATCACTGAGCTGCCTGTGCTATACAGTAGCTTCCCACTGTCTATCTGTTTCACACATGTGCTGTGCTGTGCTTAGTCGTTCAGTCATGTCTGATTCTTAGGATCCCATGAACTGTAGCCCACCAGGCTCCTCTGTCCATGGGGATTCTCCAGGCAAGAATTCTGGACTGGGTTCCATGCCCTCCCCCAGGGATTTCACACATGGTAGTGTATATACGTCAGTCCTACTCTTCTAATTCATCCCACTCTCCCCTTACCCCCTACTGTGTCCACCAAGTTCATTTGGCTAAAAAGAGTAAGAGAACACACAGCCTTTATTACAGACAGTCATGAGGGAATTGATGTAATCAAGCTGAGTTAGTGTTTCAGCTTAGGCAGAGTCAGAGGGGATCTAAGGAGACTAGCAAGCCCTTCCCCAGCACTTGGCATGTAGCAACTCCTTCATCCTCACAGGGACCCTGTGACGTTGGTACTGTTACCCCATTTTACAGTTAAAGAAATGAGGTCATGAGAAATGAAGGAGTTTGCCAAGTTCACACAACTAGTAAATGGTGAAGCCAGGAAAGGAATCCAGGCACAGTCTCTGGGGAGCTTGACAGGCTTTCACCAAGCTGACCTGGCATTTTGATTTTCCGTCACCCCTCTACCAGGTCCCTTCCCCGGGAGCCAGTGCCCAATGAGGAGACTGTCCTCCCAGGGACTGGCCTTGGAGTGCATCCTAGGGGCTGTGCTCCATCTTACTGGATTATCCCAGAGCTGCAGTTCCTTGAACACGATTGAAGTACATACACCATCAGAGTAGAAAAGAGGCCCCTCGTGGTGTTGCACTCTGCCAGGTTTTGCAGCAGGAGGCAGGATGAGACAGAATGGCTCATAGTTCAGACTCAGAGCCCTCAAAGGACCCCCTTCCCACCAGAATAGAAGGGCAGGGTGGGGGCATTAGGCAGAAAGCATTTCATCCACTCAGTGACCTCATTTCTCTTTGGTATAAAAGGATTGGTTGTTTTCTCTGTCTATTCCTGGGTCTATGTCCTTCTCAAGTTAAGTCTGTAAACTCCAGAACTGGACTGTTAACACACAACTCCAGCAATCCTAAGGAATGATTGATTTACAACAAACGCATGTACTACATTTCTCTTTATATCTCTTCTTTAAAAGATAAAAGTCCAGGGACTTCCCTGGTGGTCCAGTGGCTAAGACTCCACACTCCCAATGCAGGGCGGGGGGGGAGGCGGGTTCAATCCCTGGTCAAGGAACTAGATCCTTCATGTTGCAACTGAAGGGGAAAAAAAAAAAAGTCCATGCCCTGCAACTAAGACCCAGTGCAGCCAAATAAATAAAAATAAGTCTTTTAATTAATCTTAGAAAGTCCAGCGATACTGAATCACGTGGTTTGAATGAAAACGCTCTTCCTACCCTGTTGGGCCAGCAACATGTTCAACGGGAGTGAGAGCATCCTTTTACCATCTCAGTTCTCTCATTTTTTTGTTGGATTTCTTTTAATATTTATTTATTTAGCTGCATCTGGTCTTAGCTGCAGCACACAGGATCTTTGTTGCATCATGCAGGATCTTTGGAGAAGGCAATGGCACCCCACTCCACTACTCTTGCCTGGAAAATCCCATGGACAGAGGAGCCTGGTAGGCTGCAGTCCATGGGGTCGAGAAGAGTCGGACACGACCGAGCGACTTCACTTTTCACTTTCATGCATTGGAGAAGGAAATGGCAACCCACTCCAGTGTTCTTGCCTGGAGAATCCCAGGGACGGCGGGGCCCGGTGGGCTGCCGTCTATGGGGTCGCACAGAGTCGGACACGACTGAAGCGACTTAGCAGCAGCAGCAGCAGGATCTTTCATTGTGGTTCACAGATTCTCTAGTTGTACAAGCTCAGTGCTTGTGGCACAGACTTAGTTGCCCTGCAGCATGTGGAATCTTAGTTCCCTGACCAGGGATCGAACCCACATCCCCTGCATTGCAAGGCAGATTCTTAACCACTGGATCACCAGGGAAGTCCCCTCTTGTTGGATTTTTTTTTTTTTTTTTTGATACATTTTATCTCCTCACCTTAAAACCAGTGCTTTTAGTGATTATTGGGAAAGAATACATGGAGATTGTTATGAGTCACGTGATGAGGCAGCTCACCCAGGGTTGCAGCTGGAGATAGTGTGGGTGGCAAGGGAACCCCAAGATCTAGGTGCTCCTCCTTACTTCCTGTCATGAGAGCATTTCAGCATAAGCAGAAGGGAGCCAAATAGCGCAAGAACGACCCTTACCTGCTCCTTTTTAGCATTTGTATAAATTCAGGTCACCAGGGTAAAAACGGTGGTCCAAACTCACATCTGGCTTTACCGCTGCTTCCCATCACCACTCCCTCCACATAAACATCTTTTTTCACCAATGCTCTCATTCTAGGCCTTGTATCTTTGTCTCTTTGGGCTCCTGTAACAGTACTGACTCATCTGAAAAGTCCCTGATGCTGGGAAATATTGAAGGCAGAAGGAGAAGGAACAACAGAGGATGAGATGGTTGGTTGGCATCACTGATTCAATGGACATGAGTTTGAGTAAACTCCAGGAGTTGGCGATGGACAGGGAGGCCTGGCATGCTGCAGTCCATGGGGTCGCAAAGAGTCGGACACGACTGAACTGAATAGAACAGTACCATAGAGGTGTCCCTGGGTGGCTCAGCAGTAAAGAATCTGCCTGCCAATGCATGAAGTGTGGGTTCAGTCCTTGGGTCGGGAAGATTCCCTGGGGAAAGAAATGGCAACCTGCCCCAGTATTCTTGCCTGGGAAGCCCCCGGACAGAGGAGCCTAGCAGGCTACAGTCCATGGGGTCACACAGAGTCAGACACAGGTTAGTGACTAAACAGCAACAACAGAATACCATAGTCCGGGTGACTTACAAACAACAGACATTTTTCTCACAGTTCTGGAGAAACGTCAATGGCTTGGCCGGAATTCTACCAGGACCTTTCACTGCTCAAAGAGAGCTCCTCACCATGGTTTCCAAGGCTTCCATTGGCCTGACTGCGCAATATCCATTCCTCTCACTTCCCCACACCACCGTCCCCATGAGCCGTCTCCCTTCACTGCCTCCACAGTCTGCTCCCCAAACTCTGTCCGTCGGGCTTGGAATCTTCTCCTCTGCATCACACAGCTGACTGTCACATCCTCCACTCTCATGATTACATGAGTCAGATATACTATCATCTGTATCTTACAGGTGAGGAAAGAGGAACAGAGCGGTGAAGTAACTTGCCCAAAGTCACAGCCAGTGAGTCAGCAGTCAGAGAAGATGGTGTGATGCCACAGTCCATGGTCTTAGCCATTCTGCTGTGTTTCTGCTCCAATCCTGTTTCTTCGTCTCTAAAGCAGGACTAATAAATGTGCCATATCTCACAGGGTCACATGAGACTCCTGACACACAGCAAGGCAAATGTCTGCTACTCTTAGTGGGAGTAGTAATTGCCAACATTTTATTCTCTACCTTTGCCTTCAGTCCAACAAAGGTCCAACCAAGACCTTAGGTCTTGGGCCCCAAATACTTGAGCTGAGGAAGATCTCCAAGGTCCTCTGCAGTAGAATACATGACAGCATTCTGTAACGTATTCATGTCTGTCGCTGTCATCCCACTCTGTTTGTTTCCTCCACAGAACTGTAAGAAAATAGCTTAAAGGTCTTGTCATGAGTGTTTCTCTCCTGTCTTGGTAGATGTGAGTGCCAGGAGGCCAGTGCTCTAAAGTCACTTGTTTGTCACTGTTTTTCCAGGGCTGAGCCCAGTCCCTTTCTTTCAGTAGACTGTCTTCATAGTCTCCCTTCTCTTGAAGTAAACAGGATTGAGGGGATGGTCTAGTGGGCGATGCTAATACAGTGCAATGGAGGGATGATGTGGGAAGGATTCTACATCCTAGGAATATCCTGGAGAAATAGTACCACCTACTTAGGAATGAGAGGAAGTTTCTGAGAAGAAATGTTGTCTAGGAGTTTCAAAGATCTAAAACTAGATTAAATAACTAGATTGGAGGTTACAGTATTACCATTTAATTTCTCATCATCTTTACATCAAAACCATGTTTTTCAACCTTTTTTTTTTTATTATTGCCCCCTTAAGGGGAAATGTTTTCTAGACAGTATTTTCCTAACCACCATCTCCTCTTCCCAATGTTCATACCACAAATATACTGTATATCTGTTAATGTATTCTATGTAGACCTATGCTTTTTACATAAAAAGAGTAACCTTTGTCATCTTCTAAGAGCAAATTCTTACCCATTTGGGGATGGGGGTGAAATTTCTCCCATTGAAAATGCATGTATTAAACCATTTAATATTGATCAGAAGTCCAAGTTTTGATGAAAAATGCAGTTGATATGTCTTTGTAGTACTTGCTCTTTAAATGTCAAATGGACTGGGTACTGTGTTTTTTTTTAAGTTTTTTTTTTTTTCCAATTGGAGGAAAAAGTGATGAAAAAAATTTTAATGTGATATATGTGCTCATTGAGTGAAAAGTCACCATTAAAATCATAGCAAGAGTTTACGTAATAATATCCACCGATGTATGGTTGAGAGCATTAAAGAATGCAGCAGAAGAACTTGTATTTTTAGGGGAAAATGTGACAGACAAATGTACAGTAATCATTACACAGTTTGGAAAGGAACATGTGGGGGCTGGTTGATTCTGAGTCCTTGGTGATATATTGGGAAGATGATTTAGGTGGTGTCTAAGAAATGATTTAGAAATGGTAATTAAATGATTAGGTAAATGAGTGCTGCTCACATTACCTGGGAGAATTATGGGTAGGAGAGCTGTGTGCAAAGTTCATGGAGATTAGAAAACATGTCCAGAAAAAGAGTGAGTAGTCTGGCTTATACCCCACTGCTGCTATGGTTGGAGGTGGATTCTGTTTGCAACAGTTCTGTTCATTAAAACAGGTAAATACCAGGTGGCTGTTCCTTGGAGAGTAAAGAGTGTATAGAAGTGACGTGGAGAAAGCTTGGGGGAGGAGTTTTTATCATGGAAGTTAGCCCAAGGGCAAATTATATCTCACTCAACACTTTCCACTAGCTTATCTATCAGGAATTTTAAGAAGGTTAGTGCATTAAGGTTGGTTAGATGGTTTAACCGTGTTTGTATTCCAGCTGTTACTTTGGAGAAGTACATTGGGATTTTGCTTCAGTATCATAATAAGAAAGGCATAACCCCTGAAAGTGGCAGGCTTCTAATTCTGTCCTTCTAGCAGGATTTCTTTTCATTAGCCAAGTGGAATGGAGCTTTCCTGATGTGCAGTGAAATGAGGCGTGACTTAGCCTGATGGTCCATGAAGGATGCTCAGCAAGGGTGACATTTAGTTCCTTTAAAGTTGATGTTCCTATTTATACCAAGGAGTGTTTTTGCAGCTATACAAGAGACAAGATATTTCCTAGTTTTACGTATGTATACATCCTTAGCTTGTTTTTACCTTCATCTTTTATTGAAGTACAGTTGTGTTATTTATTATTGAAGAAACATGTTAATTTCTGCTGTACAGCAGAGTGCCTCAGTTATACATATGTATATATTCTTTTTTATATTCTTTTCCATTATGGTTTATCCCAGGATATTGAATATAGGTCCCTGTGCTATACAGTAGAGCCTTGTTCATCCATTCTGTATATAATAGTTTGCATCTGCTAACCCCAGACTTCCGATCCATCCCTCCCCCAACTTCCCTGCCTCCTTGGCAACCATAAGTCTGTTCTCTATGTTTGTGAATGTTTTTGTTTCAGGGATAGGTTCATTTGTGCCATATTTAGATTCCACATATAGTGATATCATATGGTGTGTGATTTCTCCTTCTGACTTACTTCACTTAGTATGATAATCTCTAGTTGCACCCATGTTGCTGCAAATCGCATTATTTGTCCTTTTCATGGCTGAGTAGTATTCCACTGTGTGTATGTACCGCATCTCCTTTATCCATTTATCTGTTGATGGGTATTTAGGTTGCTTCCATGTCTTGGCTACTGGGAATAGTGCTGCTATGAACATAAGGGTGAATGTATGTTTTTGAATTATTTTATCTGGATATATGCCCAGTAGTGGGATTGCTGGATCATATGGTAATTCTGTTTTTAGTTTTCTGAGGAACCTTCATACAGTTCTCCATAGTGTGGCTGCACCAACTTAGATTCCCATCCACAGTGTAGGAGGGTTCCTATATCCTTGACTTTTATTCCATATCCCACTTCATCAGCTTCCTTCTTCCCAGTTCTTCTTCCTCATCTGTTTAGTGCCATCTTCACTTTCCTCTGTCCATGGGATTCTCCAGGCAAGCATACAGGAGTGGGTTGCCATTTCTTTCTCCAGGGCATCTTCCCAACCCAGGGATCGAACCTAGGTCTTCCAAATTGCAGGCAGATTCTTTTTGGTTTGAGCTACCCGGGAAGCCCGTTTTCTTGTCAGATTAATGTAAATCATCCCTTGGATGATGCATCGCCCTTAAGGAACTTCCTGCCAATCTGTAGTATTCCCTGCAGACTGCTAAACTCATTAAGTGGCTGGGCCATGTCACTCTGTACTGAAGCTTTTCCTTTTCATTATTCTTTCCAAGTGCAACCTCTAAGATCTAATCTGTTCCTTTTTCCTAACATCTGTTCCCTTTAGTGCCTCTCCACAACTCCCCTTTCACAGGCTTACAGCCTTCCTACTGTTTTCTTCTAGTGCCCCAACCTCTGCCTTCTATCATTAGACATATTCTGTGTACAGATCTGGGCTTAAATACATAACAAATCCTGTCATACTAACTTCAAAACAAGGTGAACACCCTTACTCTGAGTCCTAGCAGGGCTTGAACTGGTGGTTGTCACCCTATTTCAGTCCTCCTTTGGTATTGTATCGAGTTACCTCCTGAGTTCATTTAAGATTCAGCTTGTTTTTATACAACCAGTGTTCCAGTCCATGAGATGGCTTACCACTGTATGCGTGGACACACTAGACACGTGTCATCTTGAATGCACCAAATAAATGGATGTTGTGTGAATTTCACTTGTTACTTGAGCACTTAACAAATGAGAAACGATATTGGATGACAGTTGTTTGGATGAACGTATAGACAGTTTGTCCTTAGGAAAATTTTCCCCTTTGCTTGCACATTAACAGATTATTAACATGAAAACTCACCTCTAAGGAATTTTTTTTTGGGGGGTGGGGCGGGACAGGGTAGTGGGGAGGGGGCGAGATTCCCTGGTTGTCCAGTGGTTAGGACTTCATGCTTCCACTGTAGGGGGCACGAATTCGATCCCTGGTTAGGGAACTAAGATCTTACAAGTTATGTGGCATGACCCCAAAAAAGAAGTTTATTTTTTAAATTTTTGTATAATGTTGGAGGGGGTGCAGTTTTTATTGTGATAAAATATACAAATATGTATAACAAAATTAATGTTTTTAACCATTTTAAGTCTACTGTTAAGTGTCATTGAATATATTCACACGGTTATACAACCATCACCACCATCCATCTCCAGAACTTTCTCATGTTCTCCAGCTAAAACCCTGTACCCAGTAAACGCTGACTCTCCACACTCCTCCCCTCCTCCTCCCAACAATCACCATTCTCTTTTCTGTTTCTATAAATTTGGCTGTTCTGGGTACCTCATGTAAGTGGAACCATACAGCGTTTACTCTTTTGTGACCAGCACATTTCACTTAACATAATGTCCTCAAGACTCATCCATGTTGGATCATGTGTCAGAATTTCTTTCTTTTTTTGGCAAAGTCACAAGACATGTGGAATCTCAGTTCCCAACCAGGGCTTGAACCCATGCCCCCAGCAGTGGAAGCACAGAGTCTTAACCACTGGACCACCAGCAAAGTCATTCCTTCCTTTCTAAAGCTGAATAATATTCCATTGTATGTATCTACCACATTTTGTTTATCCTTTCATCTGTCAGTGGGCAATTGGGTTATTTCTGTATATTTTTAGGCTATTGTAAATAATGCTGCTATGAACAAAAATGTACAATATACTTCCAGGAACTTTTAAAAGAAACACTATTAATTATGTTCAGAAAACTTACGCTATTACCTTATACTGTATGGCATAAATTGACTTTCTCCTACACAATGTAATACTTCATTTGAAACTGCTGCTAGGTAATAGTAGTTTTTAATTTAAATTTAAATATGTACCAGCTTCCCTTGGTAGAATAATGTTCTTTTTCAGCAGCTTCTTTATAGAGTAAAAGAAGATTAGGGGGAAATGTTTGGAGAACTAAAAATAAAAATCAGCTTATTTTTAGTTGATTATATTGTTCTCAACATGGCTAATTGGTTTAGATAATCACCATTCTTAGACTACAAATGCATTTCACTTAAGTCAGCAAACTATTTTTGAAATACTTTAATGATGCCAAAGGGAACCATTTTACCAATTCTGTAACTTTCTTGCCTTTTATGAAATATTCTCTTTAAATGTATATAAGCATTTGAAGCTGTGCAAACGTTTAAGTTTAAAAAGTCCTTTAAAGTGTTCAGTTGCAAGCAAATTCATATCCTCCTAGACAGTAGCAATTCAAGATAAAATATTGAGCTCCTATTGTGAAAATATATTTAACAAATACTGTGTCAGTCTAGAAAACATGTGAAAACTTTATCCTGATTCACTTTCATGTTCCACAATTGATTGACATGTAGTGAATTTCGCCATGTATTGATTCGTGTATAAACTCCACAAAGATGGGAATCTTGTCTGTTTTGTTTATCGTATACAGATGACACTTACTGGATACAAATTATTTATCCCAACAGTGTCATTTGGAAGCTCTTCAGTAGACTTCTTTTGTTCCTTAAAGTAAAATTAATAAACAGAATTTTAAGAAATATCCTATACAAGACCAAAAAATGATAAAGGACATAAGTAATAATACCTATAAAATCGAGATTTTTATTTTTTATTGTCATCCTGACTTTGATCACCAACTAATTCATGGTCTACTCATGCTAGTATGAAGCAAGTTAAGAAGGCAAACTTCCACTAAGCTCTTTAAAATATGATAGTAGTTACTCAGCATTGAGGATTGATTCTCTTTATGAATTTTTATGACTGTTTTTTTAAAAAAATCTATAGTTCTTGGCTTTTGTAAAAAAGCCAAAGAAAAAAAGAGGGCTAATTGCCTTGAAATTTACAACTGCTCCTGTGGATACAAAAATGTCACATACATTGATAACATTAGGAACTTGAGATAAATTGTCATTTGCCCCTCCCAGCTAACTAACCCTAACCCTATCCACAACCCCCCACCCTAATTGATGGGCTGTTCCTGCTGCAGAAATGTCACCATCCTCTGGAACAGTTCTTAGAGGAAAGAGGTGGCCCAGATCATCCACCTGGACATGTTTTTTCCTGGACTCTGACTATTTTACTTGGAGGAGGATAGCCCCCACTGACAGATCACCTCTGTGAAACACCAAATCCTTCAGGTTTTGAAGATCACCACGCAGTGATGCTGCCGGTCAGGAGCCTGGGCAGTGTTTCATGACGTAATCAATGCCCAAATTCACCAACATAGCCCATAATCTTTTCTCCACTTAATTTTGTTATCCATTTATTCCTAATTTAAAATATTCAGAAACTTCCCTGGTGGTCCAATGGTTAAGACTTCACCCTCCAATGCAGAAGGGCCTGGGTTCAGACCCTGGTCAGGGAACTAAGATCCTGCATGCCTCGTGGCCAAAAAAACAAAACATAAAACAGAAGCAGCATTGTAATGAATTTAATAGAGACTTTTAAAAAATTGATGTCCCTGGCCTGGAGAAAATAAATTAATTTCTTTAATATCCATAATATTCTAGACAGTGTGCATGATAAAACAGGGCAGTTCTTACTTTCCAGTATTTTGTAAAAGCAGAATACTAAGATATTCAGGGGTTCTTTTAAGAAAATCACATTTTATCATTGTGTGTGTGTGTGTGTATACAGCAGCTTCCCACTAGCTATTTGTTTTACACATGGTAGTGTATATATGTCACTGCTACTGTCTTAGTTCATCCCACTGGAGTCTTATGTTAATTGATGTTTTACTTCTCTGTTTGTGGCTCTCAAAATATTAACATATAGCAGATTGGGAAGAACTGAGATCTACTTCTAGCCTAATGGACTGGACTCTGCTTCCACATTTTCAGTCTTCATCTCAGTGATGACTTCTCAGAGGTTGGGTAGAAATTAGTTCTGATGGAAGGCTTTCCCATCTTCATTGCTGTACAGGATTTATGCAGTCACAGCTCTGATGTTTAAAGAGGACTTATTTTTTTTTAATACCTGTAGGAATATTTCAAATTATTCATCTTTTTTTTCCCTGTGGGAGTTCTGATGTACACTTATGTGGAGTTGAGTTGTATCGAGGTTGAGCCATCATTTGGGGTAAAATTCTGTTTTCGGCAGAGGACCATGTGTGGAAACCCTCTCCTGAGATGGGATCCCTGGGGTTGTTATTTCTCAACCCAGCGTCCCTTCTTCAGTGACCCTCATTTCTGCAAACCACAGTCCTCAGGGCAGTAGTGAAGGTACAGCCGTGTCTTCTGACCTTTGTCCAGAATGATTTTGTGTCTATGGACATATTCCTGCCTGGATTGACTCCTTTTTAATTTTACTTGCTGTTTGAGATCATTTCCCCTGTCTAGTTCCCTTTGAATTCAGTGTCCATGTTTTTTCCCCCTTGATTCTATTTAGATAAATGAGATCTTCAGACTGTATGTCCTTTGTTTTCAGCGTATTGATAAAGGTCTCTATCTGGGGGCCATATACTTCTGGCCACCTGATGCGAACAGCCGACTCATTGGAAAAGACCCTAATGCTAGGAAATATTGAAGGCAGAAGGAGAAAGGGGTGGCAGAGGGTGAAATGGTTGGATGGCATCACCGATTCATTGGACATGAACTTGGGGAAACTTCAGGAGATGGTGAAGGACAAGGAAGCCTGGCATGCTGCTGTCCATGGGGTCACAGAGTCAGACACGACTTGGTGACTGAGCAACATACATCTGCCAAAGGCTGGAACTCCTTAGATAGTATGGGTTGGGAAAAACCAATGGCCTCAGTCTAGCCAGTGTCACTAACCAGGAGGGAGTTTAGGCATAGCTGTCTCAGAGTACTGAAATCTTCCTGGACTTAAGGCTCAGGTTTCTTTTTTTTCTTTTTTCCATCTGGGATGTTTACTTATTCCAGAAATACCCCTCCACCCTCATGGTCCAGAACTCATTCATTTCTGGGAAATTAATACTCCATCTTGGCCATTTCTCTCAAGCAGAAACCAGTAGTGTGAGACTCCCAGCTCCCCTTGATGGCAAGTTTTTCCAGAACTTGCAGGATGTCTGAGGATCCTGGGACAGAGGAGTCACAGTGGAAAACTATGAGGACATATGAAAGTAGGAGTAGTTCTCTTTGGTGCCCGTAAGACAACAAATGAGCCGGTTTGTTCGTTTGTTTTGGCAGTGCTGGGTCTTTGTTGCTTCGTGGGTGTCAGGAGACACTCTCTAGTCACAGTGCACAGGATTCTCATCATGCTTGCTTCTATTGTGTGGCACAGGCTTCAGCAGTTGCGACACACCGGCTCAGTAGTTGCGGTGCCCAGGCTCTGAGCACAGGCTCAATAGTTACGGCACGCAGGCTTAGTTGCTGCATGCAATGTGTGATCTCCTGGACTGGGGATCGAACCCATGCCTCCTGCATTGGCAGGAGGATTCCCTACCACTGAGCCACCAGGGAAGCCCCACCAGCTATTTATTAATTTAAGCAAGATAGTCCATTTTCATTTAATCCAAGATAATTTTCCCTCCTTTCCTCTCTCCTCAGTCTTCTTATCCTCCTTCACTTTTAGTTATTTTTTGAATACTTTTCACTGATTCAGTTCATCACCCCTCACTGCACACCCCACTGAGAAAACACAAGTTTGCGGATGGTGCCACAATCATCCTACCACCACCAGTCTTCATCTGTATCCATGATTTCTTCCTCCCTTCATGTGAGAATAGAAGAGGCATGTCTCCTGCTGTGGGAATCCTCTTGCTTAGTTTCTCCCCTTCCAAGAATTTCCTGCCTCCAGTCATCATCTCTTACCTACAGCATCCAGTCTTTCCTCTCTACTGGACTATTCATATATGACATAGTATGGAGGTGTCCATCCTAAAAGCCCCCAAACCCTGCGTCGCATGTCCTCCAGCTACAGGTTCATATCTCCACCCTACTTCCCAGCAGACTTTCTCAAAGTCTGCACGAATCATTTGCACTTAACCTCTCCCCTCCCCACCCCTCACTGGTCCAGACGTTACCCCTCAGAATCGCAGCAACCCCAACAAATGGCTCCAAACCCAGTCAACAATCTCTGTATCGTCAAAGAAGTCATAAGCTTTGTGCTACCGTTCTCAGGCTGTCAGCAGCACTCCACGTGGTAGATCACCCTCCAACTTGAAATGCCTGCTCTGGGCTTCTGTGACACCATGTTTTTTGGGCCATCCCTTGACAGTATTTTTGGTGGGTGGGGCGAGTGTTAGGGTGGGCTCCTACCTCTCTTCTGAGCCTCCCAGAGTTGGAATTCTACAGCACTCAGAACTTGGCTCTTTCTTTTCACTCCACTCTGAATTCCAGTTGATGTTTCCAACTTTCTCTAGAGCTTTTCCACTTACCTGTCCACACAGGTGTCAAAGTCAACTTGATTGCCTACCACTGTGGCCCAATGTATTCCTTTCTCAGGTTCTCCGTCTCAGGAATGGTCTCAGCCACCAATAAGTCCTCTTATTTCCACCTCCAAAATGTACCCAGCTTTACCACTGCCACACAAATCCAAACCACTGTCATCTCGCATCTGGGTTCTGTCCTACTCTTGCTCCTTTCCAGCTTGTTAAAGAAGTAAAATTCTTTACTTTTTTATTTTTTATTATTTTATTTTTTAAAATTCTTTACTTAACCACTGGTAGTCCAGTGGTTAAGACTTGGGCTTCTAAGGCAAGGGATAAAGGTTCTATCCTTGGTCGAGGAGTTAAGATCCCACTTGTGGGCCAAAAAAATTTAAAAAAAAATTTTTTTAAACAGAAGCAATATTGTAACAAATTCAATAAAGACTTTAAAAATGGTCCAGGTGAATAGTCTCTTTTAAAAAGATCAAAAAAAAAATCTTAAAGAAAAATTAGAGAAAATTGGCAAAATCTGTATTTCAGCAGGGACACTGAAATAGGAGAGGAAGTTGTTGGTGTTCAGTCGCTCAGTCGTGTCCAACTCTTTGTGACCCCATGAACTGCAGCACACCAGGCTTCCCTGTCCTTCACCATCTCCCAAAGCTTGCTCAAACTCATGTGCATTGAGTTGGTGATGCCATCCAACCATCTCATCCTCTGTCATCCCCAGGAATACATTACATATATATATTTATATATATTTAACAGGTAGGACAGTCACACTACAGTAAGCCAGTGGGAAAGAACTAAGAGGAAGCAGTCTAAGAAATAAAATGGGGAAGTTCTAAAGGTTTTGACTCGATGACTTGATTCTTGGACCCGCTGAACTGTGGATAAGCTGATGGATATTCTTGAGGCAATTGGATATAGACAAGTAAAACCAAGCTTTCAGGGCTGAATATATAGATGTAAGAATCAACATTACAGTTTATACCTGAAGCCACGAAAGTGGATGAAATCCCCTGGGGAAAATGTATAGATGAGAAAATAACCATGTTAGTCCTGCTTCTGAGCCTCTGATTGACTCCTTGTATCTCCCCTCTGTTTCTTGCTTCAGATCTAAGTCTGCATATCTTGTCTCCTTCCAGCTGCCCAGCCCCTCCATTTACCCCTGGCTGTCTCCTCCCCAGGATACATGCAAAATGAAACACCATGTCCCCTGTACCTTTTCAGGCTTGTTATTCACAAAGATAAGCACATAGGTCCCCTTTCTTTATAAGGGTTTTGCTGCTGAACATCTTGGCACTCAGCAATCTTCAATTATCTAGACCTAGGAGGAGAGTGACAACACTTGACAAACAAATACAGTTACACCTCCTGTCCCGGGGGATGGCTTATCTGACATTCCAGTTTTGGTGCACAAAGCCAAGAATCTCAGAGTAGCACACGAAACCTTTTGGCCGTCAGAGTGATTGTAACATCTAGGCACTAAAAGTGGGGTCTGTTTTCATCTCTTTTACCTATAAGGGCTTTCTTGGTGGCTCAGATGGTAAAGAATCTGCCTGCAATGCAGGAGACCCAGGTTTGATCCCTGGGTCAGGAAGATCCCCTGGAGAAGGGAATGGCAACCCACTCCAGTATTCTTGCCTGGAGAATTCTGTGGACAGAGGAGCCTGGTGAGCTACAGTCCATGGGTTGCAAAGATCAAACATGACTGAGAGACTAACAATTTTACCTATACTCCCAATGGGCTTGATTTTATGAGTATGGCTGTTAATTTTTGAATTGTATGTAAGTCCCACATGGAAGGTTCTATCTTGGAATTTTGGCAGAAGGAAGAAAATCAGATTCTTTGTAACCACTTAATTTGATCATCTATCATGGGTATCAACAATTGCTGAAGGAATAAGAGACTCTTACTTTAATGGACCTCTTTAATATGATGATCTTCCCTGGGTTTCCCTGATGGCTCATCTGGTAAAGAATCTGCCTGCAATGCGGGAGACCTGGGTTTGATCCCTGGGTTGGGAAGATCCCCTGGTGGAGGGCATGGCAACCCACTCCAGTATTCTTGCCTGGAGAATCCCTGTGGACAGAGGAGCCTGGTGGGCTACAGTCCATGGGGTCTCAAACAGTCTGACATAACTGAGCAACTAAGCAGCACAATCTTCATCTAAAAAGTCTGGTTCACTGGTGGTAGGACAACTTCTAGACCAACTATTAGAAACACACATTCATAAACTGGACCACAGGGTTTGTTGTTGTTAAGTCAGTATGTCTGACTCTTCTTGACACCATGGTCTATAGCTCAGCAGGCTCCTCTGTCCATGGGATTTCCCAGGCAAGAATACTGGAGTGGGCTGCCATTTCCTTTTCAAGAGGATCTTCCCGAACCCAGGGATCAATCTCACATCCCCTGCATTGGTAAAAGGATTCTTTACTGCTGAGCCACCAGGGAAGCCTGACCAAGGAAGCACCACAGGTTTAAATAAATCTAAACAAAATGTGAAATTCATGTAATGTCCAAATAATTCTGACTTAATTTTTTTTAAGGCATACAGCATGATATATGTTGTGAAATGATTACCACGTAAGTTCAGCTAACGTCCATTTTCTCATACAGAAACAATAAAAAGAAAAGAAGAAGGGGAAAATAAACTGTTCTCTTTGTGAAGAGAACTCTTAGGATCTACTCTCTTAACAATTTACCTGTATATCATACAGCAGTGTTAGCAACAGTCCTCATGTTGTACATTACATCCCTTGTAGTTACTTATTTTATAAGCAGAAGTTTGTACCTTTTGACCACCTTCCTACAATTCCCCTTCCCCACCCCCCACCTCTGATAACCACAAGTCTAATCTGTTTTTCTATGAGTTTGTTTTTGGGGGGCGGTTCTTTGTTTAGATTCCACATATAAGGTAATAGCATACAGTATTTATCTTTTTCTCTCTGACTTATTTCATTTCTCATAATGCCTTCAAGGTCCATTCATGTTGTTGCAAATGTTAATGTTTTAAGTGAGATAATATAAAAAGTCATTATCATTTTTTTGAGAGTCCCAGATCATCCATCCTAAAGCCATTCTATTGACATGACAAATTCACATTGCCATCTCCTGTGTCACAGACATCAAATCTTTACTGATGATGGTCAGCACTCGTATTTAAACTTCAGTGTTAGATGATTTGGCCTTCCCTGGTGGCTCAGATGGTAAAGAATCTGCCTGCAATGCCGGAGACCTGGGTTCAACACCTAGGTCAGGAAGATCCCCTTGAAGACCATCTGTGTTCTCTGGGAGCATAAAATCTAACCTTGAGGTCAAGAAATATTCACTGAGTGCCCAGCCTATGGCAGGCATTGGAAACACAATGATAATAAGAGGTGGTTTCTACCTCTACAACTTTACTGTTTGTTGTGTAAGATAAGACCTGCATAGAAGATACAGAGCATTATAAAAAGGTCAGTGTCAACTCCTTATGAAGTAACATGCATAGTAAATGCTACAGGGTTTCTCAGGGGAGAATCTGGTGAGCTTAGTAAGAATGGTTGGGGAATCATTTATTCTATCCAACAGCAGCAACCAGGAACCTGAAGGTCTGTTTATTTGACTTCTCATCCCATTCAGCAGAGAAGGCAATGGCACCCCACTCCAGTACTCTTGCCTAGAAAATCCCATGGATGGAGGAGCCTGGTAGGCTGCAGTCCATGGGGTCTCTAAGAGTCGGACACGACTGAGCGACTTCACTTTCACTTTTCACTTTCATGCATTGGAGAAGGAAATGGCAACCCACTCCAGTGTTCTTGCCTGGAGAATCCCAGGGACGGGGGCGCCTGGTGGGCTGCCGTCTCTGGGGTCGCACAGAGTCGGACACAACTGAAGTGACTTAGCACTTAGCACCCCATTCAGGTGGCTTCACCTAATGGAGCTTTTCTATCAGCCTGCACCCCTCACCAGGCAGTTGATCAGTCCCTCCTTGGCAACCCTAACACTTCTGTTCTTTCTCTTTGCCTCTGCTGAAGTACCTGGGATGCAGTGCAGTTGTTGGCATGTCTGTCTCTCCTTGGAGATTCTGACTCATGAAAACAATAGGTTTTGTCTTGTTTATCTTTGAATCCCTCCTGTCCCACATAGTACCTAGAATGTTGTGAGTGTCCCCCCGCCACCAAAAAGTGTTCACTGCATGAGTAAATAGAGGAATTAATGAATTTACCAGGTACAAGTTGAGCCCTGAAGAGAGGTTACACCATTGCATTTTTTAAAATATTTATTTGGCTGTGTCCGGTCTTAGTTGTGGCACATGGAGTCTTCAGGATCTTGTTTATTTGCAGCACGCAGAATCTTTATTTGCAGCGTGTGGGAGCTCTAATTATGGCATGCAAACTCTTAGTTGCAGCACCTGGGACCTAGTTCCTTGACCAGGGATTGAACCCAGGTCCTCCGCATTGGGAGTATGGAGTCTCAGCCACTAGACCACCAAGGAAGTCCCTTGCATTTTTAAATAACAGAGACCTCTATCGGCATGTAGTCATCAAAAATAAAATTAAGTAGCCCTGGAATAGGAATTCTGTTTGCTCTAGGAGAGGAAGTTATTTTCTGGGTGCCTCTGGTCTTTACTAAACTGCCCTTAGTTTAAGCCTCTGGATTTTCCACTTCCTCTGGATCACTAGTTAGCAGAAATTATGGTGCAGTGCAGTTGGAATTATGGGTTAGAGTCCAGTCTTTGCCACATAGAGTCATGCGATTTGAGGCCTGCCCTCTGATTTTCTTCATATGCAAAGTAGAAGTAATTATACTTCATTTACACACCAAAAGCTGTTGACATTCTGACTCAGAAGGGATCTTGAAATCTGTAATTCACTGGAGGCACAGAAGAAATGGCTGGGGAAGAGACGTGTGTAGTAAAAGAGGAACTTGGAAAGATGTCTTAGGCATTGCAATTCCTCTACAGACGTCATGCCCCAGCCATCAGCATCATGACGCACGACACATTTGTTTTCTACTTAACTGCCTTTGGAGTACCTCCACCACTGCTTTCTGTAGAGTAGAGATTTGCACCCCCACCGTAGATGTGTTAAACCCAGTATCTCCCTGTTTAGCTACAGTCTTGTCTCTGTATGGCTGCTTCACACCCATCAGCTACATCAGCTTTTTTTTTTTTTTCCTTTGACAACACCATTCGGCATGAGGGATCTTAGTTCCCTGACCAGGGATCAAACCCATGCCCCCTGAAGTGGAAGCATGGAGTCTTAACCACTGGACTGCCAGGGAGTTCCCTCCATCAGCTCTTTGATCTCAGATATACTTTTTTCTTTTTATTTTTTTTGTATTTTTTAATTTTTATTTTATATTGTAGTATAGTTGATTTATAATGTTGTGTTAGTTTCAAATATACAGCAAAGTGATTCAGTTATACATACACATATATCTATTCTTTTTCAGATGCACTTTAGAAGTCTAGGTTCCTAAATTTTCTTTGGTGGAACATACCTTCCTTCATTTCCCTTTTTATCTTCTTAAACCCCATGATTGACCATCTGAGTCATTTCTGAACGCTGCTGCTACTGCTGCTAAGTCACATCAGTCACGTCTGACTCTGCGACCCCAGAGACGGCAGCCCACCCGGCTCTCCCCAAGAATACTGGAGTGGGTTGCCATTTCCTTCTCCAATGCATGAAAGTAAAAAGTGACTCCTAGTAATCCCATGGACTGCAGCCTACCAGGTTCCTCCATCCATGGAACCTTCCTGGCAAGAGTGCTGGAGTGGGTTGCCATTGCCTTCTCCGCATTTCTAAATAGGGAATTTCAATTTCTATGACACTTGAGCCATCCTTCCATTCCACCTGCCCTCCCCGCTTGCTTCCATGCTGTCAGCCACTTCCCTAAGCTCATGTTAACACAGTGGGAAGGTGTAGGGAGTTGATACAAGAGCTTTAGTGCCTTGGTGCAATTAGGTCTGGTTTCAAATTGTGTCTGACAGTTACATCTTCTTCTTGGTTTACTATTTTCAGCTCAATTTTAGAAACCATGTGGCCTTTTAGAAAATCTTCCAGAAGGTTTTAATTCTTCAACTCTGTATTTCTGAGTATTCTGTATAGCTTTGTTAAAAACGCTTCGGTGGGCGGGGGGAGGGTGTTGTATTTTGGCCGCACTACACAGTATGCAGAACTTCCCTGGCCAGGGAACAAACCTGTGCCTCCTGCAGTGGAAGCTCTGAGTCTTAACCACCAGATAACCAGGGAAGTCCTAAATAAAAACGCAGCGTTTTAGATTTGGATCAGACTGGCCATTTGTGTTATTACTAAGCCCCACCCCCAGCAACTGAATCTGATGCAAAACAAAATTCAAGCATCACCGCCATAGAATACACTCTCTTCAAGTGGAGATTCCCATTCCTGAGTATGAGGAGTTGTTAATGAGATAAAGGAAAATTTGCATTGTGTTCTAGGGATCAGTGATTCTTAATTGAAGATGTGTGTCAATCATGGTGATTAAAAAAAAAAAAAAATCTGTGGTTTGGCTCCACCTGCTGGCATTTCAGTGCAATACTTTTCAGGTGGGGCCCGGAGCCCTTTTTTTAAAAAAGTATCACAAACAAGCCATTCTCTTTGATATACTATGGTCTGATACATCTGCAGTGGAAATAAATGCATGCTGGGGATAGCAGTATTCCAGTTTAAGTTAGTAAGTCATTAAATATAAGGGCAATATTGGAGTTGTTGTTTAAAGAATTTATAGGTGTAACATTCCTGTTCAGAGTATGGATTTTAGAGGACTATTAAGGGGTGTCTTCTGGATAATGTTTTGTGCAATCTTTGTTGCATGCTCTGTACATCTTACAGGAATTTTTATAATAGTGAACAATGGAAATAACTGAAATGGTTAAAGTGAGTGGTTATATTAATGATGCATCCATGTTGTTAAATATTATGTAGTGATTGAATATTAAGCTTGTTACATGCATAGCTGGGAAAACCACTCATAAGTGAAAGCAGCATATAAAATTTGACTTAAGATATGATTGCAACTGTGTAATTCATACAGAATAGAGATTAAACTTAAATTCACCCAAATAAAATTGTAATTGAGATCTCTGGGAAAAAGTGAATTTATAGATGTAATATCTCATAAGTCTACAGATTTGCTACCAGTTCTTTTTTTTGAGATATTGCTACCACCAAACCCTGAAAATAATATGATGCTGTTTCTTCCCTCAATGAAATCGCATTTAAATTCAGAGTCACCAGTGCTAGTATACATTCAGCTCAAGACAGCAAGCCTTAAAATAGCCTTAATGACGCATGCAAAGCATTTTCCTAGGAACAGACTCTGGACTTAGTAGTGTCTGAAGCCATCCATCAGTACTCATCTGGTGCACTGGTGTGTCAGGAAGTGGTGCCAGCAAAGTGTGCTGCTTCCTGTCAGTTACACAGCCACACCGAGAATTAATGCCGCCTGCTTTAATTAGCCAAAGTGAGGAAGGAGATTGACTTTTCAATTGTTCCTGCTTCTTCAAAATACTTGTCTTTTGCTGACTGTACAATACCAATGGCAAACTGCCTTGACAAATTAAAAATCATTTCCGAAGATTTCTCCTGTGTTTTTGATGTGTCATAGCCTGAGCCAGGGTGTCACTGGACAAGGGGCTCGGACCTCAGATGCTGCTTCCTGCCACGCGACTGTCCATGACCTTGAATGAGACCCCAAGTTGCTGGGCTTCATCGTTTTCATTTTGAAAGTGAGAGGCATGGAAATGAGGCTCATGAAAGGCTGTTTTAGCTCTCAACGTCAAGATGATGAAATGTTATGTTTCAGCATATTTCACTGAAATTTCTCACCTAGAAAAAGGGCCTTTGGAACATATATAATGATACTTTGGGGAAAGGAATGGGCTCTCACGGTGAGGGAGGGGAACCTTGTGAATCTAGACCTGGCCACAGCTTGAAGGATCAGCTCGTGTTAGAATTCAGAGGCACCCACAAATCTGTTACCTCACATACAAGGACGCGAGGGACAGAGAGGCAGGGTGACATCCAGGAACTGGGGACTCTGTTCTGTCGTAGGTTCCTGGAACCAGGCCAGGGGCTTAGTCAGGTTCGTGAACTAAGGCGGCGTGATCAAGCTGTACGAAAGTGAAGATGCTAGCTCACCCTGTTTTCCTCCTTCATGCCCTGTTACTCAGGGACTATCTGGCTTTCCCGAGAGAGACCTGGTTGGCGGGAGGGAGGAGGTGCAGGGATGAGCTTGTAGCTGGGAAGCAACAGGGAAACCTCCAGTTTGCGCTTTGAAAGATCAGACTCACCGTTGCTTTGGTAACCTAGTGATGCCTGCTCAGTGTTGTGGTGCCTGCTCAGCCCTGGACCTCATTCTAGGAGTAGGGCTGTAATTTTTTAAATGTTTATTTTACGTTGGAGTTTAGTTAATTTACAATGTTAGTTTCAGGTGAATAGCAAAGTAATTCAGTTATACATACATATATATCGACTCTGTCAGATTCTTTCCCCATACAGGTTATTACAGAGTACTGAGTAGAGTTCCCTGTGCTATACAGTAGGTCCTTGTTGATTAATTAAACCAGTAATTATTGATCTTTGGCTCAAGAAGCAGTTCACTGGTATTTCCCCTGACCCTGCCTCCCAGCTCCCAGATAAGCCAGTCTTACTGTTTTAAGACCTGGGGGTTAGGTTTAGAAAAGTTGATGGGCACCGGGTCACACAGACCGTTCATGGCCAAGGATGGACTGTCCAGGCTTTCCCTGTAATATAATGACTATGTCTTGTTTCCCACAGAACCACTGGGAAGAGGCCTGACCTGTAATGAACCGTAGCTCAGTATTCTTACGAATTTTGTGATCTCAATATTCCTTTTCAGATGATTTCCAATTCTAATATTCTCTAGAACTTGTTGAAGATATTTTTTGTTTGTTTTAATTTACTTTTTACTTTATATTGGAGTGTAGTTAATTTACAATGTTGTGTTAGTTTCAAGTGTTAGTTACAAGTCTAGGCTTAGCTGATACATATCTGCCCAGGATGACAACTTCTGTTTGTCTGTAAGGCCCCTAAGGCCCCTTAATACAATAGCAGCCTATCTGCAATTGTCTGAAGTTCACAATAAATATACACTTTGGCAAATTTATGCAAAAAGTTGTTTTTTGCATAAAAAAGAGCCATCAACTTTTCTAAACCTAATCACCATGTCTTAATCAGTAAACTGATTCAATTAGAAAGGTCCATCTAGTCAAGGCTATGGTTTTTCCAGTAGTTATGTGTGGATGTGAGAGTTGGACTATAAAGAAAACTGGGCACTGAAGAATTGATGCTTTTGACCTGTGGTATTGGAGAAGACTTGAGAGTCCCTTGGACTGCAAGGAGATCCAACCAGTCCATCCTAAAGGAGATCAGTCCTGGGTGTTCATTGGAAGGACTGATGTTGAAGCTGAAACTCCAAAGCTTTGGCCACCTGATGCGAAGAGCTGACTCATTTGAAAAGACCCTGATGCTGGGAAAGATTGAGGGTGGGAGGAGAAGGGGATGACAGAGGATAAGATGGTTGGATGGCATCACCGACTCGATGGACATGGGTTTGGGTGGACTCTCGGAGTTGGTGATGGACGGGGAGGCCTGGCGTGCTGTGGTTCACGGGGTCACAAAGAGTCAGATACAACTGAGCAACTGAACTGATTATTTTTCAGATTCTCACATAGGTTATTGTAGAATATCGAGTCAAGTTCTCTTGTGCTATACAGTAGGCCCTTGTTGATTATCTATTATATATATAGTACTGGATATATGATAATCCCAAACTCCTAAATTATCCCTCCCCACAACCTTTCCCCTTTGGTAACCATAAGTTTGTTTTCAAAGTCTGTGAGTCTGCTCCTGTTTTGTAAATAAGTTCATTTGTATCAATTTTTTTTTTAGATTCCACATATAAATGATAACATTTGGTATTTGTCTCTGACTTATGTCACTTAGTGTGATAATCTCTAGGTTCATCCATGTTGCTACAAATGGCATTATTTCATTCTTTTTACTGGCTGATATTCTGTTTTATATATATATACACACACCCTACATCTTCTTTATACATCTGTCAATGGGTGTTTTGGTGCTTCCATGTCTTGGCTGTTGCTGCTGTTATGAACATAGGGTTGCATGTATCATTTCAAATTACTGTTTTCTCTGGATGCATGCCCATGAGTGAGATTGTTGGATATATTTTAATGTGTCCATTAAGATATTTGAACTGTATACAGTGAAAAATAGGTGGCCCATTAGCACAGCCACTTGATTTTTAGATCATGAAATTCATGAGTAGATTTTCTTTATGCTCTTGTAAGGGGAGGCTGTTAGGAGGGAGCGCAGTGATGGTGGCTTCCATATTGATCCATGTGTGACCCACTTGGGAAGCTCCTCTTTCACCAAGAACAGAATATGGATACAGGTTATTGTTTAAATACATTTATTTTTAATAGTTGCTTTACAGTATTGTGTTGGTTTCTACCAAACATCAACATGACAATCCAGGCTATTTTTAAGCTTGAGGCAGACCTCAATATGGGAAGAGCACAGAGAAAAAGAACTGATAAGGACCACACAGTAGAAGAGAAAAACGTTCTCTGATTTCTGAATAATTGGCATAAGGTTGTATTGTTTGTTAAGAAAGAACCCTAGAAAAAAACAAATTTTTGGATAAACTTTCTTAAGTGTATATTTATAGCAAACTTCAGACAATTGCAGACAGGCTGCTATTGTATGAAGGGGCCTTAGAGACAAACAACAGAAGCTGCCATCCTGGGCAGAGATGTATCAGTTTCGCCTAGACTTGGGAGAAAAGGAGGTGTTATATTATACTGTATAGAAGATTTCTGAGCCACTCACCCATAGAAAGAATAAGTGGCCATTAACATAAAACCCTGAGATGCACCATTTGTAACTTGTTGTTTTTCAGTTGCTCAGTTGTGTCTGACTCTTTGCAACCCCATGGACTACACACCAGTCTTCCCTGTCCTTCACTATCTTCCCAGAGTTTGCTCAAACTCATGTCCCTCGAGTGGGTGATGCCATCCAACCATCTCATCCTCTGTTGTCCCCTTCTCCTCCTGCCTTCAGTCTTTCCCAGCATTCGGGTCTTTTCTAGTGAGTCAGCTCTTTGTACCAGGTGGCCAAAGTACTGAAGCTTCAGCATCAGTCTTTCCAATGAATAAGGCTGATTTCCTTTAGGATTGATGGATTTGATCTCCTTGCAGTCCAAGGGGCTCTCCAGAGTCTTTTCTAGCACCACAATTCAAAAGTATCAATTCTTCAGTGCTAGAGTCCCTTGGACTGCAAGGAGATCCAACCAGTCCATTCTGAAGGAGATCAGCCCTGGTGTTCTTTGGAAGGAATGATGCTAAAGCTGAAACTCCAGTACTTTGGCCACCTCATGCGAAGAGTTGACTCTGGAAAAGACTCTGATGCTGGGAGGGATTGGGGGCAGGAGGAGAAGGGGACGACAGAGGATGAGATAGCTGGATGGCATCACTGACTTGATGGACGTGAGTCTGAGTGAACTCCGGGAATTGGTGATGGACAGGGAGGCCTGGCATGCTGCGATTCATGGGGTCGCAAAGAGTCGGACACGACTGAACGACTAAACTGAACTGAACTTAAGCCTTCTTTATGGTCCAGCTCTCACATCGATACATGACTACTGGAAAAACCATAGATTTGACTCTACAGACCCATGTCAGCAAAGTGATGGCTTTGCTTTTTAATATGCTCTCTAGCTTTTCTTCCAAGGAGCGAACGTCTTTTAATTTCATGGCTACAGTCACCATCCACAACAATTTGGAGTGATTTGTAATTTTCTTACATACAATCATGCTTCTGTTGCAACAAGATATGTTGGGCATATTTTTCATTCCATAATGGAGGTTCCATTTTTCTTAATTCTTTTGTTGTCTATAAAAAGATCTAGATTAAAATTCTCTCTAGGACTATCCTCGTGGCTCAGCTGGTAAAGAATCCACCTGCAATGGGGGAGACCTGAGTTCAACCCTGGATTGGGAAGATCCCCTGGAGAAGGGAACGGCTACCCACTCCAGTATTCTGGCCTGGAGAATTCCATGGACTGTATAGTCCATGGGGTTGCAAAAAGTCGGACATGACTGAGCAACTTTCACACACACAGGACTATCCGTAGCTATTGTTGATAAAGCTGGAATTTTTATTTAAGGAGATACTTAGAAAAGAAAACTCTCTTCAAATTCTCTTGGCTTTGAATGACTCTGGGATATTCTAGATAAACTAACTTGTCCTCAAAGGAAAATGAATTATCAATATTTAAGGTATACAACATGCTGTATGTTTTTATTTTGTTGACACTTTCAAAAATTGAATTTTAAATAATTTCACACGTGGAAGGAACCCTGGAATAAATGCACTTTGTTTCCAAGAATACCTTCTTGAAGGTGTCACAACAAACTTGGATAAGTTTATATATACTTGATTAGGAAGAAAAAATACTCAGATCATTTGAGGATCACAGTTCATTTTTTAACTTGTATTTTAAATATTAGAGGTATGGGATTGAACATGTGGAATCTGCTCCCTCCATGGGTGCACTGCAAATTACTCATAGCCTGAACAATTATGGGAAACCCAGCACACCTGAATTTAAATAAAATGACTAAGATACACAGGAGGAAGTATGTACATTGTAATTAATTTCTTCCAAATTCTTCTATTACACGTGGGAAGGGGGAAAAAATCCTATAAATCTAGGGCTACTTGGATGCTTAAAATGTTTTAATTTTTACCATTTCTTTTTGAAAGTAAAAAGATTTAATTTTGTTGGATGGATAGATAATGGTATAAATATAGCTGGATATTTCTATATATATTTATATATTCTTGAAACCCTTTACCTGATTTTTTTTTCTGCCAGGAGTAAACACAAATAACCACAGAGTCTATGATGCCCTGTGTGAGAAATTTCTATAGGGATACCTGAAATTCTTAATAAAAATTCCAAGAAGACAACTTTTGAGAACCATAAAATTAAGAAAACTTCAAGGACCCTTGGTAGGGACTGACTCTCTGAAAAGGCATTGACAAATTATTTAGGACTGTCCTTCAAGGCAACACTGGAAGTACATGAGGAAGACAGCTCATCACTTTTAGAGTCGAGCCATGGTTTTAATTTTAAACATTTATCTCCCAGGTTGATCATGATCCATTGAACTTGGCTTTGAATGACTCTGGGCTATTCCAGATAAACTCACTTGTTCTCAAAGGAAAATGACTTATCAGTGTTTAGAGCATTCAGAATAGTACACATTTGACTTTGTTGATGCTTTCAAAAACTGAATTTTAAATAATTTCAAACAGTGGAAGAAACCCTGGAATAAACATACATTTTATTTTCCAAGAACACCTTCTTGAAGATGTCACAACTAACTTGCATAAGTTTGCATCTGCTTTGTTAGGGAAAAAATCACTCCAATTATTTGATGATCACAGTTCATTTTTTAATTTGCATTTTTTAAAGATTTTTTGATGTGGACCATTTTTAAAGTCTTTATTGAATTTGTTACAGTATTGTTTCTGTTTTATGTCTGGTTCATTTGACCAGCTCCTAGCTCCCCAACCAGGGATCTTATCTCCCCAACCAGGGATTGAACCCACACCCCGTGCCTTGGAACTCGAAGTATTAACCACTGGACCACCAGGGAGGTTCCCTTTAATTTGTATTTTAAGTATGAGAGGTGTGAGATTTTTTTTTTTTCTCTTTTTGTTACCAATCTGATTACTGAAAGGCTGATTCTCCTTGACTCTCTAGAATAAGTCCTGTTTAAACACTGACTACGGTATGCACCATCACATATAATGCAACTCCTTTCTAAAACATCACAAGTGCCATGAATAATATTATTGCTTCACTATTTCTCTCCTGCTAGGATATCAACTTCATAGAGCAAAAACTTTCTCTCTTGAGCTCCCATAAAGAGGACATATTGCATTGAGAAGAACTCAATAACTATACAATCAATTAAAGAGGAAACAATTTGATTAGTGAGCTAATTCTACTAAATGTAAGTAGCTGACTCTTTTCGACCCCATGGATTATACAGTCCCTGGAGTTCTCTAGGCCAGAATACTGGAGAGGGTAGACATTCCCTTCTCCAGGGGGTCTTCCCGACCCATGGATCGAACCCAAGTCTCCCACATTGCAGGCAGATTCTTTACCAGCTGAGCCACCAGGGAAACTCAAGAATACTGGAATATTCTCAAGAATACCTATCCCTTCTCCAGTGGATCTTCCTAACCCAGGAATCGAACTGGGGTCTCCTGCATTGCAGGTGGATTCTTTACCAGCCAAGCTACCAGGGAAGCCCAGCTTAGCTGCAGATAACAGAATTCAGAATTTTTATATCACTAGCATATCATCTAGAGGGCTTTCCCAGTGGCTCAGCAGTGAAGAATCTGCCTGCAGTGCAGAAGACACAAGTTCAGTCCCTGGGATCAGGAAGATCCCCTGGAGGAGAACATGGAAACCCATTCCAGTATTCTTGCCTGGGAAATTCCATGGACAGAGAAGTCTGGTGGGCTACAGTCCTTGGGGTCACAAAGAGTCAGACACAACTGAAGTAACTGAGCAATATCATCTAGATTCCTAGAGCTTAGGATCTATGGTCAGGGTTAAGAGACAATCAGTAATCTTATACCCTGTTGGTGGACAAGAGAATTAGCACATCCTTCTGGAGGAAAATTTGTTAATATGTATCAAATCTTTGCAGATATAAATGCCCTTTGATCTAAAGAATGTATGTAAAGAAATAATTAAGGATAGAATATTTTTTTACTTGTTTATTTTAAATTTTTTAAACTTTTTATTTTATATTGGAGTATAGCTGATTAGCAATGTTGTGATAGTTTTAGGTGGAGAGCAAAGGGACCCAGCCGTATATATATTCATTCTCCCCAAACTCTACTCCCAGGATAGAATACTTTCATGTCGTCATGTGAAAGACGTTCAGTTGTGTCTGACTCCTTGTGACCCCATGGACTATACAGTCCAAGGAATTCTCCAGGCAGAATATTGGAGTGGGTAGCCTTTCCCTTCTCCAGGGGATCTTCCTAACCCAGGGATCGAACCCAGGTCTCCCACATTGCAGGCAGATTCTTTACCAGCTGAGCCACAAAGGAAGCCCAATACTTTAGATGTGTGCAATAGACTGTTTTTGTCCTCTGACCCCAAATTTATATGTTGAAATCCTAGCCCCGCCGAATGAAGTTATTAAGAGGCAGGCCTTTGGGAGGTGATAAGGTCATGAGGGTGGAGCCTTCCTGAGTGGGAAGAGTGCCCAAATCAAAGGGACTACTCGAGACGTACTAGTATTTTTGTTTTCTAAAAAGCTTGTGTATCATCTCTAAAGTGTTAAGCGATTGAATTATAGATGACGTTTTCTTTCTCTGATTCACTATTTTGCAGTAACAATTTTTTAAAGGAACAATTCAGTTGGTATATTTGGTGGGGGATAAGAATTTCCATGAAAAACTATAAACAAGTGTAAAAGCTATAATGAAGGAACACTGAATTTAAATTATTTGAAAAGTAGGTGCAAATATGAGTAAGTGAAACTTTATGAGAAGTTATGAAATAAGTCAGCTGTACAGTATTGTCATGGGATATTATGACATGTAATAGGAATTGTGGGAAAATTTAAGAATGAGTAGAAATAAATGAAGGTGTTACAGAAGAGGCTGTAGTCTGTCTTGATAACAACACAGTGTCTATAAGAACATCTGCTTTTGTAGCCCCAAAATACCTTGATTTGAATCCTGGATCCTTACTGATTAGACTCACGAGTATAAGATTTTTATGGAGATTAAAAGACTTTTAAACTCACTTGTTTCTATGTAGTAAGTACACAATGAATTAAGCATTTCTTAGTTATTGTGGTCTAATAATATTTGAGAAAATAAGTCTGTTTACCAAGCTAAGCCATATCTTTCTATTGCCACGGATATGCTCAAGTAAGTCACAGTTAATACATTATTTGTACCAGTAACCATCTGCTTTCTCTGAAACCTTGACTCACAGAAAGTCATGGGGAAGTTGGATATATCCCCGACTTGACTGAAAATGTCTTGAGCAGATCTTTGAGATGCCTTTACCAACAATCTTTAGAGTAACTACAAGTGTTAAAGTAATTAAACCAGGAGGCCATTAGGCGGGTGTCTCTAATGACTTGATAACCTCGGTAAGCACACCTAAGCCAGAGCCTTGTACTTCTAACTGCATGCTCACCCAGAAAATAAAATTTAAGTACAATCAATCACAAACAGCCAACCGGGTTTTCCCAAACAAGACAACCACTAAAGCTGTAGCCAATCACATGATTTCCTTGTTTTGCTGCTGTATTTTCTCTATGAACGCCTAGCTCCTGTTGGTTGGAATGCCCCTCAACACTTTTGGTTTGGTGCTACCTGATTTGTTTCAATGTTTGCTCGAATAAAGCTTTGAGGAATTTCCCTTGTGATCTGGTGGTTAAGACTCTGCATTTCCACTGCAGGGGATGTGGATTCAATTCATGATCGGCAAAACTAAGATCCCACGTGGTGCACAGCGAGGCAAAAATAAGTAAATAATTTTAAAACCTTGGAAATTTTTATATGCCTCAGTTTATCTTGTAACATAGATATTGTCAGAGTTTAATGGTAGGTGTTCAAATTATAACTTTGCATCTAAAAATACAACCCAGTTAATATTCAGCGTTTGTCATGATTAGGAGAATATTCACCCTTTAAGCTGCTTTCTGCCTTCTTTCAATTTGGATCCCTTCAGGATGCTGTTCTACCCTCTCCGGCACAGTGCTAGTTAGTCACAAACCTTGGGAAAATCTTACACCAATAAGTACGGGTAGCAACATACATTTTTCAAGTGTCCAGAGAGTGACCAGAAACGGTCTCACGTTCAGATCTTGCCACCCACGGCTCTCTGCACTGATTCATTCCCTGCCAAAACATTTGGTTTTGGTCCTGGAGATACTCTGCTCTGGTTTTTTGAAGGTTGTTTTCTTTTTTTTTTTTTTTTCTGTTGAAGAAAAACAGAACACTCAGTGTGAAATAAACAATAACAAAGTCAGTACACAACAGACTTGCCTAAGTTTGGATCCCTAGAACTGTGTGGCCTTAACTGAAATCACAGCTGTTGGAGGGAAGAAGAAAGTGAAGATTACAGAATTAAAACAAAATATAATGTGTCTCTCCCTGTTTGTCAGCCTGTACTTTGTAAAGGCTTTCTTTGCACTTGTTTAGAATGCTCCCTGGGGTATTCTTTGTAGTGTATAATTTTCTAAATCAGTGCAGAATAGACATTTTTATAACAGTTTTAAATGCAAAGCAGTAGTTTGGAAGGGATACCCCTGTTGATTCCTCTTAATTCTTTCAGTCCTTTCCTTGTCGTGGAATAAAAATAGTAAGGAGAACCATGGTGGTGACATGTAAAAAAAAAAAAAAACACTTGGAGATTCTGGATGATTCTGAACTGCCCATTATGGAGGGAGGTGTTTCATAGAGCATTATGCCCAGTCCCTGTCGAGATGGTCTTCCACCACCACACTTTTTATTTTGTTTTTTAAGTTTTTACTCTTTCAGAAAAATAGAAATAGTATAAATTAGGGAAAACCAACTAAAAATTGGGACAGCCACACGGGTGAAATTTTAACAGGTAAGCAAAGAGAATGAATGGAAATGTCAGATTGTTATTCGGGAGTTGGAGGTAGCAGCTGTACCAAAAATGTAGCCAACCAAGAGCTAAAGAGAGTCAACAGGTATGTTTGAACCCAGCCTCTTATCAGCTGCCTTAGCTGAAGCTGCCAGGTCTGCTGTAGACACAAGTTTCCTGGCTAGGATCTCAATGGGCTTAAGGAAGGAACCCTGTATCCTGTAGCATCCTGCCCTGTGAAGTTTGCAGTGTTGGATTTTAAACAAAATAGATGCTAAAATGTGTTAGAAAAAAAGGAGTGAATTTTTTTTTTAGTGTTTATCTATTTGGCTGGTCTGGGTCTTAGTTGCAGCACATGGAATCTTCGTGGCATCATGCAGGATCTTTCCTTGTGGGGCACAGACTCTCAAGTTGTGACACACAGACTCAGTAGTTGTGGTGCATGGGCTTAGTTGCTCCATGGCATGTGGGATCTCTGTTCCCTGACCAGGGATTGAACCCACATACCCTGTATTGCAAGGCATATTCTTCACTGGACCACAAGGCAAGTCCCAAGGAGTGAATTTTGATTGACTTGACATTTTCCTGATTTTCTCTGAAAAGTATATAGGAATTTTGGATAGCAAAGTAATCTTTGGTTGCAAATGACTTTGATATCAGAATAATGTAAATTAAACTTATGTTTTTCATTAGCAATATAGACGCCCCATATTGATTTGCTTAAGACAGCTGTTTAGTCTTCTTGGGCTCCCATAACAAAATGGCATTGTCTGCATGGCTTCAACAGCAGAAATGGGTATTCTCAGAATTCTGATCACAGACTGTTTCTGGTGAGGCCTCTCACTTTGGCTTGTAGGCGGTCACCTTCTCCCTGTGTCTTCACATGGCCTTTCCTCTGAGGCCTCTGGGGTCTCCTCTTTCTCCTCTAAGGATAGCAATCCCATCGGATTAGGGCCACACCCTTATGACCATCTCTAAGCAAACACTGAGTCCATAACAACTGAAGAAAAAACAAACTGAGGCATTTTAGTTTTTCCTTCTTCTTCTTCCTTTTTTTTTTTTTTTGTACAACATGCCTAAAATAAAACTTGCTTGCTCCTGGATTTATACCATGAGATTCTAAATAACTTAAGAACTACAGTTCTCCTGCTTGGTAAGACTAATCAGTAGTAAAATTGAATACAGACAGTTCTGTTCTTCTTAAGAGGCTGACTTAATTGAAAACGACTTCACCTTTCTTCTCAGGCCGGGAGACAGCTATTTTATAACCCAGAATAAATAAAGTGCAGCACTTTGTCGCCATATTGGTTTCTTCCCCAGTGACCTGGAGGAGCTGCAGTGCCTTTTGAAGATGCCATTCTCGGGAGAGACAGCTCCACAGGGAAAATGAAGCCAGTACACTGTTATTGAAAGCGGAGTTTTATTTTCACGGCTGCGCTGGGTCTTCATTGCCGCACGCAGGTTTTTCTCTGGGGGATGGGCGGGAGCTACTCTCTAGTTGCGGTGCCTGGGCTTCTCATGGTTGTAGCTTGTCTTTTTACAGATCACAGACGAAAGGGCGTGCAAGCTTCAGTAGTTGTGGTGCGTGGGCTCAGTAGCTGTGGCTCCCCAGCTCTAGAGCACTGGCTCAGTAGTTGTGGCATGACTCTTAGTTGCCCCGTGGCCTATGGAATCATCCTGGACCGTGTCTTCTGCATTGGCAGGTGGATTCTTACCTACTGCTCTACCAGGGAAGTCCAGAGAAGGCTTTACTAATACTGAATGATGGCAGACTGCACCAAAATTGCAGATATTATCTCCTTTGTATAGAATTTCTCCTTTGATGACTTCCCTGGTAGCTCAGATGGTAAAGTTTCTGTCTACAATGCAGCAGACCCAGGTTTGATCCCTGGGTTGGGAAGATGCCCTGGAGAAGGAAATAGCAACCTGCTCCAGTACTCTTGCCTGGAAAATCCCATGGATGGAGGAGCGTGGTAGGCTACAGTCCATGGGGTCGCAGAGAGTCAGACACGACTGAGCAACTTCACTTTCACTTTCTCCTTTGGTAAGTTTATCTATTGGATGGTTGCTTTTCCTGGTGACTGGTAATTAATCTTTTATATGACCTCAGATCCAAAGTGATGAGCTCTCTGATAAACAAATGGGAAAGGTGCCATATGTCTTCCTACCTAGAAAGGTAGATCTATATATCATTATTATTCTGATCTTCACCATGCACATTGATTTTGTAACTTTGAGTACCGCCTGATTTCAGCATTCAGAAATAATGTATTTCAATTCAGTTTTTTAAGGTGAATATAATATTTTAAGGATTACCGTTATTCACTCCCCAAAACACGTTTGCAAGAGCTTATCTACTTTTTAATCATCTATGAAAAAGGGAAAAATCAGATATTCCTTATCTTTTGCTTTATAAATAAATTTAACTTATATCAGGATTGTAACTCATTTCAGTGGTGTTTAAGGAGATACTATTTCAAATTTTGTTTTAAACATTTGCTTCTTTGCTTGATTCTTAGTTAATATAGCTATTTTCAATTTCATAAATATATATGTACACTTGCACTTACATATATGCATATTAATCATATAAAACAAAATCCTAATGAGACCAACCTTAGTTCCATAATGATTCATCCATTCAATTTTTGTGGGCCCTGGAACCATGGTAACAGAACTTTGCCTTGAGTAGGTGCTGGATAAGCTCCTGATGATTGATTCCTCTAACAGAAAGGAATCAATCCTTTAGTTCAGTCCTTTAACCATTATTAATGTATACCTAGCACTTTGGTAAAGGCTTGGAGGCTGGCATAAAAAATAAATAGGAATATAAATCATTTGCCTGAAAAGGGTTATAACCTAGTTGAAAGATCATCTCAGGAAAGTAGGTTAAAATGTTCCTGAATATATAAACTTTATTTGTATATATACTGTAATAGACACATCTATGAAATTGCTGTAGAAAATTCAAAACAAGATGGGGAATGGTAGTTTTAAGGCCACTATCTTTTTTTAACTTTTTATTTTATATTGGAGTATAGCCAGTTAACAGTGTTGTGATAGTTTCAGGGGGACAGTACAGGGACTCGGCCATACATATACATGTGTCTTGTCTCCCCCAAACTCCCCTCCCATCCAGGCTGCCACATAACATAGAGCAGAGTTCTCTGTGCTATGCAGTAGGTCATTAAGGCCATGGTCTTTTAAAACTGAGGGACAGTGGTTTTAAATCTGTTGTCTCTGTGATGATGCTCATGCCATTCCCACATGGCATGGCTAGCTTCCTATAAATCCCTGACCTTGACTCTCAAGTGGGCTTTAGTCCTGCTTGGCGGTCCCACCGTAGTTACTGCCCTTGTTCGTTTAGTCTTCCACACTCTGGATTCCTTCACTGAGTTTTTTCTTCTCTTCTAAAACCTCCAATACCTTCTGCCCTGTCTTTACTCCCACCTTCCTGTTCCACTGGGAAAGGGAAACAATTAGAGGAGGACATCGCATCACCTCTGTGGCCAGAATTTGCCCTTGTTCATGCTGCCTCCTTGCCTCTGTCAGGGGCCCGTCCTCCACTTACACACTGGATCTCACTGCCTCCTCTGCCAAAGCGAAAACAGTGTTCTAGCACTTCTGTCCTCTGGTTCATAAATCGTCACATTTTTTTTCTCCCTCTCTACTGACTCATTCCCATCAGTATTGATATTTGTTATTTCTCCTACTTTAAATGAAAAAAAAAAAAACAACTTGACTCACTTTTCCTACCACCAGTCACCCCATTTGTTTCTTCCCTTTGTTGAAAAAGTCCTTAAAAGAATTGTCTATACTTACTGTATCCAGTTCCTTTCCTTTTAATCTCTTTTAACTCCAGTATGACTTTATCTCCAGCAAGCAGCTGAGTGGGCTCTTGTCAACAACGACCTCCAGGTTGTGAATCCACATGGCGGTGCCAGCCTTCCGTATTTGACTGATGAGCAGTATCTGATGCAGTTGACCACTTCCTGCTCCTCGAGACACTCACCTCCTGGAAACCAGGAGTCATTCTCCACTTTGCAGTTGTTCTCCACTCTTTGGAAGCTGAGGCACTTTTATAGTTGGAGTGCCCTCACATATGTTGATTTCCTTGGCACTGTCATCCAGACTTACCAACTTATATCTATTTTTTTTCTTTTGACCATGCTACAAGACATGGAGGATCTTAGTTCCCTGAGCATGGCTTGAACTCACGCTCCTTTTAGTGGAAACACAGACTCTTAATGACTGGACCGACAGAGAAGTCCCTGCCACCTTGTATCTTTAACCCAGATCTTTCTGTCAAACTTTCAGACCTTGAGCCCTCTTCCAAATTCTACTTGGATGTTTCATATCATCTCAAGCTTTACACATTCAAAACATGTAAAACTTCGGTATAATCTATAAAAATATTGAATAACTAATTGCACACTTGAAACTGATATAATGTTGTGAGTCAACTATACTTCAATTTAAAGGAAATGTAAACTTTTTTATTTTTGCCTCCTGTGCACTTAGCCCTCTCCCCTGTGTATCACCTGATGAGTACATTATCCTTCTCATAGCTCAGACCCAAAGCCTTTGGCATCACTGTTGGCTCTTTTTCAGCCTTATCAAAGCTATCAGCAGATTTAGTTGATTCTACTTTGAAAACATATCCAGAATTGGACTTTTTTTTTTTTTTTTACCATTTCTATTGCTGCTGCTCTGATTTAACCACCATCATCTCTCCACGTGAGTTACTGTGAGCATCTCCAACTGATTCCCCTGTTTTTACTTCAAAGTCCCCAAAATCTTCTTTTCAGTTCAGTAGCCATCACAGTCCTTTTAACATGTCAGACCACATCACTCCTCTGCTGACAACCCTCCAGTGATTTTCATTTCACTTAAAATAAAAGCCACGCGTCTTGACTCTGAGCTACACAGTCAGGTATCACCTGAGAGCTCTGACCTCATCTTTTGTTAGCTTCCCTGGTCCCCTCCACTCAGCCACTCTGAGCTCCTTGTCCTGTCCGAGCTCCTCTGACCTGCTCCCACGTTAGGGCCTCTGCACTGGCTCTTCCCTCTGCCTGGAGTTCAGGCACCTGCATTCTCTTACCTCTTCATGCTTCTGTCCAAACGTTACCTCTTCAAGGCAGGCTACGTATACTACCATGGAAAATTGTCCCTGCCCCGTCACCTGACACCCTGGCTTTCCCTACCATGTTTTCCACAGAATTTGTCTCTAACATGTTATATACTTTATTTGATTATTATGTCTATTATTTATAACCTGCCTGTCCCCCTCTGGAATGTAAGCCCTTAGAGGGCAGGGAATCTTAGTTTCTGTTGGTCATTGATGTAATCCAACTGTCCAAAACAGTGCCTGGCACATAAATGATGGATGGATGGATGAACAGATAGGTGGGTGGGTGGATGGATAGATGCGTGGGTGGGTGGATAAAGAGATAATTGAAAACTCAAAAGAGGCTTTCCCTAAATACCTCATTTCACACTGCCAGTCCATCTTCTGCTCATGGCCACTCTATTCATATAACTTTGTTTTACTTTATTCCTTATTTGAAATCATCAACTATCTTGCTTATGATATCTCCTCTACTGGAATATAGGTTAAACTTTGTGAGGGTAAGAACGTGTGATAGTAAGCATGTACTTAATAAATATTCATTAAATTAACCCATTTGAGACAGGAAACTTGAATTTCTCAAATCAGTTAACTACATATGTAAATTTTATTTTATGACAAATCTGTGATTATTTGCTTATTCAGTCTGATTCAGTGTTCAGTTATCAGGATACATAAATGGTTGTTACATTCTTTTTATCACTGTGGTTTGCTTTGGTTTGCTATTAAAGAATTCTCAGACTACCCTTGATACTTTAGAATAAACTACCAAAGATTTTTTAAAAGATCAGTGATAGGTAAGTATTAATAAAGCAGAAAGCTCTGATCTTGTTTCTGAAAGTACCTCACCATATCTTTGTCTGAGTAATTCCATTTTAAGACTCAATGGTTATAGTCCTACTTGAGTCATTTAAAATCATAGAAAAGCATAGCAAGTTTTATAGGAAATTATTATGTACAGGAAAATGGATCAGAAACTCATTAAAATTTTAAGCTCTCTTTTCTGCAGTCTTTTATAATAGGTCATTTAAATTCTTTACACTTTTCAATTTCTTTAAAAAATACTTCAAATTGGAAGTCCTTCATATTTAAGAAAAATCCATTGTAGACTTGAAAACAAACTATGGATTTCCCTTATATGTTATTAACTATTAATGGTCTCTGAATGAAAATGGAAAACTATAATTTGCTATTTACATTAATAAAATGCGTTAAGAAATTAAGAAATGAAGAAATTGATGCCTGAAAATTCAAGTTACTATTAATCATTATCAGAATTCTATTTTTATTCTTATTTGAGTGAATTTCATTTTGCTTTTTAACAGTAGATATTCCATCATTAGCACATTTTTAATTAACTGTATGTAAACATTGTTGTAGCCATTAAAAGGATTAGCTTCACTCTTAATTCATTAAGTTATTGTTTGGGAGGCAAGCTCAAAAGAAAGCCATAAATTTGTGATAATTTATTTTTCCTACTTCATGACCAGAGATTAGGGGGTTTTGTTTTGTTTTTGAGCTTCCATGTATAAGTGAGAGCAGACCGTCTTTCTCTTACTTCACTTAGCCTAATGCTCTCAAGTCCATCCGTGTTGTTGCAAATGGCAGGATTTCCTTCTTTCTCAGGGCTGAATAGTACTCCTGCGTGTGTGCATGTATATCTCACATCTCTATTATCCATTCATCTGTTGGTGGACACTTAGGATGTTTCCATGTCTTGACTATTGTAAATGATGCTGCTATGAACCTAAGAGTCTAGATATCTCTTTGATGTAGTTGTTTTGTTTTCTTTGGATATATGCCCAGAAGTGGAATTGCTGGATCCAAAGAGATTTTTTAGTTAGTGATCTCCTACTTAACAGTAATTATTTTCTGACAGCCTTAGGTCTAGTGATTCTAGAAGACTATGAAAAAATAATAATTGCTCCTGCTATAAACTTAAAACATATCTCTGACCAGCGTTTAGGGGCTTCCATGGGCCAGGCTTCCAAGATGCCAATGGAGCTTCTTTAGGTTGTGGGGAAAATCAAGTCCTGTGGCCTCAGAACTGCCCACAATCCATCCCCCTGAACCTGCCAGCTGGGCTCCTATACGGCTTGCTGTGTAAAGCTCCTTATCTAAGGGAAGCATGGTTGGTCATAGGAGGTGAGCCAGGTGGGGAGTCACACTCTGAACTGTAATCTTAATCTAAGAACATAAAATCATCATCTGTTATCCTGGTTATTATAGGCTAACCTTCACCACCTCTTTATTTTTCTTTTCTCAGTGTTCCCTCTTCCTACCACTCCAGTGTCTGAAAAGTTGGTCATTGGGAAAAAGAGAAGAGATATTCATGGGATCCTATATAGAGTTGTACATTTAAAATTTAGGTCTTCCAGTGGTTTAAATATATGTGTTTTGTGTGTGTGTGTGTGTTTACACACTACACTTAAATTCTGTATCCTCCAAGAAATTTTTAAGAAGTCCCTGAGAGAGATGAGAGATCGTGTCATTAAAAAAAAAAAATCTTGGATTTATATTTTAGGAATCAGAAACTCTCTCCAATAGTGGATTGATTATACTCAAGAAAATCCTATTTCTAGTAGTAAAACTGAGTCTAATTAAAACTGCATCTTAGGGAAAAGGGCACCAACATATATTGCAGTTTAAAATGGCAGAGCCCATTTGGACAGTAGTTTGGAAAAGAATTTTAAAAGATCTTGATAACTCATGGCTTACTCATGCTACCTCTGGGAATCTATCCCAAGGAGAGAATCCTAAATAGAAAGAGGCTTTTGGTACAAAGATTTTTCAAAGCAGAGTATTTATCATAATGAAAAAACC
Source organism: Bos indicus x Bos taurus (assembly GCF_003369695.1). NCBI lineage: Eukaryota > Metazoa > Chordata > Mammalia > Artiodactyla > Bovidae > Bos > Bos indicus x Bos taurus. Next base: position 50,383,543 of record NC_040088.1, on the reverse strand, counting down.
TCTAAACCTAAACATTGAAAAAGGGGTTGAATTATCAAGGTAATTTTTTAAATGGTAGAGTAAAAAGAAGTGTATCACATGAAAAACTACTATATTACTTTAAGAATTGGATATGAATTAGGTACATTATGGTTATAGCTATGGGAAACAAATTTACATATTATTTAAAATGATATTTCCATTTTTCCCCTGAAATACCGTTCACATGGTCACACATTGACATATATACGCTACCATGTGTAAGATAGCTAGCTAGTGAGAAGCTGCTGTTTAGCACAGGAAGCTCAGCTCAGTGCTCTGCGATGACCTAGAGGGGTGGGTGGGGAGAGAGGGCGGCTCAGGAGGGAGTGGACATATGTATACCTATGGTTGATTCCAGCTGTTGTACAGCAGAAACCAACACAACATTGTAAAGCAGTTGTCCTCCCAGTAAAAATAAATAATTAAAAAAAAAAACAGGATTGTGTTTCAGTGGTAGAACTATTAGGCAACTTTTACTGTTCTTCTTTAAAATTCATATTTCCATACGAGGAACAGCCCTCTTCTGTTATTAAAATTCGTAATGGATGTCACGAATCGGATTCCATGCCTTTCAGTCCCCTTCCTGTCTACTGTGCCTTTGTCTAGGACCTGGACCTCCTTTCTGCATATTGTGGATGAATCTACGTAACCATGGCTCTTCTGAACTCAGTCCTCACCCAGACAGTAGTCAGCTAGAACAGATTAACTATGGAAAATTCAGAAGTGAAGATGGGTTCTTTCTATTCCAGTTCCCCATCATCCTTCATGAGCAGTTCTGATGAAGAGCTCTTTGAATAAGAAGAAACAGCTCAGAAGAAATCCACTTGCCCACATTGTGAAAGAAACCCAGTGCTAGTTAGAGCAATACCTCCTTTTACTATTTCTGAGTTTACCTTTTTTTTTTTTAACCTTGTGATTAAGCAAGTATTGCTTGATAGAGGACAAAATGTATCTGTAAATTTGCAAAGCATCAAATAATGAAAAATAACTTATTAAATGTTATCATCTTTAGTGACTAAGAAAACTCAAGGAGGACAAATATTAGAATAGAAAGTCATTGCTTTCATGATACCCAGCAGCCATGAATGTAGTTTTTAATAGTTATAAGATATATTCCTTGGTTCTTTCTTCATGCAAAACATAGTATGTTTTGGAATTATGTCATTAAAAAAAATTTTTTTTTTTGATTTTTGGCTGCATTGGGTCTTAGTTGTGGCATGAGGGCTTAGTTGCCCTATGGCATGTAGGATCTTAGTTCCCCAACCAGGGATCAAACCAGAGTCCCCTACATTGGAAGATGGATTCTTAACCACTGGGGCACTAGGGAAGTTCCATCTTCTATTATTAATTAAAGTAGATTTGGGGGTGGATATGGCAGTGGCCAAGTCTTTTTCACTGAAACACAAGAACTTGGCATTTCAACCCCGTGTATGTTTCCTGATTTCCATTTGTTACAAGTTTTTATGTTGTGTAAACATATTTCAGTAGTTCATCTTTACTTTCATTGCTTGGAGTGCTTTCATAAAGCACAATGGCCTTTTTCTAGTTCAGAAATGGGTGTATGTGGCTGAGCGCCCAAAGGTTTCCCCTGTTGGAAATACTAAGATGCTGTTTTGTGATAAAGAACCAAATCGAGGAAAAACAACAACTGTGACAGCCGTTATTCCGTGTATGTTTGTATTTTGAGGGGGAAAGAGAAGGAACACTTGTTTCTTTTTTTATTTTTCCCCCCTTTTTCCATTTTAGACAAAGCCCGTTGCATTTGCAGTTCGGACAAATGTCAGCTACAGTGCAGCCCACGAAGACGATGTTCCCGTGCCAGGCATGGCCATCTCATTTGAAGCAAAAGATTTTCTGCATGTTAAGGAAGTAAGGAGAGTAACTGCAATTTCTAGCTGCATGATTTTTTTTTTACCTTGAAATATCACTTCTTCTCATTGCTATGAAATAGCACGTGTACAGCCATGATTATATAACATACACATGAAATCAGTGCCTCTCAACCTTTTCCAAAATAAATATAATCTTTTTAAAGAAGAAAAAAGTCACAGGCTTCTTGGAATAACCTCAAGGCTCCCCTGGGCTCTGTGACCCAGAAATCGAGAACCACTGGAGTAGATGATCCTTTTTTTATACTTAACCTGTACTTTTCCTTTTAATGTTTAACCTTGACCATGTGTCATTTGTCGCTCATGTCCCAAGTTTAAGCATCTGGGGAGAGTTTAATAATAGTATCTAGAATTCACGGTCTCTTCTCTGTGCTAACAAGGTCTAAACTCAGGCCGCTGGTGCACTTTCTCCTTCTTTGGTGGTGAAATGCTATAGGGGAAGGAGAAGTGGATGGAATTAGAGCCAATGAGACAAGAAATAGATATCAGGAACATCCCTTTTCCACCATGCCAAAAGCCTCCACTTTCCGTTAACAATGACTCAGTCTGTAAATTGGAAAAAATTCACTCTTAATTAAGGTTTATTTTGAGTCAACATTTATCAAAGCCTGCTCTGCCAGAGATTTCCCCTCCATAATGTTCTCAGGCTGTGAGCATGAGACTTTCTTGAACCTGTAGGAATTTACCATTGGAACACTTCCATCTAGGGAACAGTGTGTCCTAGGGAGCATATGTCAATGTAACTACTCAGGCACTAAAGGCTATGAGCGAAAGAGGTGATGACTGCCACTGAAAAAGCCTAGAGAATATAGAGCCTACCATTTCTTTAACTTTTCAAAAGAGCTGTTATTTCTATTCAGCTAGGAAAAATTAAAAGTTAAAGTGTCAGTCGCTCAGTCGTATCTGACTGTTACCCCATTGGACTGTAGCCCACCAGGCTCTTCTGTTCATGGGATTCTCCAGGCAGGAATACTGGAGTGAGTAGCCATTCCCTTCTCCAGGGGATCTTCCCAACCCAGGGATTGAACCTGGGTCTCCTGCATCGCAGGCAGATTCTTTACCATCTGAGCCACCAGGGAAGGAAGTCCCTTGGCTAGGAAGGAAAAACAGAAAAAATTCTCAGAAGTACAACAAGCCTTAACTTTGACTTTACAACAGAAAGTTAGGTGAATCCAGGCTCCCATCCCAAGGGCTGATACTTAGAGAAAGAAAAGAAAAACAGAATGGATTTTCTTCTTTGAAATGCTGACTTTAAAAAAGAAAAGAAAAAAAAAAGCACAACATAAGAGTTACGAATTAAGTTTTGATTGAGCCAAAATGAGGACTATAGCCCAGGAGACAGCACCTTGGATAGCTCTGAGAAACTGCTCCAAAGAGGCAGGGGAGAAGCCCAGTATCTATGTGATTTTGGTGAAGGAGGAGTACATGCAATCAAGCACAGATTTTTGCAGAAGGTTTCTGCTGGTCATGAGGAGCAGTCATCATCAGGAAGAGCTTTAGTGCTTTCCTAGATATGAGGAGATGTAAGAATTAGGCTCATAAAATCAGCTCCTGAAAATATCTATCTGAAGACCTGTTCTGCCAGTTTTTTCAAAGCACAGAGTGCCTCATTTCTGTCCTCCACCCTGAACTCCTTTCAGGGAGTGCTGAAGGTCAGTGGCTGCAACAGCACATGATTTAATCCTTGCAGAGGTAGATGACAAGTGCCCGTTGCCAGTTTGTAGTTGACAGAAACGTTCAAGAACGGGCTTGAAAAATACTATGCATTTGAGGGACATCAAACCAGATCCTAAAGGTATAGGGTAAATACTCCAGGCACAAGAGAGAAATTACCAACATTCACATAAGTCGAGAAATCACTTGTGAACACCAGATTGTGGTCATTATAAACCTGTTTGCAACAAAGACACATTTTGCTCTGACATCAGATATTTCAGGTGAATGTCAGTATTTTTCACTCATAATACTTCTAACTACTCTGATTATACAAGAGGAAGACATTCTGTAGCATTCCCTAGTTCCTAATGGTCTCTTGTCAGGAAGAGCTGTTAATCTTTGAATAGGAAGAGTTTACCCTCCTCGTGGTGCCAGCAGCTGCAATGGAATTCAGAAAATCTCACGGTGAGGAAAGTGAAGGCAGAGTCAAGCCAGAGACGGATTGTTGAGCATCCCGAAAATACTTCATTTTTAGCATACTCAACACCTGAACCTACAGGTTTCTTGACTTGTGGTATTTGAGCCAGAGTTCTCTGTAATTGCCATAATACTTCTCTCCCCTGAAAAATGTTAACCGGGAAGATAAAGGATGTGAAGATTCATTTAACTTCTGTGCACTGATCTGAACAATTTTGATTTTCTGTTTAGAAATTTAACAATGACTGGTGGATAGGGCGATTGGTTAAAGAAGGCTGTGAAATCGGATTCATTCCAAGTCCAGTCAAGCTAGAAAACATGAGGCTACAGCATGAACAGAGAGCCAAGCAAGGGAAATTCTACTCCAGGTAGGAGACAAATATCAAGTGTTTGTGTCAGAGTTCAGACTGTATTATCATTCATGAACCATTGGTTGCTGTAATCTCCAATCTTTATTTTGTGTTAGAAAACTTACATTGTATTCGTTTCTATAATGATGCAAAATCCATTGTCAATGACCATATTTTAGTATCACCAAGAATCTCTTTTGAGCGCCCACAAATAAGTCAAATAGAAGATGCTTTGTGGTTTGGAACATCCATCTCCGTTCGCTAGTATTTTATAACTCTCGGGCTCTTTTAGTTCAGACTGGTGATACGGTTTACTGACAGCATTACAAATCCTGTATTTTAAAAACATCACCCAGCCTTTCATTTTCATCCTCTTCAAGAGAGAATCAAATTAAGTGTTACCATGAAGGAAAGAAAAGAGCTAAGGTCATAGAGTATTAAATTCAGGCTTTAGTGCAGAGGAAATTCTGAAGCCCTAATCTTGCTGAAAATACTCTGGCATCAAGCAATCGTGGTGACTAATCCCAGTATCCGGAGCTGCCTGGCATGGTAGGAAGATGTTTTAGAAATGACAGTCTCAGAGACCAGCAAAGAGCAGCTCTTGTGGTCTCTGAGTTTCACTTTCACTTAAGAAACTCAATTTTCAGTTCTACCCACTGCTTAACACTTAAAGAGAAACTCGGTAAGAAAGCAGTTAAAATTGTCCTTGCAGATAGCAATTAGAAGAGTTATGTAATAAGCTGGGGCCAAACGATCTTTTTTCCTAGGAGTCTTAAGGCTGTTTGCCCCTCACCAGAATCTTTAGAAGGGCTCCTCGAATATGGAGTAAATGTGAAAATGACCCCCTTGCAGACAAGTACAGGAACACGATTTGCTTCTTCCAGTGAGAGGATATGATATAGGCAAGTCTTTTCTTTAATGCAAATCACTAAGCTTTTGTTTCCTGAAGTTTATGTTTTATCTGTTTCTATGAGGACAAAAAATCCTTTGTCAAAGACCATATTTTAGTGTCGGCAAGAATTTTTTTTGAGTGCCCACACACAGGTCAAATATAAGATGCTTTGTGGTTTGGAACATCCATCTTCATTCACTAGTATTTTTTTTTTCTCTTTTTTTGCCTAAGTAGGTGAAAATATTGTTTTCTTGTTTTCTTATTCAGAGGTTTTTACATTTGTCTCCAAACATTTTAAATATACTTTTGTTTTGAGGGCATAGCTAGAATTCAGCAGTATTATAAAACTCAGATTTGTAAGTGAAAAAAAAAATCAGCAGAAATCAAAAGCAGTAGAATTGGAGCCTGGCTCAAGAACATGACATTTTTATGGAATTAAACGTGAAGGGCAAATTTGCATTCTGGACATTTTGACTCTCTGCACTGTTTGTCACAGTTTTACACAACTCAAATAATACTTTGTTAGGAAAATTCAAAGAGAATGTAAAATAAATTCAAAGACTTAATAGTTTAGGGGGAAAAAAAAAAACTTCTGGAAGAAAATGTTTTGATCTTGCTAATGGGTATTTTTAAATAACTGCCAGAAATGGCTTCTCTAAATACCACTTTTTTACTACTTTTACATGGTGTCTGGTGTCCTTGTTAAACATGCTGGGGTATCTTTTAAGAACCTTAAAAAGCCACAGAGGCCTTCTGGTGGTTGCTTAAAGCTTTTGATGTTTGTCTTTTTTACGCATTAAAATGCCAGGATGGTAGCAACGAAATTCAGCCTGTCACTGGAATTTTAGTGGAATTTATATTTTCTTCTGAATAGTCATAAAATATTAAACATATATAAATATTTACAAAATCTCACCCTTGGATACATAGACACTGTAGCAGATTATGTCCACTAGACCTGGGCTTTGCAATGATAATAAATGTTTGGCCATAGGATTGTCTTGCTGACATTCCATGTCACTCTTAAAATATTCCTTTCCATCCATCTCTGTGAGGGGGTCATGTAGTGTATCATTTTGCATGCAGGTCACTGGTAAAAACATCAATGCCACTGATCTTATATTAACTCCAAAGTTTTTAAGACACTAAAGCATGTCTCAGATCAAACTTTAGAATTTGGTAGTTCTGAAGTTCAGATCATTCCTAAATGAGCCAAGTTGAACCCTCCATGTTAGCCATGTTTGAGAAATGTTCGAGGTATACTCTGAGAGTTAAATCATGGAACACTGTCACGCTCTCTCAGGTGTCTTTTAGAGAAGGGATCCCCAACCCCCAGGCCATGAACCAGTACCAGTCCCTGGCCCGTCAGGAGCCAGGTCCCATAGCAGAAGGTGAGCTGCACACAAGTGAAATTTCACCTATATTTACAGCCACTCCCCATCACTTGAATTACCTCCTGAGCTCCACCTCCTGCTCAAAGAACTCAGTAAATGTAACACACTTGAATTATCCAAAACCAATCCACACCCTTTGTTCCTTGGAAAAATTGTCTTCCATGAAACTGGTCCCTGATGCCAAAAAGGTTGAGGACCACTGTTTTAGAGGTTGGCAAATTTTATTATTGCTGTGTTGTTGGGTTTTCTTTTTAATAGATTGCTCATGAACACTTGAATACTGTACATCTTGGTACACAAAAAGAAGCAAGCTGCTTCTGGTGTACAAGAAAAAGGAGCAGGAACCCAATGAAAAAGAAACAAGTTTGGGTGTTAGCCTGCGGGTTCTATGCATTGCTTCCGAGAATCTTGAAAATGAGAAACAAAGGAAATCTTTGCTCTTAGTCTATTTGCGATCCTGGCAGAGTTTGACGGGTGCAGCAGGCACCCTAGTTTTCCTCAGTCTCTCAGGGCCTTTTCAAATTGAGCCTTGAATCTGAAACAAGAGACCTTGACACAGATGTTTCAAGCACTTCAGGAACCCACTGGGAAATTACTCTTTGCCTCCTTGGAGGCAAGGCAGATTTAAAGTTCAATAAAAACATAATGAGTAATCATGTTTATCGAGCAGTACAAATGTCTTCATCTCTGAAATAAGTGTCAGTTGTAATATAAACTTTTGCTTTACTCCAGTAAATCAGGAGGAAATTCATCATCCAGTTTGGGTGACATAGTACCTAGTTCCAGAAAATCTACACCTCCATCATCTGGTAAGTAGGTAGTAAGTGCTAAACAGTGCACGCTGCATTTCATGCTTTTCTCCGTCTTACCTAGCTGTGGGAGTGTCCATAGACCGAGTCACTCGTTAACCCTCAAGATGTTCAGAGGGAGCAGAAATGAGAGTGGTGTTAGGAACAATATGGGCAACTTGCTGCCTTTGAAAAACCCAGACATGGTGTCAGTGTGTTCACGGTTTAGAAGATGATGAGCAGATCTAACTTTCTAGTCCCCTCTACACGGTGGTCCCTGGCACACTGTCATGGTCTGTAGATGAATGAACATTCACCGTCAATCAGAGTGCCGTGGGAGGTGTTGGCCTCAGTGTTAAATTAAAAGAGAAGGATTAAAAAGTTTAGAAAAGTGAAGAAAGAAGGATAAAGTGATGATGGATTGATGGGTCTGACGTGAACTCTACCCAGGAAGCTCCGTGGAACATGGAGAAGACATACAGAGACACTGAACAAAAGATGGAAACACTTCCAGGAAGAGTAATGACTGTTTTCTTCCCAAAGCCCTGAAGAAGAATGTGAATTTCTGATTATTTTAGTATAAGTCAGTATTGTTCAAGACATACTTGAAAAATGATTCCTTGTCTATCTGCAATTCATTAACTGAATTTGTATTTGCTCAGCCTGGCAACTCTACCATTCTGTGTTGAACTTGGAGTTCTATATCAATAGGAGACAAATGGGTTGAATTGGGTGAAAATTTATGATCGGAGTCTTAGTTTGCTAAGAGATGCAATTGAGAGTCAGAGGAAGATGGTAAGGATGGGCCAGTGGAGCATTTGGGTGATTTCTAGGAAGCTAGAAGTGGGAAGAGGTCAAAGACAGAGACTTCTGCCCCTGTGGAGAAATGAAGGAACAGTATAATTGCACCATGACTGCCAGGTCTTAAGGGTCCCCCTTGTTACTGATGATTGTACCTTGTTCCCCGATGTTGGCAGCTTTCATAAACCCATCCCAGCTTCTTAGTTAAAACTGGAGGATTTGTTAAGTGAGCAAAGTCCGAGCACAATAAGAAATCAATTGTTTTAGAATGTATATTGATTTCCAAAGTCGAGTACTTACAACTAGCTATAATTCTAAGTTAAGTAAAATAGTATGTTTGAAATGAAACATCAGAGCCCTTTAGGTATGATGTGAGGTTGTCTTCCCCTGATTGGTGGTGATTAGATATTCCCTGAGTGCCCAGTGGAAAGGAGGCTTCTCTCTACCCCTCAAATGGGTGGAGTTGCAGCAATTGTAGTGCAAACCTTGTTCTCTTCCTCTGTGTCTTCAGAACTGTCTCAGAGACTCCTGAGAACTGTCACTAGCTCCTCAAATAGGAAAATGCCAGTTCCTTGTGTTAAATAGCATCCCTGCCCTCAGATTGCCAGCCCCACTTCTGTCAACCCAGAAGTTTTCTGTTTCCTTTAATTGAAATGTAGCCTTCTCATCATCTTGGCAATATAATGAGAGCTAATAACATGCATTTTGAAGAATGAGTGAGTGTGTTTCGAAAGTAACATTTCATTTCTGTAGCTGGATGTTATGTGCGTATGTGTTAAGTTGCTTCAGTCATGTCCAACTCTTTGCAATCCTATGAACTCTGTCTATGAGATTCTCCAGGGAGGAAAACTGGAGAATACTGCCATGCCCGTTAGTCATTCCTGAACATCAAGTTCAGTTAAGAGTTTCATATAATAAAGATGATTTTTTATTCAATATCCTGTGAGAACCCATAATGGAAAAGAATGTAAAAAAGAATGTATTATAGAATCACTTTGCTGTATGGGAGAAATTAACATAATATGTTAAATCAACTATACTTCAATTTTAAAAAGAGAAAAGTACAAATTATATTCTTTAACACATGGATAATTTTTGAAAAACAATCTCTTCATCATCATCACCTTACAACGTGCAAGTGCTGACATTTTTATTTGGTTAAAAAAAAAAACAGTGTAAAGAAAAGAAAGAGATTTTTAACTTCACCCAAGTTTTATGCAGAGACAGTTTTATAATTTGGAATCACTTTTCTGAATACCAAGTGCAAACCACCCTGTGACTAAGTGAACTAGAAATATTAACCACCTACAAAATATGTAATAGATACATTGTAGGCATGTGAGTGCTCAGTCTCTCAAGTCCTGTCTGACTCTTTGAGACCCCATGGAATGTAACCTTCCAGGCTTCTCTGTCCATGGATTTCCCAGGCAAGAATACTGGAGCAGGTTGCCGTTTCCTTCTCAGTTGGATCTTCCCGACCCAGAGATTGAACCCATGTCTCCTGCATCTCCCCCATTGGCAGGTGGATTCTCTACCCATGAGCCACCAGTGAAGCCCTAATAAGTACGTTAGGCTCCTGCTGTGTTTTTGTATCAATACTACAATTTACCTAATAGAAAAACCTAAGAAAATTCTACAGAGCAGTTCTCCCAATCTTCTATAGAGAAGTTCCAGGGAAACCTGTTGAACCTATCAAACGTGGATTGGCCTCCAATGATTAATCGTCTTTTGTTTCCCAAGGCCCTGTCTACGAGTAAGCTCACCCATTATAAGACCAAAGAATAGAAGCACTTGCCCCAAGTAAATATAATTGGAGGGTCTCCAGGATTTGGGAAAGGAAAAATTTCCACCTCAGACTTCCATGGTGGTTCAGTGGTTAAGAATCCACCTGCCAATGCAGGGGATGTGGGTTTGATCCCGAGTCTGGGAAGACCCCACATGCTGCGGGTCTACTAAGCACACGCACCACAACTGCTGAGCCTGCAAGCTGCAACTCCAGGAGCCCATGCACCGAGAGCCCGAGCTCCACGGCAAGAGAGGCCACCGCAGTGAGAAGCCCGCACACCACAGCTAGAGAACAGCCCCTGTGCTCCACAACTAGAGGAAACCCAGGCCACAGCAACAAAGATCCAGCACAGCTGAAAATAAATGAACGTAAAAAGAAAAAGTAAAAAATCTCCACCTCACGCCTGGGGAACGAGGTAGTAGCTGGTTGCACAAAGCATACTGTATACCTACACGTGTGCGCAACCCTAGCACATCACTCAACTCGACCCAACTGTCTAAGATTACATTTGAATTTAGAGTTCAAAAAAACATTTCCAAGGCTCTCTGCCAAAAGCAAAACAATTTTTAAAACTAAAGCATGCTCATGAAGAGGACAAAAATAAACTATTTTTAAAGGAGACAGTTTTCCCAAGTAAATACTAATGTTTGCCAAGGTATGCTGATGCAAGCATGAAATTTAAAAGGAGCATCTCACACCTCTCAGAATAAGAACCATCTGAGCCTATTAAAGTATATAGACTCATTTAAAGAGTCAAACATGCTTCTCAAGTTTTAGTAAATTTCTTGAATGTGTTTTGAAAGTAGCCAAATGATTTAGAATTCTGTGTCTCAGGACAAATGTAGATGCTTTTAGATCTAAGTTAACCAAAGTCAGGACTAGAAAACTGTGAAGTCTTCAGTTTGGGATTTTGAGCCCTTATATAAATGCAGGTAAATTGCAAACCTGACTCAGGCTGTGTGTGTGTGTGTGTGTGTGTGTGTAGCCAAACATCTGGGCTATGGCTCAGCTCAACTTTTTCTGCATTGCCATTCTTCCTTTAAATAAAAAACCCAATGGACCAATCATAAAATTCAGTTCCTGAACTTTACCATCCCAAGGTCCTGTCAACTCTGAAAGACCACTGAGTACCCTCAATTTCAGAGAGGCTGTCAAGGGTACTGTCCCTTGAATGTAGCCTTTATAAGTCCAATAACAGATTAGAAAGGTAGAGCATATTGGAATTGACCACCAAAAGGGAAACTGATTTGGGTGGCTGTTGTTTAGTTGCTAAGTCGTGTCAGACTCTCTTGTGACCCCATGGACTGTAGCCCATCAGATTTCTCCGTCCATGGGATTTCCCAGGCAAGAACACTAGAGCGGGTTGCCATTTCCTTCTCCAGGGGATCTTCCTGACCCAGGGATGGAACCCATGTCTCCTGCATTGGCAGGTGGATTCTTTACCACTGAGCCACCTGGGAAGCCCTTGATTTGGATTAAGACGTACTATAGCAGGGATTCCTAGTCAGTTAGGAACTGGGCTGTACTGCAGGAGGTGAGCAGCAGGCTAGCCAGCGAAGCTTCATCTGTATTTACAGCTACTTCCTATCACTCACGTTACAACCTGAGCTCCACCTGTTAGATCAGCAGCGGCATTAGATTCTCATAGGAGTGTGAACCCTAACCCCTAAAGTCAAGACATAATATCTTGAGATTACCACAAAATAGAAATAAAGTGCACAATAAATGCAGTGCCCTTCAGTTATCCCCAGACCATTCCCCCGACCAGGTCCATGGAAAAATTGTCTTCCCACAAAACTGGTTCCTGGTCCCCAAATGGTGGCAGACCACTGTACTGTGGGACTAATGAAAACCTGACCCACACCCTCTCCATCTTATGCAGGAAGACACGAATAACATGCTCCCTAAACTGAGATTCAAGGAAGAGCCTCAATGGGTGGTGTACACGTCAGCATTAGTTCAAATCACTGGGCATGTTTCATAATGTTTCTGTTGTACAACACATGCTGATCCTAGAGCTTATCCAAAGGCACAGATGGGATAAAGAGAAAGACATATTTACTGGGCATATCTAACTACCTACCAGGAATTAATTCAGACCATATGACTCATGGAGAAAGAGCACCCGACCTCAGCTTTATGCACGCAAGAGCTGATATTTGCAACACTGTGCTAACTGCCAGGTGTTTGCTCCATCCCAGTATTTCGACCTAATCAAATAAAGAGGAACAATTCAACAAGACAGCTCATTTTTGAAAGGCTGAGTGAATCATCTAACATCCATAATAACTTCAACATTGAAAAATAACGTGACGGCTTTTGGATGATCTCCGGTCATTTGGAAAGGTTCACGGTGCCTGTCGTGAGCCAGGGCAGCCAGTGTTTCACAGGGCATGGAAGCTACGGTGTTGAAACACCAAGCTGTCTGTCCTTTCACGAGAGTAATTTGGTCCTTAAATCTGAATGGACTGTGGTTTATGTTAAGAGAACGACATGAAAAGAGAGAGAGAGTGACATACGTAATATGAGGTTTTCCTGGGACAAGTTGATTTCTTCTTTTCTTCTTCTACTTGATCCCATCTAAAGGACAGAATAATTTTCTAGTGGGCTCAACTCCATAATGTCTTCCTGAATCCTGACTCTTGAGGACATGACCCTACTCGGGAAGCTTAGGGAACTGGATGAGAGCACCAGGATCATTGCAGGATCTTAGCTGGAGAGGCAGCCTGGTGGAGCATATAGCGCCAGAGAGGCAGAAGCAGATACTGAGCTTTTGCCAAAAACAAGTCCCTTCAACTCTGAGAATTTATCTTTTCAGTCTTGAGAAATAAGAGAGTTGCCGTTGATTATGCAAATACTTACCAGCTCTGGTTTCTACCATGGATCAAATTCTGTAGTGATTGCATGTGGATGCATTGTATAAACCTCATAGGGAGATGATGAATCTTTTTCATTGAAGATGTTAATTTTTCAGTGCTCTGTTTTCAGAGCCAATGAGTTTAAAAGGTGAAAGCATGTCAAACCACAGACCTAAACCCCTCATTCTCCAGATGAGGAGATCAGTGGTATAATCCCTTGGGTTTTACTGCCCTTCTGCTGCTGCCTCTCATGTAAATCCAGCGAATTTATATAAAATCATCAGGAGGCAATTTAGGCTGTGGTATAAAATTCATTTGGAGGTCATCACATCCAGTGGCTTCTAATTAGTTTTCCATCAGACCTGCCTCAAGAGTGCCCAGATCATGGTGAAATCATTTCCATCTGGTCCATCCTGGGACCCTCTAGAGTCATTTGTCTTGTGTATAACTTCTTTATGTCACTGGATTTAGGATTTTCTGTTCTCTCTGTCCCTCGCATGCCTTTTATAATTTCAGTGAACCATTTCACACTGCCCTTATGTTCAGCCAAGCTCAAGAAGAAATTGGAGGCATTAAGTGATCAAGGTTGCTGATTATCTGAAAGCTGGCCTAAGCTATGGGAAGAATTGAAGGTTTTCTGTCCTGACAGCTGATTTGGAAAATATCAATATTATATTTGAAACTACAAATTAAAAAACTTGTTTTTCTAAAAACAAAATCTTATTCAATAGATTGAGCGTGAAACCAATGTATCCAAGCACACAGATATTATGAGAGGATCTTTAATTTGATGACATTCTTTATGTGTTTGACCTTGAAACTTTACTTTGTTGACTGTGCTTAGCACTGTGTGATAGATCTTTGACTGTGATTAGTTTTGTTTGCTTTTCATTTTATTTTTTTGATAACCAATTTTTCCTCTCCCGTCTACCTGATGATTTTTGAATTGTTTGTCTGTATATAGCTATAGACATAGATGCTACTGGCTTAGATGCAGAAGACAATGATATTCCAGCAAACCACCGCTCCCCTAAACCCAGTGCAAACAGTGTAACGTCACCCCACTCCAAAGAGAAAAGAATGCCCTTCTTTAAGAAGGTAACATGAACTTCCAAGCTTGCGTCTGTCCACGCGCTCAACTGCACTGCGTCACATTTCTAGTCCTGTGGACTGTCTGCGTCCTTGATAAAGCCAATAACATGCATGCTTTGTTATTCTTTGTTTCTTTTCCATGCTGCTGTAGCTAAGCAGAAGCAGAAATCGGTAAGTTCACATTGACATAAGCTGTGTTTATCCTGCCCCTGGCATCATTAGCATTCAGTCCCACAGTTAATATTCAACACGATCATTTCTGTCCTAAGAAAAGAATGTATCAAGCAGCTAATTGAGTCCATTCAGACCAGCTAAATTCAGTGAGTGACCTGTGGAAGCACCATTACAGTACCTAGCCTTTTTGATGGAATAACAGCTACCACCAAGGGCATTCGTTCCAACATTCTAGGAACGTCCAATGCTGAAGACTCCATTTGTAATGCACCTCTCTCGTGCATGCTTCTGTCTCTATCACTTTCTTTCCTCCAGAAATTTAACTGATAATCAAGCATATGAAAAACCATTATTAGATTCTGATTTATGATATCCAGATACATAGCTTGTACTAAAAAAAAAATTTTTTTTTCAATTCTTCAATTTTTAATTTAGTCAGTTATTTAAACTTCTAATCCACTAGGTGCAAAATCTGCAGATGAACAAGACCAGTGGAAACTGCAGGCTTGTTTTGGCGGTCTACTGTGAGTTCTTCCTATTGTCATATATAAATCCTCTCCCCATGTTCTTGCCTCCTCCGTCACTCAGATCTCAGCATCCCACCCATCGGACGGTGACACGGTGGCTGTGCGTAGAGCCTTTGCCACTGGCCAACCAAGATGCTACCCAGTGATCCTCTTGGTTCCCTGACTGCAAACTAGGGTACTGCTGAGCTCTCTTGACTCCAAAATCTGTTTCTTCCAAGCACATTTTGTAGCTCTGAAGCATTATTTTTTGAGGATAATCTCCCCGTCCACAATCCCCACTCCTTTCTTTCTTTTATATACCACTGTCCACCGCCTGTTGTGCTGTGCTGTCTTTAGAGTCATTCTTTCTAATGTCAGCAAGTCCAGCACAACCTCTCACGACATACGTGGGCATGGAGTCGAACCTCCTCTGCCTCCAGCTCTCCACACCCTGAGCCCTTCTCTTCTGTACAGTAGGATTCTGCCCTGTGGAGGAACTGAGTCATCAATGAGGTGTCAGATGCTGAACTATGTTTTGTTTTGTTTTGTTTTAAAAAATAAATTGTGTTTGCTTTCATTGTGGAAGACCGAGATACTCCAAGCAAAAATTAAAACCCCTGGATTTTTGTGTGACCACCGAAAGCCACAGCCAACTATCCATCCACGACAGTGGGTCCATTTCTCTGGTCCTTTCTTCTTGTCACCGCTAAAACTTAGAGCCAGGTGACTTGACAGGGTTCAGAGCAGCAGAAACCTAAAAATTCAGCATTGCTCAGCTGCTCCGAGCTTTACCCAACAGGAACATGAATGAAAACCGTGTTTATTGATAGGTTTTTCTGAAGTTTGCGGACTCCTAAATTCCAAAACATGAAAAATGTTTATTGTAATTCTTCCACTAAATAATTTGAACAAATTACACTTAGCAGGAGAGGACAGATAAAAAAGGATGGTGTCCTGATTCATAGGGTATAAAGTTCCAATATTCCATCAAATAAGGTAATTTCTGTAGCTACCCTACTGATGAAGAAGCTGATTGATTAGCAGCATTGCTATTAATAGTTGGCAGTCACAAATCAAAGGAACCCAAGACCCATCTAATACTGGGCCACTGAATATTTAAAGACTTGAAATAAAATTTCTTGGAAGCTAAAATGCATGCAACTGATATTCCTAATTATAATGATGGAAAAGGTATTCTTAGACCGCATAGTTATAAGGACTTGGCTTCTAAATATTTTCAATCTGATCCCAGGTGGTATAAATGCAATAACTGAATAATTTTGCTGAATTAATTTCATGTCATAATCTCATGAATATGCTTATGATGCCTTCGGCACAGGTATTCATTCTTCTTATGTTGTTAATGATGTGGTCAGCTTCAATATAGACTTTTCAAAACCAAAAAAAAAAAAACAACCTGAGATGCAGTAAGACTGTTTTCCATGTTTTAGGTTGCTTTTAGAGTGATGCTTGTGTGGCCTTTGTGCTGTCACTGTATTATGTTTGTCTTGGGTTTGTTGGTTGGTTGGTTTTTTTTCTGTTTAAAAATGTATTCTACCTTGATTGTATCTATTAAAATTCATTTTGAGCACTAGATAAAGCTTTCAGCAGTAAAATTTGAGACAGCACAGTCACAGTCATATCTTCTCCCCTCCGATTCTATCGTCCATGACTATGGGCAAAACTCCAATGGAAACTTTTGAATTTGAAATGCTTTTTCATCCCCTCGCCATGCCCCAAGCAAAGTAAATTCGATCCAAGTCAGAAAGTTGGTAAAGGGCCATCTTAAGCAACAGTAATGTGTTCTTGAACGACAGCCTGATGCAAAAATGGCATTCACGCTTACAATAAGTTGACAAAATTCTTCCAGTAGTTCAGAGAAGATTTTTCTTTTGGTCTGGGTGATTCTTAACATATATGTATTTTTCAGACACTTAGTGCAGGAAGACTCCTGCCAGCATGATTTGTTTATCTGTGTCTTAGGCCATAGTTGTCTTCTACATTAAAGAAGTCATTTTTTTCCCCAGTCACTTTAACATTTTCCTCTATTAAAATAGCCAATTTTAAGATCTTTAAAAAAATAAGTTATCTAATTTGGGGGAAAATCTTTTTTGTCATTATTGTATTAGAAGCAGAAGAGCTGAAAATTGTTGCAAGTTTTAGAAATGGCTACAAAGTTAGGTCCTCCCCCTGCTCTTCTAAAAAAGAAAGAAATTCTTGTGGGAGGGAATGAGTTAGTTATGTAAGGGAAACACCTCCTAACCAGTTCTTGAGAAGCACATGAGAACTGCAGGAGGACAGTGAGCCTTGTGAGGCCATGGAGGCCTGCTCGGGCATTTTAACGCATCAGAAGCAGCTTCCCTCCAAGACCCATAAACCTGACATTATAAGTGTTTAAGTTCCAAAGGATAGAAACCAAAAATCTAAACATATAAATCCATCAGCTGTGAAGAGTGATCATGATTCCATTTACTGAAACAAGCATGCAGGCTCCTCCAAACTCTCACAGCAAAACAGAAACTGTCGAGTATTTGGTCACAAAAGACCAAGGTTTTATCCAGGTAAGACCAACATCTAAGACCCAAAGACCTTTCTTTCCTTTGTCATTAACCACATGAGGTCTGATCATTCCACTCTTGAGAAAACTCAAATGCATCTGAAAAGCAGTATTAACCTCCGGTCAAGCTTTTAAAAGCACCTCTCCTGCATGAGGCATGTTTTTGTCTGTTCTAACTAGTTTTTTTGTTCAAAAGCAGCCCCTCCTGCATTAGGAACATCAGGAGCATTTGAGGAGAGCCAGAAAACTGTAGACAACTCAGTCACTTTGAAACATGAAGGAAATAAAACCACCCAGTCTTGGGTTGGGTTTATTTAGAAAAAGAAGCCAGTGCAAAAAGAATGGCAGTGTCTGGGAAGTTAGTGCCTGGTATCACAGAGTTGAGAAAGAACAGTTTGTGCCTTATATATTTGAGTTCCCTCTGCCTTTTAACCATCTGAAGGCGTCTCCTCTCTCTGCAGACAGAGCACACCCCTCCGTATGATGTGGTCCCTTCTATGCGACCTGTGGTCCTGGTGGGCCCCTCTCTGAAGGGGTATGAGGTAGGTAGCTGCCCTCTGGCGCATCCTTGACCTTGCATGCTGACCTGACCTTGCACACCTCCCTCTCCTGACTCTTGAACTGGGAAAAAAGCTGGTGGCAGCAAAGCACGTTGTTTTCAAGCCACGGGGTACATTGCTACAGTTCTGTTCCGTTTTGTTGCCTTGGAGATGTATGCATACCACAGTTGACTCAGTCTGGGGAGAGAGTGTCAAATGGAGAATGATGGAGGCCCCTTGCAATGTTGTTAACAGTCCCTCCAAGAGTGAGTTTGGGGAACTTTGTCTTTTTTCATTGTTAATATATCAAAGCTCAGCCACAGAAAAAGGGAGCGACCCTCACATGCTACTTTTTCCCAATGGGACTCCTGGATTTTTAACATTAAGAGGAATAAGACTGTTTTATCATAATTAGTAATGTTTTTTTCATGTCTTATTGCTTGCTCAATTGCAGGTCACAGATATGATGCAAAAAGCACTGTTCGATTTTTTAAAACACAGATTCGAAGGGCGGTGAGTATTTCAGAATTCTGGGTTTTGTGGATCTTTTCCTTAAAGATGATGAAACTGAAAGCTGGGTGGAACAGGCGGGTGGATCCTAAGAGAACACTGGCTTCTCAAGCCTCTGTGGTGACAGGATGTAAGTTCCATTCAGTTCGATCTGATTCAGTACATATTTATCATACTTAGTCCACACAACCTCAGCTCTCCGTTCCTACACCTGTGTCTGTAGCTGAATTTGGTCACACCCCTGCTGACGAGTCTCCCCCTGAATTCACGACGAGCTGGCCCTCGGTGCTGCCCAGGAGTTATGTTCTGTGTGCCTCTTCCATCCACTTTTCTACTCTTCTAAAAGGCTTTCACAGCATCTCCTTTCTCATCAAACCCTTCTCCTCTCGAGCTTCCTGGTGAACTGGCTTCCTGTTGCTTTGAGCAAACGAAGCAAGCAGAGGAGACTATCCAGGTGTTCCCACCAGCTGCACACCCACCCCCTTGCTTATTTGCCTGAATGTTCTGCCTTTTCTCCTGTTACTGTGAGCGATGGCCAACCCTCTACCTGGGGCTGGATCCCATTCCCCATCTCCACCCACACAGCTGTCACAGGCCTTCCCCTTCTCTGCTGAGCCAGGTATTGTGAGGAGCAAAATCAGACAAGGGCCTTGGCTTCATTGAGTTTACTGGGGGTGTATTGAATGGCAGCCTTGAATCAAATAACCAGTAGGCACCATAGTAACGTTTCAGCCAACTTCAGAAGCATCAAAGATAGGATTGGAGTCTAAACTGGAAGCTTCCAAACGTAAACTAAGCATAGGTTAATGGGAACCTGGGAGCAGACAGAGCTAGGGTGTATTTCTGCATCTTTCATGAGACACACTGGGTGCCTCTCTTCTCCACATTCCTTTCCTTTTCCTGTCTGGCAATACAAGTGCAGTAAATGGAATCTGTAGATTTCACTGTTCTTTTAAATCTCTCACTTTCTTCCTTGAACACACCAGCTTTCATGACTGTTTCATGTTTATATTGATTTCTGGTCATGAGGTAGGAGTTAGATAAGCCCCAGGCTGAACACCTGAAGCTGGCATCCTGCTGCCCTTTGAAAGACCAGAGTTGGGCACAAGCGAGATGATTAGCCAGAGACAACCTGGAAAACTGCCCCAATAAGCAACTTTCTATTGTGCAAGCTTACTCCAGGTTCCCCCATGTGCTTTCCATACATACTGTGCTTCCAATAAATTTTGTCTCTTTGTTGAACTGTTTCTTCAAAGACAAGGACCAAAATCTATTCCACAGCCAGAATCAGTAGGGGAGGCAGGGCAAAGGGGGGAGCTTTTATAGTAGGATATTGTTCGTTCAATTCAGTTGCAAAGTCTTTTCTGACCCTTTGTGACCCCATGGACTGCAGCACACCAGACTTCCCTGTCCTTCATCAACCACCAGAGTTCGCTCAAGCTCATGTCCATTGAATCAGTGATGCCATCCAACCATCTCATCCTCTGCTGCCCCCTTCTCCTCCTGCCCTCAGTCTTTCCCAGCATCAGGGTCTTTTCCAATGAGCCAGTTTTTGCATCAGGAGACCAAAGTATTGAAGCTTCAGTTTTAGCATCAGTCCTTCCAATGAATATCCTGGATTGATTTCCTTTAGGATTGACTGGTTTGATCTCCTTGCTGTTTAAGGAATTCTCGAGTCTTCTCCAGCACCAAAGTTCGAAAGCATCAATTCTTCAGAGCTCAGCCTTCTTTATAGTCCAACTCTCACATCCATACATGACTACTGGAATAGTAGTAGAACTGAAAGCAAAGGACTGAAAGAGACAGAAAATGAAAACTAGAATCTGTGTTTCAAAAAAGCCTTCACGAGACTTCCCTGGTGGTTCAGTGGTTAAGAATCATCCTTCCAATGCAAGGGACGCAGGTTCAGTCCCTGGTCAGGGAACTAAGATCCTACATGCCACGAGGCAACTAAGCCTGCATGCCACACTCAAAAAGAAGCCTGTATCCCACAGTGAAGACCCAGCACAGCCAAAATAAAAAACCAAAGACTTTAGAATCAGAGTCTTCCTAATCAGATGTTCCTCAGTAGATAGTTTTGCTTTGCATGGTTTATAAAATATAATTTATCTCATGCTGGGAATCACAGCTTGATCTTTGGGCCTTCAGCTTGGTCTAGGCTCTGGCCCAACCTCTAATTGGGCCCATGTAGCTTTCACTTCTGTGTTCTTGACTTTGTCATTTATCACCATTTAGAATTGTCTACATGAACCTACTTACCCAGAAAATTCTGCTAGACCGGGCACTTTACTCTCTATGACTGAGTTAACCCACTGCTCTTTTCTAAATGCCAAAGATGGGGGAATGAGATGGGTTCCCTGACCTCTATTTCAACCTGAGTTAAGTTTTGAACTTGGAAGATAGACTCCAGCTACAGGGTGCATCATGGACCCATGTTCTACAGTGTTAGCCATCCAGATTGATTTCATTTAAGAAACAAAGACAGTATTTTCAGTGTTGTATCAGTCTTCTGTTTCTGGCCCAAACTAGTTGCCATGTGGCTTTATGAATGGACCTGCCATGGTTCCTCTGAATTCTTAAAACTGGAATTCACCACTATAGGCCTGTGATCACCAATTAAAAATCCTCAGAGGAAGGAAGGGGCTTCCCTGTTAGCTCAGTTGGTAAAGAATCCACCTGCAATGCAGCAGACCCTGGTTCAATTCCTGGGTCAGGAAGATACACTGGAGAAGCAATAGGCTCCCCACTCCAGTATTCTTGGGCTTCCTTTGTGGCACAGCTGGTAAAGAATCTGCCTACAATGTGGGAGACCTGGGTTTGATCCCTGGGTTAGGAAGATCCCCTGGAGAAGGGAACGGCTACCCACTCCAGTATTCTGGTCCAGAGAATTCCATGGACTATATAGTCCATGGGGTCGAAAAGAGTTGGACACGAATGAGCAACTTTCACTTTCACTTTCAGAGGAAGGAATAGGGTCTGTAAAGCAGAATTTCAATAAAGTCATGCAAAACATTGACTCTTTCACTCAAGGCAAGACATCCAGAGTTAGTAAATCACACACTGTCTGCTTCTGGTTGGCCAGACAGCCACAGAGGGTGGAAACTCATAACAAGTATGAGTGTGGCTAATCCTAAATAGATATGCAGTTATAGGAGGGGAAAATGAATCACTCCTGTGTTATCTATTAAGCAAAATACTTTTTTGGCCATGCCACACAGCATGTGGGATCCCAGTTCCCTGATAAGGGATTGAACCCACATCCCCTGCATTGGAACGGTGAAGTCTTAACCACTGGATCACCAGGGAAAACTCAACAAAGTATATTTTTTTAAAAAAAATGTAAAGCCCAAGAGGGAGAAAATATGAAAGGAAGGATTGGGGATAAAAAGATTCTTGATAGGAATTATTTTTTGTGCTAAAACCCAGTTAGGTTCATGTGTTGATGCCCTGGAAAGTTGTCAGAATCAAGACCTTCATTGCTAAAATAGCCTTAAGTGTGTCATGTCAGAGAAGAGATGATGACTCATTGTCCTTTCTCTTATGTGCACTGGACAAGCCCATTTCAGTCAGATCCACCCTAAACAACCGTGTCACCCCGTGAACAAAGCAATCTTCCTGTTCACTTAGTAGGACAATGACAGGTAAATTAACAAGGAAATTGGGGGCAAGAAAGGAAAGCCACCATCAGTGATGAATTCAATTGTCCTCTCCAGCGATTCTGAAAATGTCAGGTCTTGTCACAGAAGCGTTTGGCATGTGTACTGAATTCTGTAGGGAGGGGTCCGTGGTGAACCCTGTGCTAAGGAGTCTTACTGGAAATCAGTGCTGGGAAACATGACATCACTTTGTCGTGTGGAAAACGTACTTAGATGTGTGGCAGGTTCTTCTGAACCTGTGGTTGTCTATCCTGGCTGCCGATTTAAAACCAGCAGAGGTTTTAAAATGTAGCGAACTTAGGAGATGGCCAAAAAAATTTTTTTAATTAAAAAAAAGTCATGGACTTGTATCCCACCTGTGATTAAGTGAAGCCCAATGTCTAGGATGGGACTTGATTTAACTGTAAAGTCTTCTCAGGCAGCTTTGATAACACTGCAAGTGTTGAGGACCACTCCTCTACACTGAATTGTCCCCAGGCTTTTGCCTTTAGGATTTTCAGGGTCTGTTTTTTGGTGGAACCTCAAGCAGTGACGATTCCAGAAGCATCACTTAAGGAGTTGCAACGGAACAGTAGCTCTCCGCCTGCAGCCTATAGAGCAAACCACACAAGCAGGGCAGTGGAAGCCCAGCCAAGTAATACCATGTGCGGATAAAACAAAGCCTGTGCGGCAGAAAGGAAGTTGGATCATTAAAGAAAATCCTGTCCCCTGGCTGAATCCCCCCAGGCTGACTGTGAGGGGCTTCCGGCCTGGTTTTGTGTGTCTTGTCACTACTGTATCCCCAGGGCGTCTCTGTCAGGGGGCAGCCTGTCTCCCAGTGAGTGTCCAGGGCTCTTTAGATCCTGGTCCTCAGCAGGCCTTGGGTCCCACTCAGGGGTCCTGGTTTAATGCCCAGCACTTCAGGTCCTGACTCCTTCTCTGCATACAAAACCCTACCCACAGCATCCCCATATGTCCTTATTGTCATGCATAATTTTTTTATTGGAGGATACTTGCTTTACAATGTTCTGTTAGTTTCTGCTGTACAATAGCATGAATCAGCTGTCTGTGTGCGTGTGCGTGTGTGTGTGCATGTGTGTGTGCGCGTGTGTGCGTGCGCCCCTCCCTTTTGAGCCTACCCCACCCGACCCCTCCAGGTTATCACAGAGCGCTGAGCTGAGCTCCTTGTGCTATACAGCAGCTCCCACTAGCTTTCTATTTTCCACATGGTGTATTTATGTCAAACCTCATCTCCCAGTTCATCCCACCCTCCCATTCCCCCTGTGTCCGCACATCCGTTCTCTACGTTTGCGTCTCTGTTCGTGCCCTGAAACTAGGTTCATCTGTACTTTTTTCTATATTCCACATACATGCTTTAATATACAATATTTGTTTTTCCTCTTTCTGACTTCCTTCACTTTGTATGACAGACTCTAGGTCCATCAGCATCTCTACAAATGACCCAACTTCATTCCTTTGTCCTGCACTGTGTTTTTGATGGCATTTAATGCCACCTGACATCAGACTCTGTCTATATCCCTGCCTCCCTCCACCCCACAAGAATCTGAGTTCCATAATAGTGCTCTGAATGAAGATTTCCACCTAGTAGGCACTTCATAAGTCTGTGTGGAATGACCGATACCCTCCATGCCATGCAGGCGCTGAAAGGAATATCGTTACATCACTCTACTCTACCACCCCAACCCCCAAATAAATAAAGACATTTTTAAAGAATTGCTGAACACCTGTCATCTGAACTCAACTTGTGAATGCCTTGGGAAGTCAAAATGAAACTGTTTAATATTAGTGGCTGGGTTTAATATTGCTTTTCTGGTTATTGCTTTTTCCATGTAAAGTAAAATTGTCCTCTTTATACAACAAACTTAATCAAATGCACTTAATTTTTGTAAATAGGTGTCCTACTCCACAATGTAAAGGAATAAACTATTGATACAACATCATGAGTGAATCTCAGATCCCTTATGCAGAGTGAAAGAAGCTCAGCTCAAGAGGCTACAGCGATGTTCTGGAAAAGGCAAAACCATAGGGATAGAAAACAGCCCGTGATTGACAGGGGTGGGGTCAGGAAGCTAATGGAACTGTTCCATGTCATGAATGTGATGGTGGAGACAGGACTTTATGAATTGGTCCAAATTCAGGAAACTGTACACAGTAAAGGTTACAGTATATAAATCAACAGAGTTTTATTTTGCAAAAGCCAGTAACTCCCTTTCCACACTTTACCGAATGTCCTGCTCTCCAGAGGCAACCACTTTTAACTCTTTCAGTTTTCAGTCCTTGCCTCTACATCACATGCTTCACTCACCGATAGGATTCTCTCTGGACTTCCTCCGATGAAGACTATTTAGCTGCCTCATGCATATTCCTCCTGTTTGTGTCTCTCACATCTACACACCTGCATCCATCTCATCCTTCACTCTCCCAACAGGTACATCATAATTTTGGCTGGTTCTATATTTTGGATGCATTGTGACCGTGTAAATAAGATTTCAATGAGCCATGTCATATATTCGCATTACTTTTTCTGATGTGTTTTCTTTGTGGCATCTATGAGATGAATAATTTTGCTTTTCACACATGCTTAATTTTCTATATAGTTGGTGCCAGTCCAGCCGCACGCTCTTCCCCTCGTTGTTTCAAGTTCCTCACAATAGATTCGTACACATCCAGGTGTCCCTCGGCTGTGTCTTCCCGAACCTCTCTCCAGGAATGTCCTGTCCTGCCCCGGCCTGGGTGGTTTGTCTCTGTGTTGAGTGCATATATGTCACTATGAGACAGCTCTGCTCATTATGCCTATCACCACCTTTTTGGGGGTGTGAACCCCTTTTCCCTAGATCAGCTGATCTCTGTCAAGATTCACCTCCATCATTTTTGTCAACAATATCCTCTGACAGTTTCTTTAGAAAGAGGACATTAAAACTTTTGAGACCCTGAATGTCTTTTAAAATGCCTTTAATCAGCCCTCTTATTTAACTGATAAATGGTTAAAATGGTTATGGGATTCTGATTGGAATAATTCCCTGTCCCCTGCCCAGAATTTGTAAGGATTTTTGCTCGATTGCCTTCTGTCTCCATTGTTATGTGTTTTGGGTTTTTTTTTTGGGGGGGGGGGTTCCAATCTTAATATTTTTTATTGAAGTGTGGTTGATCTATAGTGTTGTGTCAACTGTTGCTGCTGTTGAGAAGAGCAAGCATTTCCATTCCTGACCCTTTGTAGGGGAGCCACCTTTTCCTCTGGAAGCTTTTAGGCTTTTCTTTGTGCCTAGCGTCATGACATTTACAAGAACATGTCTTGATGTGGAAGTTTCAAGCTTTCTGCTGGGCTCCCCCTTTCCATTTGGAAAATCAGACTCTTAATTCTATTTTTTTAACTTTCCTCTCTCGTGTTTTCCTTGCCCTCTTTTTCCTGGAGCTCTTACTGGAAGTTGAGCTTCCTGGGTAATTCTCTAGTTTTTATGCCTTTATTCTCCTATTTTCCATCTCTTTGTCTTTTCAGTTTTACTCTTTAGAAGATCTCCTTAACTTGGTCTTCCAGCCCCTCTTTTGAATTTTCATTTCTACTGTTATATTTTTAATCTCCAAAAATGCTTTCTTAGTCTGAGTCTTTAAATAGAATTTTGTTCTAGTTTTGTAGGTATAATCATGTCTTAGCATTCAGCTTTGGGCATTAGTCATAGGTGGTTTTTCTGTTTGTCTTGGTCTCTCATGTGAGGAGTTCTCCTGAGATGCCCAGGGATGACTGGTGTGCTCAAGTATAATAACAGAACATCAAATAATCAACTGGAGATTCTGTGCTCGTAAGACACAGTGTTCCCTGTAGGACAGCCCCACTGGGCAGTCTCCATGGGAAACCCCCAAAGCCTATTCTTTGGGTCTTTTCTATTTGTTGGTCAGATTCCCCCAGAGAAGAATCTTCCATTCTGACACCTAGGGGATATACCCTTGGCTACCAAAATTCTAGGATGAGGAAGAGGACTGGGGGCTCAACATTTCGAATCCTCTTCTTCTCTCTGTCCCTGCTCTCTGTAGCACCCCCTGGCCAGATACCCTATTTTACTTCCTGGAGAGACTAGACCAGTCAGTGGTCTTATACCACACAGGAAAAGGACGGCCACCTCGTGGCTTGATGTAATAAAGGGGAGGTGGAGGGGTCGAACTGTGGAACAGACTTTTAACCAAATCTCTTATTTTTCGTGCCCCCTCCACCACCACCTTCAGAGGCCTGATGAGCCGTTTTACTCCACATTTTCCCTGCTGCTGGCTTGTTCGTTCAGCCCAGTCTCCAGCCTAAGTCATTTACTCTGCCCAGCTCCCAATTTTGTTGTCCCCATGTCTACCCTATTTGAAATGACTCCCCACTCCTTGACTCATGATTGTCACAACACGCTCTGGGTCTTCTTCAGAACAGTCCTCTTAACCTGTACTACTGTATTAATTTCTTATTTACGACCCATCTCTGCTGCTCGGCTCTCTTAGAGAAGATCTTGTTTGTCTTGTTCTTATTTATTCCTCAGGCCAATCACAGCACCATACTTACAGGAGGGATTACAGCACAGGGGCTAAGAATATAGGCTCTCTGGAGTTCTGGGTTCAAATTGCAGCTTCATCACTTTTAGGAACAGTATAGCCCTAGATAAACAATCTACCCATGGCTCTTTTTTTTTTTTTTGCATCAACAAAAGTGGGAGAATATCCTCTCCACTGAAGTTTTTAGAATGATTTAATGAGTTAATCTGGGTAATGAGATAATGCTGAGGGCATGCCTGGCACTTGGTAAGCAACCGATACATGCTGAGTTAGGTAGGTACAGAATTAAAATGAATGATCAGCTATACCCCAACAGAAGATAAATAAAAAGTTTAAAGAGAAAAATGAATGATTAAGTGCCCTAACATTTCTTTGTTGAAAATATGGTCTATATTGTGGCTCAGCTAGTAAAAGAATCCACCCACAGTGTGGGAGACCTGGGTTCGATCCCTGGGTTGGGAATATCCCCTGGAGAATGGAAACGCTACCCGCTCCAGTATTCTGGCTTGGATAATTCCATGGACTGTATAGTCCATGAAGTTGCAAAGAGTCGGACACACACAACTGAGTAACTTTCACACTTCACTTCATGTATCATACTTGGATGAGTTTGGAGTATGCATTTCTGTCCCCTTTTATTCAGTGATTAACCTCAGATCTTCTGTTGCTTTTTCGCCAACAGGATTTCCATCACAAGGGTCACCGCCGACATCTCACTGGCCAAACGCTCTGTCTTAAACAATCCCAGTAAGCATGCAATAATAGAAAGATCCAACACGAGGTCAAGCTTAGGTAAGTGTCCGTCACCAATGAGCTGAAGCCATTTAAACGTTTTTTGCTGAGGCCACCAGTGAGCAGATCTGACTAGATGATAATTCCGTGTGTCAGAGTGCATAGGCAAAACAGACAGGTGTCACCAGTAGCCACTGCTACTGTCTTAGTGATTTCATGGTATGAAGGATTTGTTTTGAAAGTTTTTGAGTTAAAAATTCCACAGGCTGTCAGCATGAATGTTTTGGATGGTGTCTGTTTTCACGAACATGAGCTTTGGTGTCTATAGACTCTAAATAAACTCCTCGCTTTGACAACAGTGTTGTCACAAGCAAAGTCATTAATATCTCTAAGGCTCAGTTTCTGTTACTGAATCAGACTTGGCTCTGCTCACCTGCATGCAGTGAAGCCAGTCTACTGATGCAGGGTTGTGGTGAAGGAAAGTGCAGCATTTGTTGCAGCTGCCAAACAAGGAGAACAGGCAGCCCATGTTCAAATGCTCTGAACTCCCTGATGGCTTCAGGGAAGGGGCTGCAGGGGAGAAGATCAGCTCGTGCACAGTTCTAGGATTGGTTGGCATCAAGATGACGTCTCAAGCATCATCAACCTTCTGGTTTCAATCAGTCTAGCTTCTCTGTTCTTACGGTCGGCAGTTTTCATCTGGTGGGGGTCTGCTTCCTGTAAAAACAATTTAGGAATGTGTATCCAGCCTTTATATCTTTCAAGAACTGGGAGTTGGTTGTTTCTGCTATGTGGCTGCTTTATAGTCTAAATCATTACTAGTTTCCCAGCCCAACAGCTATTCTTTGCTTCTACATTTTCACATTTCTCAATCATTAACTTTTTTTAAAAAACAATGTTGTGATAGTTTCAGGTGTAAAGCAAAGGAACTCCGCCGTAAATATACATGTATCCATTCTTTCCCAAACTCCCCTCCCATCGAGGCTGCCACATTAAACTGAGCAGAGTTCCCCATGCTATACAGTAGGACCTTGTTGGCTTTCCATTTTAAATACAGCAGTGTGTACATGTCGATCCCAAACTCCCTAACTATCCCTTCTCCCGATCCTTCCCCCTGGTACCTGGTAAATTTGTTCTCTTAAGTCTGTGAGTCTTTTTTGTGAATAAGTTTGTATGTATCATTTAAGATTCCACATATAAGGGATGTCATACAATATTTCTCCTTCTCTGACTTACTTCACTCAGTATGACAATCTCTAGGTCTGTCCATGTTGCTACAAATGACATTATTTCATTCTTTTTAATGGCTGAGTAATATTCCATTGTGTATATGTACATTTTCTTTATCCATTCCCCTGTGGATGGACATTTAGGTTGCTTCCGTGTCTTGGCTGTTGTAAGCAGTGCTGCAATGAATACTGAGGTGCATGTATTCTTTTGGACTATCTTTATCTCCACATATGTGTCCAGAAACGGAACTGCAGGGTCATATGGTAGCTCTATTAGTTTTTAAAGGAACCTCCTTGCTGTTCTCCATAGTGGCTGCACCAATTTACATTCCCACCAACAGTGTAGGAGGGTTCCCTTCTCTCCACACCCTCTACAGCATTTATTGTTTGTGGGTTTTTTGATGATAGCCGTTTTGACTGGTGTGAGTTGATACTTCATTTTAGTTTTGATTTGCATTAGTCTCAAAATGACTCATGTTGAGCATCTTTTCATGTGCCTCTTGGCCATCTTTATGTCTTCCTTGGAGAAATGTCTATTTAGGGCTTCTGCCCACTTTTTGCCCAATCATTAACTCTTAAGTCAGCTTTTTGAGACTCAGGGAGGCCTGGGAGACTAAAGCAAAAAAGTCTTTTATTTCAAAGGACAAGGACTCACGGACTTGGATATGGTGCCATTTCTTCATCTAAACCCAAAAAGAGAGAGAGAGAAAGAGATGATACTAGCTACCTTGTGGAATTACTGGAAAGGTTAAACATAGTGCGACTTCCATAAACGATGGCTATAACCCCAACTCCCTTCATACTTGGATTATATCAGTAATTATATCAGTGTCAACATTTTTGTTTCATTTGTAAAAACAATTTGGAGATTTTAGTTAACACATCTGCAGGTTTGTGTTCGAATCCTGTTTATTGTCAAGTACTAATTTGATCAAATGAAATGGCTTTGGCAACTATTCCATCTATTTGGCATTAATGGCTGTTACACATGTAACTTACTATTAGGTTTTTTTAATATTTGTTTACTTGGCTGCGCTGGGTCTTAGTTATGGCATGAGGAATCTTCAGTCTTCATTGTGGCATGCAAAATCTTTTAGCAGCAGCTTGGAAATTCTTAGTGCAGCACACAGGATCTTGTTCTTGGACCAGGGATTGAACCCGGGCCCCCTGTGTTGAGGGCTTGTCTGTATCTTCCCCGTGAAACGAGTGGGGTGAGCATGAGGACATACATGTGAAGGACAGGACGTCTTCTCGCTCACGTTTCACAGGGAAAATATGGACAGAAGCTACTAGATGTGGCTGCAGACAGTTAACACCTGGTGTCAGTGGTTGATGAGTCCTGGAAAAAGACACAGGCCGACAGGTGGAGAGTAGGCTGAGGACGAGGGCGTGATTTTATATGAGGAAGTTGGGAGAGGCCTCTCCGAGGAGGTAAGCTTTTAGCAGAATCATTTGTGTTATGAATTCTTTATCCTGGCAGCTACCTGAGAGAAGTTCTAGGCAGAGGGGAAGTAGGTGCAAAGGTCCTGAGGCAGGAGCATGTCCAGTGGGCTGAAGGGGGAGCAGGACAGCCGGTGTGACTGGAGTGGAATGAGGAGGGTGTGAGATCAGAGAGGTGGTGGAGGGCCTGACTGGGTCGCACTCTTGGGCCTTTAACTGCGGATGTGATAGGAAGAGGCATGGAAGCAGAGGGGTGGCACAAGGTGACTAGCGTTTCAGAAGGATCTCTGATGGCACATGTGGAGAAGGGAAAAGGAACAGGCAGGAGGGAGGGGAGAGGGAAATTAGGATTCTGTTGTTCTGCCGAAGCAGCTTCAGAGAGAAATAGTGCGTTCTGTAGATGAGTAGGTAAGTACTAAAACCGGCGCCTCTACAGGCTGATGGGATACAGAGAACAGACCAGTTACCAGTGGGAACAGGGCAGAGGGCAGAGGCAAGCTAAGGGGAGGAGACTGAGGTACAAACCATTAGGTATAAAATAAGCTACAAGGATGTACTGTACAAATGGGGAACAGAGCTCACGTTCAAATACTCATTTATTGGGCTGCACTGGGTCTTAGCTGTGGCACGCTGGATCTTCAGTCTTGGTTATGGCATGCAGGATCTTTACTTGTAGCATGTGGGATCTGATCCCCCGACCAGGGATCGAACCCAGGCCCCCTGCATTGGGAGCATGGAGTCTTAGTCACTGGGCTTCCTGGCAAGCCTGTAGAGCCAGTATTTTATAACTATAAATGGAATATAATCTTGAATCACCCTGTTGTACATCTATGCACCTTATATAATGCAGAAATCGTCCTAGAGTTTTCTCCTTCATGTTCCCCATCTCTTTGCAACCCCACGGTAAAGAATCTGCCTGTAATGCAGGAGACCTGGGTTCGATCCCTGGGTCGGGAAGATGCCCTGGAGAAGGGAATGGCTACCCATTCCAGTATTCTGGCCTGGAGAATCCCAAGGACAGAAGAGCCTGGCAGGCTACAGTCCATGAGATCGCAAAGAGTCAGACATGACTAAGCAACTGACACTTCCACTTCCCTTTCACTTTTCACAGCAACTATACTGCAATTTTTTTTAAGTGGTGCCTTTCGAAGTATCCCTTCAGCAGAGTTGGGGTGTGGCAAAGACTTGGACAGGAGGTCACCTAGGGGACTTGTCGTCATTCAGGTTAGAGAATAAGAGAGGCTGTAAATTAGTGACAGAGGGAAGGAGAAGACTGGCGGGAATCCAGAGGTGAGAGGGTCAGGATTTCTCTACTGGATGGAGAACATGAAGGAGAAAACCCCAGGATGATTCCTGCGTATTTGCTTTGAGGAAGATGGTATTATTCTGGGGATAAGGGTCTCAGGATGAGGAAGTCATGGAGGGCAGGGGTCTGGGGAGGGGAATGAGCTCCATTTGTGCACATGTTGGATTTGCAATACTGTGGGACATCCAGATATCCAGCGGGAAACTAGACACGAAGCTAGAACTTCCCAGAGAGGACAGGGCTTAACACACAGTGGATTCTCAGTATTCACAGGTGTCATAGTCTATGAAGTCACAGCAAATACTGAATTCGTGAATTCAGCGGAAATGCAGGCTTAGGTTCCTGCAAGCCCCTGGTCCCCACATTTTCATCCACTGACCTGCACATCACCTCATTGCATCATTTTTCTATTTAAAGACTCCTTACTGGATAACCCTGGGTTCTATCCCTGGGTTGGGAAGATCCTTTGGAGAAGGGAATGGCAACCCACTCCAGTACTCTTGCTTGGAAAATTCCATGGACAGAGGAGCCTTGTAAGCCACAGTCCATGGGGTTGCAGAGTCGGACACGACTTAGTGACTTCACTTCACTTCACTTTCACTGGATAACCCTGGGTTCCATCCCTGGAGTTGGTTGCCATTCCCTTCTCCAGAGGATCGAACCCAGGACTGTGGCTTACAAGGCTCCTCTGTCCATGGAATTTTCCAGGCAAGAGTACTGTTTTTAACCTGGAAATTATTTAGTCTTTGTATCCATTTCCCATCTCTAAAATGGTGATACTACCAAGATACCTACTAGGATTATTGTGAGAAGCACATGAAGAAGTTCGTGGCATGTGTAGCAGATCAGTTAATGGTGGCTGCTGTTATGAGTAGTTTTATTTCTAATTTTTCAAACAGTGCATAGTTTATATAATTCTTTTACTCATTAAAGTATATACTTAATTTAGATCTGATAGAAGAAATATATCCTAGAACTTAAAATTTTAGTAACTAGTAAGTACATAGCCAGCATGTGCTCAGGCATGTCCAAGTCCCTGTGACCCCATGGACTGTAGCCCTGGCCAGGCTCCTCTGTCCATAGAATTTTCCAGGCAAGAATACTGGAGTGGGTTGCCATTTCCTACTCCAGGGATCGAACCCACATCTCTCGCATCTCCTGTACTAGCAGGCAGATTCTTTACCAGCTGCGCCACCTGGGAAGCCCAGAAAGTAAACAGATAAAGTAAAAAACAAACCAATTTCTATGTAGCACATTCTTCTCAGTCTGCACAATGGGTTCTCTGTAATGTTGCTTTTTTTTTTTTTTTTTAAAGAATATTAGCATTTCAAAGATCTAGGTCAAATTAAATCAGTGCTAATGTTGTAGTGTTTGTGAAACAGCTGGAGACTGTATGCTAGAGGCAAGTTTGGGGCCAGAGAGGACGCCTAAGAGTTTTTTTCAACCATTATTTATTATCCTGGAAGTGCTTTGAGCCCAAGGGCAGGTAGGGCTGAATGCAGGACGTGGGGGTAGTTTATTTTAAAAGCATCTCTTTCTTGTATACATTTAGTAAAAACTAAATTTGAGAATACTGACCTCAAACTTAATAGATGAGATCAATTGCAGCAATTATTTAAGAAAGGATGAACGATCCAGTACATTGAAGATATAATAGGTAAAAATTTACTTTATACTTGAGCTTTTAGAAAACTTTCATTACATAAACAAAAGTACAGTATGTTGCATTTGGAGTTGATTATATTAATATGCCACCATATGGCATGAAGGAAAAAACCATGAAAATTTTCCAGCTTTATGTACATCATCAGATTTTCGGAGTGGTATAGGACATCTGTGCATGTATGGATGTCTTTATATGGGCTCATAAAAAGTTCTCACTTTTTTTCTCAGTTGTAATATTGGTCAGGCATCATAAGTTAAAATATGTGTATTAGCTGTGCACACAAATATGTACTTCTATACATTATAGAACTAAAAACACTATTTGAATTAAAATAGTAAAGGCTCTTATAATACAGTTATTTGCCAATTCCAAATCCAAACTTTTAAAAATAATAAACTCAGATAATTAACTATTGCTTTATAAAGTAATTCACCTTAGTGTCTTTAAACTGCCCAGCTTTATACTATCTGCAACTGTGGTTTGGTTTTACCCCAAGCAGTTTTCTAGGAACAAGTCAATTTAGGAGAATAAGCTACATCTTTGCACACATTTATACACAACTGTGCTTCATGGGGTCTATTTCTGTCACACAATAGCAAAAACTATATACTGAAAGTAGGAAAATACAAGCAAATAAAAGAGTAAAGGAAGTGAAGCTAGATGTAGTTCAGTTCAGTTCAGTCGCTCAGTCGTGTCCAACTCTCTGCGACCCCATGAACCGCAGCACGCCAGGCCTCCCTGTCCATCACCAACTCCCAGAGTCCACCCAAACCCATGTCCATTGAGTCGGTGATGCCATCCAACCATCTCACCCTCTGTTGTCCCCTTCCCCTCCTGCCCCCAGTCCCTCCCAGCATCAGGGGCTTTTCCAATGAATCAACTCTTTGCATGAGGTGGCCAAAGTATTGGAGTTTCAGCTTCAACATCAGTCCTTCCAATGAACACCCAGGACTGATCTTCTTTAGGATGCACTGGTTGGATCTCCTTGCAGTCCAAGGGACTTGCAAGAGTCTTCTCCAACACCACAGTTCAAAAGCATTAATTCCTCTGAGCTCAGCTTTCTTTACAGTCCAACTCTCACATCCATACATGACCACAGGAAAAACCATAGCCTTGACTAGATGAACCTTTGTTGACAAAGTAATGTCTCTGCTTTTGAATATGCTAGCTAGGTTGGTCATAACTTTCCTTCCAAGGAGTAAGCATCTTTTAATTTCATGGCTGCAGTCACCATCTGCAGTGATTTTGTAGCCCCCCAAAATAAAGTCAGCCACTGTTTCCCCATCTATTTCCCATGAAGTGATGGGACCGGATGCCATGATCTTAGTTTTCTGAATGTTGAACTTTAAGCCAACTTTTTCACTCTCCTCTTTCACTTTCATCAAGAGGCCCTTTAGTTCTTCTTCACTTTCTGCCATAAGGGTGGTGTCATCTGCATATCTGAGGTTATTGATATTTCTCCTGGCAATCTTGATTCCAGCTTGTGCTTCCTCCAGCCCAGCATTTCTCATGCTGTACTCTGCATATAAGTTAAATAAGCAGGGTGACAATATACAACCTTGACAAACTCCTTTTCTTATTTGGAACCAGTCTGTTGTTCCATGTCCAGTTCTAACTGTTGCTTCCTGACCTGCATACAGGTTTCTCAAGAGGCAGGTCAGGTGGTCTGGTATTCCCATCTCTTTCAGAATTTTCCACAGTTTATTGTGATCCACACTGTCAAAGGCTTTGGCATAGTCAATAAAGCGGAAATAGATGTTTTTCTAGATGTAGTTGGCATTTGGCTGTAGTTGTAACAGACAATGCATGGGAGGAGAGGAATTCATTCACTTTGTATATTAGCAACCAGATGGTCAGACAAAAATGTTTACAGCTTGGTAGATGATTTTAGCCCAGTGGAACAGTCAGCTGAGATAACTTGTTAAAAGTTGGTCTCTTCTTCCTTATCCTGATGGACCTGCTGTGTTTCTGGACTATGGTGATGGATACAGGAAGCTACACATGGGATAAAACTGCATAGAACTCAGTACACATACACATGCAGATGAGTACATAAAACTCAGGCAGTCTGAGGAAGACGGATTATCCTGGTTGTGATGTTGCACTGTAGTCTTGCAGGACTTCCCACTGAGGAAAACTAGGTAATAAAGTGCACTGGGAGCCGTCGTTTCTTACAACTGCTGTGAATCTAGTTGTCTCAGGAGGAGCGTCAATTAAAGAGAAACTCATCCCTTACGTGGTAACACTGTGGAACTGGGGTGGCACACCCGAGCGCGCGTCTCGCTCACTGGTCCTCAGGTGTGGTCTCCACATCAACAGCATCACTACTGGGAGCATCAGTTAGGAATGCGCCTTCTCAGACCCCACCTGGACCTATGAAGTCAGCAACTCTGGAGGCGGGGCCCTGCAGTCTGTTTCAACAAGCCTGCCAGGTGACTCTGCTGTGCATGCCAGGGTTTGAGAACTACCCATCTTGTCACCACTGTGCAGTGAAGGACCTAAGGACCACAGGAAGGGAAGGGATCCGTGTGGTGTAGGTAAGGCACTAAGGAATAAAGCTAAGGCTAGACCCTGGGCATCTGGACTACCATTCCAGGATTTCCTCCACTGAGCAGTGCGTGATGTGATTACTTTTACTTGACCATCTGCCTTCTCTTAGGAAAAAAATTTATGGGCCTATTGATCTGAATCTCACTTCCTCCCTCCTCCTAATTAATGA
This sequence comes from Bos indicus x Bos taurus, assembly GCF_003369695.1. Lineage (NCBI taxonomy): Eukaryota > Metazoa > Chordata > Mammalia > Artiodactyla > Bovidae > Bos > Bos indicus x Bos taurus. Next base: position 50,347,978 of record NC_040088.1, on the reverse strand, counting down.
CCTAATTAATCATTACAGGCATAGCCATATCTATCTTAAGGAATTAACACTTAAAATTCCACAACACTGCTCTGATGGCCCAGCTACACATATCTCCACCCAAAGGGAGTACTTCACCTATATATAGTTTGGCTGCCAAGTTCACGATTAATGTTTTTGAAGATTTAATGCATTTTTTTCTACAACAGCAGCTTCTCATATATGTATAGTCAACTAAAAAGGCAAATATAAAGAGAAAACACATTGTATATTGTCAGATATACAGAATCTAGAAAAACGGTACTGATGAACCTACAGGAATAGAGCCACAGACGCAGAGAGGAGACGGCACAGTGGGTGGAGGAGAGGGTGGGACAAGTGGAGAACAGCGTTGACACATATACACTACCAGGCGTAAAACAGCTGGTAGGAGACTGCGGCACAGCACAGGGAGCCCAGCTCGGCGCACTGTGATGACCTGGAGGGGTGGGATGGTGGGGTCCAAGAGCAAGGGGTCTAAATATATGTATAATGATGTGCGATGATGCACACTGTTGTACAGCAGCAGCCAACACTGTAAACCAATTATCCTCTAAGTAAACACAATTTTTTAAAAGGCAAATATTTGTTACATTATATATATATACACACACAATGATTATATTTTTTCTTTGCCTTTTTAACCCATTCTTTCAACACAATTTTTGAGTCCCAGGTATGTCCTAAGCACTGTCCTGAGGGAAGGAATCAAAGTAAGTATGTATTATTGCCAGTCTTCCTATCAGTTCACTGCCTGTTGGAAAAGTTTTCAGTCATATCATCAAAACGCAGTGTGATACATGTTAGCAGGTTGGCACAAAGCAATACTTGACATTTATTAAGCATTTCCTATAAGCAGGCACCAAAATAAATATTTTGCATGTTGATACACTTAGTCCTCATTTCCATGTTTCAGAAAAGAATACTTAGGGGGTCTGAGAAATTAAGCCTTGTTACCCAAGGATCACACAGCTGGATTAAGAAGCCATGTTGGTGCCTGGGAAGTGGGTGCCCTGAGGCAAACCTTCCTGGGTCTGGGGAAAGGAGACGGGGCTGACAGAGGGCTTTAACAGATTTCCCTTCTCAGGCTAAGTAAAGAAGTTGCCAAAATGAAAAATCTGTGCTTAGTGATTATGAAATGGCATTGGAATGACTATTACATTACTGACAGTCTGCCCTCTGAGTCCATTTCTGTTTCACAGATAAGTTCGTGTCACATTTTAGAGTCCACATGTAAGGAGTATCATATGGTATTTGTCTCTTTCTGACTTCACTTAGTATGATTGTCTCTAGGTCCATTCATGTTGCTGCAAATGGCGTTACTCTTTTTACTTTTATTTTTATTTTTTAAATTTAATTAGAGGCTAATTACTTTACAGTATTGTATTGGTTTTGCCATACATCAACATGAATCCACCACGGGTGTACACGTGTTTCCCATCCTGAACCACCCTCCCTCTTCCCTCCCCATACCATCCCTCTGGGTCATTCCAGTGTACCAGCCCCAAGCTTCCTGTATCCGGCATCGAACCTGGACTGGCGATTCATTTCTTATATGATATTATACATGGTTCATTGCCATTCTCCCAAATCATCCCCCCACCCCTCTCCCACAGAGTCCGGCTGAGCAGTATTCCACTGTGTATACGCACATCTTCTTTATCTGCTCATCTGTTGACAGACATTTAGGTTGTTTCCATGTGTTGGCAATTGTGAATAGTGCTGATATGAATATAAGGGTGCACATATCTTTTTGAATTACAGTTTTGTTTGAATATATGCCCAGGGATGGGATTGCTGGATCATATAGCAACTCTTTTTTGAGGAACCTCTATACTGTTTTTCATAGTATCAGCAGCAAGTTTAAATTCAGTAGGTGTAAGAGATTGGGATCTGGACAGATAAATAAGGCTTTTGTTTCAGAAATGAACATCAGCAGCACTGACATTTCTTTTTTGAAATAAATTCTCAGCATGATGTACTCCGTCCAAGAGTACATACTAGTGTGCCCACCTACTAGTATGGGCACGTTTCTTTGAAAGCATCATTTTGTGCTTGGAAGTTAAAAGCATTTTCTTCAGAAAAGGTTTATTTACAAATATGTTGCATTAGGTTTCTAAAAAAATCTTTAAGTTTTTAAAGAATATCTCATTTTCCACCTTAATTTAAAAAGTGGAAGGTATCTGTGTATCTAAGAATACTAGAATATATGCATATATACACACATGTCCATGATACATATATTAAGCTATTGACATAGATATAATTTTTGGATATATAATAAGATAATGGATTATTTTGTTTATCTGTTACCCAGATTTAATAACAAGTATTACATTTATATTCTTGCCTGGGAAAACCCACGGACAGAGGAGCCTGGCCAGCTCCAGTCCATGGGGTTGCAGAGTCGGACACGACTTGGCGACTAAACAATGAATTACATTCATAATCATTTTTTTAATAGTGCTCAAACCTCTAAAAAACAAGTTATTTTTAAGGCATGGGACTCTTGTGACTGTGTCAGTAGCTGTAATTAACTGATACACAGATGAAAATCTCTGCGATCAAATTTCTTTTTAATGAAACGTGACAGGTCTCCAACATGGTTTGACACATGTATATACTGTATAACGATCACAGAAAGATTACTTACAAGTTTATGTAGTTACAGATTTTCTTCTTGTGAGGAGAACTCTTGAGATCCACTCTCTTAGCAACTTTGAAATAGTATCACTAACTCCAGTTACATCCTTGGGACTTAACTGTACTTTTGATCACCCTCCACCACCCTGTTATCTGTATCTATGAACTTGTTGCTTTTTTTTTCAGTTCCACATTTCAGTAAGATTATATATTTGTCTCTTATTTCACTTAGCATAAAGCTGGTAAGGTCCATGAGTCTTGTTGCAAATGGCAGGATTGTGTGTGTGTATGTGTGTGAGAGAGAGACTCATCTTATTCCACTGAGCTGTACTGCATACTAATTTTATATCCTGCAGTTTAATTCATTTATTAGTTCTAACAGTCTTTTGGTAGAGTCTTATATATATATATATATATATATATATATATATATATATATATCTCATCATGTCAGCTACAAACAGTGAGAGTTTTCCTTCCTTTCCAATTTGTATGCCTTGGTTTTGTTTCCTGCCTACTTGCTCTGGTTACGCCTTTCAATCCAATGTTGAAACAGGTGGCGGGAGTGGACATCCTTATGTGGTTCCTAATCTCAGAGGAAAAGCTTCTAGCATTTCCACTGAGTATGATGTCAGCTGTAAACTAATCAGATTTCTTAATGCTTACAATAAACTTAGACTGGAACTTTACTACTGGTGATCGGTGGCTTGTGCAAACACAGGGCACAGAGAAGCAAGGTTATAATCGGAATAAAAAATTTAAGAAGCAAGAGAAGAGAGCAAATAACTATTAGTAATGTTTTAGAACACAGTTACAAAAGGAATGATTGAAAGAAATATATATGAACAGTATGTGGTAAGAAAGCCCAGGTACTGGTTACCTAGTTTCAACCATTTACTTTGAAGTCAATCCAAGATACTTACATTATCTATAAATATTTCAGTGTGTATTTCTGAACAGTGGAGACCCCTTTTATTTAAACCATAATGCATTATCGTACCTCTTTTTTACTGTGTATTTATTTGGCTGCACCAGGTTTGAGTTGCCCCACTCAAGATCTAGTTCCCTGACCAGGATCAAGCCTGGGCCCCTGCACTGGCAGCATGGAGTCTGAATCACTGGACCACCTGGGAAGTCCCTGTTGTACCTTAATAATAACCCCTGGTATCATCACGTTGCCACTCAGCCATGTATCATTTCCCAGCTGTCATATACTATATAGGTACAAACACATATATTTTATACACACACACACATATATATATATACATAAACATTTTATTTACTTCTGCATCATAAAATATATAAATTACTGTTTGAATTAGGATCCAAATAAACTTCACACATTGTGATTGGTTCTTAGGTCCTTGAATCTCTTAATCCTGTTTTCCATATATCTTTTATCTCCTTGTAATTTTTTTAAGAAACTAGGTCAGTTATCCTACTTATCCTGCAGGGTATTCAGAGACTGAATTTTGCTAACTAAATTACACTGGGCTAGTTTACACAACTGTCTGTTCTCTGTATTTCTGATAAACTTGTCTATTGAGAAGCTTAATAGGTTTTTTTTCTTTTAGCAAAACTGTGTCATGAGTGGTAATGTGACCAAATATTACTTTAAAGCTCGTATCACTAGTGGTTTGGGGCATTTTAAAGACATCCAGGTAAACAAAAGGACTCTTAGTTGTAAGAGGCAGATGACTAGTGGCTTGCCTTTTCTGGAATAATACACAAGTTAAAATTATCTCCAGGAACCTTCTGCATGGATGCAAATGCACAAGAAGAGCTCAATGGTGTCCTGTAGGTCCAGGCATCTCGTGGGACTGGCCCTTCATGATTGTAGTGGGCACTGGAAGCTATATTATCCTTTACAGATCTGTGATATTTAGAAACGTAGCTCCTGGCTATCTAACTTTTAATCTGAATCTCAAAAATTTAGTTATTCACATTAATTACATTTCAGGTATTCCATAGCAGTGATACAGTATATATCCATCATCAGAGAAAATATTCTAGGACAGCCCTTTTTACACTCAAGAGAGAGAATGGAGAAATAGATGAACTGAATGAAAATACTTCGGCATTCAAGTATATTTATGTTTTTCTATAAGTCTGACATTATATATCTGAGGTGCTGCCTCCAATACATAACTGCCCTTTTAGAGCATGAATGTTACAAGACCGTCTTTTTGTTGGTGGAAAATACAAGAAGTGTGTTTCTGGCTAGGTTTGTCATAGACATTCTGAAAATCTGTTTCCTGCTATAGTTCAGCTTGCTCATAAACATCTCTAGACTCCATACCAAAGGTGGCATGTAAATGCAGGTAAGCCTGTGCAGTGACAGGAAGGCTGGTGATGGGCTGCTAGGCTTGAGTGGTCAGAAACACACACACATGTTTCTATTTTACAACATTTTAATAAAATGACTCCATGGAGTGACGTTTTATAGCCCCCAAAACAAATTAGCACAGAGAGCCAAAAAGTTTGACTCTCACAGACATCATGGTAAACTAGAAATAAATTTCATAACTGGTTGAGAGAGGAATTCCTAAATTCTCGAGGTGTTGTGAAGGAGTGGCTCTTTGCAAACGATGCCTACTGTCAGCCCTCTTACCTGTAGAGCTCACCTGCCTGAGTAACCATTTTACTTTCTCTCAATCTGGTCTAGAAATGCTGAACTTTTAAGTAATAAAGTTCTGCTTCACCTTTTACAGCGGAAGTTCAGAGTGAAATCGAAAGGATTTTTGAACTTGCAAGAACACTGCAACTGGTGGTCCTTGACGCGGACACTATCAATCACCCAGCCCAGCTCAGTAAAACCTCTCTGGCCCCTATTATAGTGTATGTCAAGATTTCTTCTCCTAAGGTAAGCAGGGCTGTTAACCGTTTGTTCTGCAGTGAAACTGTACTAAAATGTGTGCTTACAGTCTGCTTTCAGAACAGGCTGCTTCTTAATCCGTCACTAAGGCTTTGAAGATAGATGTGGTAGATGAGAAGCGTTAAGATTCATATAAGCAGAGAGTGATGATAAGTTTCATGGCTGAGAACAGTGATTTCCAAAGTGTGGCCTGTGGAGTCCTGGTGGGGGAGGTTTGGAGACACTTTCAGAGGACCTAGGTCATTTCCCTGATAATCCTCATTGTCCTCCTCTTCCACTGGCCTGACCTTTGTACTGATGGTGCAAAAGAAGTGGTGGGAATGTCTAAGCAGGAAGCAAGACCACACCAGCACCGGCAGCTGCTGCATTCTTCCTCACCATGAGCTACCAGGTTATAAGTTTCACTTAATGTCCTAATGAAAATCCATCTACTGCCACTTTTTTAGAGGGGTTTGAAAACACTGGATACGTTAGTTCCTGGTATGTATTTTGACAGGAGATCCTTACTGTTGTCTAAAGGCATTACTAAAATATAAAACTATGTCCCAGACTAGGTCAGAATAAGGTACATTTTTTTTACTGGCAACCTTTAAGTTAGATGAGAAGATGCCTCTTTCGCCTATGATTTTAGATGGATTCTTGTGAAATGTCTGAGTATTAATAAGTTAACTGTGCTAGAAATTAAGATTTTACAATCATTAACTCTTACAATTTCTGGTGTCCACACTAAAAATACAAAAACTGGTGATATTAGTTTTAAGAATGTATTTTATTTAAGCCAAAAATATCCTATTTGTTATTTTAATATTTAGTCAATAAAGTGTTATTTGTGGTACTTTGAAGTAGCAAAATTGTTTATTAAATTTTGACTCTTCAAAAAGGTGCTACCAGCCTTTTTAATATTCTATGTAACAAAATGGGAGGCACACGTCAAGTTCTTCATCTGCACACTCAAAGTCAGTTACTTGAGGACAACTACTGGTATGACTATTGCAGTCATCTTAGAACACCATTTTTATTGGAAAGAACAAATGACATGCCATTCAAATTTCAGGACAAATCAATGGAATTTAATAGAGTAGGGTTTCAGATGTTCCATGGCAGCTAATCTTTAAAAAGCTACCACTTGTTTACTGTAGTATCAAAGAAAAATATCCACAATTATCTGAAAAGGTTACTAAAATAGTCCTCCTCTTCTAAATTATGTATCTGGAAGAGGCTGGATTTTCTTCACGTATTTCAAAGTAATGTACTGTGGCAGATTAAATGTAGAAAGAGGAAACATTGGTTATCTTCTGTGAAGTCAGGTTGTAGAGAAATTTGCAAACAATTTTTATCGAAATAAGTGATGTAAGTTAACATGCAACAAGTTTATTGGTCATTCTTAAATGAATTTCTCAGTTTTAATGTCTAGTATGTAATATTCTAGTTCACATAAAAAGCTCTTGGGATTTCTCAACAGTTTTTAAAAACATAAATCATGAGTGATAAAGTTTGAGAAGTGCTAGCCTTAAAAAAAAGGTTCAGAATAATACATCCTGGTGGTTTTTGAAGCTTGCCACCAAGATGTATTAATTTTCCAGATCATCTTAGATATTGTTTTCTTGCCTAGTAAACCGTGAGTGCTGTATGAAAAAGGTCCCAGAGAAAAGCGTGAATAATGAACCTTGTTGTCTACCTGAGTACAGACGCTCCTGTTTAAAAACCTCGTCTTTTGCAGGTTTTACAGAGGTTAATAAAGTCTCGAGGGAAATCTCAAGCGAAGCACCTCAATGTCCAGATGGTGGCGGCAGATAAGCTAGCTCAGTGTCCTCCAGTAAGTCTCTCTGTTCAGTATAATCCACTTGAAGTCATAAGCCCAGCCTTCTGTTAAGAAAAACCAGACAGACTAGGTAAACACTTGTCCAGAAGAGAACCTTCTCCATTAGCAGTGGGCTTCTTCCCAAAGTGGAGAACTGTCCACCTCTTGCCATGAGCACGTGTCTAGGTCATGGTCGTGGCTTGCAAACGGCTACAGTGTGTTCCATGGGGATGTCGCTTTGTTAACATCTAACACATCCATAGTATCGTAAATGAAACACAGTTGTTTCAGAACGCTGGTTGGAAAGATGGATCTATTGGGGGTTGGTTTATTGTTCACTTCTAATCTGGGAGCAAGTTGCTGGCTCTTTATCGCCATCTATGAAACTGATCTGAAACCATGCAGACACCAATTTCCAAACCAGTCAGTAAGCAGATTCTGACACCTGAACCCATTCCTACCTTGAATCCCTGTTGTGCATACCATGCTTGGGGACACTACGCTTCTGGGTTTTGTTTTAGCTTTTAATGAGAGGATGATTACAATGTTGTGTTGGTTTTCACTGTACAGCAAAGTGAACCAGCTATACGTAAGCATATGTTGCCTACCTCCCAACCTACCTTCTAGGTGGCTTTGGCTTCCTCATGTCCTTCCCTTGCCGCAGCTATTTCCAAGATTCAGCTTTTCACAGTCTCTATGTCAAAAACAGACTTCTTCCTATACTGTTTGGCTTATAGTCTTCTTTTCTTTTTTACATCTCTCTTCTAACATAGGGCCAATTCCTTTTTTTCACTATTAGCAAATTTTCTATCATGCCCTTAACAACTGTTATTACACCTGTCCACTTCTTAATCATTGATACTACTGATATTCGTGTCAACACGTACCCGAGGAGGACCAATGCTTGTAAGCTGACTCCAGAGGACAGTGTGTGGAGGAGTCAGGCAGCACGAGCGGAGACCAAGGGGCTCCCTGCTTTCTCCTCTAAGGTGGGGGGGGGGCAGTCGGGGGCCATCTGTAATGTCTGCCCCTGCAGGAGCTGTTTGATGTGATCCTGGATGAGAACCAGCTCGAGGACGCCTGTGAACACCTGGCCGACTACCTGGAGGCCTACTGGAAGGCCACCCACCCTCCCAGCAGCAGTCTCCCCAACCCCCTTCTCAGCCGCACTTTAGCCACCTCCACCCTGCCCGTCAGCCCCACGCTAGCCTCCAACTCACAGGTAAGCTGAGCCCTCGTCCACGCCCGGGGTGCCAACGCAGCGTTTGTTCCCATCAGGCAGCTCTCTCCTGAGAGAGCTGTGAGAAAAGCAATGTAAACAGCATCCTGTGAATGTAGATCCCCTCTCCCCATATTCTTTTTTTAATTGGTGTAGAGTTGCTTTACAAGGTTGTATGGGTTTCTTCCTACAAGGAAGTGGAACAGCTATATGTCTATCAGCTCTATCCCCTTCCTCTTGGACTGCCCTCCCATCATCCCCCGCTCTAGGTTACCACAGACCACTAACTCTATTAAGACAGGAAGAGAGGAGAAACTTTCCACAGGCCGGCAGCACAGACTCTGGACTCAAGACCACCTGGGTTCAAATCCCTCCTGGGCCCTGTGCCCCAGGCATCTAATGGCACCAACCTCATGGGGCCCAAGGGTTGCATCTTGTGACCCTTCATAGAGCAGCATGGAGGGTTGTATTAATAATTTGATACATGTGACTATCTTATGCTAGGGCTGGTCTCATTAAGTGCCATTTAAGTATCTGTTTATCTTTTTTTTTCCCTTAAAGCCCACATTCCCAGAATTTCTCTTCCTATCTGTATCTGAGCAGAGGTGTGGCTCAGTGTTCACCCAGGTGTAGACAGATCTCAGGAATTTGTATCTGTATTTGAACCACAAGAGAACGTATAAAAGAAATCCCTCCTTCCTTCATCTAAAAGTCATTGTTCAAAGTCTCTAAAAGGCTGAAATGAAATCTAACCCAGCTTGCTTGCTTAATTCTTTTGGTAACATCCAGTAGCATTTATATTATATTGGATTTGATGTTAATTTGTAAGCGCCAAGGACAGCGCAAAGGGACTGGACGTAAAAGGACTTGCCTTTGTGATGGGGGTTCTCCTGTATTTGCTCCTCCGTCTCCAGGGTTCTCAAGGGGATCAGAGGACAGATCGCGGGGCTCCGGGCCGCTCTGCTTCCCAAGCTGAAGAAGAACACTGCCCGGAACCGGTCAAGAAAGCCCAGCATCGTTCCTCCACCCAGCACCACAACCATCGCAGTGGCACCAGCCGAGGCCTCTCCAGGCAAGAGACCCTGGACTCGGAGACGCAGGAGAGTCGCGACTCCGCCTACGCGGAGCCCAAGGAAGAGTACTCGCACGAACACGCGGACCACTACGCCCCGCACCGTGACCACAACCACCGAGAGGAGCCCCACGGGGGCGGTGAGCACAGACACAGGGAGCCTCGGCACCGCTCCAGGGACCCGGACCGAGAGCAGGACCACAACGAGTCCAACAAACAGCGGAGCCGCCACAAATCCAAGGATCGCTACTGTGACAAGGACGGGGAAGGGCTGTCCCGGAGACGCAACGAGGCCGCGGACTGGAACAGGGATGTTTACATCCGCCAATGACTTTCCTGCCCTTTTGTGTTGTTGTTTTTTTAAGTCTTGTATACCCACCACCCACCCACATCGATCTTGGGGGGAAGGGGGTCTACACCGCAACCATGTGATTTGTCTTGTATATTTTGTACTGCTGTTGCTTGGATTGCAACAGCATGAAATAGAGTATTAATACACTTTTTTTTTCTTTTGTAAGTGCTCTATCAATTGGCCTGGAAAGGCTGCAGGCCTCTGGCTGTCTATGGAACCTTGAACCCCGTCTGGGGTAGCTGCCACTTGAACAAATCTGTTGCCGTCTGAGTGGCGTTGGTATTTTAAGAAGCATAGCTGATGTTTTCGAAAATGTGGTTGATATATCCAGTGGGCTAGAACTGGCCCAGATAAAAAGTGGAGTTTCCTGATTCTTGCCGAATTTTTAATATGTAGGCACTTGATTTGCATATTCATCCATGGACCACTGTTTCTTGCTTGTACCTCCGGCTGACTAAATTTGGGGACAGATTCAGTCTTGCCTTACACAAAGGGGATCATAAAGTCAGAATCTATTTTCTATGTACTAGTATTGTGTACTGTATAGACAGTTTGTAAATGTTATTTCTGCAAACACCTTCTTACGATAATTATATATATTATATATAATATATATATATATATATCAGTTTGATCACACTATTTTAGAGTCTTAATGCCAAGTCAGCAGACCTGCTTTATGAATTACAGGGACTAGAAAAGCCCACCTTCAGGAAATTTGTAATAGCATCGACTCGACGCCCATCCCCGTTCACTAGTCTGTACATACTGTAAATACGTGTGGCTGCTTGACTTGAAAAGGCTTGATTTCTGAATGTTTCACCATCCTTGTAAGTTTATCATTTCTGACCATAAATTATGGGAAATATATAACCAAACTCCAAGGGTTGTTCTACTCCGTGCAGTTCACACTGATTGTGACGACCACGTCCTGCGTAGCTTGTGTCTGAGGTCACAGCACTGGAGTCTAGGAGCTGGAACCCGTGTGCGTGTGGGTCTGGGGGTGAGCATGTGCGAGCAAGTGGAGGGTGTGAGTGTGGAAGACGCAAGAAGCATCCAGCCTGGGCCACGGGCGCACACCCACCTGGCTCCACCGTTCACTATGCTGCTGCGGGAGCCGCCAGGGCGTAGGGGGAGCTCGCTGCCAAAGGAGACTCGCTCAGAGAGCTCCCACCTGCTGGCTCCTTGGTCATGCCCCTGGAGAGGAAAAATACGGGCCGCTTTTAACTGTGAGTGTTCCACTGGAAATGTCTGATCTCTCGTGTGTTCGAGTGTCTGTCGTAGGGAGAAACGTTTACACAGCTTGTAGAATAATTTCAGGGGAAAATCAGAGACCCTGATTCCTCCCGCCCCACTGGCTGTTCCCCTCTTATCTCCTCAATCCATCGCCTCCCTTTCCATCCCCATCTCCCCCACCCACTCCGACACTTTCACTGTCCGTCAAAACCTAGAAGTGCTTCTTAAAACCAAAGTTTCTGCTCTTCAGAAGAAATCAGGGCAAAATGAGGTGACTTGAAGTGAACAAAGATGTTGAGGTTTTCCTGCGTGGGACACCTGCCCTGAAGGAGAAGCCAGAAGATGCTGAGCCTGGTGTCAGGGACACGTTGTCGGCAGCCTGCGAGGTGGCTGTCACGCTGAGGCTGAAACCTGCTCTGCCTCTCTTACGTGTCCATCTGTCCAGTAATGCCTGGACAGGTAAGACAGTATTAGGTGTGCACGGACCTGGCACTTGAAGTCTGTTCCTGGAAAACTCCTATGACTGCCTACCTTCAGACCTGGACATTAAAAATTCTTATTTTGTTAAATAAGGCTATTTTTATTTCGCTTCTTTGGTTATTCCAGGTTCTTGCCAAATATCCTTGGACCTTTACAAGTAAAACTGTCTCATGTTTAATTCATTATTTTCCTCCCCCAAAGAAAACTCAAGAGTTATAAAAATGAATTATACATATAGTGTTTTATCAGATAATAGAGGAACCATTTCCCTCAATCTGTTAATTAGCTCTGTACTCATACCTTTATTGAATATAAAAACACTAGTCATAATATATAAATTTTCAGTGTAAATTAGTCACATCATTGGGAAACCGTGTTCCAATTAAAGTTACTTTTATAAAATACTTTCAGTCAACTTTCCATCACGGTAAGATGTCCACTAATCACCGGCCCCCAACCTTTCCTATACAAAGTTACATCCCAGTTCATGATTTTGGAATATTTAAATTCTTGAGGTATAACTGGTATGTATCTTTTTTGCTGCTACCATTAATCCCTTTCAAAGAACTACATTAACGGATTCCCTTTTTAAAAATTTTGTACCTGGACCTTTCGTTTCTCACTTTACTGTGAAACACATTAGTCCAAATCAGAGTGTTCCTCAGAAACCTCTATTGTAGGATCTGACATAAGCACATCTATCTGTGAAGACTTTTTAGTGGGTGTATGTGTAAACGGTGTGTGCGAAATATGTAAATGAAGAAACAATCCCAAGGACAATGGGATATTTACTGACTCGTAGAATGTAAAATTCTAAGTCTTTTCACACAGCAAAGGTTTCAGCTTAACCAACTCGGTTGTAGAATCATGATTTTTGTAGTTAACCTAGAAAATGCTGGAAATGTTCTGAATAGTTCTGTGGGTTTTTCCCTTGTCAAACCCATTTCGGTTTTCCCTCTGCTCTCTCTCTACTGCTCATTTAAGTTACTGTTACAAAAAGGTGCTGCTAAATGTAGGCCGTCTTAGTTATCCTGTACTTCAGGACAATGCCACATTTGAACATGGTCTGCTCTGCATTCATGTCAAACCTTCACTGTCAGCTACACCAAACTGTTCAACAAGCCTGGTTTAAAGTCATTCAAACAATAAAGAGCTGGCTTCTGCACTGTTTACTATTAGTAGTATTAATTGCCATTTCAGGAGTGATTCTTACAGGTGAAAGTATGTTAAACACTTACCTACACTTCCCTCACGTGGCTCATCTTCCAGGTCTGGGGAGGTCATGGGCTGCAGTCCCCTCCCCACGACGACTGCCAAGTGCCAGCTTCCAGCAGGTCAAAGGTCTCCGGGGGTCTGAGCACAGCAACGTCAGCTTCCTCTCACCTTCATCCTTACATGTTCAGCAATTCTTGCCTCCGATGTTGAATTTTATTTTTTCCCCTTTAAACTGATCCATCATCAGATCTTCATTTTAATCCTCGCCCTTGGCTCAATGACATGATGCTGCTGGTCCAATCTTGTTAACAGGTCAAGAGTCACTCTGGTGGAGACACAGGTAATTAGATGTCTCTGGGTCAGTGGTTGAATTGTGGTTAAGTTACATTTTTAAGTATTTGTACTTTACTACTTAAAATGTGATACACGGTTTTGAAGTAAAATGTACTCACTGTGGAATTAAAATGCTTCTGTTTCAGAAATAACTATGACAACATTAAATATGTTAAAAAAATGTATTCGTTCTCCTCTGCACTTCCCTTTCTTCCATCTATCATATTTTTTCTTAAATGTCTGCGTTCCTTAGGATTGAATGTGTTTTGTGTTCCTTTTTTTTTTTTTTTTTAAGAAACCACTGGAAAATGTCTGTTAAAGAAACAAATGTTAATCCTATTTCTTATCTGCCATTACTGCTTTCAACGTGCAAATTTTTTCTTCTGTTTTGCCTGTACTGTTTATATTTTGGTGTTTGCTGGCATTAATCAAAACTTCTCATGTTTGCTGCGAGGCTCCTTCCCGACCATTTCCATCCCAGCCTAGCACCTAAGGTTCTGCAGAGAGCACGAGAAGGGATGGCCTTTCTGTGTTTTAAAATCACACTGAAAGTTCCAGGGGTATGCTGAGCCCTGGAAACAAGTACACAGGTCAACAGTGTTTCCCTTTAGACAGATGACACCTGCTGGGTGTGGGGCAGAACGAGGGATGGAAAGAAGTTAGTGACATAGTGAGTCTTAGGGCACTTGGTGTGGGTTTTCCCTCCTTCAGTAAGGGAGTAACAGTGATCTGCTCTGAAGCTGTACAGAAAGGACAAGGTTCCTGCCTTCCTGGGGGCAGGTGTCAAGGACATGCCTTGTTCCCTAGGGTGATGTGTCAAGTGCTGTGACAGGAGGAGTCAGAGGTCCAAGGGGTGCAGAGACGGCCCAGCTGCAGAGAAGAGTGTGAAGAAATGCTCGCTCAGAGCAGAGGCCTCTGAAGATCTCACCTGATCCAAGACCTTGCACTCTTCTCTACACAAGAAGTTTCGAGCAATTCCTAACGTAGACCCTTTGTTGCTGTTGTTTAGTTCCTAAGTCACGTCCAGCTCTTTTGCAACCCCATGGACTGTAGCCCTCCAGGCTCCTCTATCCATGGAATCTCCCAGTCAAGAATACTTAAGTGGGTTGCCGATTTTCTTCTCGAGGAGATCTTCCCAACCCAGGGATCAAACCTGCATTTCCTGCATTGGCAGGCAGATTCTTCACCGCTGAGCCACCAATGAAGCCCAGTGGAGACCTGTGAAGGGCGGGGAGGGGGAAAAAACTATTAGGTATCCACTTTAAATGCCCAGAGGCTCAGGAATTTTGAGGTGATTCAAATTAACAAAACAGATCCATTTAACATGACATGAGACACCTTTTAACCCATGGTGGGTATTTTAATAGATCGCATCTAAAAAGCATGTGGGATGAAGCGAGCCCACAGTTACAGTCATTTGACAGGCAGTCCACATATACTGGCCACTGCGGGAGATGTCTGGTCACCTCTGTGGTTTGGGTGATTTCAGATTTGATGGTGAAGTAGTCTTGTTTTATCTTGATCTATCCTAGTCACAGCTGCATGGTCTGGGGTTGGTGTTCTATGGAGTTGGCAGGAAAACACCAAGGCCTGGCCACTTCCCAGCTCTCACAAGACGGTCTTCTCTTTCTCACCAATCATACCTCTAATAATCTGTATCTTCCATTAGATGATGAAAGGTACCCAAATTCTATAATAGTCTCATTTTTAATCTACAGAGTTAAAATTCATTGTAGTTTTTAGTTTAAAACATGAAGGAAAAAGAAAACACAGTGAAGGGTGACTGTCACTTGGGAGTGATCCAGAACTCATCTGAAAGAGGGGCTGATATACCAAACAGTAACAGAAGTCAAGTGAAACCCTCAGCTCGGTTCCTGGTACATGATAATAAGTTACGGACTACACACCCTGAATTCTGAAGGAACTCATACTTAGGAACTCAGTAACAGAAAACATGTTTTATAACCAAATTAAATACTGCTAATTTTACTCCTTTTGTTAAATCCACTCATTTTAACATTAAAAATGACTTGCATTCTTTACAAATTAAAACAAAGACCCCAAATGAAAATATGTTCCAGACATCGACAGGCACCTCCTTTTCTTTATACTCTGCTAAATCCATAAAGGAAAAATTTTCTTAAAAACGCAAAGTATAATCTCAACACACACCCCACTCCCACCCCAACCCTCCAGTTTCTTTCTCTGTGAAGCAGAGTCTCTTGATTACTGGTGGAACAGCTGGCAGCCTTTTCTGTTTCTCCAGCAACCATGACATCAATCACATGGTTTGATGAGAGTTTGATTTAAAAAAAAAATAATAATAACCACCAGGCACATGTTTGGAATCTTAATTTCTAAAGATCCTCCTACTGTGTGCTTTTGCATTTTACAAATTTTGCTATGAAAAAACCTATACAATCCTTATTTGCCAGCCAAACCAGGTCTTCTATGCTGGCGTCTCTCAGAGAACCAATGTCACGGTCCAGTGACCGCATTGCAGAGGGATCGAATCGCTGCAGCCGTTTCAACTGTTCAGGTGACAGGCCAGCTCCCAGCATCCCTTCTCCTCCCACCTGTGGGTCCTGCTCAGGAGAAGAATAAACACAGATGAACATCCTCGTGTTAGTAAGAGTGCCTGTGCACCATTAATGTTAAAAGACAAACTGAGTTGTAATTACCACCAATTCCAGAAACAGAAAAATAAGTAAATACCTTTGTGTGTGTGTGTGAGTGTGTGTGAGTGTGTGTGTGAGAGAGAGAGAGAGAGAGAGAGAGAAATGGACATGCCGCTTTTCTGTATAATAAAGTAGGATAATGGTAAGAGCAGTCCCTTGATGACTGAACTCCTAGGATGGGCTTTACGCTTATCAAGGACCACAACATGCAGAAGGCCTGAGCACCAGTCAGCAACACATGGATTCCAGGTGCAGCTCTGCACATCTTAGCCGTGTGACTTTAGAACAATAATTTACCTGTTTCCTCATCTACCAAACAGATAAAATACTCAGTTCTGAGGCTTAAATAAGGTGATATCATGCCTGACACACAGTGGGCACTCAGTATGTCTGTGGGCCTGACATACTCATGGGCACATCACGAGATGAAAATTCAGCTTTATCTGTCAGACCCTCCCAAAGCTGACAGGAGGCACCTGACAGGAGGCCTCTCTCTGGTCCATACCAATGGGATGATAAAAATTTCTCTTTTTTTGTTGTTTTTTAAATGTACTAGAATATCTAAAGAGATGAGAAAACGAAGGCTGTGCTGATTAGAAGAATAAAGAATCATAAGGAACTGAGTGGTCTGTGCAAACTGCTACTCCAAAAATTGCACAAGCCTAACTTTAGGCACCGTTTCACAGATAAATGTTTATGTTACTGAAGATACATTTTCTTAGGCTTCTATCAGAAAACCTACTGTCTACTAACGCATGGTGGGGTTCCATCTCTGGTAGTATACATTGAATATACATGCACTCACTCACACACACACAAAATTGGAGTGAATTCTCAAGTCTTCTTTTCATCTACAATGTAATTATCTTAATTTCTGAGTCTAGAAAGCATCTCCAGATTGCTTTCTAGTTACGTATCCACTTACTTACTAGAATTCTGTCCTGGAAAGTCTGAAGTTAAACGTCCAATGTATCCGAATTAATGTGAGCATTACTACAGATTTAAACCTAGTCTCAAACATCATGGGCAGAAAAATCTAGTCATAAATATATTTTAATAAAAACCTGAACTAAAAGGCAGTGCTAAGTAAAAGAAAGTGCAAGGGAGTTTTTAAAATGTTCTATATCGTATCTAAGAAACCAAAGGAAGAGATTAACCTGCGCTACCTTCCCCCGCTTGGCTACTCTTTTGAATCCCGGTTATCAAAGCCTGTTTGGGCTTTGATATGTCATGAGAAAAAATGCTCACCATTTCCCCAAACCAGAAAAATACAGGACTGAGACAGGGGAAAAGGGTTTTAGAAACAAAATTCCAAATAACGTGAACAAGAGCGACAAGTCAAACATGTATCAAAAATCCACCTGAGTTCTATGGTCATTTACACACATTACTGACTGGGGGACTTTTGCAGAAATTAACACCTGTGGCTGGCAATTCGTTATGTAAGTAATACTGATACGTCTCCAGTCAATAACATTTGGATAACAAACTACGTATTAACACATCTCTGGTCAGTAAGAGTAAAGGCCTGGAAATCCTGGATCAGGATGTGAAAACTCCAGATGTTCCAGGACCATCTGGAACGGCTTTCATTGGAAAAACCGCCCTGAGCGCCACAAGATTTGTTTCAGGAGTTTTGCATGACGTATCCCTTCACGTAACTCGGTTCATCACTACACTTACGTTCCCGTGACCTACTGGATCACCTGGAGAGAGCTGCCACGGTCCTCACCTGGTGCTGAAGCTGAAGGCCGGGAAACGCCTCGAGGGCCCAGGCAACCTGTTCCTCATTTTCTGCCAGGGTAACAGTGCACGTGCTGTACACCAGCACGCCCCCCGGCTTCAGCAGCTCCACCGCCTGAAGACAAGAGCGGTCAGACCACAGGCGTCAGGAGAGCAAGCACACATTTGAAATGCATATGCAAAATAACATCTGGAGGTGGAATAATTTGCACAGGACATCTACTGAATGCTGGCAGAGGACCTCAGCCTTCTGAAGGGACAAGAAAACCTCCACATAACCGGGCAAAAGGAAAAGGCAAGAGAATGGAATCAGGACGGGCCCTGCACCCTAGGGAGAGAGCTGTGAATGGAGGAGGAGAGATTCCTGCGCCCTGGCAAGTCCCCTCACTGGCGGTGGAAGAACCCATCCAGTCTGCAGCACCCAGAGGAGGGGGTCGCTCAGAAGGATGGCACCTCCAGCCCGTGCTCCTCAGTCTGAGATGTCCATCTGTCAGTTCAGGTGGAGACTGGGTGCAGAAGCTCGGGCTTTGGAGACAGTCCCAGGGAGAGGCCCAGGGTTGGCTGCATGGGGACAGCTTGCAGAGGTGGCATTATGGCAAGTGAGGCTTCGCGCAGCAGCAGCCAGGGCCTGACAGAGAGGCAAGGCACCGTCGTCAGGGGGGTGCACCCAAGGAGAGAGGCAGAGAAACCACAAGAGCTGCCTACCCCATGCCTGTTCCCAGGCAACAGGACAATGGTCACACAGGCTCTGGGAGTGGGCGTGTGCCACCAACACCACTGTGGGCTTCACAGGCAGGCCCAGGCCACTGCCACGGCCGAAAGACCTGCAAGCGGGCACTGTCACTCCCCTGCTATCCCGGGAACAAGCAACGGCCACCACACCTGCACCCCCGTAACGAGGGAACGAGGGCCAGCATGTACTGAGCAAACAGGCAGCAAGCATCCACCCCCTCGATTCCAGACAACACAGAGGAGTAGACGGACCCAACCTCTCTTCTCACAAAAACACCAAAACCACAACAAACTGCCGAACCACTGCCAACGTGAAAGGACTGGAACCTACCGGTAAAGAGAGTCTGCTTCCAAAGACAAGGAGGAGGCCACAGCGAGATGGCAGGAGGGGCGCTTTTGCAACATAAATCCCATACCCACTGGTGGGGGAGCCACCAACTAGAAAATAATTATATCGCAGAGGTTTCCCACAGGGTGAAAGTTTTGAGCATCACGTCAGGCTCCCCAGCCTGAGGGTCTGGCATCAAGAGGAGCAGCCCCCAGGATATCTGCTTTGAAAGCCAGCAAGGCTTGAATGCAGGATCTGCACGGGATGGGGGAAAACAGAGACTTCAGTCCGGGCGGACACACGCAGGTTTCAGGTGCACTGGGACCCAGCGCAAAGCAGTGCCTCCACAGGAGCCTCGGCCGGACCCACCTGAGGGTTGTGGAGGGTCTCCTGGGGAGGCGGGGGTTGCTGTGGCTCCCTGTGGGAGCAAGGTCACTGGTGGCAGAGACGCCAGGGAATACCGATTGGTGTAAGCTCTCCAGGAGGTCTTTTAGCACCAAGACCTGGCCCTGCCCAACAGCCTACAGTGTTGGAACATCTCCAACCAAACCACCAGCAAGACAGGAACACACAGACTCACCACCCATCAGCAGACAGGACGCCTGAAGCCATACGGAGCTTACCCACAATACTAAATGGAATAAGCCCAACAGAGAAAGACAGATATCGTATGACATCAGTTAGTGTGGAGTCCAAAAAAATGATACAAAGGAATTTACGTAAAAACAGAAACAGACTCACAGACTTCAAAAGCAAATCTATTACCAAAGGGGAAAGGCAGCAGGGAGGGATATACCAGGAGGTGGAATTAACATATACATATTACTATATATAATACATAATCAGCCAGGGACTACCATATAGCACAGGAACCCTATCAATATTCTGCAATAACTTACATGGGAAAAGAATATGAAAAATAGTAGATATATGTATAACTGATTCACTTTTCTGTACACATGAAACACAACATTGTAAATCGACTGTACTCCAACACAAAATAAAAAAGGACACATGCACTCCCGTGTTCATCGCAGCGCTACTTACAATAGCCAAGGCACAGAGGCAACATCAACAGAGCAATGGATAGAGGTGTGGCACATATACACAGGTCGGATTTCACAAACAAACAGTTACCAAAGGGGAAAGGTGGAAAGTGAAGTGAAGTGAAGTCGCTCAGTCATGTCCAACTCTTTGTGACCCCGTGGACTGTAGCCCACCAGGCTCCTCCGTCCACGGGATTCTCCAGGCAAGAATACTGGAGTGGGTTGCCATTTCCTTCTCCAGGAGATCTTCCCAACCCAGGGATCGAACTTAGGTCTCCTGCATTGCAGGCGGACGCTTTAACCTCTGAACCACCAGGGAAAGGTGGAAGGGAGGGATAAATTAGGAGTTTGGATTAACACCTTGGAAAAGACCCTGATGCTGGGAAAGATTGAAGGTAGGAGGAGAAGAGGACGACAGAGGATGAGACGGTTGGATGGCATCACCGACTCCATGGACATGAGTTTGAGTGAGCTCCGGGAGTTTGTGAAGGACAAGGAAGCCTGACGTGCTGCAGTCCATGGGGTCGCAAAGCATAAGACACAACTGAGCGACTGAACTGACTGAATGACTAGGATTAATATACACACACTACTATACGTAAGATGGGTTTCCCAGGTAGCACAGTGGTAAAGAATCCACCTGCCAAGGCAGAAGGCAAGGATTAGATCCCTGGGTCAGGAAGATCCCCTGGAGAAGGAAATGGCAACCGGCCCCAGTATTCTCACCTGAGAAATCCCATGGACAGAGGAGCCTGGCAGGATACAGTCCGTGGGGTCGATAAAGAGTTGGATATGACTGAGCAACTAAACAACTATATATGTAAATAATCAACAACGACCTACTGTACAGCACAGGGAACTCTGCTCAATGTTATATGGCAGCCAGGATGGGAGGGGAGTCTAGGAGAGAATGGATACATCTGTATGGATGGCTGAGTCCCTTTGCTGCGCACCTGAAACCATCACAACATTGTTAACTGGCTATACCCCAATGCAAAATAAAAAGTATCCAAAGAAAAATATGATTATTGAAAAAAAACAATGTTCCAGACCAGATGCATTTCATTAGTTCAGAGCTGTTTCAGCCCATCTGGACCAAGACTTTTCCCAAATATGATCATTCAGTTTCATGGGTTTGCTGCTACTGCTAAGTCACTTCAGTTGTGTCCGACTCTGTGCGACCCCAGAGACAGCAGCCCACCAGGCTCCCCCATCCCTGGGATTCTCCAGGCAAGAACACTGGAGTGGGTTGCCATTTTCTTCTCCAATGCATGAAAGTGAAGTCGCTCAGTCGTGTCCGACCCTCAGCGACCCCTTGGACTGCAGCCTTCCAGGCTCCTCCATCCATGGGATTTTCCAGGCAAGAGTACTGGAGTGGGGTGCCACTGCCTTCTCTGTTCATGGGTTTAGATACCATTTTTATGCTGAAAATTCACCATTTTTAGGTGAGACTCCTTTTTGATTTCTGTTCCCATATATTCAACTGCTTTCTCAATATTTTTCCCATCCCACACTGAACGCCTACCTTCCTCTGAAGCCTCCCGGAGAAGGATCCCCCCGTCCTTCCTGGGGTACAGGCCCCAACCCTGGATCATCTTTTGCGCCTCTTTCCCTCACGTTCCTGTCCGTCCAGTAAATCCTCTTGCCTCTAGCTTCAGAACAGACCCAGGAGTCTCACGACTGCCACTGCCGCCATTCTGCTCCTAGTTTCATGATTTTTTTTTACCTGGGTTATTCCAACTGTTTCCCACCTGCTTTGTTCCCTGCCCTCCTCCCATCTATTCTCAACACAGCAACCCAAGTGGTGCTTTTAAAACTGCCTCTTCGCAGCTCAAAACCCTTCCCTGGGGAGTTCCCTGGTGGCCAAGGACTCTGCACTTTCACAGCTGGGGCCCAGGTTCAATCCCTGGTCAGAACTAAAACCATGCATGCCTCAAGGGACGGCCAAGAGAACAAAAAACCCTTCCAGTATTCCTTGTCATCACTTGGAGTCAAAGCTCATGGCCTCAGAGTGGCCCTCCCGACATACGTACAGCAGCCCCTTGCAGCCTTCCCCTCTGTTTGCCTGGCTTGTCCTGCCTGAGCCCCACCAGCCTCTGCGGTTCTGGCTGGCGCGGCACCCCTGACAGCAGCAGCCCAGAGAGCCTGTTCCTTCCCTGCAGGGCTTGCTCCCTGCGCATCATCCATGTCTCTCTGCTTCCACTTTGGCTGCCCCGCCCCCCACCAGCTCCTCTCTTCAGTTTGCTCCATAGGGTCACACCTTGGATACACAAAATCACTTACTCATCTCTCTGTTTATATTCCTCCCCAGTTAGAAATGCAGGTAGCACTATTGGTAAAGAACCCGCCTGCCAATGCAGGAGATGTAAGAGATGCAGATTCAATCCCTGGGTCAGGAAGATCCCCTGGAGGAGGGCACGGCAACCCACTCCAGTATTCTTGCCTGGAGAATCCCATGGACAGAGAAGCCTGGCAGGCTCTACTGCATGGTGTTGCAAAGAGTCGGACACAACTGAAGCGACTTGCAAAGCACAGTACCAGTTAGAAGAGAGACCCCACGTAAGCTCTAATAGACCAGTACCAATGTGTTCTTGCGATTGCTTCAGTTCAAGGAAACTGTATTGTGTTAAAAATTGTAAAAATTACTGTGAAGATTCATTTAGCAAACAGAGGTGGACAGAAGGATTTTCTTATGTATCAAAACTTGTCTATAATTATGTCATCTATGTACCAAAAGAACAAATAAATTACTTTAGTTGGAAAAAAATAAAAGAAACCTCATGTAAAAGGGCAAGGGTTAACTATCATATCATCAGCACCCAGCACTAGCACACAGGAGCTGCCCAGTATGTATTTGTTCAAGAAATAAAGTGTAATATGAAAATGAACCTTCCCCAAATAATTAAAGCTTTGTTCAAATCCCTAAATTTTTAAAAAATGTTAATGAAAATTTTTAAAAATGTTAATGAAAATCTTAAAAAAAAAAGCATATACTAGTATCTCTTAACCATAGTAGACCAATCAAAATTTAAACTTTGCTAGCTGCTATTTGAGCATATTACATGGCTTTTCTCAACAAATCTTATCACTGCCAGAGGAATGGTTCCGGTCTCCAGTGAGGCAACCCCATCAGGTGGAGGCACCCTCCCCATTTCTCAGTCATGAAACCCAGGTATCCAGAGTAACTGATGCAGAGACACCGTATCCAGTCTCAACTCCCACCCTCACCCAAAGGCTCATGTGCTGGATTTTACTCTCTCTTGCACATGGTCAGGGGCTCCTTGTCACTAAGACCAACACATCTCCTCCCAGTGGCCTCTTAAAATGCCTAAAGGAGCTGAAACAAACAAAAAGCCAAGTCTCTTAAAACAGGGTCCTAATTTTTTATCCTTGGCCTTCCCTGGTGGCTCAGCAGTCAAGAATCTGCTTGCCAATGCAGGAGACACGGGTCTGATCCCTGGGCCAAGAAGATCCCCTGGGGAAGGAAACAGCTACCCACTCCAGTATTCTTGCCTGGGAAATCCCATGGACAGAGGAGTCTGGCAGGCTATAGTCCATGGGGTCGCAAAGAGTCATACATGACTTAGCGACTAAACAACAGGAGCAACAAAATTTTACCCAAACGTCAAAGTGGGTTGTAGCTATAAGCAAAGCTTCTTTTTCTCTGCTTGCTGTTTCGACTTCCAGGATGCGTTCTCTCAAGACCATATAGAAGAGAAAGAATCCACTGCAACAATCCACTCCCAGTGCCACTTTTGGGTAGGAAAGGAGACACCAGGAGTGCTGAAGAGAAAGGCACTCAAGGACAACTCCAGAGAGGGAGTCATCGGAGCATATCCGCTGTTGTTATAGCCTGTGTGTTTATAATTAGAGAGCTGAGAGGAAATGGCGGGACCGACTTCGATCCAATGCTGTCTGCTTCCTGGGGAATCCATGAAATCATGTTTACAAGGCTGAGAGAAACTCTCACGCGTCTTATCAGGGCCTCCTGTGAGACATCCTGGAGACCAGTCTAACTTGCTAAGTCTGCCTGGTCCTTCTACATCCTACACTGGATGCTGTCACGTCCCAGTTTCATGAACGAGTTCACCTCTGTTGGATTTCCCACCTTTAATTCACGAAGATGATTAGGAAGTCTATTAAAAAGCTATTTATTTATCTAATTATTTTTGCCATGCCACACGACATAAGGAATCGTAATTCCCCATTCAGAGACCGAACCTGTGCCCCGCTGCAGGGCAAGCGCAGTCTTAACCACTGGACACCAGGGAAGACTCAAAAGTATTTTGCTTTATATCCAAATGTTTTACATCAGTTAGTAACTCTATGTTAACAACCCTCTATTTTTAAGGTAAAGCAGAATGTTTCAAATTCACTCAATGTCTCAGAGAAGAAATTCAACTACTGCCTGCGATGACAGAATGAGTCAATGTAAAGGAACACTAGGTCTCTGGTGCTCTCTGTGTGTGGTATGTATAAAACTTACCACTTTAGCCATTTTAAAGTGTAAAATTCAATGGCATTAAGTATTAATATATTCCCACTGTTGTACAACCATCACCGTTATCCATCGCCTGAACTCTTCCAAACTGAAACTCTGAACCATGAAACATTAACTCCCGATTCGTCCTCCTGCTCCTTCAGCCTCCGGTAACCTATATTCTACTTTCTGTCTCTATGAATTTGCCTTTTCTAGACACTATATAAATGAATCACACACACCATTTGGTCCTTTTGTGTCTGGCTTATATAATTCAGCATAATATGTTCAAAATTCATCCATGTTGTAGCATGCATCAGAATTTCATTCCTTTCCAAGGCTGGCTAAAATGTCATTGTTTGTACAAACACATTTTACTTATCCATTCATCTACTGATGGACATATGGGTTTTTCCCACATTTTTAATTACTGTGAATAATGCTGCTATGAAAACTGCTCTCAGTCTTTAAAATATCGAACTAGGTCACCTTTCTTCCACAACAAAGTAGCATCACATACCACAGTGAAGAGTTTTCGCTGTAATGGTTGGTAGGACATCACTTCTTTCAAAGTCCAAGTACATGCCATGTTTGGCCTCTGTCCCATTCCACTGCAGGGAGCATCGAGAAGAATTCGGTCAAACGATTCTGGTAAGAATGGAGGTTCTCCTGTAAAGAAAATTATAAACATATTTGTGGAAAGGCACAGACAGCGCCAGCACGCTAGGAATTCCACCAGAGGGCTCCAGGATATTTCTATGCTGTCCTGGGGGGTGGGGGGTGGCACAGTGAGCTTCTGCAACTAGGAAACCCATCAGTGGGTGCCAGAACCCACCCTGCTGTTCTATGAGGACGCAAATACCACCCCCCCGACATACATACTGGGAAACCTATCAGTGCTAGGATCTGCCCACGGCATCCCAGGAGGCGCGAATAGCTCCCCTAAGACATTTCCCCAGAAGATGAGCTGAAACCACAGCTGAACCTCAGGGGCTGTGTGAGTAAGAAGGAAGAGCTGAAATCCCTCCTCACAGCTGCTCAAACTGCGAAGTCACATCTCTGTGGACAGCTTCCTAAACTCAGCACCTACAAAACATCCAAACTGCTCCTGCAGCTGGGACGGGTCTGGCTCTAGCAGCCATGGGTCCAAGACTGAACCAGGAAGAGGCAGAAAATAAGAACAGACCAATCGCAAGTAATGAAATTGAAAGTGTAATTAGAAATCTCCCAACAAACAAAAAAGTCCAGAACCAGATGGCTTCATAGGTGAATTCTATTGAATATTTAGAGAAGAGCTGACATTGCTCCTTCTGAAAATCTTCTAAAAAACTGCAGAGGAAGGAACACTTTCTAGGCTCAGTCTGTGAGGCCACCATTAGACAAGTGTTAGTCACTCAGTTGTGTCCGACTCTTTGCGAACTCATGGACTATAGTCCACCAGGCTCCTCTGCCCATGGGGTTTTCCAGGCAAGAATACTGGAGTGGGCAGCCATTCCCTTCTCCAGGGGACCTTCTTGATCCAGGGATGGAACCTGGGTCTCCTACACTGGCAGGTGGATTCTTTATCATCTGAGCCACCTGAAAGCAAAATGTGTAAAAGTCGCTCAGTTGTGTCTGACTCATTGCAACCCCATGGACTGTAGCTGGTTAGGCTTCTCTGTCCATGGGATTTTCCAGGCAAGAACACTGGAGTGGGTTGCCATTTCCTTCTCCCCTTCAGACAAAGATACCATGAAAAGAGACAATTACAGGCCAGTATCACTGATGAATACTGACGCAAAAATCCTCAACAAAATATTAGCAAATCAAATCCAGCAACACAGTAAAAGGACCATACACCATGATCAAGTGGGATTTATCCCACGGAAATAAGGATTTGTCAATATCCACAGATCAGTCAGTGTGATATATATAACATTAAAAAAATTAAAGAATAAAACCATGTGATCATCTCTATAGATACAGAAAAAGCTTTCAACAAAATTCAACATTCATTTATGAGAAAAACTCTCCAGAATGTGGGCACAGAGGGAACATATCTCAACATGAGAACGATCATATATGACAAACCCACAACAAACATCATACTCAATGGTGAAAAACTGAAAGCATTTCCACTAAGATCAGGAACAAAACAAAGATGTCCACCCTGGCCACTATTATTCAACATAGTTTTGGAAGTCCTAGCCATTGCAAGCAGAGAGGAAAAAGAAATACAAAGCATCCAACTTGGAAAAGAAGTATGACTGACACTGCAGATGACATGATACTATACGTACAAAATTCTAAAGATCCCACCAGAAAGCTACTAGAGCTCATCAATGAATTCAGTAAAGCTGCAGGATACCAAAGTAATACACCGAAATCTCTTGCATTCTTGGACTTCCTTTGTGCCACAGTGGATAAGAAGCCGCCTGCCAATGCAGGGGACATGGGTTTGATCCCATGTGGGTCTGGGAAGACTCCACACGCTACAGAGCAACCAAGCCCGTCTGCCACAACTACTGAAGGCTCCATGCTCTCGGGCCAGCGAGCTGCAACTCCTCGAGTCTGCACACTGCAACTACTGAAGCCCGCACGCCTAGAGCCTGTGCTCCACGAGAAGGGAAGCCAGCACAGTGAGTCGCCCGTGCACTGCAGCGGAGAGTAGCCCTGCTCTCGGCAATTACACAGAGCCCACGTGCAGCAACGAAGACCCAGTGCAGCCAAAAATGAATAAATACAGCAGCGTGGACGTCTCACACACACACACAAAAGAAATCTCTTGCATTCTTATACACTAACAATGAAAGATCAGAAATAGACATTAAGGACACAATCCCATTCACCAGCACATCAAAAAGAGTAAAATACCTAGGAATATATCTACCTAACGAAGCAGAAGACCTGTACTCAGAAACTATAAGATACTGATGAACAAAATCAGAGATGACCTAAACAAATGAAAACATATACCATGTTCTTGGATTGGAAGAATCAATACTGTGAAAATGACTATACTACCCAAAGCAACCCCCAGACTTAATGCAATTCCTATCAAATTACAAATGACATTTTTCACAGAACTAGAACAAAAAATTTTACAATCTGTATAAAAACAAAAAAGACCCTGAATAGCCAAAGCAATCTTCAGAAAGAAAAACAGCAGGAAGGCCCTGGCTTCAGACTATACTACAAAGCTATAGTCATCAAAACAGTATGATACTGGAACAAAAACCTGAAATATAAATCAATGGAACAAGACAGAAAGTCTGGAGCTAAACCCACATACCTATGGTCACCTAATCTGTAACAAAAGAGGTAAGAGTATACAATGAAGAAAAGACAGCCCCTTCAATTAGTGGTGCTGGGAAAACTAGCCACTTACATGTAAAAGAATGAAGTTAGAACACTTCCCTAATATCAGATACAAAAATAAACTCAAAATGGATTCAAGACCTTAATGTAAGGCCAGGCACTATAAAACTCGTAGAGAAAAACATAGGCAGAACACTCTTTGACATAAATTGCAGCAATATCTTTTTCAATTCACCTTCTAGAGTAATGAAAATAAAAACAAAAATAAACAAGTGGGACCTAAATAAACTTAAAAGCTTTTGCATACCAAAAGAAACCATAAAAAAAACACAGCCCTCATAATGGGAGACAATATTTGCAAACGAAGCAACTGACAAGGGATTAATTGCCAAACTATACAAACAGCTCCTGTAGCTCAATATTAAAAAAAAAAAAAAAATCCAACTAAAATATGAGCAGAAGACCTAAAAAGACATTTCTCCAAAGAAGACATACAATGGCCAAAAAGATGGTCAACATGGCTCACTCATTATTAGAGAAACACAAATCAAAAATGCAGTGAGGTTGTCACTTCAAACCAGTCTGAATACCCATCATAAAAAAAAAATCTACAAACAATAAATGCTGGAGAAGGCATGGAAAAAAGGGACACCCTCTTCCCTGTTGGTAGGAATGTAAATTGGTATAGCCAATACTGAGAACAGTATGGAGGTTCCTTAAAAGACTAAAAATAGAACCACCATATGACCCAGCAATCCCACTCATCGGCATATATCCAAAGAAAACCATAATTCCAAAAGGTATATGCACCACCTCGATGTTCATCACAGCACTCTTTACAATAGACAAGACATGGAAGCAACCTAAATGTTCATCAACAGAGGAATGGATAAAGATGTGGTACCTATATGCAATGGAATATTACTCAGCCATAAAAAAGAACAAAATTATGCCATTTACATGAATGGGCCTAGAGATTGTCATACTGAGTGAAGTAACAAGTTAGACCCAGAAAGACAAATATGATATTGCTTATACGTGGGATCTAAAAAAAAAAGAGTACTAATGAACTTAGTTACAAAACACAAGTAGTGTTACAGAAGTGAAAAAAACAAACTCAAAGTTACTAGGGGATAAGGTAGGAGGGATAAATTGGGAGACTGGTATTGACATATACATACTACTATTTATATCACTAACTAACAAAGTGCTATTGTGCAACGCAGGGAAGTCAATACTCTGTAATGCCCTATATGGGAAAAAAAAATCTTTAAAAAGGTTGGGTATATGCATTTGTATAACTGAACCACTCTGCTGTACACCTAAAACTAATGCAACCTTGGAAAGGAACTGTGTGTGTGCTATGCCTAGTCGCTCAGTGGTAGCCAACTCTTTGCAATCCCATGGACTGTAGCCCTCCAGGCTCCTCTGTTCATGGGAACTCTCTAGGCAAAAATACTGGAGTGGGTTGCTATGCCCTCCTCCAGGCATGGGTTTTCCTGACTCAGGAGTCAAACCCAGGTTTTCCACACTGCAGGCAGATTTTTTACCATCTGAGCCAACAGAGAAGCCCAAGAATACTAGAGTGGGTGCCTATCCCTTCTCCAGGGGATCTTTCTGATCCAGGAATCAAATCAGGATCTCCTGAATTGCAGGCAGATTCTTTACCAGCTGAGCTACCATGGAAGTCCTCCCATAAAAGTTTTTTTTTTTTTTTAAACTTATTTGCTCTCTGCCCTATTAACACAGAAAACTCCTGAGGCAGATGCAATCATCAGGAATTTAAGATCATAGTCTAGAATAGAAAGTAATGAGAAACAACTTCTCCATTCAGCCAAGTAGCTGGTTAAGCTGACTGATTTACATGTAAAAAAGTTAAAGACGTCATTATTATTGAATAAACTGATACAGCACAAGCCAAGGTTTAATCAAGCGAGACTTAGCACCCTCAATGTCAGAAGCCACACTTCATCAAAGCTAGGACCTGAAATTGATTCTAGTCGTTCTAAGGGCTGATATTTTCTTAGGAAATCTTACTCCAGACAGCCCCAGAAAGAGAGGGTACCTTTCAGGTTCTAGTCAAACATACCAGTTCTACAATTCCTCGGTCTCCTCACTACTGTAGCCATGAACAAGGCTGTGCTCTAGAACGAGTCTACATATCCCCAAATCCGATCTCCCATGGGTTTCCCTTTGCATTCACTTACATAACTTTCTCCACTCCAACTTCTCATCTGTTTAGTGTTACTGGAGAAAGTCATGAAACCAAATGGGTCTGCTTATGCTCCCTAACTGTAAGATATTACTGCTAACTGATTTTACACTAAGTTAGCTGATTTCCTACGGCACCCACTGCAATGTTTCAAGTCACATCCCAAGAGAACCTTCTGCTTTTCTCTGACTGCAAAGCTATTAGACACAAGCTCTTATCAATTTAAACTTTTCTCTATCTACAACCATTCTTGCTTTCTTATCAATTGCCTCCAAAGAAATATCTTATCAAGGTAAGCATTTTTAAAATTTATTTTAAAATTTAAAAATTTTTAACAACTTATTGACCAAAGACTTATTAATACATCTTTTGTTACCTGAATGTGATTGACCAGAAACTTAACAAATTGCTGGCCACAGGCATTAGTTTCTACAAAAATTCCCTGGTCAATAATGTGTTAATACACACTGATAAAATCCTCTCGAAAGATATGCCAATTTACACTACCAATAGCATGAGTGTAATTATGTTATAGACCTTTTATTTTCCCCCATTATATTGTCACACTGTCCTTGTTGCCTTTCTACTGGAAGTTACCTTTTTCTCACTGGTTTGTTTAGAAGAGCTCTTTGTACATCAAGGATATTAATCTCACCTTTCTTAAATATTTTACAAATATTCCCCACAATTTGCCATCTGCCATAGGTTTTTAAACATACATCAGTTCAGTTCAGTCGCTCAGTCATGTCTAACTCTTTGCGACCCCATGAATCACAGCACGCCAGGCCTCCCTGTCCATCACCAACTCCCGGAGTTCACTCAGACTCACGTCCAACGAGTCAGTGATGCCATCCAGCCATCTCATCCTCTGTCGTCCCCTTCTCCTCCTGCCCCCAATCCCTCCCAGCATCAGAGTCTTTTCCAATGAGTCAACTCTTCGCATGAGGTGGCCAAAGTTCTGGACTTTCAGCTTTAGCATCATTCCTTCCAAAGAAATCCCAGGGCTGATCTCCTTCAGAATGGACTGGTTGGATCTCCTTGCAGTCCAAGGGACTCTCAAGAGTCTTCTCCAACACCACAGTTCAAAAGCATCAATTCTTCGGCACTCAGCCTTCTTCACAGTCCAACTCTCACATCCATACATGACCACAGGAAATGTTAGGTATTAAATTTCTCTTTTTCTTTGCTGAGTTCTATGTTTGCTTTCATGCTTCAAAATCCTCCCCCTTATGAAATCAAATAAATGTTCATCTATATCTGCTTCTTGTTACCATCCCAGCCTAATTCCTGACAGTGAGCTTTAATCCATGTTGAAGTTACTTTTGTGTATAATCCTTTCCCCACACTGCAAAAAAAAATCATCTAAGAACTATTTATTGACAAATTTACTTTTCCCTCTAGGTTTGAAATGCTAATTTTATCATATGCTAAATTTATATAGATATTTGAACCTATTTCAAGTTCTGCTCCAAATGTGCTCGTAATTAAGCTCTATTTTCCTGAGCTCCAAGTTAACCCATTTCTACTCTGCTGTGTGATGCTGAGGTGGGAACTCTGAACTACGATACTTCTTTGCCTGTTGATTTCAAGATTCACCAACAGGAGGCAGAGAAGCAATGAAGGTGGATAGAGGGTGGACAATAAGAGGGGTGGAGGACAGGAGACGATCCTTCCCAAAGGCTTGTTGTTTCTGTCTAAACAACCCCAGGCACAGCCCTTTGCCTCAGCAGCTACAGTTTCCAGCTTTTTCCCTGAAGTATCACAAAGTGGATAGAGGCCCCTGCCTCAAGTGGCAAGTTCCAGCTACCTGAGATCACCTGCTCTCAATCCTGAGTAGCAGCTAGGAACACCCCTTTCCTTGGAGTTTTGAATCCTGGCTCCAGGGAGCCTCTCCCCTAAACTTTGTGGAGAATCCAGAAATAAACCCGTGCACTTACAGTCAATGAACCTATGGCAAAGAAGGCTAAAATATACAGAGGAAGAAAAATAAAGTTTTCAATAAGTGATTTTGGGAAAACTGGACAACAACATGCAAAAGAATGAAGTTAGAACATTTTCTCATGCTGTATATTTTTTAAAAAACTCAAAGTGGATAAAAGTCCTAAATGTATGATCAGAAACCACAAAACTCCTCTTAGAGAACACAGGTAGTACACTCTTATAGAAAGCTTAGCAATTTTGTTTCACCTCAGCCAAGAAAAACAAAAGCAAAAGTAAACCAATGGGACCTAATCAAACCTAAAAGCTGCTGGCACAGAAAAAACTACCAACAAAATGAAAAGACAACCCATTGGAGTAAACGAGCTGTCTCATAAGGGTTAAAATCCAAAGTACACAAAGAACTCATAAAACTCAGTATCAAAAAACCAAAAGCCACTCAATTAAAAAATTGAGCAGAGGACTTCCCTGGTGATCTGATGGTTAAGAACCCACCTGCCCATGCAGGGGACACAGATTTGAACCTTGATCCAGGACGATCCCACATGCTGCAGAGCAACTAAGCCCATGCACCACAACCACGAGCCAGGGCTCTAGAGCCCATGAGCCACAACTACTGAAGCCCACAAACCCTAGACTCTGTGCTCTACAACCAGAGAAGCCACCACAATGAGAAGCCCGCATGCCACAACTAAGAGCAGCCCCCATTCACCCCAACTGAAAAAGCCCGCATGCAGTAATGAAGACCCAGCGTGGCCAAAAACAAATAAATAAATCTTTTTCTTTTAAATGAGCAGAGAACCTGAACAGGCATGTTTCCAACGACAAACAGATGGCCAACAGACACATGAAGAGATGCTCAACATCACAAATCATCAGGCAAACGCAAATAAAAACTACAATGAGATACCACCCCACATCTATCAGAATGCATGTATGCTCAGCTGCCTCAGTCATGTCCAACTCTTTGCGACCCCATAGACTGTAGCCCACCACACTCCTCTGTCCATGGGATTCTCCAGGCAAGAATACTGGAGTATTCTTCACTGGAGTGAGTTGCCATTCCTTTCTCCAGGGGATCTTCCCGACCCAGGGACTGAACTTAAGTCTCCAATATTGCAGGTGGATTCTTTACTACTGAGCCACCAGGGAAGAATGGCTATAGTTAAAAAGACAAGTAACAAATGTTGGCAAGGATGTGGAGAAAAGGGAACCCCCCTACACTGTTGGTGGGAATGTAAACTCATGCAACCATGATGGGAAACAGTATAAAGGTTCCTAAAAAAAAAATTAAAAACAGAACCACTACTAATGAAAAGAACAAAGAAGCAGAAGACCAAAAAGGAAAGAAAACACTTTCAACATTATAAACCAACTAGACCTACCAGATAGATTTTCCCACAGAAAACTCTATGTAACAGTAGAATACATACTCCTCTCCAATGCACAGGGATCATTTTCTAGGACAAACCATAGGCAAGACCATACTACAAAGCTCAACAAATTTAACAAAGGTTAAACTCATACAATATTTGTTCTCCCACTGAAACAAAATGAAAATAAAAGTTATCAACAGAATGAAATTTAGGAAATTCCAAGGACGTGAAAATTTTAAAACATGCTCCTAAATAACCATAGGTCAAAGAAATGACAGGTATATATCATAAAATGCTCTGATGTGAATGAAAACACAACATACTAAATCTTACAGGAAGTGGTGAAATAATGTTCAGAGGGACAATTATAACTATAAATACCTACATCAAAAAATCTCAAACCAACAACTCAGTCCTTCCATTCTTAAGACACTGAAAAAAGATGAGCAAAGTAAAAATAAAGCAGAAAAAAAAGAAAACAATAAAAATCAGAGTGGAAATTAATGTAACAGAGAAAAGAAAAATGAGAGATTCAACAAAACTGAAAGCTGGCTCTTTGAAAAACATCAACAATATTGACAAAACTTTAGCTAGACGGAAAGAAAGATTCAAAATACTAAAATTGGTAATTAAAGGGGGACACTGCTCCTGGTCTTAAAGAAGTAAAACTGATTCTAAAGGAATAGTATAAACTGTACTGTTGCTGTTTAATTGCTCAGTTGTGTCTGACTCTTTGTGGCCCCATGGACTGCAGCCTACCAGGTTCCTCTTGTCTATGGAATTTTAGAATACTGGAGTGGGTTGCCATTTCCTTCTCCAATAAACTATATAAATAACTTAAATGCGCAAATTACTAAAAAGATACACAAACTACTGAAACTGACACAAGAAAGAGAAAATGTGAATAAACCTATAATAAGCAGAGACTCAAACATTTTTTTAAATCCCACAAAGAAAAGCCCAGGCCCAGACGACTTCACTGATGAATCCACCGAACTTAAATAATACCAAGTCTTCAAAAATTCTTTCAAAAACGTAAGAGAAAAGCATAATTTCCAACTCATTCTATGAGACCAGAGACACCAAAACCTGACAAAGATATCCCAAGAAAGAAAACCACAGACCAGTATCTCTTACAAACATGGACACAAATATTCTCAACGAAATACAAGCAAACTCAATCCAACAATATATGAAAAAGATTATACACTATGCCCAAGTGGGATGTGTCTCAGGAATGAAAGGTTGATTCAAAAATGTGAAAAGTAATCGAATAAAGGTAAAAAACCACATGATCATCTGAGTAAGATACAGAAAAAGCATCTGACAAAATCCAACACCATTTCATGATTTAAAATATCCAACAAACCAGAAATAGTAGTAAATTTCTCAACCTGATAAAGGCTATCTATGAGAAACCTACAGTTTTAAGCCACCTGAAAAAAGACTAATCAGGAACCAGATATGGAGGATCCCTGTCACCACTTCTACTCAGCATTGTACTAAGGTTCTAGAAAGAGCAATGAGGCAATGAAATGGAACAAAAGGCATCCAGATTAGCAAAGAAGAAACTGCAGATGAACTAACTTGAAAGACTCATAATTCCCAATTTCAAAATTTCCATCATGGGCTTTCCTGGCGGTTTAGTGGTTAAGAATCCACCTGTAATGCAGGGGACATGGGTTCGACTCCTGGACCAGGAAGATTCCACATGCCAGGGGCCAACTAACTCCATGCACCACATCTACTGAGCCAACGCCCATCCTCTGCCACCATCAGGAGAATTACTGCATTGCAATGAAGAGCAGCCCTCGCTCTCTTTCTAGAGAAAAGATGACACAAACAGATGCAAAGATATACCATGTTCTCCAATTGGAAGATCAATATTGTCAAAATGACTATACTACTCAAAGCAATATGTAGATTTAATGCAAATTACCAATGGTATTTTCTACAGAACTAGAGAAAAAAATCTTAAAATTTGTATGGAAACACAAAAGGCCCCAAACAGCCAAAGCAATCTTGAGAAAGAAAAACAGAGCTGGAGGAATCAGGCTCCCTGACTTCAGACTATACTACAAAGATATAGTGATCAGAATAGTACGGTACTAGCATTTAACAAAGAAATACAGATCAATGGAACAGGCAGAAAGCCAAGAAATAAACCTATGTAACTATGGGCAATTAATCTACAGCAAAGGAAGAAAGTCTTTACAATGGAGAAAGGGCAGCCTCTTCCATAAATAGCGCTGATAAAATGGGACAGCTACATGTAAAAAAATGAAATTAAAGAACATTCTTTAACATCATACACAAAAATAAACTCAGAATGGATTAAAGACCTAAATGTTAGACCAGATAATATAAAACTCTTAGAGAAAAACATAGGCAGAACACTATCTGATATAAATCACAGCAATATCTTTTTCAATCCATCTCCTAGAATAATGAAAACAAAAAGAAAGCAAACAAATGGGACCTAGTTAAACGCAGAAGATTCTGTAGAGCAAAGCAAACCATAAACAAAAGGCAACCCAAAGAATGGGAGAAAATGTTTGCAAACCATGTGACCAACAAGGGATTAATCTCCAAAATTTACAAACAGGCCATATGACTCAATGTCTGAAAAAAAAAAAAAACTTAATCAAAAAATGGGAAAAAAAAACTCTAAAAAAACATTTATCCAAGGAGACACACAGATGGCCAAGAGGCACAGGAAAAGATACTCAATATAACTAATTATTAGAGAAATGCAAATCAAAACTACAATAAGATATCACCTCATACCAGTCAGAGTGGCCATCATCAATAAACGGCCAACAATAAATGGTGGAGAGGATGTGGAGGAAGAGGAACCTTCCTACACTGTTGGTGGGAATGTACTGGTACAGCCACTATGGAGAACAGTATGGAGGTTCCTTAAAAAACTAAAAACAGAGCTACCATATAATCCAGCAACCCTACTTCTGGGCCTATAACCAGAGAAAAACATGATTCAAAAGGATACATGCACCCAATGTTCAGCACCATTACAACAGCAAATACATGGAACCAATCTAAATGTCCAGTGACTGATGAATGGATAAAGAAGATGTGGTGTACATATACAATGGAGTATTTACTCAGCCATTAAAAAGAACTAAATAATGCCATTTGTGGTAACATGAATGGACCTGGAGATTATCATGCTAAATGAACTCAAATCAGACAAAGATAAATATCCTATGACATTACTCATATGCAGAATCCAAAACAACGATACGAATGAACTCATTTACAAAACAGAAACAGACTCACAAACTTAGAGAACAAATTTATGATTGCTAAAGGGAAAGGGTGTGGAGGAGGGATCGACTGGGAGTTTGGGACTGACATACACACAATGCTATATTCAAATTAGATAACGAACAAGGGCCTACTGTATAGCACAAGGAGCTCTGCTCAATACTCTGTAATAACCTAAACTGGAGAAGAATAGATACATGTATACATATATCTGATGCTGAGGCTGAACTCCAATACTTTGGCCACCTGATGTGAAGAACTGATTCATTTGAAAAGACCCTGATGCTGGGAAAGATTGAAGGCAGGAGGAGAAGGGGATGACAGAGGGTGAGACGGCTGGATGGCATCACCAACTCAATGGACATGAGTTTGAGTAAACTCCAGGAGCTGGTGATGGACAGGGAGGCCTGGCATGCTGCAGTCCACGGGGTCACAAGGAGTTGAACACAACTGAGCAACTGAACTGAACTGATATATACAACAACCACTTTGCTGTACACCTGAAACGAACAGGTTGTTAAGCACCTATACTCAAATATAAAATAAAAATTTTTAAGTCACATGAATCAAGCAAGAATATACAATGGAGAAAAGACAGTCTCTTCAATAAGAGGTGCTTGGAAAACTGGACAGCTACAGGGCTTCCCTGTGGCTCAGAGGTTAAATCGTCTTCCTGGAATGCAGGAAACCCGGGTTCGATCCCCGGGTCGGGAAGATCCCCTAGAGAAGGAAATGGCACCCCACTCCAGTATTCTTGCCTGGAGAATCCCATGGAGGGAGGAGCCTAGTAGGCTACAGTCCATGGGGTCGCAAAGAGTCGGACACAACTGAGCAACTTCACTTTCACATTTCACATGTAAAAGTATAAAACCAGAACACTTTCTAACACCAGACACAAAAATAAACTCAAAATGGAGTAAAGACGTAAAATAAGACCCATGACCTATAGTAAGATATGACACTATAAAGCTCTTAGAGGAAAACAGGAGGAACATTCTTCGACATAAATGGCATCAAGATCCTCTCTGACCCACCTTCTAGGGTAACTGAAATAAAAATAAACAAATGGGACCAAAACTTAAAAGCCCCTGCACAGAAAAGGAAACCATAAACAGGACACAAAGACAACCCTCAGACTGTGCGAAAATAATTGCAAATGAAACAAGAGACAAAGGATTAATCTCCAAAACATAGAAGCAGTTCATGAAGCTCGATATCAAAATAACAAACAACTCAATCGAAAAATGGGTGGAAGGCCAAAACAGGTATTTCTCCAAAGACTTATAGATGGTCAACAAACACATAAAAAGATGCTCAAAAAAAAAAAAGATGCTCAACATCCCTCCTTATTAAAGAAATGCAAATCAAACTACAAGGAGTTATCTCCACACACCAGTCAGAATGGCTATCATCAAACAATCTACAAATAATAACTACTGGAGAGGGTGTGGATAAAAGGGAACCCTCTTTTACTGTTGGTGGGACTGTAAACTGATATAACCACCACAGAGAACAGTACGAAGGTTCTGTAAAAACTCAAAATAGAACTACCATGTGACCCAGCAATCCCACTACTGGGCACAACCCTGAGAAAACCGAAATTCAAAAAGACACACGTGCCCCAACATTCACTGCAGCCCTATTTACAGTAGCCAGGACATGGAAGCAACCTAGATGTCTACAGAGAGATGAACACACGAAGAAGATGTGATACATGTATCAATGGAATATTACTCAGGCAGAAAAAGTGGCCAAACTGGGTCATGTGCAGTGATGTGGATGAACCCAGAGTCTGTCACACAGAGTGAAGTAAATGAGAAAAACAAATATCATACATTAACACATATATATGGAAACTAGATAAATGGTACTGATGACCTATCTGCAGGAGAGGAAGAGACAGATGTAGAGAACACACTTGTGCACACAGCAGGGAAGGAGAGAATGGAACAAATTGAGAAAGCAGTGCTGACATATACACACTACCATGGGTAAAACAGACAGCGAGCGGCAGTTTCTGCATAACACTGGGAGCCCGGCGCTCTGTAGTGACCTAGAGGGGTGGGATGCGGGTGGGAGGGAGGCTCAGGAGGGAGGGGATACGTGTATACGTACAGCTGATTCACAGTGTTGTACAGCAGAAACACCAAATTGTAAAGCAATTATCCTCCAGTTAAAAAACTGCTTTTTATAAATCACATGAATTGAACAGCATCTAATCAATAAACATTCCAGGAAAACAATGCCCATAATTGATTAAAATACGCAAGTTCCTTGAGTAATTTATGAAATAAAGTCTAAATAGAAACAAAGACAGAGAAATAGAGTGATTTAACCAATGCAATATTTTATTCCAGAACAAGAATCATTGCAGTTTTTCCTTTCTAGTTCTATATATCACCAATTCCTCAAGAAAAATGAAGCGTGAAGAATCATAAAACTGAAAGGCTTATATAGAATCTCAACTTCCTGAGCTGTAATACGAAACTAAAACAGGCTAAGAACGAAGAGTTTGACCAAGTCTTGGAGGTTTGATTCTGTATTTAAAACTGGATATTCAAAGATGAGATGAAAAGCAAAAAAGACATCTACTATGCCAAAATATCTTAGACCCACGACAGAGTTTCAAGGCCCTATGGATATTTAGGGGCTGGCACAAAGGCAGCAAAATCTGACTGTAAATGCCAATTACAGAAACCTTTCAAAGATAAAATTTAACTCACCGTCTGTGTCCTTAACCATATCAAGTTTAAGGGCCTTTGTTCCATCGAAGCAAAATGCCCGGATGGAATTCAATCCTAACAATAATGCATTCTGCTTTATTTTTTCTACTTTTTTGGATATTTTATCCAGTGCTATCACTTCTCCCTAAAAAAAAAAAGAAAAGAAACATAAAAAAGTGCAAATACAAAGGAATCATGAAAATTATCAAAAAAAAGATCTCATGAATAATTATACTCTTCCCCACTCTGTTTCCCCCAGTTCTAAAGGTGAATTCATCATTCAAATGTACACTAACTTTACATCAACTACCTATTAAGCATTTCCTTTTAAAGAACACAATCTTGCCAGATAATTTTCTTATAATGCCCATCTACTTTTACTCCACAGAACTCAAAACTGAACAGCAGTGTTAGCAATCTTCTCCCAGGTGGTACTAGTGGTAAAGAACCTGCCTGCCAATGCAGGAGATAGATGTAGGAGACATGGGTTCAATCCCTGGGTCTGGATGATCCCCTGGAGGAGAGCATGGCAGCCCACTACAGTGTTCTTGCCTGAGGAGCCTGGCGGGCTACAGCCCATGGGGTCACAGACTCAGACACAAATGAAGCGACTTACCACGCAAAGAAACTTTAAAATATCCATTTGAGATAAGTATTAAAATATCACCAATTTGATATGCCCTGCTCACCTCTGGAAGAGCATGTTTTTCTGAGACATTTGCCTTCTAGAACTCTGAGATGCAAACGAATGTTACTTGTAAAATCCAGCCTTTATCCCAGTACTTTCTGAGCTATGTACATGTAACAAAAATTCATGTGAATTCTGACAACTAAAGACAGAAAAATATAATCCTGTATCACAGCAAAATGTTCTGAACTATAAAAAAATAGTTCAAAAATAATTTTACATGGAAACACTTTAAGTCAAAATCAACAGGGACTTCCCTGGCAGTCCAGTGGTTAAGACTTCATGTTCCAAGGAGGCGGTGGCGGGGGGGGGGGTGGGGGGCGCAGGTTTGATCCCCAGCTGGGGAGCTAAGATCACACATGCAGCGGCGCAGCCAAAAAAAGAAAACATGAAAAAACAGAAATAATACTGCAAAAATTCAATACTTTAAAAATGGTCCATATAAAAAAAAATCTTTTAAAAAAGTCATTAAAGAGAAGAGGCTACAGTTTTCTGAACAGGCTGTGATATTCATAGTCAAAGCTATGGTATTTCCAGAAGTCATGTATGTGATGAGTTGGACCATAAAGAAGGCTGAGCACTGAAGAATTGAAGCTTTTGAACTGTGGTGTTGGAGAAGACTCTCGAGAGTCCCTTGGACTGCAAGGAGATCCAACCAGTCCATCCTAAAGGAAACCGGTCCTGAATATTCATTGGAAGGACTGATGCTGAAGCTCCAATACTTTGGCCACCTGATGCCAAGAACTGGCTCATTTGAAAAGACCCTGATGCTGGGAAAGATTGAAGGCGGGAGAAGGGGACGAAAGAGGATGAGATGGCTGGATGGCATCACTGACTCGATGGACATGAGTTTGAGCAAGCTCCGGGAGTTGGTGATGGACAGGGAAGCCTGGCGTGCTGCGGTCCATGAGGTCGCAAAGAGTCGGATGTGACTGAGCAACTGAACTGAACTGTGATATTCACATGGTATTTTAAAATACTCTGTGAAATGGTTCTGCAGAGATAGTGACACACACTGTTCATTGTATTTTGCTTTTTTTCCCTTCTTGTGTGACATATGCACTGACTGCATAGACTATACAGTACTGAAGATTTGCTGATCATGTTCCTGGAGGTGACACCAGGTTGAGCAGTCTGCACAGTTCCAATTAATACTGTGATGGACAGGAAAACCATTTCAAGCAAGTAGAACTGGAAAAGTAGGCAAAAACTACCAGAATAAGGTTCCAGTGTAACTACAATGAAGGAGAAAGTATGCTGGCTGAAGGCTGCTTTTACAGAAGTACGAGCCAGGAGGCTACACTTACACAGAGTCTGATTAACTACATTAAAACAAATCAACAATGACAACAAATCAAAAGCAGTAATGAAATCTGGGATTCAATTCTGACTCAGTTATTTCTATTCAGGTTCCAGGGGTGCTGGCCCACGGGGACATTGCCTAAACAGCCCCAATTTTTTAAGTCTTCACATATTCTCATCCTCTGCTGTTGACCTTTCAACACTCGGCTGGTCCCAGCTGGTCTCAGCCACTGGCCAATAGGATGACAGCAAAGGTAATGTAGGCAGAGATGCAAAAAGCACTCCAGCAGCATCCTTGTTCTGCATTGTCCTCTGCCACTGCTGATCATCACTACTACCCTCTGCTGGGCGAACACCCTGGCCCCACCGGAAGCTGAGAGACGCAGGAACCAGAAGCAAGACACTCCAGTGGCCTCAGCTGAGCCAATGCCATCCAACCCAAGTGGGTGAGCCCATCAAGGTCATCAGAACCTCTGGCTAACCCATCACTGACCCAGTGCTAGAGCCAGGCAGGCTGGGATCAACTGAATCACACAGACTCCAGAATGGACTCAGGAGTAAGCCGTAAGCCACCCAGGCTGTGTGGCTGCTTTTAAACAAAGCTGATGCTAAAGCCAAAGGCCACCTGATATGAAGAGCCAATTCACTGGAAAAGACCCTGATGCTGGGAAAGACTGAACGCAGGAGGAGAAGGGAACAACAGAGGATGCGATGTCTGGATGGCATCAGTAACTGAATTTGAGCAAACTTCAGGAGATAGTGACGGACAGGGAAGCCTGGTGTGCTGCAGTCCATGGGGTCGCAAAGAGCTGAACACGACTGAGGAACTGAACAACATGGCTGATTTTTCCCTGCCAAATGCACTCCTTGCAGAATCCTCCCAATCCAGCAGCTCTGTTTCTCTAGGTTCTCTGGCCAAAACCCTAAGGAGTCACCCTCAGTTACTCTCTCATTTCACAACCCACGTCCAACCCACCAACAACTCCTAACAGCTCCAGCTTGAAAATATAGCCAGAACCTGCCCAACTTCTCACCCGCTCTGTGATGTCCCCTGACCTACTGTCTCCTAAGTGGTCTCTCTGCATCTATTCCGCCCTCTTACAGCTTGTCTGAGGCCTTGGCCAATGTAAGAAGCAATCTCCCATCTCTGGAGCAGGTGTGAAGTCCCCTCAGACCCTGGCAAAGCTCCTCCACCAAAATGCCTCGGGCCTGACCCCATTTCTCTGATTCTCTCCCTCGTCACTTAGTCCACACAGCAAAACTACTTCAGGTTCCCCATAAAAGTCAAGACAGCCTCCAGCCTCAGCACATTCACCCTTATGATTTCCTCTCACTGGAACATCCTTCACACCTGTAAATCTTCCCCAAATACCACCTTCGCAGGGGGGCTCTCCCTTGCTACCCACATGAAACTGCAAACTCACTCTCCCGTCTCGCCATATTCCCAAGCCCCAGGGCCCTCCCTTTGTGTTTCACCACAGCCCTCACCACAATTACATATGCCTTATCTTCTACTCATTTGTTATCTGTGTCCCTTTACTGGAGCGTAAGCTCCATGAAGAAGGACATTTTGGTCACTCTGGTTTATTGGTGTACCCCAGTACTCATCGTAAGGATAAGTCTTTTTTAAAATCAGTCCAGCAATCAATTAAAATCTGACTCTTGATCAAGAAAGCTATAAGTTCATTGCCTCATTTTAGATCCCTTTGCTGTCCACCTGAAACTATCACAACATTATTAATCAGCTACACTCCAATATAAAATAATTTTTTGAAGAAATAAAGCTATTGTAACTGAAGCTACTAGCATGTATATTTTAGGAACCATCTGGTTTTATGGAATTTGAAACAAACAGGAAAGGTAACATCAACTCGCAAACTTTTCTTGAGCTGAAGAATCTCAGTTGAAGCACAGAGTGGTTACAAAGCCACAAGCAAATATGCACATGAAGGAAAAAGCAGTAAAATCTGAGCTACAGTTACCCAAGGACAGACTTCTCTTTCATGACAGGGACACAGTGCACCATGGGCAGTTCTGCACACGGACGGCCTCACCTGATCGTGCATCAGTGCTGCAATGTGTGTTGTTTTGCCTCCGGGTGCTGCACACAAATCTAGAATCTTCTCTCCAGGCTGAGGATCCAGAACATGGCTTACTACAGCAGATGGCAAATTCTATAAGGAAAAAATAAAATGATCAGCTGTCAGTGACTCTAGATCACTTTAAATTTCAGAAACAGAGAAAGTAGAGATTACTGGAGGGACTTCTGTGCTTAAGAATCTGCCTGCCAACGCTGAGGACATAGGTTCGATCCCTGGTCCAGAAGATCCCACTTGCCGCAGAGCAACTAAACTGGCACACCGCAGCTAGAGAGTAGCCCCCGCACCACAATGAGATAAAGCTCATGCTCAGTAACAAAGACCCAGAGCAGCCATGAAAAAACAAATAATTTTAAGAAGAGATTACCAGAGGTAACCCAGTACAACATCCTCAGCCAAGAGTATGTTTATTGTAAACATACCAGTGTCAGAAAATTCTCAATTTCCCAGAGTATCTTGTGATCTCACAAGGCATCCATACACACACACACACACACATATGACGCATTTCCCCAACCAATTCACCAAAAAATGCACACTGTCCTTTTTCAATTCAGTGGTTCTCAACATTCTGAAAGCAAGATATGTCTTATAAGTGTGAAAAAGCTTTGTATCTTTACCCAGAAAATGTACAAAACCTTGCCATATGAGATGCTTTGCTAATTCCGACCGAAGAATCTTCGTTTTATGCCACTGATGCCTCTTAAAGGCATATCTGGGTTCCTATCTCCCCACCATGACCACACTTCAGCAACAGAAAGTGAAAACATTTTAGCTATTTCTGGTTAGCACTCACAAGTATATTATGAAAGATTACACAAACCAAAAGTATCTCCATTTATAGGTATAAATTTTTATTAAATTAACACATTATTAGTATTCATTATATAAAGACTGGAGGATGATGGGTCAGTCTTCAGTATGATAGAATAACATTACATAATCATTTATTTTAAAAATTGCTTGGCAGGAAAAAAAATAAGAGGTTAAGAAACATAGGGCTATTTTTTATTTATTCATTTTTTTAGTGTTTCAGGCCACACCAAGAGGCATCCAGGGATTGGATCTGTACCCCCTCCTCTGTGAGCATGAAGTCATAACCACTGGACCACCAGGGAAATCCAACATGTGTGCTATTTTTTAAGTTCAAAGGTTTCCATTCATTCTTACGCTGAAACACATCGATTCATAGGTACTCAGAAATTTGAGAGGGTTACAATGCTCAAGTAAATCCAAGATCACCCCTTCAAAAGAGAAAACCAATGGTGAGGAAGGAGACACAGACAAGCAAGCTCTCCTTCTCTCTGTGCACAGAAGGGCGTATACCGAGTATTAAGACCAACGCACATGTCAGCGCTCTGCAGCCTCAGTGTCGTGTGGCTGATGACAGGATTTTTACCAAATGTATTTAAAGTGCTGTTTCACTGGCCATTGAAATTCAGAGCTTTTTTGCTTATTACAATGCCACCTGAAAAAGGAAACAGACCAGCGCAGCAAAGCTGACAGGGAGCTCTCATTTGGGTGATCAGCCTAGCCAACGTGGTCACATAGCGTGGTCGTCCACAGTGCCCAGTAAAGGGTCTTCTTGAAGAAGCCAGCGCTCTCTGACCAGGTCTGCGTTAACTAGAGAAAGTCTGACCTCCCTGCCCAGGAAAAGGCAATGCTGGAAAGGGTGCTCGCTATTTCCCAAGCTGATGATGTAATAGATGACTGTTTCAAAAAGCTGCAGGTGCACAGCCTCAACCAAGAAGGTACCTGGGATATAGCTGCAATTTCGGCTTTTT
The DNA here is from genome assembly GCF_003369695.1 of Bos indicus x Bos taurus. Lineage (NCBI taxonomy): Eukaryota > Metazoa > Chordata > Mammalia > Artiodactyla > Bovidae > Bos > Bos indicus x Bos taurus. Next base: position 50,303,020 of record NC_040088.1, on the reverse strand, counting down.
ATGCCATGTCCAATCATCTTGCTCATTTTGTCAATCTTGTTCCCAACAAAGAATTCTATTGGATGGGCTAAACCAATGATGTTGAAGACACCAGGAGTGAACCTGCTGCTCACAAAATATAAAGACCTGAACGGAAAGATCAATGTTTACATTTCTAACACGTTACATCACAGGACACCACTTGGGAAGTAATTTTTTTTTTTTAAATGTTGAATCAATGGATAGGAAAGAAAGCAAATAAATCTGTCCACTGCCTGCTTGATGAGATAGATCCTAAGGAACATTCGACATCTGGGTCTAGGGAAACCTTTTACGTTTTCACTTTTGTCGTGATCTGAAAGGAACATCGGGAGCAAAGGAGTTCAGACGACGCTTAAGGTATTTCTGATGAACTGATTGACATCTGTGACTTTCAGCAACAGCTGAACATTTTTTAGCTTTTAAAAAATACAGCTACATAGAAAATGGTCTATACAGACTGTGGTTTGAAATAAATTCCTTGTTAACACGATGGTATTTAAAGGCTCTGAGGACTTCCCTGGTGGCACAGCGGATAGGAATCCACTGCCAATCCAGGGGACACGGGTTCAATCCCTGGTATGGGAAGACTCCATGTGCCACAGAGACTAAGCCCATGTGCAACAACTCCTGAAGCCTGTGCCCACAACAAAAGAAGGCACCACAATGAGAAGCTGGCACACCACAACTAGAGCGTGGCCCTCACTCACCACAACTAGAGAAAAGCCCACACAGCAAAGAACACTCAACACAGCCAAAAATAAACATTTTTTTAATTGTTAAAAAAAAAAGCGGGGGTGGTAAAGGCACTGGAAGGCAGTGGGGAAATAAAAGCAGGCACAAAGTTATTCTTTCTTTACTGCCTTCTCCATTTAACCTCCAGCGATTTTTGCTTGTTCACTGAAAGGTCTTAAAATCGTGGTCATCTCAATGGAATTTTAGTCCTTGTGTAGTTTCTTCTTATTTTAGGTTTTAGTAAAAATTATTTCAAACAAGAGAGCACTCACATTTTAAGTGTAAGAAAAAAGCCAAAATCTGACACACTACTAAATGACTTGTTCTATGTGTTACAAATATCACTGCCTTAAGTTAGTGGCCATCTTAAACTTTTCAGGAATCATTTTCATTTATCTGACAGAGATACATGCAAATCCATAAAATGTTTCTGTTTCTACTTGACTTCTTTCAGTTCAGTTCAGTAGTTCAGTCGTGTCCAACTCTTTGCAACACCATGGACTGCAGCACACCAGGCCTCCCTGTCCATCACCAACTCCCGGAATTTAATCAAACTCATGTCCATTGAGCCAGTGATGCCATCCAACCATCTCATCCTCTGTCATCCCCTTCTCCTCCCGCCTTCAATCTTTCCCAGCATCAGGGTCTTTTCCAATGAGTCAGTTCTTCGCATCAGGTGGCCAAAGTATTGGAGTATCAGCTTCAGCACTAGTCCTTCTAATGAATATTCAGGATTGATTTCCTTTAGGATGGACTGGCTGGATCTCCTTGCAGTCTAAGGGACTCTCAAGAGTCTTCTTCAACACCACAGTTCAAAAGCATCAATTCTTTAGCCTTCAACTTTCTTTATAGTCCAACTCTCACATCCATACATGACTACTGGAAAAACCAAAGTTTTGACTAGATGGACCTCTATTGGCAAAGTAATGTCTCTGCTTTTTAATATGCTGTCTAGGTTGATCATAACTTTTCTTCCAAGGAATAAGCATCTTTTCATTTCATGGCTGCAGTCACCATCTGCAGTGATTTTGGAGCCCAGAAATATAAAAGTGTGTCACTGTTTCCACTGTTTCCCCATCTATTTCCCATGAAGTGATGGGACCAGATGCCATGATCTTAGTTTTCTGAATGTTGAGCTTTAAGCCAACTTTTTCACTCTCCTCTTTCACTTGCATCAAGAGGCTCTTTGGTTCTTCTTTACTTTCTGCCATAAGGGTGGTGTCATCTGCATATCTGAGGTTATTGAGATTTCTCCCGGCAATCTTGATTCCAGCTTGTGCTTCTTCCAGCCCAGCATTTCTCATGATGTACTCTGCATAGAAGTTAAACAAGCAGGGTGACAATATACAGCCTTGATGTACTCCTTTCCTTATTTGGAACCAGTCTGTTGTTCCATGTCCAGTTCTAACTGTTGCTTCCTGACCTGCATATAGGTTTCTCAAGAGGCAGGTCAGGTGGTCTGGTATTCCCATCTCTTTCAGAATTTTCCACAGCCTGTTCTGATACACACTGTCAAAGGCTTTGGCATAGTCAATAAAGTAGAAATAGATGTTTTTCTGGAACTCTCTTGCTTTTTCCATGATCCAGAGGATGTTGGCAGTTTGATCTCTGGTTCCTCTGCCTTTTCTAAAACCAGCTTGAACATGTGCAAGTTCATGGTTCACATACTATTGAAGCCTGCCTTGGAGAATTTTGAGCATTACTTTACTAGCATGTGAGATGAGTACAATTGTGCGGTAGTTTGAGCATTCTTTGGCATTGCCTTTCTTTGGGACTGGAATGAAAACTGACCTTTTCTAGTCCTGTGGCCACTGCTGAGTTTTACAAATTTGCTGGCATACTGAGTGCAGCACGTTCACATCATCATCTTTTAGGATTTGAAAGAGCTCAACTAGAATTCCATCACTTTCATTAGCTTTGCTCGTAGTGATGCTTCCTAAGGCCCACCTGACTTCACATTCCAGGGTGTTTGGCTCTAGGTAAGTGATCACACAATCGTGATTATGTTGCTCATGAAGATCTTTTTTGTACAGTTCTTCTGTGTATTCTTGCCACCTCTTCTTAATATCTTCTGCTTCTGTTAGGTCCATACCATTTCTGTCCTTTATTGTGCCCATCTTTGCATGAAATGTTCCCTTGGTATCTCTAACTTTCTTGAAGAAATCTCTAGTCTTTCCCATTCTATTGTTTTCCTCTATTTCTTTGCACTGATCACAGAGGAAGGCTTTCTTATCTCTCCTTGCTATTCTTTGGAACTCTGCATTCATATTGTTAAATCTTTCCTCTTCTCCATCTTATATTGGAAATAATAACAACAGTAATGATAAATACTGCCACCTAACCAGTAGATTGTAACAAATCATATCAGTTACTGTATATGAAAGTACATCATAAACTAGATAAAGCAAAACAAATTGTTATATCACAGCAATTGATAACCATCTGACCAAAATCTGCTAATAGTAAACCATTGGAATCTCACAGTCACATGTGGAACACTAATATGTATAGCAAATGCATGCATTATTTAAGGATTAATATGCTGAGATGGAAAGCAATCATTACAATAAGCTATTAAAACAATGTTGGGCAAAGGAAGAGGGAAAACGTAGTTAAAAATCTCAGCTTTTTCTTGCTACCAAAGGTAGATCAGAAAATATAAAAAATACACTGCAAAAAAAAATGTGAACAGAATCAAAACAAATCCTTAGATTTCAAATAATTCACTGAGGGATATTTCAATGTCACTAAAATTTGTTTTTACAAACACTTACCTGTAAAAATAAGTAGCTGGGCAGGACATTATCAAACGAAGGACTGAGATACACTGGCTCTGTCATTCTTACGCCCACACCTCTGAAAAATGGAAATCTAATATTACTCAGTGTAAATTAAACAGTCTAATCAAATGGCATCGCCAACTCAATGGACACAGGTTTGAGCAAGCTCCAGGAGACGGGGAAGGACAGGGAAACCCGGCGTGCTGCAGTCCATGGGGCCGTGAAGAGTCAGACATGACTCAAGAGACTGAACAAGACAAACTCCACTTCTAGGAATACACTCAACTGGTATGTCAAATGTAAGATGTTCCACCTTTTAAAAACCTTTTTCTATTCAACACAAGATACTTAAGAGTATTCCTGTGGATTATTTCTGGATTTTTACCCAAAATAGAGAAGGCCACTGGGAGCACTAAAAAGGATAAAGACACATTAGGTACCACTGCATTTAGAGATGTGAATAGACTAAAAAGCAAAGACCCTCTGAGTCTTTACTCACTGATGCATTCTCATCTTTGGGAGTAGATTTATGACCACTGTTATTGCCCTTTCGATTCAATAAACATTTTGTGAAAGCTTCATTTGGCCAGCCACTATGCTCAGTATTTGTATGAAAAATAAAAATCTATGTAAGAATCACACTGGTGGTAAGCCATTACAAACGTGCCTCCCTGCTTCCCTCTCAACTCTTTAGAGAGTAACTGCCCAGTGCTGACACAATCCGTGGGCTGACCTTTACCACCTGTCCCTACTGTGAGTGGCGGTGGAACTGACCACAGAAGGAATGGCCAGGAACCAGGACAGCACAGGGGAAAGGGATCCACCAAAACAGATATTGCAGTCAGAAAGACTCTCAGAGTCTCTCCAGAGAACACGAGTACACTGTTTGAGAAAAGCCAAGCATGGCCAGGTCCACAGGCTACACCAGAGGGAGAGAGGACAAGGGGGAATCGACGTGCTGTTGCAAGGATTAGAGACCACAGAAGGATGCACAGTCTGATCATAAAGGCAAAGACAAGAATCAGGACATGGGGCTTCTCCGGTAGCTCAGTGGTAAAGAATCTGCCTGCCAGTGCAGGGGACCCAGGTTCAATCCCTGATCCGGAAAGATCCCGCATGCCATGGGACAACTAAGCCCATGTGCCACAGCTACTGAAGCCCTCATGCCCTGGAGCCCGTGCTCCACAACGAGAGAGGACACTGCAATGAGAAGCCTGCATACTGCAATTAGAGAGCAGCCCATGCCCTCTGCAAATGAAGAAAAGCCCATCCAGCAAAAACAAAGAGCCAACACAGCCAAAAATAAATTAAAAATTAAAAAAGAATCAGGATTGAATGAGTTCAAGGGTACAAGCAGAGAAGAGTCCAGGGCAGCAGAACAAGACCAGAGCCTATAGACACAGCAGGGAGACGAGCTCAGAGCTTATGAACTGGGCTGGGCAGAGAAGCACCTACACAGACGGTGTGGACCCTACTTGCTGTAGGCAGGTGGGCTAATTCTACTCACAACACTTCTGACAACAAATGTGTGGGGTTCTTTCTCACACCCAGCAACTCTCAATCTCTCTGGACACCAAGTGGATAACCTACAATTCAGTTCCCTTCTGACAGACTGCCTGGGGTCATCGTCAGAATCCACCGGTTCAGTCCAACAAGACTGGACCCGAGCTGGGTGCCAACTGCACTGCCCAGGCCGCCACCTGGCTGTGAACGGGGAGATCACAAGACTCTCGCCTCAGCTTCAACAGTTTACCAGAAGGACTCACACAACTCCAGAGAATAGTGTATTTATGATTACCAGTTGATTATGAAGGATACAACCAGACAAAAGGGATGCGGGGCAAGTTACGGGAGGGGGCACGGAGGCACCGCCCTCTCAGCACCTGGATGTGTTCACCAACCTGGAAAGTGTCCAAGCCCTGTCCTTCACTGGTTTTTAGGGAGACTTCATCACACTGTTGTTGTTGTGTAGCTGCTCAGTTGGCCCAACTCTTTTGTAGCTCCATGAACTGCAGCCCGCCAGGCTCCTCTGTCCATGGGATTTCCCAGGCAAGAAAACTGGAGTGAGTTGCCCTTTCCCTCTCCAGCGGATCTTCCCAACCCAGGGATTGAACCCATGTCTCCTGCACTGGCAGGCGATTCTTTACCACTGAGCGACTCGGGAAGCCCAGTTTCATTACATACACTAGTCACTGGTGCTTAAATCACTGGTCACTGGTGCTTAGTTCAATCTCCAGTCCCTTTTTCTTCCCCAGAGATACAGCAAAGACACTTGTAAGTGCCAACCTTCTAATCACACACTTAGCTGCTTTGGCAAACAGCCCCCATTCTTTATGGGGATATAGCTGTCTGGAGGGGATACAAAAACACTCTTATTACTCCTAAGATTCCACAGGTTTTAGGAGCAAGTTGTCAGGAACCTAGGACAAAGATCAAATTTTTTATATACTGCTTTTTTTTTTGGCAACCTCCAGTGGCATGTGAACAACTAGCCAATCTGATCACACAGACCACAGCCTTCTTTCTCTAACTCAATGAAACTGAGCCATGCCATGTACAGCCACTCAAGACAGACGGCTCATGGTGGAGAGGTCTGACAGAACGTGGTCTACGGGAGAAGGGAAGGGCAAACCACTTCAGTATTCTTGCCTCAAGAACCCCATGAACGGTATGAAAAGGCAAAAAGATAGGACATTAAAAGATGAACTCCCCAGGTCAGCAGGTGCCCAATATGCTACTGGAGATCAGCAGAGAAATAACTACAGAAAGAATGAAGGGATGGAGCCAAAGCAAAAACAACACCCAGTTGTGGATGGGACTGGTGATACAAGCAAGATTCGATGCTGTAAAGAGCAATATTGCATAGGAACCTGGAATGTTAGGTCCATGAATCAAGGCAAATTGGAAGTGGTCAAACAGGAGATGGCAAGAGTGAACGTCGACATTCTAGGAATCAGCGAACTAAGATGGACTGGAATGGGTGAATTTAACTCAGATGACCATTATATCTACTACTGTGGGCAGGAATCCCTTAGAAGAAATGAAGTAGCCATCATAGTCAACAAGAGAGTCTGAAATGAAGTACTTGAATGCAATCTCAAAAACGACAGAATGATCTCTGTTCGTTTCCAAGGCAAACCATTCAATATCACAGTAACCAAAGTCTATGCCCTGATCAGTAACACTGAAGAAGCTGAAGTTTAACGGTTCTATGAAGACCTACAAGACCTTCTAGAGCTAACACCCAAAAAAGATGCCCTTTTCATTATAGGGGACTGGAATGCAAAAGTAGGAAATCAAGAAACACCTGGAGTAACTGGCAAATTTGGCCTTGGACTACGGAATGAAGCAGGGCAAAGACTAATAGCGTTCTGCCAAGAGAATGCACTGGTCATAGCAAACACCCTCTTCCAACAACACAAGAGAAGACTCTACACATGGATATCACCAGATGGTCGACACCAAAATCAGACTGATTATATCCTTTGCAGCCAAAGATGGAGAAGCTCTATACAGTCAGCAAAAACAAGACTGGGAACAGACTGTGGCTCAGATCATAAATTCCTTATTGCCAAATTCAGACTTAGATTGAAGAAAGTGGGGGAAACCACTAGACCATTCAGGTATGACCCAAATCAAATCCCTTATGACTATACAGTGGCAGTGACAAATAGATTTAAGGGACTAAATCAGATAGACAGAGTGCCTGATGAACTATGGAATGAGGTTCGTGACATTGTACAGGAGACAGGGATCAAGACCATCCCCAAGAAAAAGAAATGCAAAAAAGCAAAATGGCTGTCTGAGGAGGCCTTACAAATAGCTGTGAAAAGAAGGGAAGTGAAAAGCAAAGAAGGAAAGGAAAGATATACCCATTTGAATGCAGAGTTCCAAAGAATAGCAAGGAGAGATAAGAAAGCCTTCCTCAGCAATCAATGCAAAGAAATAGAGGAAAACAATAGAATGGGAAAGACTAGAGATCTCTTCAAGAAAATTAGAGATATCAAGGGAACATTTCATGCAAAGATGGGCTCGATAAAGGACAGAAATGGTATGGACCTAACAGAAGCAGAATATATTAAGAAGAGGTGGCAAGAATACACAAAAGAACTGTACAAAAAAGATCTTCACGACCCAGATTATCACGAAGGTGTGATCACTCACACTCACCTAGAGCCGGACATCCTGGAATGCAAAGTCAGGTGATGCTTAGGAAGCATCACTACAAACAAAGCTAGTGGAGGTGATGGAATTCCAGTTGAGCTATTTCAAACCCTAAAAGATGATGCTGTCAAAGTGCTGCACTCAATATGTCAGCAAATTTGGAAAACTCAGCAGTGGCCACAGGACTGGAAAGGTCAGTTTTCATTCCAATCCCAAAGCAAGGCAATCCCAAAGAATGTTCAAACTACCACACAATTGCACTCATCTCACACGCTAGTAAAGTAATACTCAAAATTCTCCAAGCCAGGCTTGTGCAATACATGAACTGTGAACTTCCAGATGTTCAAGCTGGTTTTAGAAAAGGCAGAGGAACCAGAGATCAAACTGCCAACATCCACTGGATCATGGAAAAAGAAAGAGATTTCCAGAAAAACATCTATTTCTGCTTTATTGACTATGCCAAAGCCTTTGACTGTGTGGATCACAAAAAACTGTGGAAATTCTGAAAGAGATGGCAAGAGATGGGACTACCTGACCTGCCTCTTGAGAAACCTGTATACAGGTGAGGAAGCAACAGTTAGAACTGGACATGAACAACAGACTGGTTCCAAATAGAAAAAGGAGTACATCAAGGCTGTATATTGTCACCCTTCTTATTTAACTTCTATGCAGAGTACATCATGAGAAACGCTGGGCTGGAGGAAGCACAAGCTGGAATCAAGATTTCCGGGAGAAATATCAATAACCTCAGATATGCAGAAAGTGCATACCCTTATGGCAGAAAGTAAAGAAGAACCAAAGAGCTTCTTGATGAAAGTGAAAGAGGAGAGTGAAAAAGTTGGCTTAAAGCTCAACATTCAGAAAACTAAGTTCATGGCATCTGGTCCCACCACTTCATGGGAAATAGATGGGGAAACAGTGGAAACAGTGTCAGACTTTATTTTTCTGGGCTCTAAAATCACTGCAGATGGTGACTGCAGCCATGAAACTAAAAGACACTTACTCCTTGGAAGGAAAGTTATGACCAACCTAGACAGCATATTAAAAAGCAGAGACATTACTTTGCCAGCAAAGGTCCATCTAGTCAAGGCTATGGTTTTTCCAGTGGTCATGTATGGATGTGAGAGTTGGACTATAAAGAAAGCTGAGTGCAGAATTGTTGCTTTTGAATAGTGGTGTTGGAGAAGACTCTTGAGAGTCTCTTTGACTGCAAGGAGATCCAACCCGTCCATCCTAAAGGAGATCCGTCCTGGGTGTTCACTGGAGGGACTGATGTTGAAGCTGATACTCCAATACTTTGGCCACCTGATACGAAGAGCTGACTCATTAGAAAAGACCCTGATGCTGGGAAAGATTGAGGGCAGGAGGAGAAGGGGACGACAGAGGATGAGATGGTTGGATTGCATCATGGACTCGATGGACATGGGTTTGGGTGGACTTTGGGAGTTGCTGCTGGACAGGGAGGCCTGGCATGCTGCGGTTCATGGGGTCGCAAAAAGTCAGACACGACTGAACAATTGAACTGAACTGAACTGAGTGGCACTTAGTTCCCAGGATCTTAGTTCCCATACCAGGGAGCAAACCCAGGCCTCTGCAATGGAAGAAGCATGGAATCCAAACCACTGGACTGCCAGGTAATTCCCTATGTATTTCTTCTTATGCCACAGCAGAGTAAGTTTATGCTGCCCTGTAAGAGTGACATAATTTCAGTAGATATTCATGACTGTCACTGCGGTGGGTCTGACAACAAAGGTTAACTCCTTTTCTTCTTCATCCCATGCCTTTACCCTCACTCGTCTGTTTAACACTTGGTTTTTCCAAATCTGCACCTTCACTCAGAGTTAAAACTCTAGTCCTTGCTCCAATCAGGATTAAATCAAACCACTTTTAAATTAAATGGTTCCTTCCCCTTAGCAGAAAATACAAAGACTTGAAACATCACTGCCTCATATTCAAAAGTCAGTTCTTCCTTGAGACAACTGGGCACTTTGATCAACACCTTGTCCCAACCCCCAGAGTCTAGACCCATACTGCATGCTCTGAATGATCACTCCTCTGTAATTCAAATGACTCTGACCTGTAGGACTTCAGTCCTCTGGAAAATACTGAAATTAACATATACTTGCCATCCTAACTCAGGTCCCACCTATACTTCAGGATCTGGTTCCCCTTTGACTATCTCCTCCTGACCACACCTACCAGCAAAAAAGTATCCATCTGTATAGTATTTAATTGAAAATAACATGAAAAAGAATAATTTTAGCCAGTTATTGCTCATGTATGAGTTTACTCTTTCCCTTTAAAACTATTTCTGTACAATGTACCTCCATATAATAATGCAAAATATAAGATCTCATAGAATAAACAATCTGTTGGTATATTAATCAATCTGAGCCTATGGATGATTCGACACAACTTGCATTCAAGAAACCAATGGACACAAATTCACTAACTGAATGTTCAAATATACTATTAGTGAAGTTGGTTCTAAAGTTTAAAAAGAATATAAGCAGTATATAAATGCAGCATTTCTTTGTTGTAGAAGCATGCTTTTTTTCACATAGGCAGACAAAGAAATCCTAACAGAAAGCTGAGTTTAAAAATCAACAGCTTCTTGATTTCCTGACAAGATGGTGGAACAGAAGGACCTGAGCTCACCTCCTCTCACGAAAACACCAAAGTCACAACTGAATACTGAACAACCATCAACAAACCAGAACCAGAACCCACCAATAAAGATGTTCAACTTCCAAAGACAAAGAAGAGGCCACAACAAGATTGCAGAAGGGATGCATTCATAATGCAATCAAACCCTGTACCCGGATGGATGAATGACCAGATGGATGGATGACCCAGAAACTGGAAAATAACAGGATCACAGAGGTTCTCCCATGCACTCGGAGAGTGACTTCTGAGCCCATGTCAGGCTCCTCAGGCTGGGGGTCTGGCATCAGGCAGATGAGACCCCAGAGCATTTGGCTTTGAAGGCCAGCAGGGCTTGATCACAGGAATGTCATAGGACTAGGGGAAACAAATGCCCCAGAGGACACACAGGTCTTATGTGCCCTGGGACCCAGTTGGAAAAGGAGTGACCTCATAGGACCCTGGGCCAGACCTACCTGCTGGTCTTGGAGGGTCTCCTGGGGAGGTGAGGGGCACCTGTAGCTCACTGTGGGGACAAGGACACTGGTGGCAGGGGTGCTGGGGAGTATTCATTGGCACCAAGGCCCAGTCCCGCCCAATATATCCCTTAGGATCTAGTGTTGGGAAGCTCAGGCCAACCAACCAACAGGGCAAAAACACAGTCCCACTCATCACCACACTTCAAAGTCTTCCTGAACACATACCCCTTGAAAAGCCCTGCCCACCAGAGGGACAAGACCCAGTTCCACCCAGCAGTGGGCAGGCACCAGTCCCTCCCACCAGGAAGTCTGCACAAGCCCCTTAGACAAGCCGCACCCACCTAGGGGCAGACACCAGAAGAAAGAGGAACTATAATCCTGCAGTCTGTGTAACAGAAAACAGAAAGTTAGATAAAATGAGACAGCAGACAAATACGTTCCAGACAAAGGAATGAGATAAAACACCAGGAAAACAGCTAAGTGAAGAGGAGACAGAAAAAGAATTACAGAAATGACAGTAAAGATGATCCAAGATCTCAAAAAAGCATGGAGGCACAGAGCAAAAAGATACAAGAAATGTTTAATAAACACCTGGAAGATTTAAACAACAAACAGCATTGGAAATATAATAACTGAAATGAAAAATGCACTAGAAGGAATCAATAGCGGAATAAATGAGGACAAAGAACAGATAAATGAGCTGGAAGACAGAATGCTGGAAAGCACTGCTGTGGAACAGAATATAGAAAAAAGAATGAAAAGAAATGTGGGCAGTCTAGAGACCTCTGGGACAACATCAAAAAGCACCTACATTCACATTACAGGGATCTCAGAAAGAAAAGAGAGAATGGGCCTGAGAAAATATTTGAAGAGATAAAAACTGAAAATTCCCTAACATGGGAAAGGAAACAGTCACCTAAGTCCAGGAAGTGCAGAATACCACACTGGATAAATCCAAGGAGGAAAAGCCAAGATGTGTATTAATCAAACTGACAAAAATTAAAAACAAAGAAAACACTAAAATCAACAAGGGAAAAGCAACAAATAAAAGATGAGGGTTTTCCCATAAGATTGTTAGATTATTCAGCAGAAACTCTGCAGGCCAGAGGGCTTCTGCACAATACATTTAAAGCAATGAAAGGAAAATCTTACTACAAGAATACTCTACTCAGCAAGGCTCTCATTCAGATTCGACAAAGAAATCAAAAGCTTCACAGACAAGCAAAAGCTAAGAGAATTCAGCACCCCCAAACCAGCTTTACAACAAATGTCAAAGGAACTTCTCTGGAGGGAAAAGACAAGGCCACCCTAGAAACAAGAAAATTGTGAATGGGAAAGCTCACCAGTAAAGGCAAATATACAGTAAAGGTAGGAAATAATCCATACACAAATATGATGTCAAAACCAGCAACTGTGAGAAGAGTAAAATGCAGGATATTGACAATCCACTGGAAATTAGGAGATCAGCAACTTAAAACAATCTTGTAAATACATATAAACTGCTGTATCAAAACCTCATGGGAAACATAAACCAAAAATTTTCTATTGCATATACACACACACAAAAGAAAAAGCAATCAAAACATACCCTAAAGACTTGGTCATCAAATCACAACAGAAGAGAACAAAAGAAGAAGGGAAAGAAAAAGACCTACAAAAACAAATCCAAAACAATTAGCAGAATGGAAATAAAAATATATACATATCAATCATTATCTTACATGTAACTGGATTAAATGTTCCAACCAAAAGACAGAGACTGGGTGAATGGATACAAGAACAAAATTCATATACATGCAGCCTATAAGAGAACCACTTCAGATTTAGGGACTCATATAGACTGAAAGTAAGGGGATGAAAAAAAAGTATTCCACAAAAATGGAAATCAAAAAAAAGCTGGAGTAGCAACACTAATGTCAGACAAAATAGACTTTAAAATAAAAATTATTACAAGTAATAAGGACTTTACGTAATAATCAAGGCATCAATCCAAGAAGATGCAACAATTGTAAATATACACGCATCCAACATAGGAGCACCTCAACATTTAAGGCAAAAGCTAACAGCCATAAAAGAAGAAACTGACAATAACACAACAATACTGGTAGACTCTAACACAGATTTCATCAATAGATAGGTCATCCACACAGAAAATAAGAAAAAATAGGCCTTAATTGACACATTAGACCAGATGGACTTATTTATGTTCATAGCAGATTCTATCTGAAACTAGCAGAATACACCTTCTTTTTAAGTGCACATGAATATTCTCCAAGATAGATCACATCTCGGGCCACAGATCAAGCCTGGGAAAATGTAAGAAAATTCAAATCATATCAAGCATTTTTTCCAACCACAATACTATGAGATTAGAAATAAATTATAAGAAAAAAAACACACACACACACAGCAGCTAAACAATATGCTACTAAACCGCCAGTGGATCACTGAAGAAATCAAAGAGAAAATCATAAAGATCAGAGCAGAAATACATGAAATGGAAATGAAGAAAACAACAGAAAAGATCAATGAAACTAAAAGATAAACGTATGTTTGAAAAGATGAACAAAATCGAAAAACCTTTAGCCAGATTTATCAAGAAACAGAGGAAGAAAGCTCAGATCAATAAAATTAGAAATGAAAAAGGGGAAGTTGCAATGGACACCACAGAAATACAAAGTATCACAAGAGACTACTACAAACAGCTATATGCCAATAAAATGGACAACCTGGAAGAAATGAACAAATTCTTAGAAATGAACACTCTCCCAAAACTGAACCAGGAAGAAATAGAAAATATGAGAAGAGACCAGTCACAAGTAACGAAACTGAAACTGTGATTAAAACACTCCCAACGGGACTTCCCTACTGGCACAATGGATGAGAACCCGCCCGCCAATGCAGAGGTTCAATCCCTGATCTGGGAAGATTTCACAAGCCACGGAGCAACTAAGCCCATCTGCCACAAATACTGAGTCCATGCTCTAGAGCCTGCAAGCCACAGCAACTAAAGCCTGCATGCTCCAGGGCCCGCAAGCCACAACCAGTGAGCCCCTGCGCCACAACTACTGAAGCCCACACAGCCTAGGGCCAGCAAGCCAAAACTACTGAAGCCAGAGCGCCTAGAGCCTGTGTTCCACGACAAGAGAAGCCACTGCAACAAGAAACCCGTGCACTGCAACTAGAGAGTAACCCCACTCTTTGCAACAAGAGAAAACCCACACACAGCAGTGAAGACCCAGCACAGGCAAAACTTAAAAATAGAAAAACTTCCAAAGAACAAAGTCCAGGACTAAAAGGTTACATAGGTGAATTTTATCAAATGTTTAGAAAAGAGTTAACACCTATCCTTATGAAATTATTTCCAAAAATTACTGAGGAAGGCACCCTCCCAAACTTCTCTGAGGCCACTGTCACCCTGATACCAAAACCAAAGATTCCACACAAAAAAGGAAAATTACAGGCCAATATCACTGATAAACATAGATACAAAAATCCTGAACAAAATACTAGCAAACCAAATGCAACAATACATTAAAAGGATCGTACACCATAATCAAGTGGGATTTATCCCAGGGATGCAAGGATTTTTCAATATCTGTAAATCAATAAGTGTGACACACACATTAACAAACTGAATAAAAAACATGATTGTCTCTGTAGATGCAGAAAAAGTTTTTGACAAAATTCAACACCCATTTGTGATGAAAACTCTTCAGCAAGTAGGCACAGAGGGAACATACTTCAACATAACAAAGGCCACACGTGACAAACCTCCAGCTGACATGTTCTCAACGATGAAAAGCTGAAAGCATTTCCTCTAAGATTAGGAACAAGAGAAGATGTCCCACTCATCACTTTTATTCAACACAGTTTTTGAAGTCCTAGCCATGGCAATCAGAGAACCAAAAGAAATAAAAGGAATCCAGGTTGGAAAAGAAAACTATTACTGCAGATGACATAATACTATACACAGAAAATCCTAAAGATGCTACCAAAAACTATTAGAGCTTATCAATGAATTCAGTAAGGTTACAGAGTACCAAATATACAGAAATCTCTTACATTCCTATGCACTAAAAACAAAAGATCATAAAGAGAAGGAAATGATCCCATTTACCACTGCATCAAAAAGAATAAAATACCTAGGAATAAACTATTGGGGGCAGGAGGAGAAGGGGACGACAGAGGATGAGATGGCAGGAAGGCATCACTGACTCGATGGACGTGAGTCTGAGTGAACTCCGGGAGTTGGTGATGGACAGGGAGGCCTGGCTTGCTGTGATTCATGGGGTCGCAGAGAGTCAGACATGACTGAGTGACAGAACTGAACTGAAGGAGGCAAAAGATCTGTACTCTGAAATCTATAAGACACTGATGAAAGAAATCGAAGATGACACTAACAGATGGAAAGATATACCATGTTCTTGGGTTGGAAATATTTTCAACATATTTTCAAAATAACTACCAAAGGCAATCTACAGGTTCAATGCAATTCCTTTTCAAAGAACTAGAACAATAAATTTTTTTAATTTGTATGCAGGGACTTCCCTGATGGTCCGGTGGCTAAGACTCCATGCTCCCAATGCAGGGAGCCTAGGTTCAATCCCTTGTCAGGGAACTAGAACCTGAATGCCACAACTAAGACCTAGTGAGCCAAATAAATATGTAAGTAAATAAATATATATATTTTTAAAATCTGTGCAGAAAACACAAAAGACCCTGAATAGCCAAAGCAATCTTGAGAAAGAAAAACAGAACCAGAGGAATCAGACACCCTGGCTTCAAGCTATACTACAAAGCTACAGTCATCCAAACAGTCTCATACTGGCACAAAGGCAGACTTACAGATCAATGGAACAGGGCATAAAGCCCAGAAATAAATCCAAACACCTCTGGTCAATTAATCTATGACAAAGGAGGCAAGACTATATATAATGGGGAAAAGACAGTCTTTTCAATAAGTGGTTCTGAGAAAACTGGACAGCAGCATGTAAAAGAATGAAATTAGAATATATTTAACACCATATACAAAAATAAACTCAAAACAGATTAAAGACTTAAAGGTAAGGCTGGATACTACAAAACTCTATAGAGAAAAACATAGGCAGAACACTCTTTTACATAAATCACAGCAATAGTTTTTTGAATCCACCATCTAGAGTAATGAAAATAAAACAAAAACAAACAAATGGGACCTAAATAAATCCAAAAGTTTTTGCACAGCAAAGGAAACCATAAACAAAACAAAAAGACAACCAACAAAATGGGAGAAAAAGATGCAACCAATCTCCAAAGTATACAAACACCTCATGTAGTTCTATATCAAAAACTCAAACAACCCAATCAAAAAATGGAAAGATCTAAACAGACATTTCTCCAAAGACATGCGGATGGCCAAACAGCTCATAAGAAGACGTTCAACATCACTAATTATTTGAGAACTGCAAATCAAAACTACAATGAGTTATCACCTCACACAGGTCAGAATGGTCATTATCAAAAAGTCTACAAACAATAAATGCTGTAGAGGGTGCGGGAAAAAGGGAACCCTCCTACCTACACTGTTGGTGGGAATGTAAGTTGGTGCAATTTGGAGAACAGTATGGAGGTTCCTTAAAAAACTAAAAATAGAGCCACCACATAAAGCGATCCCTCTCCTGAGCATATATCCAAAGAAAATCATATTTCAAAAAGATACATGCTCAATAATGTTCACTGCAGCACTGTTTACAATGACCAAGACGTGGAAGCAACCTAAATGTCCATCAACAGAAGAACTGATAAAGAAAATGTGTTACATATATACAATGGAATATTACTCAGCCATTAAAAAGAATGAAATAATGCCATTTGAAGCAACATGGATGGACCTAGAGCGTGTCATACTGAGGGAAGTCGGACAGAGAAGAATTACCATATGCATGTCTTTTATGCAGAATCTAAAAAAAAAATGATACAAAACAGAAAGAGACTCACAGACTTAAAAAATGAACTTATGATTGTTGGGCGGGGAGGAATAGTTAGGGAGATTGGTGGCCATGTATGCATTTAAAATGGATAACCACAAGGACCTATTGAGTATCACACAGAACTCTGCTCAGTGTTAAGTGGCAGCCTGAATGGGAGGCAGGGTCTGGGGGAGAATGGATACATGTATATCCATGGCTGAGTCCCTCTGTTGTTCACCTGAAACCATCACAACATTGTTAATCAGCTATACCCCAATACAAAATAAAAATTCTTAAAAAAACAAACTAAAAATAGAGCCACCATGTGATCCAAAAATCCTATTCCTGGGCATAATATCTGAAGAAAATCATATTTTGAAAAGATACATGCACCCCCATATCTATTGCAGCACAGTTCACAACAGTCAAGACATCAGATCAGATCAGTCGCTCAGTCATGTCCGACTCTTTGCGACCCCATGAATCGCAGCACGCCAGGCCTCCCTGTCCATCACCAACTCCCGGAGTTCACTCAGACTCACGTCCATCAAGTCAGTGATGCCATCCAGCCATCTCATCCTCTGTCGTCCCCTTCTCCTCCTGCCCCCAATCCCTCCCAGCATCAGAGTCTTTTCTGATGAGTCAACTCTTCACATGAGGTGGCCAAAGTACTGGAGTTTCAGCCTCGGCATCATTCCTTCCAAAGAAATCCCAGGGCTGATCTCCTTCAGAATGGACTGGTTGGATCTCCTTGCAGTCCAAGGGACTCTCAGGAGTCTTCTCCAACACCACAGTTCAAAAGCATCAATTCTTCGGCACTCAGCTTTGTTCACAGTCCAACTCTCACATCCATACATGACCACAGGAAAAACCATAGCCTTGACTAGACGGACCTTTGTTGGCAAAGTAATGTCTCTGCTTTTGAATATGCTATCTAGGTTGGTCATAACTTTCCTTCCAAGGAGTAAGCGTCTTTTAATTTCATGGCTGCAGTCACCATGGAAGCACCTAAATGTCCATCGACAGAGAAATGGATAAAGATGTGGTGTGTGAGTATGTGAGTGTGTGTGTGTGTGTGTGTGTGTGTTGTGTGTGTGTGTGTAATGGAATATTAGTCATAAAAAGGAATGAAATAATGCTACTTGCAAGAACATGAATGAACCTAGAGATTATCATACTAAGTAAGTCAGACAAAAGACAAATATCATATGGTATCACTCATAAGTGGAATCTAAAAAAAAAATGATACAAATGAACATATTTACAAAACAGAAACAGACTTACAGACTTAGATTACAAATATGGTTACCGGGGGAAAGACAACAGGGAGGGACAGATCAGAGGCTGGAATTAACAAGCTGGAATCAAGACTGCGGGGACAAGTAGCAAAAACCTCAGATATGCAGATGACACCACCCTTATGGCAGAAAGTGAAAAACAACTAAAGAGCCTCTTGATGAAAGTGAAAGAGGAGAGTGAAAAAGTTGGCGTGAAACTCAACATTCAGAAAACGAAGATCATGGCATCTGGTCCCATCACTTCATGGCAAATAGATGGGCAAACAGTGGAAATGGTGGCTGACTTTATTTTTCTGGGCTCCAAAATCACTGCAGATGGTGACTGCAGCCATGAAATTAAAAGTCGCTTACTCCTTGGAAGGAAAGTTATGACCAACCTAAACAGCATATTAAAAAGCAGAGACATTACTTTGTCAACAGAGGTCTGTCTAGTCAAGGCTATGGTTTTTCCAGTGGTCATGTATGGATGTGAGAGTTGGACTATAAAGAAAGCTGAGTGCCAAAGTATTGATGCTTTTGAACTGCAGTGTTGAAGAAGACTCTTGAGAGTCCCTTGGACTGCAAGGGGATCCAACCAGTCCATCCTAAAGGAGATCAGTCCTGGGTGTTCACTGGAAGGACTGATGTTGAAGCTGAAACTCCAATACTTTGGCCACCTGAAGTGCTGACTCATTTGAAAAGACCCTGATGCTGGGAAAGATTGAGGGCAGGAGGAGAAGGGGACGACAGAGGATGAGATGGTTGGGTGGCATCACTGACTCAATGGACACAGGTTTGGGTGGGCTCCGGGAGTTGGTGATGGACAGGGAGGCCTGGCGTGCTGCGGTTCATGGGGTCACAAAGAGTCGGACACAACTGAGCAACTGAACTGAACTATATATAAAACAGATAATCAACAAGGACCTACTATAGGGTATAAGGAACTCTACTGAATACTCTGTAATAATCTATATGGGAAAATAATCCAAAAAATAGATATATGAACTAAATCACATTTCTGTACATTTATAACTAATGCAACATTGTAAATATTCTTATACTCCAAAAAAAATTAAGAATTTTTTCTAAAAATCAACAGTTTCTTGAAAGATGGCTACATTCTACTCCTACCAACAAACAGAACAGTACTCAGAAGTCTATGGACCCAATTACTGGAACCACCACATCAAATAAGAAGATGAAATGTGTACCGCCTATAACAAACTAAAGGAAGCAGTCAAACTATCAACTCCCTATTGCAGACCCAAAGATTAACACATCAATGTATGCATAATCTTCATATTCAGAAGCACTTCCAAGATGAAGAATTTATTTGTTCTTGGTCATCTGGAAAGTACTGCCACCTCTGGATGGAGGGAATAGCCTATGTCTTTAGAAGAATTAATATCAACTATAAATTCAAATTGCTGAAATATGAAAAACTGTCCCAGGAATCAGGTAAGTGGCTGTCTTTTAGCTGAATAAATTCACAGCTTTCAGTGTGTCTCCATTAGCTGTCAACTTTGTAGTAACAGAGCTGTCTACAGAATTTCTGAAACAGCCTGAAAACACTAAGCAATAATAAAGACACAAATGAACCTACCTACAAAACAGAAACAGACTCACAGACTTGTGGTTTCCAAGAGGGAGTTGGGGCAAGAGGTGGATTGGGAGTTTAGGATTAAGAGATATAAGTTTTATATACAGGATGGATAAACAGCAAGGTCCTTCTGTATAGCATAGGGAACTACATTCAATATCCTGTAATAAACATAATGGAAAAGAATATAAAAAAGAATATGTACATATGTATATCTGAGTCACTTTGCTGTATAGTAGAAATGAACACACTATAAATCAACTGTATTTTGATTTTAAAAATTATAAGAAACTGGATTAGACGCAGATTTAATTTGCTTAGCGCCTACTGGTAAAGAATCCACCTGCAATGCAGGAGACCCCAGTTCGATTTCTGGGTCGGGAAGATCCACTGGCAGGGATAGGCTACCCACTCCAGTATTCTTGGGCTTCCCTGGTGGCTCAGCTAGGAAAGAATCCACATGTAATGTGGGAGACATGGGTTCGATCCCTGGGTTGGGAACATCCCCTGGAGAAGGGAAAGGCTACCCACTCCAGTATTCTGGCCTGGAGAATTCCATGGACTGTATAGTCCATGGGGTCGCAAAGAGTTGGACATGACTGAGTGACTTTCACTTTCACTTGTAGCGACCAGAGATGATTTTACACTAACTTGTTCTAATTCAGGTGAGCAGGATTTCCATGGTGGCCCAGTGGATAAGAAACCACCTGCCAATGCCGGGGACACAGATTCGATCCTTCATCTGAGAAGATCCCACATGCCGCAGAGCAACTAAGCCCGTGCGCCACAACTACGGAGCCTGTGCTCTGCAGCCCGAGGCTACAACTGCTGAAGCCCCTGCGCCGAGAGCCGGAGCTCCTCAACAAGAGAAGCCCGGGCACCACAACGAAGACCCAGCGTGGGAATAAGTAAATACATTTTTTAAATTAAAAAAATAATAAAAGTGAGGTGTGAGTAAATCCAAACGTTAATTTTTAACCACAAGTATTCATATCAGTACTGGCTTTCTGGTAAATTTTTTAGTTAAAATTTTTTTTTCTTTTTAATATTAAAACTATAAGCTTTTCTCACAGACTGTTAAAAAAGATCTGGAGAGGCCATCTAACTCATCCTTTATCAAGATAAATAATGTTATCAAAGATGCAAAACTTTTCAACTTAAGAGACTCCTTAATCTGAGCATTTATGCTTTTAACTAAAAGCGTATTTCCCCCCACCCAAAAAATGGCAGTATGTGTTAAACAAGTATTTTCCAATTGAACTTATAACAAAAAAAATTAGACATATAATGCAATTATACATATTTTTACATTATTTTACACTTTCTTTAAACCACAAAAAGGATGCTTATTTTCCCCAAAACAACAGTTGCTGACATACTTCAGTTCAGGCAGCCCACTGAAGATCTCTTTGCGGCTTAGTTCAGAAATCCCATTTCCAAGAAATATTTTTGTTCCATCAAATTCTTTGGCTCCTTTCTTACATTTGCCTTTAATGTCAGAGTATACGGAAACATCATCTCCACCTTTCATAACTAGAGAAAAGAAGAAAGTCATATTACAGTGACATAACTGTTCTTTAGAAGAACCGCGAAAATTCTTCAAGCTTTAAGACTGGGGAAGCCTAGGGGCATCAGTAGTGGACATGAAGCAGTCTAACCTGGCTCATGGTCTCACTATAACTTCTGACAGAAAATACAACTGTTTACTTTCAAATGTTTGACAACAATAAATCTATTTTTTTTCCCTAGGAAAACAAAGATGCAGAAGAGTCTTCGAAACATCCAACCTCAGGGACTTCCCCGGCTGTCCAGTGGTTAAGACTCCTAATACAAGGGACATCTGTTCAACCCCCAATCTGGGAACTAATATCCCACATGCCTTGCGAGGGTCAAGAAAAAAAAAAAACAGCAAACATCCAACCTCAATTGAAAGCCTTTAGCTGAGCAGAAAAGGAAAGGTATCTTCTATTTCAATTATTTTCCTCAAATCTAACATAACTTAAAAGAGTAAATTAAGAATACTGAGTTTCATCCCAATATTGATTCCAGACTTGGAATGTTTCCCCTGCAAATGACAGTTTAGCAGCCTGAGCTTTCAGCACAATTGAGTAAAGAATGGAAAACAAAATTTCACTGACATCTTCCACTCTTTTCATCAGTCATGATCCTCTAACTTCATCACAGATGTCCTCAAAGGGAATAAAAGAAATGGGCAGAAAACCCACATACGGATGCCTGATTCGTTAGTCCTTCTCAGATACACACCTCAACAGGCTATACTAAATGCACAACTTAGCAAAGATCTTTGTTAAAGCAAATTTGAAATGTATCTAAGTGAGGATTTAATGAATTTTCAATTCGATGATACACATAAATGTTAGCAGCTATTTTACAGAGAAACCTGAACAGTATACTCACATTTTGAGGCTGATACGATTCCAGGGACATAGACATGGGCTCCTCGTAACACAGCACTGCCACACTGGGCCCCAACAATGACTTCACAAGTCTGTTGTTTTATATTCTTCCTACAGAAGCAAAAGGAGTTCAAGTGTAAAGAACGATGCATCTCCAACGTCAACCAACCTTTTCAGGGTTTCAAACTAACCCTAAATAACCTCTTTAGTCTTCATTATTCCAAATGAATAAATGAGGAAAAGGTGGAAGAAAGAAGATCAATACACAAGAAATAATTTCTTTAAAACTACAAAGGACTTCACTGGTGGTCCAGTGGTTGAGACTCCACCTGCCAACACAGGGGGACGTGGGTTCCATCCCTGATCCGGGAAGATTCCACATGCCGTGGGGCAACTTAATCCCTTGTGCCACAACTACCAAACCCACGCCCTAGAGCACGTGTTCTGCAACAAGAGAAGCCACCACCATGAGAAGCACACACACAGCCGGAGAGGAGTCCCTGCTGGCCGCAACTAGAGAAAGCCCACAGGCAACAAAGACACGGTGCAGCCAAAAGTAAATAATAAAGTTTGGGCTTGTTTTTTTAATTACAATGAGGATGGGCACTTGAGAAGAAAATCTTGGTGCAAGGTAGTAAGTGGCACCAAAAATTGCTTCATCAAATACAACTAATAAATACAAGAAAGAAACCGACTTACAGATACAGGGAACAAATTAGTCAGGAGAGGGAGATTGGGTGGGGCAAGACAGGAGTCGGGGATTAACAGGAACAAACTATTATGCTTAAAATAACCTACAAGAGTCTATGATACAGGGAATATAGCCAATATTTTTTTCTATACTGAAGTACAGTTAATTTACAATGCTGAGTAAGTTTCAAGTATACAGCAAAGTGATTCAGTTATACATACATACATATACATATATATACACACACACACACTTTTCCATATTCTTTTCCCTTATAGGTTATTACTATATATTGAATATAGTTCCCTATGCTATAAAACAGAACCTTGTTGCTTATCTATTTCAAATATAGTAGTGTCTGTTGTGGAGAAGGCAATGGCACCCCACTCCAGTACTCTTGCCTGGAAAATCCCATGGATGGAGGAGCCTGGTAGGCTGCAGTCCATGGGGTCGCTAAGAGTTGGACACAACTGAGTGACTTCCCTTTCACTTTTCACTTTCATGCTTTGGGGAAAGAAATAGCAACCCACTCCAGTGTTTTAGCCTGCAGAATCCCAGGGACGGGGGAGCCTGGTGGGCTGCCGTCTATGGGGTCACACAGAGTCGGACACGACTGAAGTGACTTAGTAGTAGTAGTAGTAGTACTAGTAGTAGCAGTAGCAGCAGCAGCAGCAGCACCAGCAGTGTCTGTTCAACCTATATTGCTAATTTATCCCACATCCTCACCTGTCCCCTTTGGTAACTACAAATTTATTTTTTATGTCTGAGTCTACTTCCATTCTGTAAATAAATTCATTTGTATCTTTTTCGTTTTTTTTGGATTCCATGTACAAGTGGTTTCATGTGGTATTCATCTTTCTCTGACTGACTTCACTTAGTATGATCATCTCTAGGTCCATCCATGTTGCTGCAAATGGCATTTCATTCTTTTTTTATGGTATAGCCAATATTTTATAACTATAAATGGAGCATAACCTTTAAAAATTGTGAATCACTACATTGTATACCTATAACTTATACCAACTATACCTCAATTAAAAAAAAAAACTAAGGCAGGACTGAGGTCATAGGAAATGGCACACAGGGTAGAAGAGGCCAAGGCAGCCCTCGGGCCCAGCCTGTGTCTGTTCTCACCAGCTCTGATGCCTTCAGTGTTAGAGGGGACACGATCAAGTGTTTATATTCTAATCCAATGAAGCTCCATGTAGATTAAAACCACAACCCCAAAGGAAAAAAAAAAATGCTTCATCATTTAACAAGCACTGCTGTTTCATAATAGCATTAGGAGAGAAGAGCAATAACGTTTCTATCTTCAAAGACTAAGACAGACATGTGAGAAATGCAAAAACATTTCTGAAGTGGTAGACTGGCACACGGTAAGTTATTAATGTTTTAAACAAGACAAAGGTAAGTCTTTTCTTCCTCTGCTATCTAACTTTCTTCAGTGTTCTCCAACTTCTCACCTCCCATCCATCCCTTGAAACACTGAAGCCTGGTATCACTTCCAACACTCAGAGCAGACCTTCTCAAAGGTCGGGGGTACCTATGTGATAAGCCCAAATAAACGTCTCAAGTACTGCACTTCTGATGGGGTTCCCTGGTTGGCAACATGTCATATGTATGGTCCTAACTCCTTGCACTTTTAAGTGCATTTTAAGCGAATTCAAAGAATTAAGTGCATTTTCTTTTCAAGATCTCCAACTGATCAAATCTCAGTAAGCTTCTCACATTTATCCTCCTCCTTCCAGGTCCCACACACTCACTGCTCATTCTCCAGCTATTTCTGGACAAGGTTCATTTCTCCAGGTTCTTAAACATGACATCATCTCTTCTCGCTTTGTATCCCAAACCTTGGCAATCTCATGGTTTCAGTGACCACTTACAAAGATAACCTACATATTCTTTATTTTATTGAAGTATGCTGCTGCTGCTAAGTCGCTTCAGTCATGTCTGACTCTGTGTGACCCCACAGATGGCAGCCCACCAGGCTCCCCCGTCCCTGGGATTCTCTAGGCTAGAACACTGGAGTGGGTTGCCATTTCCTTCTCCAGTGCATGAAAGTGAAAAGTGAAAGGGAAGTCACTCAGTCGGGTCCGACTCTTAGCGACCCCATGGACTGCAGTCCACCAGGCCCTCCATCCATGGGATTTTCCAGGCAAGAGTACTGGAGTGGGGTGCCATTGCCTTCTCCGTATTGAAGTATAGTTGTTTATAAAGTTATGTTAATCTCTGCTGTACCACAATGTGAACCAGCTATTCTTTTTCATATTCTTTTCCATTGTAGTTTATCACTGGATATTGACTATAGCTCCCTGTGCTATACAGCTGGACCTCATTGTGAACCCACATACCTAATGATCAGCCTTTCTAGACTGATTATCTGCAGACAGCTGTGCACAGACGTCCTACAGCTACTTCACACTCAACAAGTCCTAAACAATGTTATGATTCCCTGATCCACTCCTCAAATCCTTGGCAACAGCCCAAAGCTTCATCCTCCTGCGTTCCAGTCAAAATGACGTTATCTACCTGAGCAGCCAGAACACAAATCCCGGCATCATCTTGAATTTCCTCCTAAAACTTGTAACTCAACATTCACTGAGTTACCAAACGATGCCTCCTCTAATTCTCTGACACGTCTCCCAGGCCCTTCCACCCTCGACATCAGACTTGCATCATCTGATCACTGGATATTGTTTTATCCAGTGATCTAATGTCTGTGTTTTATCTTTGGTTGCTTTCAGATCCTCCTGATGTCTTTGGTGTTCTTCAGATTCATTCTGAAGCACCTAGTCATGTATTTATCTTTACTTTTGCCTTCAGACACTGTATTTTTTAAATCTGACTTTCATCAATTCTGGAAAATTCTTCATTATATTATTGAATATTGTCTCTCCCACATTATTTCTAATCTCTACACCTGGGATTCATTAGGAACAGTAGTAACTTTTCATTCTTGTTCTCATGACTCAGTTTCATATCTCCTACTGCTTTACACCTTCTTTACCTGCTGTATTCTAGGTGATATTCCATAAGCCATCTTCTAGTTCATTAATTCTCTCATCTGTTGAGTCTAGAGTTTAACTCAGAATGACTTTTTAATTTTAATGAAATTTTAATGTCTAGAAATTCTTTTTCTTTTTTTTCCCTCTTAGGGTCTTTTATGTTTTAGATTCTCCCTTTTGCTTTTAATCATTTTCAAGGAGACTAATTTTATAGTGCCTACCAATTAGCTCTCTTTGCTACATTCTGGGCTTCCCAAGTGGCACAGCTGGTAAAGAATCCACCTGCCAATGGAAGAGATGCAAGAGATGTGGGTTCAATCCCTGGAGTAGGAAATGGCAACCCATTCCAGTATCCCTGCATGGAAGATTCCAAGGACAGAGGAGCATGGTGGGGGCTACAGTCCATGGAGTCGCAGAGAGTCAGCCATGACTGAGTACACACTGGCTGGCTGCAGTTCTGGGGAATCTAATCCCTCAGTCTGTTGTATATGCTGGTTCTCACTTATGGTAGTTTGATTCCCAGTGTAGCTTCTAACTATAAGAAAGAAGCATGGCCTGGGCTGACAGGTGCCACTCTGCAGTGCTTTTGCCAAGCACCTCAAGAACTGGCTTAGGATCCAATTCTTATGTCAATTTCCCAAACCACAGGTGTCAAGACCACATGGGTAGTATGAATTTGCACTCCAAACCCTTACAGGTATGGAAGCTCAGCTGTGCATCTCATAGATTTTTTCCCCTCAACCCAGGCTCCATGGCAAGAGAGCTCCAACTCCTAATTAATGCCCTGCACTGACTTTTGGATGGTTCTCACCTCTTAGCACTAACAGCCTATTGTTAAAACCAATGCCCCTAAGTTCAGGGGACCAAGCACCTTCTCCCTCAAACCCCTCAACCCTTAATCTTAGCTCACGCACTTACTACTCAATTTTCAGTTACCCTTCATTCTAACCCCTGAGTATCTCACTAAGGTCCTTAATCATTCTGCTATGCATGTTATGACCTATTTTTTGTTCAGTGTTCCTAGGCCTAAGTAGCAGAAACATTCTCAAGTTATCTAGTTCACCATACTGCTGGAGATAAGACTAAAATAGCTCCCTAACTCGGCTCTAGGCTTGCAATTCATCTTTTGAAAAAAGTGTTTTCAGGCTTTTTTGGCTGCAATCCAATGTGAGAAATGCACTTGAACGGCATCCCAGTACACATGTGTGCCTATCCACACTTACATTTATAGCAAATGTTTCACGAAACACCTTACCATGTACACTCCAGGATATTATATAATAAAATCCCTATTCCTTAGAAAAAACTATAAACAACCAGTTAAACTGAATTTCACAACCTACTAATGAGTCAAGGTCTACATGCAGTTTGGGGGAAAAAAAGCTTTATGCTACTACCAGTATTGTATTTCTAAAATCACAACTGTAATAAAAATTATTTGGGTCCTATATGCTGTGTGAAGAAATAAAACATTTCTTAGTTTTAAAAAATCATCCTTCAAAAAGACACATGTACCCCAATGTTCACTATAGCGCTATTTACAACAGCCAGGACATGAGAACAACTTAAATGTCCATCAACAGAGAAATGAATAAAGATGTGGCACATATATACAATAAAACTATTACTCAGCCATAAAACAGAATGAGCTTGGATCACTTGTAGAGATGTAGATGGACTAGAGACTGTCATACAGAGTGAAGTAAGTCAGAAAGAGAAAAACAAATGCTGTATATGAACACATATACGTAGAATCTAGAAAAATGGTATAGATGATCTTATTGGCAATACATATCATACATATATATGATATGTATATAAATGCAGCTGATTCACTCTCCTGCACAACAGAAACTATTAATAGCACAACACTGTAAAGCTATACTCCAATAAAAATTAATCAAATTTAAAATGAATCCTTCACATTCCACTCTACCTCTTCTAACTTCAACATCTTCTTTCACCAACCTCTCTGAAAACTGATAGATTCCCAGTCACTTTTGTCACAAACCACCATATATTTTCACACCTCTGTACCTCTGCACGTACTTTCTCTCTACCTTGTGTACCCTCGCCTACTTTATCTCATCTACCTCCTTCTCACTCACCCACAAGGCTCAAGGGAAATAACATCTCTTTGGAGAAAATCTTTACCCACTTCTTTGCATTCAGCTCTTCCTCTTCTCTGCTTGGATGGTACTTAATTCATATCCCTCCCCAGGAATCTACTGCAGTTTGACTTGTACCAATATTCACCTGCTTTTACACTATGTTTCACCCATCTGTATAGTATCTTTGGTTCTCACACACAGTTCAGTTGCTCAGTCGTGTCGGACTCTTTGCGACCCCATGAACCACAGCACGCCAGGCCTCCCTGTCCATCACCAACTCCTGGAGTCCACCCAAACTCATGTCCATTAAGTCAGTGATGCCATCCAACCATCTCATCCTGTTGTCCCCTTCTCCTCCTGCCCCTCAATCTTCAAAAAATATTTTGTGAAATGGAACTCTGTAATGTTAATCAGAAAGTTTTTAAGAGAATAACCATTTCATTGAAAGGAGAGAATGGGAGACTATGGGGAAGAGCATTAACATAGTGGGCCAGGGACTTCCCTGGTGGTCCAGCAGTTAAGAATCCACATGAGTTCAATCCCTGGTCAGGGAACTAAGATCCCACATGTTGCAGGGCAACTAAGCCCACATGCCTCAGTTAGAGACCCAGCACATCCAAAAATAAAAACAAACAAAAAACCACAATGAAAAAGAACTACTATCCTTTCTTTGAAAGGCCTGGTGATGAGGCTGATCCTTGGCTAGCATCCTGGAACTCAGAGGAGTTCCCACTCTTAACTGATTCAGTTCAGTTCAGTTCATTTGCTCAGTCATGTCCAACTCTTTGCAACCCCATGGACTGCAGCACGCCAGGCCTCCCTGGCCATCACCAAGGGTAGCTCAATGTTCCTCTATTATCTATAACAATTTGTAAACAAATAATATGGTTTATGGTGGACACTGACCTCCCTTCTGGGAGGCCAGAATTTGGGTACCTACCAGGCACGAGGTGCCCACACAACCAGCCCTAAATGAAAACCCTGGATGCCTGTCTCTAAGGAGCTTTCCTGGATGGTGACATCTCACACATGCATTGTCATCCTTGTTGCCAGGGGAGTTAACTGCACACTGCATGACTCCACCGGAAAAAGACTCTGCAGTTTACAAATGGTTTTCCCTAGACTTCATCCCAGGCAGCTTTTGTTTTGTTGATTTTGCTTCAGATTCTTTCACTGTAATAAACCATGGTCACAAGTACGACTACATGTGGAATCCTCTGAGTCCTCCAAGAGAATCACTGAGCTGGGGAATGGTCTTCGGGAATCTTTCAACACAAGTACTTACTAACTGTGTAAGAATATAAGATTGTATATATACGCAAGTGTCAAGGTGCAAATCAGCATTGCTGAAGCTTTAGTGAGGAAATATAAAAGTCGATGTAGGGCCATAAATACTAAACGCTTGATTTTTATTAAAATGTTTTTAAACAAAAGAGTGAAGCAATAGCATTAAAGAAAGATGATTTTCCAAGAATACAGTAATAAAGACTGGAGAAAAATAGTAAGAAGGTGCTTAGAATAAGAGAAAACTAATTAAAACAGCTAAAAATGAGATGCCTATGAATTAAAGACCCACTAAAGAGAGGGTCGAGATATGAGAATGACCCACTAAAAAGCATATAAAAAATACACTTATTACTTGGCATGTATTTAACTGCATATATTAGCAACCCTACAATAAAACGAAGATAATATAATTTTGAGATATCACACAATCATGATATCTCATCTGTATACATATAATCTGATATCTTATAACCCCGCATCACAGGTAAGGAGCAGCGGCTGCGCTTTGCTGGAGCAGCCATGAAGAGACACCACCGTCCAAGGTAAGACAAACCCAAGTAAGACGGTAGGCACTGAGAGGGGATCAGAGGGCAGACAGATGGAAACCCCAATCACAGACGAGCCAATCTGATCACTCGGACACAGCCTTGTCTAACTCAATGAAACTAAGCCATGCCGATGGCTGGGTCATGGAGGAGAAGTGTGACAGAATGTGGTCCACTGGAGAAGGGAATGGCAAACCACTTCAGTATTCTTGCCTCAAGAACCCCATGAACAGTATGAAAAGGCAAAAAGATAAGACACTGATAGATGAACTCCCCAGGTCGGTAGGTGCCCAATATGCTACTGGAGATCAGTGGAGAAATAACTTGAGAAAAAATGAAGGGATGGAGCCAAAGTAAAAACACCACCCAGTTGTGCATGGGACTGCTGATGGAAGCAGGGTTCGATGCTGTAAAGAGCAATATTGCATAGGAGCCTGGAATGTTAGGTCCATGAATCAAGGCAAATTGCTGCTGCTACTAAGTTGCTTCAGTCGTGTCCGACTCTGTGCGACCCCATAGACTGCAGCCCACCAGGCCCGCTCTGTCCATGGGATTTTCCAGGCAAGAGTACTGGAGTGGGTTGCCATTGTTGGAAGTGGTCAAACAGGAGATGACAAGAGTGAACATCGACATTCTAAGAATCAGTGAACTAAGATGGACTGGAATGGGTGAAGTTACCTCAGATGACCATTATATCTACTACTGTGGGCACAAATCCCTTAGAAGAAATGGAGTAGCCATCATAGTCAACAAGAGAGTCCAAAATGCAGTACTTGGATACAATGTCAAAAACAAAAAATTATCTCTGTTCGTTTCCAAGGCAAACCATTCAATATCCAAGTCTATGCCCCAACCAGTAACGCTGAAGAAGCTGAACAGTTCTATGAAGACCTACAAGATCTTCTAGAGCTAACACCCAAAAAAGATGTCCTTTTCATTATAGAGGACTGGAATGCAAAAGTAGGAAGTCAACACACACCTGGAGTAACTGGCAAATTTGGCCTTGGAGTATAGAATGAAGCAGGGCAAAGGCTAACAGAGTTCTGCCAAGAAAACGCACTGGTCATTGCAAACACCCTCTTCCAACAACACAAGAGAAGACTCTACACATGGACATCACCAGATGGTCAACACCAAAATCAAACTGATCATATTCTTTGCAGCCAAAGATGGAGAAGTTCTATACAGTCAGCAAAAAAAGACTGGGAGCTGACTGTGGCTCGGATCATGAACTCCTTATTGCCAAATTCAGACTGAAATTGAAGAAAGTGGAGAAAACCACTAGACCATTAAGGTATGATCTAAATCAAATCCCTTATGACTATACAGTGGAAGTGAGAAACAGATTTAAGGGACTAGAACTGACAGACTGAGTGCCTGATGAACTATGGACAGAGGTTAGTGACATTGTACAGGAGACAGGGATCTAGCCCATCCCCAAGAAAAATGCAAAGAAGCAAAATGGCTGTCTGGGGAGGCCTTACAAATAGCTGTGAAAAGAAGGGAAGCGAAAAGCAAAGGAGAAAAGGAAAGCTATACCCATTTGAATGCAGAGTTCCAAAGAATAGCAAGGAGAGATAAGAAAGCCTTCCTCAGCGATCAATGCAAAGACATAGAGGAAAACAACAGAATGGGAAAGACTAGAGATTGCTTCAAGAAAATGAGAGATACCAAGGGAACATTTCATGCAAAGATGGGCTCGATAAAGGACAGAAATGGTATGGACCTAACAGAAGCAGAAGATATTGAGAAGAGGTGGCAAGAATACACAGAAGAACTGTATAAAAAAGATCTTCACAACCAAGATAATCATGAAGGTGTAATCACTCGCCTAGAGCCAGACACGGAGAAGGTAATGGCACCCCACTCCAGTACTCTTGCCTGGAAAATCCCATGGACGGAGGAGCCTGGTGGGCTGCAGTACACGGGGTCACGAAGAGTCGGACACGACTGAGCAACTTC
Source organism: Bos indicus x Bos taurus (assembly GCF_003369695.1). Taxonomy (NCBI): domain Eukaryota; kingdom Metazoa; phylum Chordata; class Mammalia; order Artiodactyla; family Bovidae; genus Bos; species Bos indicus x Bos taurus. The sequence continues at coordinate 50,271,355 of NC_040088.1, read as the reverse complement.
ACTTTCACTTTTCACTTTCATGCACTGGAGAAGGAAATGGCAACCCACTCCAGTGTTCTTGCCTGGAGAATCCCAGGGACGAGGGAGCCTGGTGGGCTGCCGTCTATGGGGTCGAACAGAGTCGGACACAACTAAAGCGACTTAGCAGCAGCAGCAGAGCCAAACATCCTGGAATGTGAAGTCAAGTGGGCCTTAGAAAGCATCACTACGAACAAAGCTAGTGGAGGTGATGAATACCAGTTGAGATATTTCAAATCCTGAAAGATGATGCTGTGAAAGTGCTGTACTCAATATTCCAGCATATTTGGAAAACTCAGCAGTGGTTACAAGACTGGAAAAGGTCAGTTTTCATTCCAATCCCAAAGAAAGGCAATGCCAAAGAATGCTCATACTTCACAATTGCACTCATCTCACATGCTAGTAAAGTAACGTTCAAAATTCTCCAAGCCAGGCTTCAGCAATATGTGAATCATGAACTTGCAGATGTTCAAGCTGGTTTTACAAAAGGCAGAGGAACCAGAGATCAAACTGCCAACATCCGCTGGATCATCGAAAAAGCAAGAGAGTTCCAGAAAAATACCTGTTTCTGCTTTATTGACTATGCCAAAGCCTTTGACTGTGTGGATCACGATCAACTGTGGAAAATTCTGAAAGAGATGGGAATACCAGACCACCTGACCTGCCTCTTGAGAAACCTGTATGCAGGTCAGGAAGCAGTTAGAACTGGACAGGGAACAACAGAATGATTCCAAATAGGAAAAGGAGTACGTCAAGGCTGTATATTGTCACCCTGCTTATTTAATTTATTTAACAGAGTACATCATGAGAAACGACGGGCTGGAGGAAGCACAAGCTGGAATCAAGATTGCTGGGAGAAATATCAATAACCTCAGACATGCAGATGACACTACCCTTATGGCAGAAAGTGAAGAACTGAAGAGCCTCTTGATGAAAGTGAAAGAGGAGAGTGAAAAAGTTGGCTTAAAGCTCAACATTCAGAAAACGAAGATCATGGCATGCGGTCCCATCACTTCATGGGCAATAGATGGGGAAACAGTGGAAACAGTGTCAGACTTTATTTTTCTGGGCTCCAAAATCACTGCAGATGGTGATTGCAGCCATGAAATTAAAAGACGCTTACTCCTTGGAAGGAAAGTTATGACCTACCTATACAGCATATTAAAAAGCAGAGACATTACTTTGTCAATAGAGGTCCATCTAGTCAAGGCTATGGTTTTTCCAGTGGTCGTGTATGGATGTGAGTTGGACTGTCAGGAAAGCTCAGTGCCGAAGTATTCATGCTTTTGAACTGTGGTGCTGGAGAAGACTCTCAAGAGTCCCTTAGACTGCAAGGAGATCCAACCAGTCCATCCTAAAGATCAGTCCCAGGTGTTCATTGGAAGGACTGATGTTGAAGCAGAAACCCCACTACTTTGGCCACCTGATGCGAAGAGCCGACTCATTTGAAAAGACTTTGATGCTGGGAAGGATTGAGGGCAGGAGGAGAAGGGGATGACAGAGGATGAGATTGTTGGATAGCATCACTGACTCGATGGACATGGTTGGGTGAACTCTGGGAGTTGGTGATAGATAGGGAGGCCTGGCATGCTGCAGTTCATGCAGTCACAAAGAGTCGGACATGACTGAGCGGCTGAACTGAACTGAATCTGGTATCTCATTTGCAGAATATAATTTTGAGATATCACACGATCATGATATCTCATTTGCATGTCAACCACTTGAACCAGCAGTCTTTGAGCAATTACGTGAATATTCCATTGTATTCACCCTATTATTTCATACATACAAACAGTAACTGAAAACCAAAGTGCTAACGCTAGTAGCAAGGCAACTATGAGAAACGGAAATGGAACGGCTGGAAGAGAAAGGCAAACTCAACCTCATTTGTATCTCAAGATATTTCTGCTACTGAATTATACACTCAATTTTAGGGAAATTTAATTTTCTGACCTGCTAGAAATAGATTTTTATCTAAAAGGAAAGAATACCAACAGACAATATAAAGAGATTCTTAAAAATTACAAATTGAATATTGGCCTAAAAAATTCCACTGATTTAAATGCAGTCTTTAAAAAATGGTTGGGGTACGGTGTTTAAAACACTCGTTTCCAGTTTTTTAAGGAATCTCCACACTGTTCTCCATAGTGGCTGTACTAGTTTGCATTCCCACCAACAGTGTAAGAGGGTTCCCTTTTCTCCACACCCTCTCCAGCATTTATTGCTTGTAGACTTTTGGATCGCAGCCATTCTGACTGGTGTGAAATGGTACCTCATAGTGGTTTTGATTTGCATTTCTCTGATAATGAGTGATGTTGAGCATCTTTTCATGTGTTTGTTAGCCATCTGTATGTCTTCTTTGGAGAAATGTCTATTTAGTTCTTTGGCCCATTTTTTGATTGGGTCATTTATTTTTCTGGAGTTGAGCTGTAGGAGTTGCTGGTATATTTTTGAGATTAGTTGTTTGTCAGTTGCTTCATTTGCTATTATTTTCTCCCTTATGATCCAGCAATCCCACTGCTGGGCATACACACTGAGGAAACCAGAAGGGAAAGAGACACATGTACCCCAATGTTCATCGCAGCACTGTTTATAATAGCCAGGACATCGAAGCAACCTAGATGTCCATCAGCAGATGAATGGATAAGAAAGCTGTGGTACATATACACAATGGAGTATTACTCAGCCATTAAAAAGAATACATTTGAATCCGTTCTAATGAGGTGGATGAAACTGGAGCCTATTATACAGAGTGAAGTAAGCCAGAAGGAAAAACACCATTACAGTATACTAACGCATATATATGGAATTTAGAAAGACGGTAACAATAACCCGGTGTACGAGACAGCAAAAGAGACACTGATGTATAGAACAGTCTTATGGACTCTGTGGGAGAGGGAGAGGGTGGGAAGATTTGGGAGAATGGCATTGAAACATGTAAAATATCATGTATGAAACGAGATGCCAGTCCAGGTTCGATGCACGATACTGGATGCTTGAGGCTAGAGCACTGGGATGACCCAGAGGGATGGTATGGGGAGGAAGGAGGGTTCAGGATGGGGAACACATGTATACCTGTGGTGGATTCATTTTGATATTTGGCAAAACTAATACAGTTATGTAAAGTTTAAAAATAAAATAAAATTAAAAATAAAATAAAATAAAATACTCTTGTATGCGTGCAGAAAACAAACTTATGGCTACTGCAAGAGAGGGATAAATCAGGAGAGTGGGACCGTCATATACACACTATTATAAGTTAGAGAGATAACTATTAATAATAAGGACCTACTCTGTAGCACAGGGAACTCTACCCAATACTGTGTAACGACTGAAATGGGAAAAAAATCTAAAAAAAGAGTGAATATATGTGTATGTATAACTGATTCACTTTCCAGTACAGCAGAAACTAACACAACATTGTAAATCAACTATACAACAGTAAACATTTTAAAAAGATACTCTTATATGGGGGGATAAATTAGGAGTTTGGGATTAACACAGACACACTAATATATATAATATAAATAATCAACAAGGACCTATTGTATAGCGCAGGGAACTAAACCAAATATTTTGTAAAAACCTTTAAGGGAAAAGAATCTGAAAAGGAATATATAACTGAAGCACTCTGCTATATACCTGAAACTAACATCCCACCATAAGTCAACTATATTTCAATTAAAAAAATGAAAAATACTTTGGATCAAGAGAAGACTGGCATTCAATTCTCTCTTTTAAGTTTTTCAATATAGTTGACATTGATACCATCAACTTCAGCAGTACCACCTTACTTCAATCTAATTACCATTGGTAAAACCTTCCTAACATTAAAATATATTTGATCAAGACTTTCCTGGCAGTCCAGTCCTTAGGACTTCGCCTTCCAATGCAGGGGATGCAAGTCTGATCCCTGGTTGGAAAGCTAAGATCCCACATGCCTTGGGGCTGAAATATCAAAACATAAAAAAAACAGAAGCAATACTGAAATAAATTTAAAAACTTAAAAAAATTATTTTATATATACACATATTTGCTCAGTAAATTAAATATCATGTTAAATAAAATGAAGGAACCTGAATTTTATGGTGAGATTTACTTTTTGAATTGTTCTCTCTCTTTAAATAGTTTAACCTACATTTTGATATCCTAAATCTCTGTGAAATGTTGAGCTTCTAGTAAAAAAAAATTTGTCAACAAGTAAAAGTACACATATATTTCTTTTTCTAAAGCTCACAAAAATGGGGGAAGAAAAATTTGAAAGAAAATTCCATTTGCAAGAAATCTAAGCAGCAGCTAAGATGCAAGTGAAGAGTAATTAGCTGACACAATGAAATCTGGATCAAATCCAATTCCTCAATAGGGTATGACTGTTTCTGAAAAGGAAAGGCTCTTGGATACCCAAACAATTATTCATTACTCAGAAACAGGACCAAAGGTCAGGCAGAAAAAAGCAAGGTCTGGGTATGTCACGTCAGTCCCATTCCCTATGGATAAAGCCGAAAGAGGAAGTGGACTGGCAGAAGCGGCACAAGCGGACAAGTTTTCTCTAACAAACCTGGATAAACTCTCCTGAAGTAGTGAAGGGAAGAACAGCAAAGTGCCATCAATGCTGTGACTCCTCCCCTGAGTTCACTAAGCATAACCAAAAGTTAAAGCCCCCAACGAGACAGCTATGAGCTAGACGCCCCACCCACCCCCCGCCCCTCACAGCAAAGCCTTCATCAGCTCAGCTCACCAGAACTAGAGATAAGCCACTAGAAAAGATGTGGTGAAAGTGTTTTCAAAAAACACATCTGATGAGTTATCCGGTTACACACTTGACCCAAAGTGCAGACCAGGTGACTCTATGTAAATGTTTTCATTCGAGTATTCATTCAACCTGGGACAGATGCATAGGTACAGATGGCCCTCCCTCAGCTTCTGCATCTGTGGATTCAACTAGCCACCGACAGGAAAAAAAAAATTTAATTCCAGAAAGTTCCAGAAGGCAAAACTTGAATTTGCTGTTCACATAGTATTAGGTATTGCAAGTAATCTAGAAATTATCTAAAGTATGCTAAGGATGTGCATGAGTTATACGCAAATACTATACCATTTTACATAAAAGACGTGAGCAACTGTGGATATTGGTATTTGTTGGGGGGAAGGGGGTCCAATCGCCCATGAACACCAAGGGATGTGTGTAGCATTAAACAAAGCTATAATAAACCAAAGGCAAAACAAACTGTACAGACCAAAAAAGAGCAAAATCTCAAATAACCTCTCTATAGTTTCAAAGAAAATGGGTGTGTGTGTTAGTTGCTCAATCATGTCTGATTCTTCGCGACCCTGTGGACTATAGCCCGCCAGGCTTCTCAGTCCATGGGATTCTCCAGGCAAGAATACTGGAGTGGGTTGCCATTCCCTTCTCCAGGGGATCTTCCCAACCCAGGGATCAAACCCAGGTCTCCTGCATTGCAGGCACATTCTTTACCATCTGAGTCACCAGGGAAGCCCTCAAAGAAACTAAAAAGAACCTTTAAAAAGAGAGAACAACAACAAGATAAAAAAGAAGAAAAGTGAACTAGCTTAGCTCAGCAAGTAAAGGATGGTCAATCTCCTGAAATTAAAGAGCTAACATAACAGACTTGAGACAGCTATTCTGAAAGAAGCCTGCTTAGAAGGTGGCCCTTGGCTGGCATCTGAAAACTTGACTGGGAAACAGTTCCCAGCACTGATATAAAACCAGCTCTAGTAACAGTCAGCTACTGTTTGTACAAGCAGTGTGGTCATTCAGAACACCTGCTTTCCTTTTGGGAGTCTGGAATTTGGCACATGCCAGGCAGAGGGGGCCTGCCAACTGAAACCTTGGGTGATGAGGCTCTAATGGGCTGCCCTCACAGACAGTTTTACTCACGTCAAAACTGACTGCTGAAAGAATGAAGCCCATCCTGGTTAACTCCATGGGGAGCAACTTTTTGGAAGCTCATGCCTGGTTTCCTCCTGACTCTACCCCCATATGCCCTTCCCTTTGCTGACATGGTTTTTGTACCCCTTTCATGCAATAAATCCTTGCCAATAAATCCTTGACTAGATGCTGAGTTCTGGGGAGTCCTTCCAGCTCATTACTGACCCTGGGCTGTCTAGGAGAGCCCAACACAGGGAACATTCCCACTGGAAATCCAACATACAGAGTATTAGTGTCCTCCTAACACAGAAGGCAAAGGTATGTAATGGAAAAATCTTCAAAGAACTACCAGAAGACTTATCATTGAAAAATCCCACTGTGTTTCAATCAAAATTAAGAGAATAACCAAAACCAAGGGATATCCCAGCCAAGTTTCTACAGTCCAATGCCTAAGAGTCTCATAGATCTCCAAGTGAAAGATCAAGACTTTGTTGCAAAAGGGAAAATACTTTTTGGCCTCAGATTTTTTTCACAGCAACACATGAGGCCACAGGATTGTGGAAGCAGTGTCTACACAGTTCTAAGGGAAATAACATGTGACCCGAAACGACTACATATACTTAACCAAGTTCTTACTTACATATAAAGGCAAAAACAAAAAGACTTCCCATGTGGTTCAGTCAGTGGTTAAGATTCCACTTTGCAATGCAGGTGACACAGGTTCAATCCCTGGTCGAAAAACTAAGATTCCACATGATGTGGGACAACTAGACCTGTGAATCACAGATACTGAACCCACGCACTCTGAAACGCAGGTGCTACAACCAGAGAGAAGCCTGCGTGACACAACCAAGACCCAACGCAGCCATAAATAAATAAATATTTAAAATAAATATAAAGGCAACAAGCAATTCTCAAGTGAGAATGTAGAGGATACAAGAAACATACCTGGGAGAAGAGAAGCAGGTGCTGCAGACCTGCTAAATCAGGGGTCCCCAACCTTCTTAGCACCAGGGACTGGCCTCATGGAGATAACTCTTCCATGGCCGGGGGGCCGGGGCGGGGGGGGCGGTTTGGATGGTTTGGGGATGATTCAAATGCATTACTTTTATTGTGCACTTTATTTCTATTATTATTACATCAGTTCCACCTCAGATCAGCAGGCATTAGATCCAGAAGGTTGGGGACCCCTATGCTAAATGACAATATCCAATCAGTCAAGATAAAGAACTCAGAAATAAACTACTGTTATTGCAAGTCAAACACTGCATTCACCTGAATTGAATAAAAAATGTTATAAAGCTTTATAATGTTAAAAAAAAAACTAACAGTAAATAAAAACTGGTTGGTGGAAGTTTTAGGGCAGCTATAAGAATTTCTTCATTTTTCATAGTGGAAAGTCAAAAGATACCTAATAAAACTGGTGATGAGTTTAAAAGACAAAAAACAGCTGACATGCTCCTTTCAGAAATCAAAGGTAGGTATATGAATCCACAATCCTAAAAGATTTCTCAGTGCTTTCCTGTAACTCACCGTCTGTGTTACACAGTTCACTAATGTTTTAATGAGTAGCTTACTCACTACAAAGAATAGGATGAAAGGATTATTATGAAGCCAGTAAGAATGAAATACAGTTACATAGATTATAGAAAACTATGGGCATTGTGGAATGACGTCCAGTGTATTCCAAAATGAATCGCAGATCTCAGAAGACCTGTGACTGATCAACTATAGTAACTAGTTGGTTTAAAACTAAATAGGAATGAGAGAAATCAGAACAGTGGTTTCCTAGTATGAGGGGCAAAATGCAGAGAATTTTCTGGTGATGGAAATGGTGTATATTTTGATGGGAGTGAGTCCTGACTATATAGTTGTATGAATTTAGCAAAACTCAGCACACTTAAGTAAGACTCCTCCATTCACTAATGCAATGTTCCTCTTAACAAAAATACACAATAAGGAGTTTACAGACTCAATTTTTAACTGCAAAAGTAATACGTGTTTACAGAAAAATAAAATAAAATAAACCAGAAATGTTACAATTAGAGCCTCTTCTTACCTAGTTTCTCCCAACCTCCTCAGAGTTAAGCACTCAGAATTAATCCCTGTTAACAGTTGGGTATATTATACCCTCCAGGCTTTTTTCTGTGCATAAGTATACATACATAAATCTGTAATATTTAATTGCAAAAGAAATGTGATTATCCTACACAGAGCATATGCTTTGGGTATTTAATTGTAAATATCATTTATTTGTACATATAATTCTCCCACATTTAAGGCTGTATAATATTCCACTGAATGGATAAACCAAAAACCATTACTCTACTGTTGACACTAAATTATCAATACTTTAAAGCTTTAACAAAATGAACATTTTTGTGTTTATTACTACTCTTAGGGGTATTAAAATTTTTTTATCACAATTAGGGATTTTAAAATGCTCTTTGGGAACAGAATTCCCATTATAATATAAAAGCCTATTATTTTTTTTTTCCTTTTTTAAACACATGCCTTCCAAACACAGTATCTCTTCTATTTAGCTGTGCTTAGTTGCTCAGTCGTGTCCAACTCTTTGCGACCCCATGGACTTTAGCCCGCCAGGCTCCTATGTCCATGGAGATTCTCCAGGCAAGAATACTGGAGTGGGTTGCCATTCCCTTCTCCAGGGGATCTTCCCAACCCAGGGATCAAACCCAGGTCTCCCGCATTGCAGGCCGATTCTTCACCGTCTCAGCCACCAGGGAAGCCCAAGAATACTGGAGTAGGTAGCCTATCCCTTCTCCAGGGGATCTTCTCGACCCAGGGATGGAACTGGGGTCTACCGCATTGCAGGAGGATTCTTCACCAGCTGAGCTACCACGGTAGCCTGTTCTACTCAGAGAATACAGTAATTTAACATCATCGTGAATTAAAAAAATTTTACAAATATATCAGTTATGAAAATAGGAAACACTGTTGCTTTGTATTTCTGTTGTAGCTCCAAAAATTTTTAATTTAGCAGTGGAATCTCTTATGATATGCAAGTAAACAAATGTCTTACAGAATGAAAAAAAATCAATCACCACTAAATGGAACTAATATGCATTCCTCTCAAGATAGCTGAGTCCATTCCCAGTGTTCTTTTGTAGTATTCTCCATGACAGACAATCTAGTCAACATTTATCAAGTTTGTGATTTCCTATCCAAATAAAGTTGCTAATAGAGAAACTTAGTACTATCACCAAACAGCGAAAAAAAGAACCTGTGACAAATTTTTATTTATAAGAATACAATTTGAAAATGAAATAGTTACAAACCTAGGTCCAATAACAGGAATAAGTAAGACATCCTGAAGGTCTGGATGCTGAAGAACAGGAAAACTTAATCCATTAAACTGCTGTTGAAAATAAACACAGAGGATTACAAAGCAATCAACGCACTGGGTAAATTTCAAATTACAGAGCTTTTCATTATCATTACCTAACAGAGCATAAAGTTTGATTTAGGATTATTCTCATTTTTTTCCATGGGATACTACAAAAAAAAAAAAAATCAAAGACTTCAAAACAACATTTTCTCTATAATTTGATTCTCGAGTTTCTTGACTTCTTTACAAGAAAAAGGCTCAATTTTGTTTAGTTTGACTTTGTAAACACAAACCATGTTGACCTTAAGTGACCTACTTTGAAAACACATATCCAGTATAGAGTTGCATGAATAGGACATTAAAGACTGAGATTTTTAAATGCTGTGTATTATATATTATCAACACTGAATGCCATGTCAGTTTTTTGTTTACTTGTCTGTCTGTTTTTGGTTGCACCGTGGCATGTGAGATTTTAGTTCCCCTACCAGGGATTGAACCCGGTGCCCCCTGTAGTGGAAGCGCAGAGTGTTAACCACTGGACCACTAGGGAAGTCCTGCCACATCAGTTTTGATGATGCTTCCTGGCAAAGGCTGAATATATTCAGTATCCTCCACCATACTTGGCCTTCAGACTAGAAATAGGTGCAGGGCCAGCAGCGTAGGTGCTAAAGCCAACTCCCAATCTCATGGGTATGGAGAAGAAAATGGCAACCCACTCCAGTATTCTTGCCTGGAGAATCCCAGGGACAGAGGAGCCTGGTGGGCTGCCGTCTACAGGGTCGCACAGAGTCAGACACGACTGAAGCGACTTAGCAGCAGTCTCATGGGAGCCAACTGTGTGCATCTCTTGCCAAGTCAATAGTCATGCTGGCAGCTTAAAATTGACCAGAGTGGGAGCATTTACACCACAAAAAACAGCAAACACTACAAACCAGCATTATTTTTCCTAGAAAGGGGTTTGTTTGGTATGTACCAGCACACCATGGCTACAGACAGAAGACAACTGGGCACTCCCCATAAAAGAAGGGAATGGAGAGCAAGGACTCTGTGTCTATCAGAGGGCCACACACAAATACTGGAAAACAAGTCTGGGCTGTGTATGCCACTGATTAGACTCACACATCTTCACATAATGCACCAAAGCAGTAACAATAATAGATACTTGTGCTGCACTGTAGTATCAATACACTAGCTATCGAAAACCCAAAATCAACCTATTTCTAAGTTGGAAAGGAAAGAGAACAAAAATTCTTCAGATTTTGGAAATCAGACTATTTTTCTACTAACTCAACAGCTCTTCTGAGTTCTGCTTCCTCTGAGCAAAGGGAATTTTGAACTAACCATACCCAACAGCATAGTAAGACATCTTGAGGGTGAACTCATTCAAACAAACCTCTCTGTTTTTTCCCCTCTCTTCCTCCTGTTCTCTCTGATACCCTAGCAGGAGTGCCCAACCTCTGGGATGATCTGAGGTGGAGCTGATGAAATAATAATAGAAATAAAGTGCATAATAAATGTTATGCACTTGAATCACTCCAAAACCATCCCCTCCCTTGGTTCACGGAAAAACTGTCTTCAACTGGGAGACTGGAAAAACCAGACCCTGGTGCCAAAAAGGTTGGGGACCGCTGCCTTACAGTGTCTAGACTATGATCCCTGCAAGGAGAAGATAATGAATTTTGTCATTTGTTTTTGTTTTGCTTCGGAAGCACTACACTCTCTCCATACTACAGAGATATTCTACACAGATATCAACCCTGCTCAGGCCAAGATTTTCCTTCTCTCCTTTTCTATCAGATATTAAAACAATACAGAAGTAAAACTTTCATAAAACCACGTGTGCCTAACTTTCATAAAAATATCACACACTTTTTTAACCAAACATACCACAGGCCTCTTTTTCTGTTTGTTTCTACCCTGTGCCCTTTTTATAACAGCCTTATTGAGGTTTACTTTACATACCATAAAATATATCCATATGAAATGCACAATTCAATGATTTTTTTTTTTTTTAGCAAATTTACGGAATTGTGCAACCATCACTAGAATTCAGTTTTAGGTCCTATCCATCACCACACACAGATTCTTCACGCCCATCTGCAGTCAATCCCTGTTCAAGCCACAACCCCAGGCAACCACTAACCTACTTCTTTCTCTAGAAGCTGCCTTTTCTAGACATTTCATACAAATAGGATCACATACTACAGGAGGTCTTGTGCCTGGCTTCTTGCACTCACTGTGGTATTTCTGAGGTTCACCCACGTGGTAGCATGTATTAGTTCATCACTTTCATTGCTGAGTTCCGTTCCATGCTGTGAACTTAACCACGTTTTGTTTTTCTATTCACCAGTCAATGAACATGTGGACAGTCTCCCCCTTTTGGTTATTACAAACAATGCTGCTAATAATATTCATGTCCAAGTCTCTGCATGGACATATGTTTCCACTTCTCTTGGATATATATAGGAGTGGAATTGCTGGGTTGTACAGTAAGTTTATATTTAGCTTTTTAAGAGACCACAGACTTTTCCAAAGATGCCAGACCACTTGACTTTCCCACCAGTGGAGACAGGTTCCAGCTTCTCCAAATCCTCGCTAGTCAAATGAAATTTTAAAAGATGAAATTTCAATATGTGACCCAGAGAAATCTGGAGACAAAGCACCCGCTTATATACCATTCAGGATATGCCTTCGGGATACATGTGAGCTTTGGGACATGGAAAACGAACATCTGCGATCTAAAACCTCCTTTGAGTCCCCTTTCCTGGTAGCAAGAGGCAAGACTCAACCACCAGGTCCTTACTTACTGCCCACAGCCCCACTTTCTCAGTCTCACCTCAACCTTTACAGAAAGGGACTCAAAGCCCAGAATGATTTCATCTGCCTTGTCTTAGACACAACACATGAGCTTTCTTTCTATCAGACTGGGATCCTAGGTTATCTAAGCTCTAGGAATAATTTTCGAGAAAAGAAAACCACCTGGATCTGCCTGAGTTTTGCACAGAACAGCTTCCTTTATTCAAGCTGAAAATCTATACACATGGCTATATAAAAGTAATAATCTTAGCTGCTTAGAGGAACCGTTCACACTGTATGCCTCATACGGTCAATAAAATTACCACTCATTAAAATTCAGAATAACCTTTCTCCAAGTTTTACATAATTATCATACTAAGTTCTGGTCTCATACAGACAAAAAGTATAGCTGATTTTTCTTACATCATGGTCCTCTCCTCACTACTTGAAGTTTATAGAACTGTTCTTAAAGACAGTATGATAAACATTTCACTGATGTGGTGATATTAAAGACAAAAAACAAATGAATCAAACAACAAGGTCCTAATGTATAGCACAGGGAACTATATTCAACATCCTGTGATAAACTGTAACAAAAGCAAGTGAAAAAGATTATGTATGTGTGCGTGTATATATATAACTGAGTCACTCTGCAGCACAGCACAGACAACACTGTAAATCAACCACACTTCAATAAAATAAAAAGAATCAATACCAGTGAAGAGGCTCTGAAAATTTCACAACGTTCTATCCAGAGGAAACTTACAACACAGCCTACTATGATATACAAACGGGAGTCTTTTAACTATGCTTATCTCTTTCCTTTTCATTTAGGTACTTAGGTAGAAATAGGCCTGCTGACACCCTTCTGTGGTTATTTGTTAGAAGGGATGTAATAATAACCGCAAAATGGAATAACTAAAACTACCCCGCGTCAGGCACCTTGTTCTCCTCCATCTTACATTTCCTGGGGGGCAAATCTCAGTGCACAGTGTATGAAACACACAATGCACAGCTCTGGAGTTTTCTTTCTGGTATTTTTTAAAAATAATTTTCAAAGGTTATTTTTCACTTACACTTACTGTAAAATATTAATTATACTCTGCGTTATACAGTATATCCTTGAGCATATCTTACACCTAACTTACCTCCCCCACCCCTACAGAGCCTGCCTCCGCTGGTGACCACTAGTTGTTCTGTGACTCTGTTTCTTTTCTGTTATATTCACTAATTTGTTGTATTTTTTCGGACTCCACATATAAGTGATATCATGTAGTATTTGTCTTTCTCTGACTTATTCCACTTACAAAATGTACAGATTTTGAAAGCAATTAAGACAATATAAACAAGAAAATTCAAATATTATCTTTCTATTTGAAACTTTAACAATTTGGGTTAGAACAGACCTCTTATGCATTTTACAATCCACTGTCAGTTAGAGAAAATGAGTATTATATGAAAACTATTTTATTAGTTGAACCAAAAAAATCTGCATTATCTTATTTTTAAATACATTCTTTATGCTATTTAATTTCCTTTTATTAAATTATATTTAATTAGCAAAGAAACTATCATTTGCAGAGATGTGGATGGACCTAGAGACTATCATACAGAGTGAAATAAGTCAGAAGCAGGAAAATACCATGTAATTCCACATAAATGTGGAATCCAGAAAAATGGTACAGATGAAACTATTTGCAAACCAGAAACAGACACAGACGTAGAGAACAAACGTATGGACACCAAGGGGGAAAGTGGGAGGAATTGGGAGACTGGGATAGACATACACACATTACTGATATGATGTATAAAATAGATAACTGATGAGAACCTACTGTACAGCACAGGGAACTCTACCCAATGCTCTTTGATGACCTAAACGGGAAGGAAACCCAAGGAAGAGGGGATATATGTATATGCATGGCCGATTCATTTCGCTGAATGAATGAAGAAACAAACACTACACTGTAAAGCAACTGTACCCCAATAAATTACATTGTTATTATATTAAATTAAAAACACAATTCTACAAGCAATCAGTAGGCACCGCCTGACCTCTGGGCTCACTTCAGCTATATGATCTGCCCTCGTGATCGTTATAAGCTGCTTACAACAGCACAAACTTTTTGGGTTAGAACAGACCTCTTAAAAAAAAAAAAAAAAAAAGAACAGACCTCTTAGCATTTTAAGGATGAAGATGATGAAACAAGAGAGGCCCGGAGGGGTTGAGTAACATATCCAGTTACTAAATAAACTCAGAATCAGAAGTATTATGTTCAAGTTCTAGCATTAGCACGCACCATATAACCTCGAACAACATTCGTGATCCTCAATTTCCTTATTTGTAAACTTGTTATAGTGTATCGTTCACATGATGTTAGGAGCAACATGGCATAAGTTGGAGAAATCTCCTTCTGTACATAATGACAAAAATTTGCACCAACCTTCTGAAGCTCATCAAATAACAGATTTTTCACATGTTGTACTGAGGCTAGATGCGTATTTACTCTGACCGTGGTGAATGACGGAGGGTGAGACAAGTTATGTAACAGCATTTCAAACCTCCTTTCTGCTTCTTGTTTACCTAAAGCGGACAGAATCTGAAAAGAAGAAAAGAACAAGTTACTGTTTCAATTTCATAACACACATTAAAAATATTAAGATATATGCATATACATTTGTTCCAACTGATGAAACATCATTCCACAATCACGCTCCATTTCATTTCCTGTTTACATGTTGGTAACACTAAGGTTATGGTGATTTTTCACAGGGTTATGCTAATAAACGCCTACTGAAACACCTGATGAAAAGGGATTAGAAAATCACTACCTCAACCGCAAAGCATTATTAACATTTTGAACATATCTGCTACATTTATTCACACAAATTCAGGATTTCATTCTACTTATTTATAAAAATATTAACTGTTACATCACTTCTGTAGAATTAGTTCCCTGCTAATCTCATATCCTAGAGCGAATTGGCTAGCAACCTTTTAAAACAGTAAACAGTATTTTAAGAAAATGTAACACCTGAAACTGTCACCCAACAATCTCCCACAACATCAGTTTTTTTTATATGGTAATACTACATGTTAGGCTTCCCAGGTGGCGCAGTGGTAAAGAATCCGCCTCCCAATGCAATAGACACAGGAGATGCAGGTTTGATCCCTGAGTTGGGAAGATCCCCTGCAGAAGGAAATGGTAACCCACTCCAGTATTCTTGCCTGGAGAATCCCATGGACAGAGGAGCCTGGTGGGCTACAGTCCATGGAGTCACAAAAAGTCAAGACATGACTGAGCAAACATGCACGTTATTATTAAAAGTAACAAGCAGATACTGTCTAAAAAAACCAGCAAGATACCTGTCAGAAATAAAGAGTTATGAAGACTCAAATGACCAAGTTTCCTTGTAATTAACTGAAGCCTGCAAGACATGTATTTCACCATTTTTTGTCATCTTTGACTATCCCCTGCCTCACAGAATCTTCATAAACCACTTGCCAGCCTAATAATCCACTAGCCTAAAAATATTAGCACTTTCTCAGTGTTTATGTTTTTTTTAACCGAATATTTCTCTATTTTCGATACTTATTACATAGGGATAGTTTTTCTTTTTGTAAAATCCTGTTAGTATATTTGAAAAATAACTGGTGTGTCAAAGACATTTGAATCTTCTTTTATAAAACAATGTTAATCATTTCAAAAATTCTGGGGGAAGAAAACTGCCTCTATTTCTCTTAACACCCTCCCTAAAGTTCTTTGGAATCAAGAAGATATTTCCTCAGGGACTTCCCTGGTGGTCCAATAGGTAAGAGTTTGAGCTCCCAATGCAGGGGGCCTGGGTTCAATACCTAGTCTGGAAACTAGATTCCACATGCTGCCAACTAAAGACCCAAATGCTGCAGCTAAGACCCAAAGCAGCCAAATAAATAAAATATTTAGGGAAAAAGGAGACTATTTTATCTTTCCATACTGTGATGCTCTTTAACATAATCTTTGGGAATAAAAACATCGAAATCTAACCTGGAAGTCATGGCTTCACCAACATCTTTGAAAATGATTAACATCTGTGCAGCTTTACTTTGAATACAATACCAAAGATTTGGAAAATACAAAGTTGCCTACAAGCAGGATGGTAAGGCAGAGAGCACGAGCCTGGCAATCAATCAACATTCACTGAGGACTTCTGTGCTCAAGGCTGCCAGCAGCACGCAGAAGGAACACTTGTTGAGGACCTACAGTGCCAGGTGCTCACCCTTATGACTAATACCTTAACCCTGAAAATTTAGTGCTGTTAAATATCCTCCAACTTCACAAACGAGGAAAGCAAGTTTCAGAGATGTAAAAAAGCACTGAGATGCAAACCACGGGACTTGGGGTTCCAAATCGATTCCTTTTCCCACTGTACTAACACCTAAGCTCTTTCCCTTCAGATTTCAACATTAGGACCATGACAGCAATGTAGATTTGATTCAGGAACATAACTCTTTGGATCCTCAGCTCTCTCACCTGTAAAAATGGGGATGAAATATATACCAAAAAAAGATTGCTAAGATTAGGATGTGGAGTTTCCCAGGTGGCTCAGCGGTAAAGAATCCACCTGCCAACGCAAAGAGCTGCAGAAGATGTGGGTTCAACCCCTGGGTTGGGAAGATCCTCTGGAGTAGGAAACGGCAATCCATTTCAGTATTTTTGCCTGGACAGAGGAGACCGGTAGGCTGCAGTCAATGAGGTCCCAAAGAGTTGGACACGACTGAGCACACACACAAGAAAGGTCTGCAAACCACCTAGCACAATCAGTGGCATTTAACAAGCACTCGCTGAATAACAGTATACCTTCCACCTGAGTACGGAGCAGGTGCTGTAAGAACACAGGTGTTTCTTCCCTACAGGACGTATAATTCTCAGAGGACACAGATCTTTGCTTGCTCACCCCTGTAACCCCTTCAGTCCCCGACACCTGTCTCCAAGCACACAGCAGCTTTTTTCCTCCTCCTTCCTTTCCCATTCTGAAATGTTAAAAAAAAAAAAAATACACTCCATACATCTCTTAGCTCAGGAAGGATTCATTACATACCTGCAGAAAGACATCAGCATACTATATTAATGCATTGGGAAAGGCTAGTAATAAGAAACAACAGCTGTAAACATTTAATTGCCTTTTAGGGTTTTTTTCCCTATCCCTCTAGTGTGTAAATATTTGAATGTCTGCAAACAGCATTTAATATATTTATCTGACCTACCTCCTTATTCATAAAGCCCGCTTTAAGATAGTTTTCAACTTCAAGTCTCAAAGATATTTTAGGGAAAACAGACATTTTCCTACTGCTTGAATTCTCCTACTCTAGGAGAAATGACAGAAAACGGTGGTTTTTCTCTGTCCAAATTGCAATAAACGTCTGGGCAATGAACACCACCCACGACGTGCCAGGACCATCCGATGCCAAAGAAAAGAGAAAGGCTCACGCCCAGTTAAAATAAACGCGGAGGAACTTCCACGCCTTCTGGAGCTGGACCAGCTTGGAGCGGCTTCACCTCCACCGAACCCGTCCCGGGACTTCTTTAGCGACGCTCACGGACACCACTACAAGGCAATGCCACTCACGTGGCGGGAGGTGACGGGGGAATCGTGAGGAGTGAATCCGCTGTCAACTGCACAGAGATGTGCAAAACCACGGGGGCATCAACTTCGAAACGCGCAGCCCAGGTTGCTCTGCAGAGAGCGGGTTCCGGAATGCGTCAGTTCCGGCGACGTGGCCCGCCCCTCCTTCCCCCGCCCACCAATCCGCAGCCGTAAATGGACGCTACGTCACGCCTCCGGAGTGTCCCAGTTCCACCCGCGATGCGTCCAGGTGCGGCAGGCCTGGGCGGGCACCCCTTAAGAGGTTGGAGGAGGCGCTGCCTCCGGCCCTCAAACTGGTGGAGCTCTCTGTAGACCTGGCAGGAGAAAGCTGGGTGCCAATTGGAAAGGGTTGGGTCGTACTGACCTGATTTAAAAAGGCGAGGGCCGCGGGGGGGGGGGGGGGGGGGGGGTGGGCATGCAGGTACACCTGGGTTGAATCCACATGGTAAGATTCCCTGGAGAAGGAAATGGCAACCACTCCAGTATTCTTGCCTGGAGAATTCCATGGACTGAGGAGCCTGGTAGGGTACGATCCATGGAGTCCCAGGGAGTCGGACACGACTGAGCGACTGACACTTTCACTTTTTCAATTAGTTAACGACCAACTAAAGGAGTACGTCAAGGCTGTATATTGTCACCCTGCTTATTTAACTTATATGCAGAGTACATCATGAGAAACACTGGGCTGGAAGAAGCACAGCTGGAATCAAGATTACCGGGAGAAATATTAATAACCTCAGATATGTAGGTGACACCACCCTTATGGCAGAAAGTGGAGAACTAAAGAGCCTCTTGATGAAAGTGAAAGAAGAGAGTGAAAAAGTTGGCTTAAAGCTCAACATTCAGAAAACTAAGATCATGGCATCCGGTCCCATCATTTCATGGCAAATAAATGGGAAAACAGTGGCTGACTTTATTTTTCTGGGCTCCAAAATCACTGCAGATGGTGATTGCAGCCATGAAATGAAAAGACACTCCTTGGAAGGAAAGTTATGACCAACCTAGACAGCATATTGAAAAGCAAAGACATTACTTTGTCAATAAAGGTCCGTCTAGTCAAGGCTGTGGTTTTTCCAGTAGTCATGCATGGGTGTGAGAGTGGACTATAAAGAAAGCTGAGCCCCCAAAGAATTGATGCTTTTGAACTGTGGTGTTGGAGAGGACTCTTGAGAGTCCCTTGGACTGCAAGGAGATCCAACCAGTCCATCCTGAAGGAGATCAGTCCTGGGTGTTCATTGGAAGGACTGATGTTGAAGCAGAAACTCCAGTACTTTGGCCACCTGATGCAAAGAGCTGACTCATTTGAAAAGACCCTGATGCTGGGAAAGATAGAGGGCAGGAGGAGAAGGGGATGACAGAGGATAAGATGGTTGGATGGCATCACCAACTCAATGGACATGGGTTTGGGTGGACTCCAGGAGTTGGTGATGGACAGGAAGGCCTGGCGTGCTGCAGTTCATGGGATCGCAAAGAGTCAGACATGACTCAGCGACTGAACTGATACTGAACCTCCAAAGAAAGAATTAAACCAAAGTTTGCTTGAACCCTTCAGGCACCCTTTGAGTTTTATGAAATGTCCTTCCCTCTCTTAGGATTGCTGGCCTAATCTCAGTTGTAGATAAACAACATTATTCAAATTTTTTAAAGCTGGGTTCATGGTGTTTTAATATCTTTATATCCTCAGGTGAAACTTCAAAACACACAGATAGTTTCTACAGTTAGTTGAATAAGGAAGGCTAACAGTTCCCGGCATGGAAGTTGATTTCTCCTTTAAAGCCTATGAGACCTTTGGTGTAATCTTTGTGTTAGAGGTGAAAAAATTCAAAGGGACAAGGGACCTAACGAAAGACATAGTTTCCTATCCTTAAATAGGAAACTAGAAATAATTCTTCTGTCTGGAGACAGTGTTCTTTGAAACACATCCAGTGGTCATTAACACCGAACTGTAGGGAAATTATTTCCTAAATCTTTTTCTCTTGAAATCTTAGACAGAGATGTTTTTAGAAGTATAATACACACTCTAACGATGATTGAGAACATCAGGATAAAGACCATCACCACCTGGCTTCTAAAGCCAATACCTATTCTTCCCACCCTGGCATATTTCTTCCATAAATTTATGGACTTCTTCTGTGGCTAAATCATCTGAAAGTGATCAGGAAAATGTCTAGACTAGGCCTTTCCAAAAGAATTTTTGCAGCCTCAGATGGTGACCACAGCACCAGTTACCTTTGGTATCAGTATCTAGGAGATAAGAAAAAGGAAGGAACAAGTCGAACTAGATTGTAAACTCTGAGAAGGTGCAGACTTTTACCTCACTGTTGCATACTGAGTGCCTAACACATAAGAAACACTCGAATATTGAAGGGGTAAATGAATAAATGGATGGATAGCTCTGTAAACTAGAGAAAGAAAGTGCTTATCAGCATACATTTGCTGGATATTAGTTCACTAGTTCAGCACACATCAACAGTGCTGAGGACATTTAGACAGTCCTTGGCTGGACATTATTTTTTTATATAGTTTACTACAAAAAATTGAATATAGTTTTCTGTGTTAAGCAGTGAATACTTACTGTTTATTTTATATATGGTAGTGTGCATCTCATACTCCAAATGTATCCCTCCCCCATTCTGCTAGTGGCTCAGACGATAAAGAATCTGTCTGCAATGCAGGAGACCCAGATTCGATCCCTGGGTCAGGAAGATCCCCTGGAGAAGGGCATGGCAACCCACTCCAGGATTTTTGCCTGGAGAATTCCATGGACAGAGGAGCCTGGCAGGCTACAGTCCATGGGGTCGCAAGAGTCTGACATGACTGAGCAACCAACACATTTCCATTTTGGTAACCATAAGTTTGTCTGTGAATCTGCTTCTCTTTTGTAAATAAATTCATTTGTGCTATTTTTTTAGATTTCACATGTGATATTTTGTCTTTCTGTAGGCTAGACATTATTGAAGTGACAGTTATGTTGATGAAGAGGCCTCTTGGTGCTCTAAAACTGGTCCATATTACAAATCTGGAGTTGAAATAATAAATACATATTGTCTAAGCAAAAGAAGACCCCTATAGGAATATACCCATAAAAGGGTCATTTGGACTCGGTGTTCTATGGGGTGATATGGCCCTTACTGTGGGGAGAGCAGAAAAAAAAATCTTAGATATAACCTTATGATCTTAATCTCAGTTTGTGATGCTCTGAGGCTTGCCTTTAATTACCCCCCCCCAGAAAAAACTCATAAAAACCCTATTTCCCAATATTTAATTTGTTAAAGAAGGCATGAGAGGATTAGTGGGGAAAAGGTCTAGAGAAGGCTGGGAATCTATCAGTCTCAACTTATCTGGGTCTCCTGCATTGCAGCCAGATTCTTTACCAGTTGAGCTACCAGGGAAGCCCTATCAGGAGACTAACCTCTATAAACACGTATTAAAATGGATCCTTAGACCACCCTACACGTAGAATCTGAATTCATCAAGTTTCTATAACAAAGGCTTCCCAGGTGGCCCTAGGGGTAAAGAACCCACCTGCCAATGCAGGAGATACAGGAGACTTGGGTTTGATCCTTGGGTCAGGAAGATTCCCTGGAGAAGGAAATGGCAACCCACTCCAGTATTCTTGTCTGAAAAACTCCACAGACAGAGGAGCCTGGCAGGCCATGGCGTTGCAAAAAGTCAGACATGACTGAGCACACACTCACACACAGAACAAAACATAGAAATAACCAGAATCACCTTGTAGCCAACAAGGTCAGAGTGGTACTCAAGAGATCTTGACCCCCAGGAACAGGATTCAGACCAGGCAAGGGAGGCCCCTAGTGTGATGCCAGTGTGCATGCCTCCAGGAGGCCCTCCATCTCAGGTATGAGTCCTGAGAGCACTTCTGTAGATTTGTGATGGTCCCCCCTGGGCTTGGCATCGTTGATAATTCCAAGACAATAAAGTTTGACAGTATTGCCCAAGCAGCAGTACAGCTTACATCAATCACAGCCTGGATGCCCTGAACAACTTAGTGGACAGATGTTAGCCAAATTTTGTCTTCAGCCACCCTAGGCCTGGAAGTATAATAATAATAATAATAATAATAATATTTGGGGGCACGTGAGATAAGTGGTCACAGTGGCAGACATAGAGGCACTTAAATAACTACCCAAAATACAAGTTGAACTATGATGAATACTGACATCAAGTTCCACGTCAGTTTTACCTTTGTAGCCCCATCCTCAAGGCAGTGCCTAGCACGTATTAGGCCTTATGCACGCATGTGTGCTAAGTCGCTCCAGTCATGTCCAACTCTTTGCAAGCCCATGGACTGTACCCGCCAGGCTCCTCTGTCCATGGGATTCTCTGGGCAAGAATACTAGAGTGGGTTGCCATGCTCTCCTCCAGGGGATCTTCCCGACCCAGGGATCAAACCCCAAGTCTCTTATGTATCCTGCATTGGCAAGAGGATTCTTTACAAACTAGTGCCAGATGGGAAGCCCATTAGGCCCTATATTGATAGGTAAATAATTGGATGACTAAGTATAATTTACAGTTCATATCCAGCAAATATTTATTTAGCAATATATAAAACAAATAAATATAAGCAACAAATCTTGCATTAGGTATGTAGGTATAGCAGCTAGAGAATAGACAGTCAAACCCCTCCGTAATGTTCAATCTATTTTGGAAGTAGAGAAAATTAATAAGCAGTTACAAATATGATGAATGTTAAAACTAGGGAAACATGGGGTGCATGGAAGAGGAAATGGCAAGAAAATCTCACTTAATCTAATCTAAAATGGAATCAAAGAACATAAAAGCCTTTCAGGAAGGAGAAGTAGGCTCCCAGAAGAGATGGTTACGTTAAAACCAGAAGGTTGTCTTGGAGTTAGCCAGGCAGAAGAGGCGGGGAGCACTGGGGAAGGAGAGGAAAAGGAACTAAAATCAGAATGTTCCAGCCAGAAGGAACTGTCTCGTGCAGACTTGGTATGTAGTATATGAGGGGTTGAGTGGCAAGAGTAAAGTTGTTTCTGGTTTTGCTTTTTTTTGTAAGGGGAGTCACACCCTGTGACATTGGGATCTTAGTTCCACAACCAGGAATCAAACTCATACCCCCTGCACTGGAAGGACAGAGTGTTAACCACTGGACTGTTAGGAAAGTCCTGCAAGAGTATAGTTTGGAGAGAGGGTCCAGACCCTACTTTTGAAGATTCCTATTAGCTCTGATAAGCAGGGAAGAACTTTATCCTAAGGCCAATGGCAAGTCATTAAAGAGATTCAAAGCAGGAGAGTAACAGGCTCAGATTCATATCACATCTTTAAAAGATCATGTCAAGTGATTGTGGAAAAAGGACTAAAACTGGTACAAGAATGGAGGCAGAAAAATCTATCTGAATGCAGTTCCAATAATCCAGGGAATGAGGTCAGAGAGAGCTGGGTAGATGTGAAAGATATTCAGATGTGGAATTTAGCAGGAACTAGTGACTAGGCAGATGTGTGAGGGCAGGGAGAAGAATCAAGAATAAATTCCAACTTTCTATGGACCCACCAGTATCTCCACCCATATTTCTGCCTCTTTACCTATTAACTTAGATAAATCATAGATGCAATTCATTACTGTTTGAATTTGGCTCTTTTCTAGAGTTGTCTGGAACTACTTCCTTCCTTGGGGAGCCTTATGCATTAATTGTTATCTTCCAAAAGTTTATACTTGTGGTGCTTGTTTGTTCTGAAAATGCAGTTCTAGCCTGTGTGTGTGGTAGTCGCTTCAGTCATGTCCAACTCTTTGAGACCCCACGGACTGTAGATAGCCAGGCTCCTCTGTCCATGTGATTTCCCAGGCAAGAATACTGGAGTGGGTTGCCATTCCCTTCTTCAGGGGATCTTCCAAACCCAGGGGTTGAAACCGGGTCTCCTGCATTGCAGGCAGATTCTTTACCATCTGAGCCACCAGGAAATGGTGAGATGATGTGGTAGGTTGGATAATAGCCCCCTCTCCCCCTCACAAAGATGTCAATGTCCTCATCTCTGGAATCTGTGAATGGCAAAGGGATTTTTCAGGTGAGATTAAGTTAAGGACCCTTAAAATGGGGAAATTATCCTGGATTAAGAGGAGGCCCACAGTGTAATCATAAGAGTATGCTGTAGGGTCAGAATCAGACAAGGTGATATGATGATGGAAGCAGAGATCAGAGTGATGTGGCCACAAACCAAGGGATGCAGGTGGCCTCTAGAAGCTGGAAAAGACAATGAACAGATTCTCCCCTGAGCCCCCAGAAGGAACACAGTCCTGCAAACCCATTTCAGACTTCTGACCTGCAGACCACAAAATATATTTGTGTTGTCTTAAGCCACTACATTTGTGGCAATTCATTATGGCAGCAACAAGAAACTAATCCAGGTGCTCTTAAAAGCAACAGGTCATCAACCTAGATTCTTCTATGTACAACAGGTGATTTTGCTTCTAACCTATTGGTAAAACAAAGGTAATTAATCATGTTGCTTGAATTAAGAATACCTATACACCCAAAAGCTTTATTTGTGCATACCTGTAACCTCCTTTTCATCAAACTAAGAACTTATGCTGTCTGAAACTTTATTCTCTTCCCCTGTCTCTATTTTCTAACATTTCATTTCCACCCGGATCTGACTTCATTAATGATCTCTTGCTCACTCACTCCTCGCTCTTTCTTCCTTCCTGCCTCTCTCTTCCTCCTGTATCTTCACACTCTCTCTTTCAAGAGGTTCTACCCATCAGTCTATAAACAGGTTCAAATAATAGTCAAAGCAACATTTATTGAGTCTTTTCTGTGTACCAAGCATTAGACTATGGTCTGCTTCATTATAGCCTTTAATCCTCTGAGATTAACCTTTATGAACAGTGGCATATTTACTGTAAGGCTAATGAACCTTAATCTTCAAAGCATTCAATGGCACAAGTCATTCAAAGCATTATCTGATGTTTTATTTTGTATACCTTTGCTTTAAAAGATCCCCCTAAATTGTATGAACTTCAAGGTTTCACAAAACCAGGACTTATGCCTGTCTATTATTGTTAACCCCATATTACAAATAAGGAAACTGTGAAATCGTGATAACTTGCTGATTTATAATTTGCTCAGTATTATATAAACAGCAAATGACAGAGGAATATTTCAACATAATTATTTCTGACTCTAGAGTCTAAAGAGTGATAATTTACTCATTCTTTCCCTTCAGGAAATTTCTCGACTTAGCACACCCCTTCCTTTCCAACTTCAGTTTTCCTCCAGTTCATACTTCACCTATCTTTTTTATTTTATAACCCAAAGAATAATCTATATTTACCATCTTGATTTCCTTCCCTGACATTTACTTTCAACTCACTATAATCTAGTTTCTGTCCCCACTATTCCACTACAACTCTTACCGGAGTCTTCAATAACCTCTAGTTCACAAAATGAACATTTTTTTATTCACCATACTTGAGCTAACTGAACCATACTTAAATCATTCCCTCTCTGCTAAAGCTTTCTTTCTTTAGTTACTAAAACATGCTTTCCTCTGTCTCCTCCTTCCTCTAAGACTTCTCCTTTTATTTGTATTTCTTTTTTTTTTTATTTTTCCCACTTCCTCATCCAACTTTTTAAATACCAAAAAAATGTCTGGGATTCTTTATTCTCCCTCTTCTCACTCAGCTCATTTCCTTAGAGTTATTTCATTCTCAGATTTCCTAAAACTTTACATAGACCCTAATAGTCACAAGTTTATATTTCTATCTCAGCCATGTGGGAATCCCAGATATCTCAGTGGTAAAGAATCCACCTGCCAATGCAGGAGATGCCAGAAACGCCAGTTCAATCCCTGGGTCGGGAAGATCCTCTGGAGGAGGGCATGGCCACCCACTCCAGTATTCTTGCCTGGAGAATCCCATGGACAGAGGAGCCAGGCGGGCTACAGTCCATGGGTTCACTAAGAGTCAGACACGACTGAGATACTGAGCACATCTTAGCCATGTATCATGAATTACAAACCTTTTCACTCAGTCATAAAAAGGAATGAAACTGTGTTATTTGCAGAGACATGAATGAACCTAGAGGCTGTCATAAGAATGAAGTAAGTCAGAAAGAGAAAAACAAATACCATATATTAACGCATATATGTAGAATCTATTCAGTACAGATGAACCTATTTACAAAGCAGAAATAGAGACACACATGTAGAGAATAACAATATGGACACCAAGGTAGGGAAGGGAGGCTGGAATGGATTGGGAGATTGGGATTGACATATATACACTCTTGATGCTATGTATAAAATAGAAAACTAATGATAATCTAGTGTATAGCATAGAGAACTCTACTCAGTGCTCTGTGGTAACCTAAATGGGAAGGATATCCAAATAAGAGGGGATATATGTATACATAGAACTGATTCACTTTGTTGTACAGCAAAAACTAACACAACACTCTAAAGAAACTATACTCCAATTAAAAAATTTTTTTAATTACTAGCACTAAATATGGCTATATTTGTTTATACAGATCTACCACATAATACAAAAATGATTGTAAGACATAAAAAAGTCTATAAATACAATTACCTACTGGACATCTTCATCTAGATACCCTACTTCCAATTTTGCAGTTCTAAATCTAAATTTAAATCTAAATCTGCTCTTGCTTCTAATCTATCTAGGCAAACAAGCCAAAGTGTAGGAACAATACTTAAATCTTCCTGTTTTCTCATATCCTACATCTGATCTTTACCAAGATCTTCTCAGTCTACATTTTATTCCCTCTTCTTTAACCCCACTGGGATTGCTAATTCAGCTCAGCTCAGACTAGCACCTGTCTGACATCTGTTACCTTAAAAATACTTCTAACTTGTCTCTACATACATACTCTCCATCCATCCTAAATCCTTACTTCCTTTGGGGCACTTTTTCTAAAATTCAAATAAGATCATATTACTTTCCCTGTTTAAAAACATTCTCTAGGACTTCCTTGGTGATCCAGTGGCTAAGACCCTACACTCCCGAAGCAGGGGGCCTGGGTTTCAACCCCTGCTCAGGGAACCAGATCCCACATCCCATAAGCTAAGAGTTCACATACTATAACTAAAGATCCCACATGCCGCAACTAGGACCTGGTGCAGCCCAATAAGTAAAAATAAAATGTAAAATCATTCTTACCCGATAGGTTCTGGGGAGTGGAGCTGTGGGGCCAGGATTCCCAAATCTAGCTTCAGCCTGCTGATGGGTGGGGCTAATTCCTGACACAGCTCACTGCAAGTTCTGGGGTGTCTCAAAGCTAGTGAATGGGGCTGTATCCTGAGGTGACTGGCTGAGGGGTCCAAGATGTCTCAGTGTTGGTGCTGGCCTGCTGGTGGGCAGGGCTGAGGGGGCTCAGGGGCTAGTCCTGCTCACTGGTGGGAAGATCCGAGCAATGTTCACTAAACTGATTGGGGTAATCATTTCATGATGCATGTAAACCAAACCATTATTCTGTACACTTTAAGCTTATCCAGTGCTATGAGTCAATTATATCCCAATAAAACTGGAAGGAAAAAAAAATTCAGAAAATAAAAACATGTAGATCTCAAAATACAAATATAAATTTTAATCAGCAAACAGGTATACCAGCAAACTAGCTGGGTATCCCTTAATTTTCCTTGCTTAAATATTTTGAAGTAATCACATGCTTTCAGCATGTCTGCCAAGAAGTTATATGAGTTAATACCTTTAACATTTATTTATATATAGACACTCAGATGAATATGTTCAAATGTGCTACATGATAATTTGTTTTTATATAGTATAAGTGAAACTACAAATGGGAAAATGGAAATAGTATATCTATATATCTATAGCAACATCTTTTCTGAGATGATATTGTGTAAAAATAAATTCAGAATATGTAACCCAATAGCCTTCAAATTTAATGGTAAAAATATCTATGAGGTCATTTCAAAACATTAAAGTGTCAACTTATGGAGAAGCAAATTAATCCAGAGACATTATGAATTCTTAAGAATGTTACTCTAAAATGGCACACTCTCAATTAAAGTAAAAGATTTAGTCTGGGGAAAAATAAACATTAAAAAAAATGTTTTGTCTTCCTATTACAGAGATGTGTGTGTGTGTCTGTGTGCACGCACGCGCGCCTGTGTCTATGTGTGTGTCTGTGTGAGTGTGTCAGTCATATCTGACTCTTTGTGACCCCATGGACTGTAGCCCACTAGGCTCCTCTGTCCATGGAATTTTCCAAGCAAGAATACTGGAGTGGGTTGCCATTTCCTCCTCCAGGGAATCTTCCTGACCCACAGATCAAATCCTTGTCTCCTGTGTCTCTTGAATTGGCAGGCGGATTCTTTACCACCAAGCCACCTGGTAAAGCCCCACTTTGATCCATACCCCCCCATATAAAATTAAAATGGGTCATAGAGCTAAATTTAGCTAAATTTAGTTCATAGGAACTTAAAACTATAAAATTTCTAGAACAAAATATGGAATAAAAATCTATGTAAGCTTGGGTTAAACAAAGATTCCTCAGACACTGCCTTAAAAGCATAACCATAAAACAAAAAATTAGCAAATTGAACTTCATCAAAATTTAGATCTTCTGCTCTGCTCCTGAAAAAGTCAATAAAAATAAGAAGATTAGCCACAGAGCAAGAAAACATACATGCCTGATAAAGAATCTGTACCCAGAATATACAAAAACTCTCATAGCTTGATAATAAACACATAATCCACTAAAAAAATCAGCAAAAGATTTGAACAGACACTTCAGCAAAGATACATGGATGGCTGCCAAGCACTTGAAGTTATCAGTCATTAAAAAATGTAAATCAAGGGATGTCCTGGTGATCCAATGGCTAAGACCCCATGCTCCCAATGCAGGAAGCCTGAATTCGATCCTCGGTCAGGGAACGAGATCCCACATACTGCAACTAAGACCTGGTGGAACCAAATAAATAAATATTTAAAAAGAAAAAGAAAGGGATTTGATTTTTAAAAAAAGAAAATGCAAATCAAGACCCGTACATTTAAAATATCTAAAACTAAAAAGATTGCTGATACCAAGTGTGAGTATGGATGTAGAATAACAAATATTCATATGATGCCCATATGGAAGTAGACCCAGCTTTTGACAGTTTCTTAAAAAGTTAAACATATGTACCATATAACCTGGCCATTCTACATGTTGGTATACACTTAAGAGAAATGAAAATTTGTACATGAATAATTATAGTAATTTTACTTCTTTTTTTGGGGGCGGAGGGTAACTTTACTTCTGAATGTCTTGTGGGGAAAAAAGCTAGACAAAAACATCACATACTGTGTGATACATTTATAGAAAATTCTAGAAAACTCTGCAATTTCAGAAGACAGATAAGTACTTCCCTGGGGGTGGGATAAAGGGCAGGAAGGAGAGGAAAGGGCTACTCAAAAGAGGCACAGGGGACTTCTCTGGTGGTCGAATGGCTAAGACTGCACTTTCAGTGCAGGGGGCCAAGGTTTGATTCTTGGTCAGAGAACTAGATCCTGCAAGCAGCAACTACCACCTGGTGCAGTCAAATATATATATATATATATATATATATATATTTTTTTTTTATAAAAGTGATTCCAATAAAGTTAATTTTAAAAAATCAAAGAGGCACAGAAAACTTTTTGAGTAATGCTTATATTGCTTGTCTTAACTGTGATATAATTGGTGTGTGTATATATATGTGTGTATGAAAACATTAAAGTATGTACTTTATAGCAACTTACTCTATGTCGATTATATTTCAATAAAGATACTTTAAAAACAAGTAGAAAATAAGTCTCTGGTCCCCAGTCATAATTAGAAATCCAAATTAAAATCAATTGTTCACAATAAATTTGTGGAATTAGCTGTCCGCTGTAGCCTGAGCAGTATGCCAACTGCTTCTGAGGAACACAAAAAGGTAGTAGAGGGACTTCCTCGGTGGTCCAGTGGTTAGGAATCCACCTTCCAAAGCAGGGAACTCGGGTTCAATCCCTGGTTCAGGAACTATTAATAAGATCCTATAGGCTGCAGGGCGACTAAGCCCTTGTGCTACAACTAGAGAGCCAGGGTGGCTGCAGCTAAGACCCAACGCAGACAAATATATAAATAATTTTTTTTTAAGTAGTAGAGTCCTTGCACTTAACCACCCATCACAACCAAAATAGTCACAAGGCAGGTAGTCTATCTCAACAGCATTAAATACAAGGTTGGATGGCATCACTGACTCAATGAACATAAGCTTGAGCAAATTCCAGGAGATAGTGAAGGACACGGAAGCCTGGCGTGCTGCAGTCCATGGGGTTGCAAAGAGCTGGAAGTGACTGAGCGATTAAGCACACACACACATAATTAACTTCAGGCTTCCCTGGTGGCTCAGTAGTAAAGAACCTACCAATGCAGGAGACGCAAGAGGCAAACGCCCTTCAGGCTCCTCTGTCCATGGGGTCACAAAGAGTCAGACACAACTGAACACACACACACACGCATAATTAACTTCAAGACTATATATGCATACAAACACTTGTATTTAAGATATATACATACATACACACACATACATATGTATACATTCTTACACAACAGAGAAATTGAAAGGGCATTTATTTTCATTATAGAGCAATATACTAGAGTTCTTGTAAGCACAGAACTTGCCTGTGCATTAAAATACTGTATCTATAAAGAAAGTAATTTGCAAGTGTCTCAGGAATCATTCTCTTGTATAAACTGTAAGGCACCTCCTTGTAAATAGATTACTATAGGGAGCAGTACCTTTTAATCAGGGAAAGATTCTTAAAGTAGATGAGTTTTAGATAAATTTTAACAGATGTGAAAGCTATAGAATGGAAATTGGGTAAATATTTCTGGAGGAGGAAAATACCTTCTGTGGTATGACTAAAAGTAAAAAAAAGAGTGGGGATATGGTAGAGAGCCAGGGTTGAAGGTCACTAACATGAAATGTTTTTTATAAATACATGAACTTTTAAAACTGTCAAATGTTTTCAAAGAAAAGCTATGATAAGAGATTGGATATATTTCAACAAGCAATGTTGGCCCCACTTGGAAAATTCTCTACAGCTGGATCATCATTCCCCCTAAATTCAAAATGGGTGAAAGACTTAAATGTAAGACCTGAAACCATGGAACTCCTGTGACACCTGTCTTGGTGATGGTTTTGGATATGACACCAAAAGCAAAGGCAATAAAAATGAAAATTGAAAAGTGGGAGGACTTTCCCGGCAGTCCAGTGGTTGAGACTTGACCTTCCAGTGCAAGGGGTTTGGGTTCAACCCCTAGCTGGGGAACTAAGATCCCTCATACCTCACAGCCAAAAAGCCAAA
This sequence comes from Bos indicus x Bos taurus, assembly GCF_003369695.1. Lineage (NCBI taxonomy): Eukaryota > Metazoa > Chordata > Mammalia > Artiodactyla > Bovidae > Bos > Bos indicus x Bos taurus. The sequence goes on along the minus strand of NC_040088.1, from coordinate 50,240,338 downwards.
ACATAAAACAGAAACGCTATTGCAACAAATTCAATAAAGACTTTTTAAAAAGGGTCCATGTCAAAAAAATCTTTAAAAAAAAAAAAGAAATGGGATTATAGCAAACAATCCACAAAATGAAAAGATATAAACGGAGAAAATATTTGCAAATCACATATCTGATAAGGAGTTAATATCCAAATATATATAAGGAATTCATACAACTCCAACATATAAGAAGAAAAATCTGATCAAAAACTGAATAGACATTTTTCCAACAAAGATATACAAATGGCCAAAAGGTACAAGAAAAATGCTCAGCATGACTAATAATCAGGAAACAAAAATCAATGAGATATGACCTCACAGCTGGTTAGAACAACTGTCATCAAAAAGATAAATGATAACAAGTATTGGTAAGGATGTGGAGAAAAGGAAAATTTGTGTGTTACTGGTGGGAATGTAAACTGATATAGTCACTGTGGAAGACAGCTTGAAGGTTCCTGAAAAAGTTAAAAATAGAAGTACCATATGATCCAGCAATCCTACTTCTAGGTATATGTCTTAAGGAAACGAAATCATTATCTCGAAGAGACATTATATATGCACCCCTATGTTCATAGCAGCACTGTTCACAACAGCCAAGACATTGGAAACAACCAAAGTGTCCATCAGCAGATGAATAGATAAGCGAAATGCGAGAGATATATATATCGATTCTTTTTCAGCTATTTTGGAGAAGGCAACGGCACCGCACTCCAGTACTCTTGCCTGGAAAATTCCATGGATGGAGGAGCCTGGAAGGCTGCAGTCCATGGGGTCGCTAAGGGTTGGACACGACTGAGCAACTTCACTTTCACTTTTCACTTCCATGCATTGGAGAAGGAAATGGCAACCCACTCCAGTGTTCTTGCCTGAAGAATCCCAAGGACAGGGGAGCCTGGTGGGCTGCCGTCTATGGGGTCATACAGAGTCGGACACGACTGTAGTGACTTAGCAGTAGCAGTTTCAGCTATTTAAAAAAAAAAAGGGAAATCCTGCCATTTGTGACAACATTAACAAATCTTAAGGGCATTCAGTTCAGTTCAGTTGCTCAGTCGTATCCAACTCTTTGTGACCCCATGGACTGCAGCACGCCAGCCTTCCCTGTCCATCAGAAACTCCTGGAGCTTACTCAAACTCATGTCCATTGAGTCGGTGATACCACCCAACCATCTCATTCTCTGTCGTCCCCTTCTCCCCTTGCCTTCAATCTTTCCCAGCATCAGGGTCTTTTCAAATGAGTCAGTTCTTCACATCAGGTGGCCAAAGTATCGGCGTTCCAGTTTAAGCATCAGTCCTTCCAATGAATATTCAGGACTGATTTTCCTTAGGATGGACTGTTTGGATATCCTTGCTGTCCAAGGGACTACTCTCAAGAGTCTTTTCCAACACTGCAGTTCAAAAGCATCAATTCTTTGGCGTCAGCTTCCATCTCTCATATCCATACATGACTACTGGAAAAACCAAAGCTTTGACTAGACGGACCTTAAAATGAGTTCAGTTCAATTCAGTTCAGTCGCTCAGTCATGTCTGACTCTTTGTGACCCCATGGACTGCAGCACGCCAGGCCTTCTTGTCCATCACCAACTCCAGGAGTTTACTCAAACTCATGTCCATTGAGTCGGTGATGCCATCTAACCATCTCATCCTCTGTCGTCCCCTTCTCCTCCTGCCCTCTATCTTTCCCAGCATCAGGTTCTTTTCAAATGAGTCAGCTCTTCACATCAGCTGGCCACAGTATTGGAGTTTCAGCTTCAACATCAGTCCTTCCAATGAACACCCAGGACTGATCTCCTTTAGGATGGACTAGTTGAATCTCCTTGCAGTCCAAGGGACTCAAAAGTCTTCTCCAACACCACAGTTCAAAAGCATCAATTCTTTGGCGCTCAGCTTTCTTTATAGTCCAACTCTCACATCCATACATGACTATTGGAAAAACCATAGCCTTGACTAGACAGACCTTTGTTGGCAAAGTAATGTCTCTGCTTTTTAATATGCTATCTAGGGTGGTCATAACTTTCCTTCCAAGGAGTAAGTGTCTTTTAATTTCATGGCTGCAGTCACCATCTGCAGTGATTTTGGAGGATGGAGAAAGACAAATACTGTACAATCTCATCTATATGTAGAACCTTAAAAAGCCCAACTCGTAGAAACAGGTGGTTTAGAGGCGTGAGGTGGAGGTGGGGCATAGGAGAAGGTGATCAAATGGTACAAACTTCTAGTCATAAGATACGTTCTGGGGATGTAATGTACAGCATGGTGAGTAAAGTTAATGACACTGTTTTATATTTGAAAATTGCTAAGAGAGTAAATCCTCAAAGTTCTCATCTTAAAAGGGGAAAAATTGTGATCATGTGAGGTGATGGATGCTAACTAAATTTACTGTGGTAATCATTTCACTATATGTATATTTTTCAAATCATTATGTTCAACATCCTAAACTAATACAAGGTTATATTCAATGCATATATCCCAGTAAAACTGGGAGAGGGGGCCAATGTTGACCCTATTTGGGGTGTTCTTCATAGCTGGGTTACCCCCCTCCCCCACACCCCATCTCCTCTACCTCATGGAACAGAGGGAGAAAAGAAATCACTCCAACAGCCAAAAGATTGAATAATAGTTGCTGTAGGTTGACTCAGAGAATATTTTCTGCTAACCACCAAGCCTGCCTTGTGCCTGATTCTCTGGGGCAGTGAGCAGTGGCATCTACATTCAGCAAAGGTCTTAGAGGAGACCCTAATCACTACGTTCAGAAGAGTTCCAGGAACTCTGGGAAGCTGTGCATTCCAAACAGGAAGAAAGAACGTGGAAAGCCAGGCTTGAAGTGGAGCCTGGAAAGGAATCTAGTCGCAGGAGGAATGCGTGTGGAAAAGGCACATTTTAAATTAAAATTGCTCAGGAATTCCCCAATCAATGGAGGGTCTACATGGTTAAGGTGTGAAATATGCTTTTGTACAGCATTCCTTTTTGCTCATTAAACTTCATAAAACAATTCTGAACAAGGGGGCTGACAGAGGAGAGAATGCTGGCTGATTCAAGGTAATAAATATCCCCACGTGGACATTGATCAAACAAAGGGGGATATTCATAAGGAGAATACTAGTGACTAGAGGATATTTTCTAAGAATAGATTACAACTTTTGCAGTTTCACCATGGTAATATGCAGTGCTGGGGTAACTTCGACACATAGAGAAATGTAACATTAAATGACACCCAGGGATTTTGGTATTTCTTAGAAAATTCATTTTTAAGCGGAAGCTCACCAAAGGAAATTCCAACACAGGCTACAACATGGATGAGACTTGATGACATTATTGTAAGTGAAATAAGCCAGAGGAAGAAAAAGAAAAATTCCATGATTTCACTTATCTAAGATATCTAGAATAGTCACATTTACAGAAACAGAAAGTAGAGTGTAAATATCACAGGATATTGCTTGTATGTAGAATCGAAAAACAAAAAAAAAAGATACAAATGAATTTATTTACAAAACAGAAATAGACCCACAGACGTAGAAAACAAACTTTGGACTTCCTGGAAGTCCAGTGGTCAAGACTCCATGCTTCCACTGCAGGGGGTATGGGTTCAATTCCTGGTCCAGGAACTAATATTTCACATGTTGGGTGGGGGAGGGGGGGTGTGGACAAAATTTTTTTAATTTTTAAAAATTAAAAAAAAGAAAGCAAATTTATGGTTACCAAAGTAAAAAGATATATATTCAGTTATATACTATAACTGAATCACTATGCTGTACACCTGAAACTAATACAACATTCTAAATCAACTATAGTTCAATTTAAAAAAAAACTATGATGAGAGAAAAAAAAAACAAAACTATGACTTGGCAGGAGGGAAGTATAGTCATAGTTGCCAGGAGCTGGGGAAGAGGCATATGGGCAATTGTTATTTAATTGGTATAGAATTTCAGACTTGTGAGATGAAACGGTTCTGGAGATTGGTTGTAAAACAATGAATATACTGTACAGTACTGAACCTTTTTTCTTAAAAATGTTTAAGAGGGTAACTGTTAATGTTGTGTATTTTTCCACAATTAAAAAAAAATTTTAAGTAAGGAAAAAAAGAAAAGGAAGTTCACCAAGTACCCAGACTTCCTGAAAACCAATTGCAGAAGGACTGAGTAAACCTGAAAAGCACGTGGAAAGCATTACTTTTAAGTATGCAGTTGGAAGAAAAAGTATATGGACATTTCTTGGGTCCCAACACAGGCTCATTACTGCCAAGTCCTTCTACATCCATTGTATTAAATTCACACAGTAAACCTGAAAATAGATACTCGAAAGTCCTCACTTGGACATACTGTCCTGAAAAAATTGGGGTATAGAAAGAATGAATATGCCCCCTAAGTTCTCACAGCTGATCAGCAGCCTAGGAGTTCTCTATTACTGGGGGAAAAAAGTCATTACAATGAAACTAATTCTCTTAGAGAGTTAAGAGAAGAATTATTCTCCCTTTTCCACTCTCTTTTCACTTCTCTTTCTCATGTACTGAATCCTGAGAAGAAGTTGAAAAGTCAAGTTAGTCTAGCATTTATGGAGAGAATTACAGGGAAAAATCTATGATTTCCTTAATTAGCATAAAACTTTGAAGCTGGGAGTAAAAATCAAGGTGCCTGACAGAAAAGAGTGCCCTGGAAATGAGCCTAAGCAAGTACAAAATGTGTCTCCAGGGGAGAATAAAATAAGGCTGGGAACCCACGCACAGTTCTCACATAGGCAGGCATCAGTTTTCTTTTTGGTACAAAGCATGCCAGTCAGAATGCCAAATTAAACTGAACTTCTGCCACTTAGTAAATACGTTTTATAACATTTAACCAAGGAATGGGTATGGTCCAGATCACAGCAGGAAACAGATGGCACTCTCAGACTGAGCCGTTTGACGGAGGTTGAAGGGGCTACGTGTGGAGGTCAGGCAGGCTACAGGGAAACCACAGGGGCGGTGCGGGACCTTGGGGCTAGTGACCAGAATCTCACCACCCAAAGGCCCGCATGGACAAAAGGAGTGACCTATGACTGAGATGCAGAGGCTATGACCTTTGACCCCTGGATGCAGCCAGTCTGCAGCGGCCCAACAGGGAGGACGTTCAGGAATTAAACATTTCCACTCCCACTCTCTGTTCCTTCTGCACCCCCCTCCCCCCTTTTTTTTTTGATGTGGACCATTTTTAAAGTCTTTATTGAATTTGTTACACTATCCCTTCTTTTTTTTTTTTTAATGTTTTGGTTTTTTCGTCTACGAGGCATGTAGGATCTTAGCTCTCAGACCAGGGTTTGAACCCACACCCCTTGCATTGGAAGGTGAAGTCTTAACTACTGAACCACCAGGGAAGCCCCTCCTTCTGCTCTTCTGTCAAAGCTCCCTGTTGGCCAAACCTGACCTTAAGCCTCTTAAAGCACAGAGCCTGTAAGGGTGGGAGAGAACGGAGCGTGCTTTCGGAGGGGCCAACAGTATCCCGCATGAAGACTGACTAATATTTTATAGGTCATGTGTGAATTTAAAGAAGAACTAACAAAGGGAACAAGTCCTCTGGGGTTTTTTTGTTGGTTGGTTGGTTGGTTTTCTTTTTTGTTTTTAGTAAAAATAGAAAAGATACTCTGGGGACTTCCCTGGTAATCCAGTGGTTAAGAATCCACCTGCTGGTGCAGGGGACACAGATTCAATCCCTGGTCTGGGAAGACCTCACGTGCTGCAGGGCAACTAGGCAGGTGGAGCCCAGCTCCTGAGCCCACAGGCCCTACAGCCCATGCTTCGCAACAAGAGAGGTCACTGCAATGAGAAGCCCAAGTACTGCAATTTGAGAGTAGCCCCCGCCAGCTGCAACTAGAGAAAGCCTGCAATGAAGACCCAGCACAGCCAAAACTAAAAAGAAAGGAAAGATACTGTTAAGTTTGGGGAAATGTATTCCTCAAGTTTTGCTGTGATAATGCTGCATCCCATCAACCCCCAAGTCTCAGTGGCTTACAATCACAAACACTCATTTCTCACTCTCGGGTCCACAAGTCAGTTCTGGTTCAGATACATTTGACTAAGTTCTCCAGACTTAGCTCCAGGCTGAAGGTTGGGATCAGTTGTGCCCATGGACGGAGGAGCCTGGCAGGCTGCAGTCCATGGGGTGGTGAAGAGTTGGACACGACTGAGCAACTTCACTTTCACTTTTCACTTCCATGCATTGGAGAAGGAAATGGCAACCCACTCCAGTGTTCTTGCCTGGAGAATCCCAGGGACAGGGGAGCCTGGTGGGCTGCCATCTATGGGGTCACACAGAGTCGGACACAACTGAAGCAACTTAGCAGCAGCAGTGCCTCTCTTATTCTAGAACTCAGGCTAAATGACCAATGATTACCTAGAGCGTGGCAGATGGTAGAAGCCCAAATGGAAGAACAATAACCATAGCATTTCTTGACTTGTACTCGGAACTGGCAGGCTATGACCTTCACCATATTGAATCAGCCAGTGGAAGACTTTTGACCAAGTCCAATGGGAAGAGAGTAAAGTCAATGGATGGAGAGGGGTAGAGTAAATATTTTATGAATAATAATTAATCTATAATACTTTGCAAAACTGGCTCTGAAAATATGCTTTACATAAAAGTCTTCCAGGCAGTGTAACTACAAACAGATTTTACTCCACTAACTGTTTAACTTTAATTTTATTTTATTTTGGCCATTCCAGCATGTGGGATCTTAGTTCCCTGTCCGGAGATTGAACCCTCAACCCCTGCATTAGGAAGGAGGAGTCTTAACCACTGGATTGCCAGGGAAGTCCTCCATTAACTGTTTTTATGTATATATATTTTTTTCTTATTTAAAGTATCCTCTGGCTGTGATTATACTTTCCCTGCCAATCACATTTACCTTCTACAGTACTAAAAGGAACTATAAACACTATTAACCGAAACACCAGCCTGAAAGCATATTATATGTCCCTTCTCATGTAAGTATCAATCTCTGCCAAAAGCATCTAGTGAAGATGAAAGCAGTGAACGTTCATACATCACAGCCTAGTAACTTATTCATTATTTCAAAGCCATCGCATAACCTTTTCTAAATCATCAGCAGGATAGATACATTTTTTAAATATATTGACGATGATTTTTATAGATTTTTATGTTTAATGTTTCCTTGCTGCACAGCAACAGGTACAGCATTTTTTCCCAGCTTTCTTGAGATGTAATTGACGTATAACATTGTGTAACTTTAAGATGCACAATCTATTGAATTGATATCCTTATACACTCCACTGTAATTACTACCATAGCTTTAACTAACACGTCCATCAGGTCACATAATTGCCATTTCTTTTTTGTGGTAAAAACATTTAAGATTATTCTCTTGGAAAACTTCAAGTATATAATACAGTCTTATTAACGACGAACACAGTGCTGTGCTACGCTTAGTTGCTCAGTAATGTCTGACTCTGCGATCCCATGGACTGTAGCCTGCCAGGCTCCTTTGTTCATGCGATTTTTCCAGGCAAGAATACCAGAGGGGGTTGCCATTTCCTTCTCTAAGGGATCTTCCCAACCCAGCGATTGAACCCACGTCTCCTGTGTCTCCTGCAATGCAGGCGGGTTCTTTACCTGCTGAGCCATCGAGGAGCTTAAACTCCTTTTGATCAGATTGAATCTCTTGGCAAACATCCTTTGCAACCTTAAAAAGAATCACAGGGTTACTTTCCAGAAGTCTTGTTTTGAAAATAGAGTAATGGTTCAGGTAATCAAAATCTGATCTCTGATGCCATCTTTGTCACTATCCAACCACAGAACATAGCCAAGTAAGTCACAGTTTCTCCAGGTGGCAGAGCAGACTGGAAAAGGTTGGCATGTGGAGCTAAACCACCAACAATGTGGGACAGTGTAAAAACAGACTCCTACTTGGGTCTATAAAATTTGGTCAAAACTGGATTTACTGAAAACCTATCATTCCCAGGCATTGTGCTGAGCCTAAACACAGAGTAGTAAACAAGACAGTCATTGCTTTCGTAGAGCTCAAGGAAAAGATGCACATTAAATAATCGAAGGTGTGAGAAGTACCATAAGAGGTGTGGGGTTCCACGTGAGCTCACAGCCTGGCAAGTGAGTATCTCAGTGCTATGGTCACGGTCAATAGAACGAGCGCAGATGGATGGTGGCCCTTGGCAATAAACAAGACAGAATAAATATTATTCAAAAACACACTGAGGCATGCAGTAACTCTTTATTCTGGAAGTCCTGGCCAGCAGGAAGTTTCAAGGAGAGGATTTTAGATACTGAGAAGGATAAGACAAGAATGCTACCTTCTGAAGAAGTGACGACGATATATCATATTCTTTTTTTCATTACTTTAGGAAGTGGATCAAAAGAGATCTAGCTGCCATTTATGTCAAAGAATGTTCTCCTTTTGTTTCCATGTAAGAGTTTCATAGTGTCTGGCCTTACATTTAGGTCTTTATCCATTTTGAGCTTATTTTTGTGTATGATGTTAGGGAGTATTCTGATCTCATTCTTTCACATATGGCTGTCCTGTTTTCCCAGCAACACTTATTGAAGAGGCCGTCTTTTCTCCACTGTATATTCTTGCCTCCTTTGTCATGGATTAGGTGACTACAGGTGCATAGGTTTATCTCTGAGCTTCCTATCCTGTTCCATTGATCTGTATTTTGGTTTTTGTGCCAGTACCATACTGTCTTGATTACTGTAACTTTGTAGGATAGTCTGAAGTCAGGGAGCCTGATTCCTCCAGTCATATTCTAGAATGCAAGTCATCCAGGGCAGCTGGCGCCTAACATGGAGAGAGTGGGGCTGGGGTGATAAACAGGGACGAGAGTTTGCATGCGTTTACACACCAGGCAGTGGACCTCTGCCTGACAGTGTGCAGTCCACAGGCACTGGGCCACCACCAGCTTGAAGCTCATGCTTGTCTTCCTCTTTCCAGCAACTCATAGCACCAAACTGAGCCACCCGCCAGTGGTGAGACAGAAGGCTTCTTCTAGCTACCACCTTAACCCCAGTGGTCCAAACCCATACTCAGAAGGACTTGTAACTAATACGGACTTCATATTTATACCTCAGGGCACAAACAAGAAATAGGTTTCCCCTAGGAAAAGGCAATGGCACCCCATTCCAGTATTTTGCCTGGAAAATCCCATGGATGGAGGAGCCTGGTAGGCTGCAGTCCATGGGGTCACTAGAGTCGGACACGACTGAGCGACTTCACTTTCACTTTTCACTTTCCTGCATTGGAGAAGGAAATGGCAACCCACTCCAGTGTTCTTGCCTGGAGAATCCCAGGGACGGGGAAGCCTGGTGGGCTGCCGTCTATGGGGTCGCACAGAGTTGGACACGACTGAAGCAACTTAGCAGCAGCAGCAGCAGCAGCAACTCCTCTTTCTGTCTGTCTCTTTTTCTCTCTCTTCTGCTTTTTTCAACTTGGAGCTCAACAACTTCTCCTTTCCTAAGAAATAAGTAGCTCAATGTTTATTTTGCCTTTTCCTTCATTTGTCTAAAGGAAATGATAATATAGCCCTTCCCAGAGGCTCAATGGTAAAAAAAACTCTGCCTGCCAATACAGGAGATACAAGTTCGATCCCTGGTTTGGGACGATCTCCCAGAGAAGGAAATGGCAATCCACTCCAGTACTCTTGCCTGGGAAATCCCATGGACAGAGAAGCCAGGCGAGGTTACAGTTCATGGAGTTGCAAAGAGTGAGACACAACTTAGCAACTAAACAACACCAACCGAAAAAAAATTTTTTTTTTCTTGCTATGAGTGGTGTTCGTTGGGAGGCTGCATGGGAAGAGTCTTTTCTGGGACCTCTCAATCCAAAGGGAATAAAGACTCCCACTTCTGAAAAAATAAAATATGCCCCTTTATCTCATCCAGGAGTTATTTTTCTGCAACTGTGTTTCTTGGAATCCTACTGATGCTCACTTTGTTGTCTTTTTTAAACTGTACAATTTTGGAACTCTGTGTTAGAAACATTGTTTGCTTACACTGCGTAGTTACCTTTTTGGAAATAATTTCAGATTTATAGAAAATTTAACATTCTGCCTTAAGGAAAAGCTTTCCCTTCTCCCTGAATACTTATTCACCTGTCTATGGACAACTGATTCCTTTCTTTTTTATTTTAATTTCTTTGGCTGTGCTGAGTCTTGGCTGCAGCACATGGGATCTTTGTTACTGGGCGCAGGATCTTTAGTTGGGGCATGTGGGATCTAGTTCCCTGACCAGGGATTGAACCCAGGTCCCCTGCATTGGGAGCATGGAGTCTTAGCCACTGGACCACCAGGGAAGTCCTGTTAATTCCTATTTTATTTAATGTTTTGTCATCTATTACTGGGCTTCCCTGGTGGTGCAGCAGTAATGAATCTGCCTGTCAATACAGAAGACACAAGAGATGAGGGTTCAAACCCTGGGTTGGGAAGATCCCTTGGAGAAGGAAATGGCAACCCACTCCAGTATTATTGCCTGGGAAATCCCATGGACAGAGGAGACTGGCGAGCTAGAGTCCACGGAGTTGTAAAGAATCGGATATGACTTAGTGACTAAACAACAAACAACAACAATGTGTTACTATCACTACTTACTTTGATTCTCAAAATGACCCAGATTTGGCCAGTAGAGACCCCCTTCAAGCTGGCTTCTCTGTCCTTTGACAAGTGTCCACAATTCCTTGCATATTTCCTTACTTTCTCGAGCAACAGGTGACCTACTATCATCTTGTACTTCCTCCACTTCAACCCTGGAGCCAACCGTTTACAACGAGTTTTGGTTCCTTTCAGTGGATGTTGATATTTGAAAACCAAGATCTGGGCACTCAGAACATTTATTTCTACTGGGCTGTTGTTTCTACAACAGAGACTCAAGCCACGAAATAAATGCATGTGTACCCATAGACACACGAACATATAGACTCCACAAACAACTGTATTTCTCTACCTTTCAGGGTATCAACTTTTGAACTTATTATTTCAAACATCCAATACTTCCAGTTCCGATCCAGTGCCTTGGGGTTCTCTTCAGCCTCTCTCCTTCCGTACTTGTAAATCCCTTCTCCAACAGTAAGAAATTGTATGTATTTGTTGGCTCGATGTCCCTGTGTGTAATTGATCTGTCTGCCATACCAGCTGCCTCCTGGCCCTCCAGGGACTCCATAAGGGAGAAGAATGGGTAGAAAGGGTGATCTAATCGGAGGGCAGGGAGGAAGGGAGGAAAGGAGGCACTAATTCTACATAAAGTCTTCACACTTACAGATTGTTCAAAAAATAAAAATAAAAACCAAAGGCTTACTTAAAGGGAAGTGTTCAGTACTGTTTCCCAGTGCCTAATAGGAAGAGAAATGAAGTCTGATGAGTAGTCAACTGTCTGTGCTTCTCAAAGCCACACAAAGCTTCTGTTCACTAACCGTGTCAAGGGGAACTACGGAGGCTTTTCTGTAAACACTGATATTATGGTTGAGGGTGTTAACTGGGCTTCCCTGGTGGCTCAGCCATAATGAATCCTCCACAGTTACATTTCTCCTAATTCAGACTCACGTGCTCATCCGTGATCAATCACCCTGTCACTAGAGCTGTGTTTTTATTTATTTATTTTTTATGGCTGTGTTGGGGCTTTGTTGTTGCATGGGCTTGTCTCTGGTTGTGGCAAGTGGGGGGTACTGTTTGTTGCGGGGCTCGTGCTTCTCATTGCAGTGGCTTCTTTTCCCGCAGAGCACAGGCTTCAGTAGTTGTGGCTCCCAGATATAGAGCACAGGTTCAGTGGTTGTGGCACAGGGGCTTAGTTGCTCCTCGGCATGTGGGATCTTCCCAGAGCAGGCATCGAACTTGTGTCTCCTGCATTGGCAGGCAGATTTTTTTTTTTTAACCACTGAACCACCAGGGAAGCCCCATAGCTGTATTAAAAGAAGCCTATACATGATGCTGGAGACCATCCTTCCCCCATGAAAGCTTTTATAATGAAAGCCCAGGCTTTTGGAGACTAAATATAAAGACAACAATACCTTTATAAATTAGAGTTATCAGGGCTTAGAACCAAGGTAAATACAGTTGCTATGAGCATTGAAAGAAAAAATTAAAAAATAAAGACCCAGAGGAGATCAGCATGGAGCAAAATTTCAGACTCAAACTTAATCAAAGTATCAGGGCCATGTATGGAAAACAGAACTTTGAAATTTAAATTTCAAAACTAGAAACCCAGGTAGAATAAAAGGAGGGCAAAATGGTAGAAAATCACTCAACATCTTGAGTTTATACCATGAGAGAAAATGGGTCAACAGTGTAACCAAATAAGAAAAATACATTGATTTATTCAGTTTTTCTGCAAAAGAATGATAAGAGTTGGACCTTTCACAGGGAAAGAAATGATGATGGGATTAGTTATCAAAAGAGTGTAACCTTTAAAAACTGTGAATCACTATATCATATACCTGTAACTTATATAATACTGCACATCAACTATACTTCAATAAAAATAAATAAATAATAAAAAAAATTTTAAGTGAAAAAAAAAGGTTATCAGGCCTTCATCCTCCCTAGAAGAGATCTTGGTATTCTTTTTAGACACAAATAGTGATGGTTTCTGGCTTTTTCAGGGTAATGATGATGGATAACAGACTCTGCAATTTACAGAATTCTAAAGCATGCATAATTTCATTTGAGGAAAGATAGGAAATTACCTTATAAACTTGTGTGAGTATGAATATTTGATTATGCTTGGAAGACCTCAATTCCAATATATGAATAATATTCCTCACTTCTTAAAGAAGACCTAGAAAACCCTGATGATAATCTGGATCCCTCCTTAGCTAACAACTTATCTTTCATCTAAGCCTTCCTCAACAATATCACATCTAAGACAACTTTAGACATCTTTCCTTTAAGTTCAGAAGTCAAATTTCTGGGCCAAGTCTGTTCAGCAAGTGATCAAAATGGTGTCCATCTGTCCCCCAACAGTAGAACTGATAAATAAATTGTGATCTATTCCAGAATGGAATATTATTCAGCAATGAGTAATATGCAACAACATGAATGAATCTCACAAACATAATTGAACATGAAAGTATATACTGTATAATTTGGTTTATATAAAGGTTCTAACATAGGCAAAACCAGTCTTTGGTGTTAGAAATAAGGATAGTTGTTACTTGTTGGGGAGTAACTGAAAGTGGGCATAATGGGAATTTCTAAAATTCTAACAGTATCCTATTTCTTGATCTGGGTCCTATTCATTTTGTAAAATATCATCAAGATATACTCTTAAATTTGTATACTTTTTAGAATATATGTCAAATTCAATAAAATAAGTATGACCCAAAAATCTCCTTGAGTGAAACACCAATGATCCTTAAGGATCACAAGTTTTAGATCCACAAGTTTTTAGAGACAAAAGGCCATTCATAGGCCACTTGCTAACATATCCAGGAAAGTCAGAATTTTTTGTGACCATGGCTATGGTAGAAGTCTTCTCATCTGTCCTGATGCCAGTTTGCTTTGACAAGACTTAGCTTTATATATTTGACTTAGATATCTCTAACACCAAGTGCATACGATTCTGTTAGAGAACTTTTGGAAGTGAGGAGCCTCCAAGCTTATACCCATATTTTTGAGAAAACTTTCCCAAGTCAAAACTGTTAATATGTGATGGAGAATCTACTCAACATCAAGGCTACTCATCCTGAGCAGGTGGTGACAACCAATCATGACAGGTGGACACCTCCAGAAGGCAGGAAAAGTCAACTATCATCTTGAAAATGTTGAATTTAAGACTAAATTCAATCATACTGAGATCCTGAGCTCATATTCCATCTTTTAGTCTGAAGAGGCAGACGTTTTTGAAAGCCCCCACATTCCCCAAGAGATTCTCTGCCCCTTCAAAATGATGTGAGTCTATGATCACATTTATAGCTATGGGATGTAAATTGAAGGGGAAACACTGGATTTTTGTTGCTCTGGAGAGAAGGAAAAAGAAAAATGGGGACTTCCCTGGTGGTCCAGTGGTTAAGAATCCGCCTGCCAATGCAGGGCACATCCCAGTCCCTGATCTGGGAAAATTCCCCTTGCTGCAGGCAACTAAGCCCAGGAGCCATAACTACTGAGCCCACGTGCCCTAGAGCTTATGCTCCGCAACAAAAGAAGCCACTGCAATGAGAAGCCCACCCTCCATAACTAGAGTGTATCCCTCGCTCGCTGCAACTAGAGAAAGCCTGTGCACAGCAGTGAAGGCTCAGAACGGCCACGAAGACCCAGCACAGCCAAAAGTAAGATGAAATAAAATAAAAGAGAGAAATAGGATTTACTTCTTCATCTCTTTCTTTGCCGCAGGATTCAAAAAACGCTAATCACAGGAAAGTTTTTGAACTGTCATTTGGCTTTCTAGGAAGCAATTTAATCTTAAGGTAACATGTACTTAACTGTTCCCAAGATTCACACTTAATGGAGGTATGCAGCTGCTGAAATACTCACAGCAGCACTGCTCTGTAATAAAGTACTCACGGGTGATGGCTTATTCCACTTATTCTCAACATTATTATCATCACACTCAAATCTTGCTCAATTGGTTAAACGTTTTTCTAATGCTTTCCGTCGCTGTTGTGTCATCTTTGCAGCTTTTTCTCTTTTACAATAATTTGCAAATATTCCTTATTCTCAACCCTGTTCATAGAATTGTTATAATATCTAACTAGCAGTTTTCATTTTTTATCCATATATTTCTTCCAAAATCAATCACAGTTTTCCTCTTCCATGGCAAGTTATCCAAGGTTTAACCGAGTTATGTGCTTTCATTCTTGGCAGCTGAATCATTGAATGAATATGCCTGAAACTCATTCCCAATGGCATTTTAATCAGGGCTCTCATAAAATAATCCCTATATTTGGGCAATAGACAATTTATTTGAATTTTATTGAAGAACAAATTATATTTAGAATATGATCTCACACATTTCCAGTGATAAATAACATCCACAAGTGTAGCTACCATCTAAGCAACTCATGTGGTATTTTATAAGCCCATAAAAACATAAAGAAACCCTTCAGGATATGTGTATACTTCCAAAATCAAGAAATTAATCTGGAATGATCATTGGAAGCAGAATTTTGCTTAGGAATCAGGGCTTTTCATGTTTACCGCTGAGAACACTTATCATCTTTTCTTCTTCCATTTTAAATTTCTCTCCTGCTGTGATATTTCTCCTCCTTTGAACAGCTTCTAAGCCCTTTGTTCTAAACTGACACTGTTTTTGCTTTTCTTTACAGGTCCTACTACACAAAATCTGCAAGTAGGGTTCACTTGGTACCCTCTTGTCTCAGCACTGTGTCAGCTACTGATTCCTTCCTTGTAGTTTCAGACCTCTATTAGTCCCTTCCCTCCACAGCCTAATGCCCTACAGTCTCCAGTTACATCTTGCAATTGGCAAAGGGAACTCTCTGCTTTTCCTCACGGATAATGGCCTATGATGAAAAAGGTAAATGGCTTTGAAGCTTTTTCAAATGGGGAAAGGGATGGCACAAGAAGTTAGAGCTCTTGCATGCTGTTCAATAGTTTACATAGTAGTTTATGTGACTCTTAGAAATAAATGACAACAGAAACTAACACAACATTTTAAAGCAACTATACTCCAATAAAAAATAAAAACAAAAGCAAAAGAATAATTTAAAAAAAATAAATAAATGACAGACCTCCTAATTCCCAATCCCTGTGTCTGCAAAGAATTTGATAGTATAGTCTGGTTGTTATTGTATTAGTTCTAAGATGATCTTCTATTATAGTAAGTGAAACTGTTTTCTCATTAATGGCAGCAACTAAAAGTTTCCTTTTAAAATAATGTATATAAGTAAAACTGTCATTGAAGAACACTGAAATAAATTACAGTAAAGATATACATCCCTGGTGGCTCAGACAGTAAAGAGTCCACCTGCAATGCAGGAGAACTGGGTTCAATCCCTGGGTTGGAAAGACACTCTGGAGAAGGGAATGGCAACCCACTCCAGTATTCCTGCCTGGAGAATTCCATGGATAGAGGAGCATGGTGGGCTACAGTCCATGGGATCACAAAAAGCTGGACACGAATGAGTGATGTGTGTATGTATGTATAATAAAGATGGGGCTTCCCTGGTGGCTCAGCTGGTAAATAATCTGCATGCAATGCAGGAGGCCCCTGTGTAATTCCTGGGTCAGGAAGTTCCCCTGGAGAAGGGATAGGCCACCCACTCCTGTATTCTTGGGTTTCCCTGTGGCTCAGACAGTAAAGAATCCACCTGCAATGAGGGAGACCTGAGTTCGATCCCTGGGTTGGGAAGATCCCCTGGAGAAGGAAATGGCAACCTACTCCAGTATTAGTGCCTGGAATCCCCAAGGACAGAGGAGCCTGGCGGGTTACAGTCCATGAGGTCGCAAAGAGCCGGACATGACTGAGCGACTAAGCACAGCACAGCATACAAAGTAAAGATGACATGAGGATAAGCAAAAATCGTGGTAATCCAATGACTGAAGTCTGTGAAACCCCACTATCTGGGAAACACCATACAGACTGGTGTAAAATTTTGGCTGAGATATTGAGATTCTACTGTCATTCACTCTAGTCTCTGGACGACCAACACCTAATGATGTTTCCAGCACTTCCTGTGACATAGATCTAGGTCACAATGGCAAGAAACTTTCTGTTCGACCTTAATCCCGTCAACATAGGACTTCACCACACTTGTTGCTGGCTGGCGATTAAGAGAAGCACTTTTGAATCGCCAGAGGATATATTACAGGAGCCAATCTGCGTGATAGTCTTCAAGCCCTGCTTCCCTCGTAGCTCAGTTGGTAAAGAATCTGCCTGCAGTACAGGAGACCCGGGTTCTATCCCTGGGTTGGGAAGATCCCCTAGAGAAGGAAATGGCAACCCACTCCAGTATCCTTGCTGGAAAACCTCACGGACAGAGGAGCCTGGCGGGCTGCAGTCCATGGAGTCGCAAAGAGTCGGAAACGACAGAGCGACTAACCCTAACTAAAGAAACAGGAAGATCTTCCCTGGTGGTCCAGTGGTTAAGAATCCACCTACCAATGCAGGGGCCATGGGTTCAATCCTTGGTCCAGGGAGATCCTACATGCCTCAGAGCAACTAAGCCCATGCACCACAGCTACTGAGCCCGAGTGCCTTAGAGACCAAGCTCCACAAGAGAAGCCACCGCAATGGGAAGCCTACGCACCGGAAGAAGAGCAGTCCCCACTCACTGCAACTAGAGGAAGTCTGAGCGCAGCCGCAAAGACCCACCAGCGCCAATAAATAAATCTTAAAGAAAAAAAAAGAAACAGGCAAGTTGGCCAGGATCAGGAAGCATACATAGATTTGCGTGCCAGCTCACCCTTGGAACACCAGTCTCTGAGTTTCCCTTTATTCAGTCTCTTTCTAGAAGGCGTCCTGGGCAAGAGCACAACAATGGCACAAAGAAGCCCGGAAAGTCTACTAAGGATACTGTAAGCTGGGGACCACCTTTGCCAAATATTTGTGTTCCTGCTGTAATACTAAGTATTATTTTAACTAAAAAATGATAAATAGCTTAAGTGGCAGATAGTTGGAATGGCCATTTTGTTCTTGGCAAAGCTATAATAGGAAAAGCCACATGGTGGTGGGGGCGGGGAGGTGGGAAGGGCAAGGGGTGCTGTGCGGGAGAGGAAGGGGTGGGGAGATGGCTACAAAGATCTGGCTTTAGAAGAGGAAGGACATGCTTGTGTTTAAATTGTTAACAATTTACAGAATCAGAAAGTAGAACATTTATTAACCTTGGGAAAGTCTTAATACTTTTATAAGTTTCAGTATCTTCCTCTGAAAATAAAGACAGCAGCAACTGAGCTACTTCATACCAGCTAATGTGGGGACTGCATACGATCCTGCATTTAAAGTACCAGGACATACTAGATGCTAAATAAATGTGACTTCCCACAAAGTCAAAAGAGCACATGTCAAGATCTAAATGTTACTAGTTATGCAATCACGAATCGATTTATTTGTTTATGGCTCAAAGTTTTCCAAAATGTATATGAGCAGATTAGACAGAATTCCAAACAATAAAACGAGGCATAAATTTTCAGAATCAGAGAAAATGCAAATTAGAATAGAAAAATCAAGAACAGGACAGAAAATCTAACATAGCTGTCCTGACTAATAAGTACTATACAAGTACTAACATGTATGAGCTACAAAATTAGCTCTGGGCCTCCTAGCAACCCGAAAGAAAATGGGAAAAATGTTCAGTTATAAGATATTCCTTTATTCACCATGAGGGGAAAAAATATCAAATGCTCATAGCAAATGTTTTCCAGGGTATATCACTTCAACTGTTCAAGCTTTAGTTTCCTCATCTTTATAATAACAGAAACAAAATATCTAGTTTCCAGGGTAGATGTTGAAGCCTAAATAGAATGTGCATGTGTGTTCAGTCATGTCCTACTCTGCAACCTCATGGCCTGAAGCCTGCCAGGCTCCTCTGTGCTTGGGATTTCCCAGGCAAGAATACTGGAGTAGGCCACCATTGCCTTCTCTAGGGAATCCTCTCAACCCAGGATTTGAAAAAGTTTTTTCTTATAAACATGATAAACTATGTAAATGTTACTTATTATTTGATATACCTTAATTTATCCAACAGAGGAGATTTCTCACACAGTTATATCTTTACTTATTTCTGAGCTAAATCATTTTTTAATTTATTTTGCTGAAATATAGTTGATATTCAATGTTGTCTTAATTTTGGCTGCACAGCAAAGTGATTCAGTTATATATACATTTTTCAAATATTCTTTTCCATTATGATTTATCACAAGACACTGAATACAGTTCCCTGTGCTATACAGTAGGACCTTGTTGTTTATCCATCCTATATATAACAGCTTGCATCTGCTAATCCCAAACTCCCAGTCCATTCCTCCTCTACCCCTCCCCTTTGGCAATCACAAGTCTGTTCTTTATGTCCGTAAGTCTGTTTCTGTTTCATAGACAACTTCATATTTTAGATTCCACAGATGAGTGATATCATCTGTTATTTGTCTTTCTCTTTCTGACCTACATCACTTAGTATGCTAATTTAGCTAATGAGCTAAATTATTTTACCACAGGAATACCTAGCAGGCCCAGGCACTATACTAATAATTTACATGTATTCAATTACTCCTCAAGATAATAGTAGATGTTATCACTTTGCCTATTCAGATGAAGAAAGTGAAAGAAAGTGAAGTCACTCAGTCACATCCGACTCTTTGCAACCCCATGGACTGTAGCCTACCAGGTTCCTCCGTCCATGGGATTCTCCAGGCAAGAGAACTGGAGATGAAACTGGGCACAAAAAGGAGGAACATTTCCAAAGTTACTCAGAGCTATGACTGATATCTGGAAATTTGGTCCCCAAGTTCATGCTCTTTAAAGATCCTGGTCTTCTATTTAAAATTAAAAGCTTCTGCACAACAAATATTCCTTTATTCACCATGAAGGGAAAAAATATAAGCAAGGTGAAAAGACAGCCTTGAGAATGCGAGAAACTAATAGCAAATGAAGCAACTGACAAAGAATTAATCTCAAAAATATACCAGCAACTCCTGCAGCTCAATTCCAGAAAAATAAATGACCCAATTAAATAATGGGCCAAAGAACTAAACAGACATTTCTCCAAAGAAGACATACAGATGGCTAACAAACACATGAAAAGATGCTCAACATCACTCATTATCAGAGAAATGCAAATCAAAACCACAATGAGGTACCATTTCACGCCAGTCAGAATGGCTGCGATCCAAAAGTCTACAAGCAATCAATGCTGGAGAGGGTGTGGAGAAAAGGGAACCCTCTTACACTGCTGGTGGGAATGCAAACTAGTACAGCCACTATGGAGAACAGTGTGGAGATTACTTAAAAAACTGGAAATAGGACTGCTTTATGACCCAGCAATCCCACTGCTGGGCATACACACCGAGGAAACCAGAATTGAAAGAGACACGTGTACCCCAATGTTCATCGCAGCACTGTTTATAATAGCCAGGACATGGAAGCAACCTAGATGCCTATCAGCAGACGAATGGATAAGAAAGCAGTGGCATATATACACAATGGAGTATTACTCAGCCATTAAAAAGAATACATTTGAATCAGTTCTAATGAGGTGGATGAAACTGGAGCCTATTATACAGAGTGAAGTAAGCCAGAAAGAAAAACACCAATACAGTATACTAACGCATATATATGGAATTTAGAAAGATGGTAATGATAACCCTATATGTGAGACAGCAAAAGAGACATAGATGTATAGAACAGTCTGTGGGAGAGGGTGAGGGTGGGATGATTTGGGAGAATGGCATTGAAACATGTATAATATCATATGTGAAACGAATTGCCAGTCCAGGAGGCTCGGGGCTGGTGCACTGGGATGACCCAGAGGGATGAGATGGGGAGGGAGGTGGGAGGGGGGCTCAGGATGGGGAACATGTGTACACCCGTGGCAGATTCATGTTGATGTATGGCAAAACCAATACAATATTGTAAAGTAATTAGCCTCCAGTTAAAATAAATTAATTTATATTAAAAAAATAAAGATCCTGGTCCTCACATACAACTAGATAGCAACTCCTGCTTACAGAACTATGTGACTGCAAAAAATACCAATTCGTAAAATGAATATAAGCCAAGCAATAAAACCAGGAAGTTTTAAAATGAAAGTTTAAGGGGACTTCCCTGGTGGTCTAGGGATTAAGAATCCACCTTCCAATGTAGGGGGTTCAATCTCTGGTCGGGGAACTAAGATTCCCCCACATGGAGCAACTTAGCTCCTGCCACAAACTACAGAGCCCAGGCACTCTGGAGCCCACACACCACAATGAAAGAACCCACATGCCGCAACTAAGACCCACCACATCCAAAAATAAATAAATAAGTATTTTTAAAATGTAAAAGTAAATAAAATAAAAGTTTAATTTCCTGTGACAGATGTTACTGTTACAGTCATCACTGGTTGTAACTTGAATGACAGGTGACAGCCAGGTACTGTGAAATGACAATTCCCCATCATTTTTTTTTTCATTCAAATCACTGTAAACCACTTGTTCCTACAGCTTGTTGTGATATTATATGGCCTTCGCTTGGCATAAATGCATCATTTGCATATTAAGTCAGCTTTGCTTCTTTCTCATTAGCTCCCTGATTAGAACAGAACTGCTCGGTGCCGACTCAATTATAAACACAAACCCAAGACTAAACTTGCAGGGTGGTGGTTTAGTCGCTAAGTCATGTCCAACTCTTGCCACCCCCATGGATTGTCGTCCTCCAGGCTTGGATACAGAGAAATTGTTTAGATGATCCAATCTGTGCTTATATTATCTTTTAAATTATTATTGAAATGAAAGTGCAAAATTTAGAAATCCTCACAGAGAGCTCACAGGCATCAGAATCTCTACTTCAAGAAATTGCACTTTGGAATATTCTTTACAAAGCAGTTGAGCAGATGAGTTATCTGTAATCTGAGGTTCAATCCTATCTCAGTCTGTTGACAGACACACAGTACCAGAGCATCCCTCCTGCTACTCAGAGTAGGAAGTCTCCCAGTACCATCCACACTTCTTTAGGGTTCCAGCCCTTTCTCCCATGGCTCTTAGGGGCATCTAGAGTAGCAAGTCCAGCTAGACTGAGTCCTATTTTTTTTAATATTTTTAAATTAAATTAAATTTATTTAGCAGGTTGCACTGGGTCTCAATTGTGGCATGCAGGATCTTTAGTTGCACATTCGAACTCTTAGTTACAACAAGTGGGATCTAGTTCCCTGACCAGGGATGGAACCCGGGCCCCCTGCATTGGGGAGTGTGGAATCTTAGCCACTGGACCACCAGGGAAGTCCCAAGTGAGCCCTGTTTTGATACAGACCACTGTGGAAAGAGAGGAACAGCAGGAAGAGATATGATTACAAAAAAAAAGTCTCTTCTAATGATACCAACTGGGGCTTCCCTGGTGGCTCAGATGGCAAAGAATCCACCTGCAATGCAGAAGACCCAGGTTCGATCCCTGGGTCAGGAAGATCCCCTGGAGAAGGGAATAGCAACCCAGTTTAATATTCTCACCTGGAGAATCCCAGGGACAAAGGAGCCTGGTGGACTACAGTCCACGGAGTCTCAAGGAGCCAGACACAACTAAGTGACTAAGCACACACGCACAATAGTACCGAATGCTGCATGGTGGCCCGAGGAGCACGGAGTGACCTAGGGCTCTTGGGGTTCTTTTGGCAACAGCAAATTGCCAGCATCGTACTCTGCTCAGAGTACCAAGCCTGAAGGATTGCAGCTCTCGATGAGATATCCTACCACAGAGTGTTCCTAAAACGGCAAGTGACCTGAGGACCTCTCTGTAAAGATTGAAAATCCTATTCCTGTTAAAGTGCAAGTGAAGTGCAAATCGCTCAGTCATGTCCAACTCTTTGTGACCCCATGGACTATACAATCCATGCAATTGTCCCGGCCAGAATACTGGAATGGGTAGCCTTTCCCTTCTCCAGGGATCTTCCCAACCAAGGGATCGAATCCAGGTCTCCCTTATTGCAGGCGGATTCTTTACTAGCTGAGCCACAAGGGTTCAGCCCTTATTATTCACCTTCCCAAGATGAAAGCTGGTCCAGAAGCACTGCTTGAGGGCTGGTTCAAAGTAGAAATGAATTTAGTCTTATTTCCTGGTGTGTGTATCCCTTAAGTTAACAGTTTGCAGACTGAGGTTTGATGGATTGGTTTCCAAATGTGCACAATGAACCCAGCAAACCGATTTGAAAATACAAGCAGCTTAAGGTTTCTTTCAGTGGACCTTACATTTTAAGACTTGTAGCACGACACTGAATATAATGCAACAGTCACTACAGATAGGACAAGACGGAATCCACCACACTAGCTTCTAGGTTAGAATTACCATAAAACAAAGAGCCAATAGCATAGATCTTCACTAGCAGTTCTGAGAGTGAAGCCTGGATCCTAAAAGAGAGTGACTTTATCTCACTCTTATGACGATGGAAACCTGATCTTGGGTTCAGCAACCTTTTACACTGACTCCTAGGTAATCAATCTCTTTAAAGAACCCTCAGGGAGGATCCACCTGGCCTTTCCTTTTGCTTGTGAAAAGAGAAAAGCAGTCAATGATGAGGGATCAAAAATTTAAGGATACTAATATCAAACTTGTCATGTATTTGGTAAAAAGCAAACTGTTGGCTGCCAACAGGGCTGTAGGTTTGTTTCTTTTTTTTCTAGTTTGCATAAAATGACCATATTTCCTTTTTTATCCTGTATAATCCAACCTGTTGCTGCTGCTGCTGCTAAGTCGCTTCAGTCATGTCCGACTCTGTGTGACCCCATAGACGGCAGCCCACCCGGCTCCCCCGTCCCTGGGATTCTTCAGGCAAGAACACGAGTGGGTTGCCATTTCCTTCTCCAATGCAGGAAAGTGAAAAGTGAAAGTGAAGTCACTCAGTCGTGTCCAACTCTTCACAACCCCATGGACTGCAGCCTACCAGGCTCCTCCGTCCATGGGCTTTTCCAGGCAAGAGTACTAGAGTGGGGTGCCATTGCCTTCTCTGAATCCAACCTGTTGTCCTAGTGCAATTAACAGTGACATTTTCACTCTTGAAATGTTCTGGGTTTTAATCTAAATTATCTGATCACCCTATTTGGCACCATTCCATATTATTTTATGCTCCAGTTCCCTCTCCTGACATTTCTTCTCCCTCATCCCCTTGGAGTATCCCATTGCCGTTTTTGCCCATTGGCTATTTTCCCATTTTCCAAGTCTTTCATGCCCCAAAGTTACCACACTATTCAGTATTCATTCCCATGTAACCCCATTCATTCAGCTCAGATAATCTAAGAAATGATTAGGAAGCAAAAAATCAAGCTGATGATTTCATTTAAAGTAGTCTGTACTTGTGATTTGACAAATGATTTAGAACTATAGAAGGGACAGTTTTCCTAAGCCTCTTGCAAAATCTCTGCCCTTTATCAAAGGAGGGTGCGATTGTGTTAATTATGTAATCATTTCCATCTGAGTTATTTTTGTGACTGCTATTATATATACTTGTTCAGTTACATAATAGGGATCTCTGAGTTGGCACTCTTGATTCTGAAAGTTTGCCAACACAAAATGAAGTACAAGGAAAGACATTGGAAAGAGTTCCAAAGAAGTGGGACTACAGTGGTTACTGTGATCTTCATGACAAATTTCCATCTTTTCCAAATGGCTGGTATTGAGTTTATGTTACTTTTACCATCCACACTCCTTCAGGGTGCCACAAGAAAATAAATGTAATATTAATAGAAGAGAATAATATGCAGGAGTTAAGGTCACTTAGAAAATTATTTTTATCCTAAGAAAATCTGAAAGCTAGATTTGACATTGGATAATAGTGTGTAGAGTGTAAATGTATACATATAAATATTTATCACACATATATGTCAAATAATGATTCTTTCAATGGTCAAAAGGTAGAAATCAGTTATCACACTAGCAATCCAGCTTTGCAAGGACTGTTTCTCTTTTGCTACTTATACTTAATGAGCAAAATCAAGGCCCCCTGCTTCCCAGGGTGAAGCCCCTGAAGATGTTAACCCAACCAGATAGCAATAAGCCTTATAAAACACATTTTCTGTAAGAGGTACTGCTTCTCTTCACCACCTACACTGAACACCAGAATTTTGAATGCAATTGTCAGTTGAGAGCTCTTCAGTCCCCAAATCTAAATTACAACAATTCCTATCATGTTCTTTTAATGCAATACAATATAGACAATAGAATGCATTAAGCATAAGTGGCTAAATATTAAAATACAATAAACCACCTGTGTAGATTCTGTCATTAACATCAACCCAACTCCCTCCACACTAAGGAATTATAAGAATTCTAAGCTAGATGTAGCTAGGGAAATAATTTATAATTTGATCCTATTAAATTCCTCTTCCTTTGCCATCCTAGGCCTGAATTATTTGCTGACTCTTTTTATTTAAATAATAATTCATGTTCCATAGCGGTACATAGTCTTCCTTGTATGGAAACTTTAATGATCTCTTACATAGAAAATTCTGGCCTCTCTTTGTATGATTGTTCAGGTTCATAATTTAATTAAGTCTTTATCAATTGTGTTTCTATCCCTATAGCTATTCCAGTTCCTTTTGGACCTCACAAATCTATACGATGCAGAAATTCTTGCCAGTTCAATTTAGTTCGGTCACACAGTCGTGTCCGACTCTTTGCGACCCCCAAGCACACCAGGCTTCCCTGTCCATCACCAACTCCTGCAGTTTACCCAAACTCACGTCCATTGAGTCAGTGATGCCATCCAACCATTTCATCCTCTGTTGTCCCCTTCTCCTGCCTTCAATCTTTCCCAGCATCAGGGTCTTTTCCAGTGAGTCAGTTCTTCGCATCAGGTGGCCAAAGTATTGGAGTTTCAGCTTCAGCATCAGTCCTTCCAATGAATATTCAGGACTGATTTCCTTTAGGATAGACTGCTTGGGTCTCCTTGCAATCCAAGGGACTCTCAAGAGTCTTCTCCAACACCACAGTTCAAAAGCATCAATTCTTCGGAGGTCAGCTTTCTTTATAGTCCAATTCTCACATCCATAAATGACTACTGGAAAAACCATAGCTTTGAATAGACAGACCTTTGTTGGCAAAGTAATGTCTCTGCTTTTTAATATGCTGTCTAGGTTGGTCATAGCTTTTCTTCCAAGGAGCAAGCATCTTTTAATTTCATGGCTGCAGTCACCATCTGCAGTTATTTTGGAGCCCCAAAAGATAAAGTCTCTCACTGTTTCCATTGTTTCCCCATCTATTTGCCATGAAGTGATGGGACAGGATGCCATGATCTTAATTTTCTGAATGCTGAGTTTAAGCCAACTTTTTCACTTTCCTCTTTCATTTGCATCAAGAGGCTCTTTTCTTCACTTTCTGCCATAAGGGTGGTGTCATCTGCATATCTGAGGTTATTGATATTTCTCCCAGCAATCTTGATTCCAGCTTGTGCTCCATCCAGCCTGGCATTTTACATGATGTACTCTGCCTAGAAGTTAAATAAGCAGGGTGACAATATGCAGCCTTGACGTATTCCTTTCCCTATTTGGAACCAGTCTGTTGTTCCATGTCCAGTTCTAACTGTTGCTTCTTGACCTGCATAAATATTTCTCAGGAGGCAGTTTTCAGGTGGTCTGGTATTCCCATCTCTTTAAGAATGTACTGCAGTTTGTTGTGATCCACACAGTCAGAGGCTTTGGTGTAATCAATAAAGCAGAAGTATGTTTTTTTCTGGAACGCTCTTGCTTTTTGGAAATACTTCTAGTAATACTCATTTTTTTAAACTATAGTTGATTTACAATATTATTTTAGTTTCAGGTGTACAACACGGTGATTCAACACTTTTATAGGTTACACTCAATTTAAAGTTATTAAAAAATAATAGCTGTATTTCCCTGTGCTGTACAACATATCCTTGTTGCTTATCTACTTTACACATAGCAGTTGTGTCTCCTAATCCCTTACCTCTATCTTACCCCTCCTCCTTCCCTCTCTCCACAATAACCACTAGTGTGTTCTCTATATCTGTGAGTCCATTTCTGTTTAGTTATATTCATTCATTAAAAAAAAATTTTGGATTCCACATATAAGTGATTTCATACATTCTGACTTATTTCATTAAGCATTATATTCTCTAGGTCCATCCATGTTGCTGCAAATGACAGAATTTCCTTTTTTATAGCTAAGTAATATTCCACTACTCAAGGCTATGGTTTTTCCAGTGGTCACGTATGGATGTGAGAGTTGGACTGTGAACAAAGCTGAGTGCCGAAGAATTGATGCTTTTGAACTGTGGTGTTGGAGAAGACTCTTGAGAGTCCCTTGGACTGCAAGGAGATCCAACCAGTCCATTCTGAAGGAGATCAGCCCTGGGATTTCTTTGGAAGGACTGATGCTAAAGCTGAAACTCCAATACTTTGGCCACCTCATGCGAAGAGTTGACTCATTGGAAAAGACTCTGATGCTGGGAGGGATTGGGGGCAGGACGAGAAGGGGACAACAGAGGATGAGATGGTTGGATGGCATCACCAACTCAATGCACATGAGTTTGGGTGAACTCAGGGAGTTAGTGATGGACAGGGAGGCCTGGCGTGCTGCAATTCACGGGGTCGCAAAGAGCTGGATGTGACTGAGCGACTGAAGTGGACTGAATATTCCACTCTGGGCTTCCCAAGTGGTTCAGTACTATAGAAGTTGCCTCCTAATGTAGGAGACGCATAGACTTGGGTTCAATCCCTCAGTTGGGAAGATCCCCTAGAGGAGGAAATGGCAACACACTCTAGTACTCTTGCCTGAAAAATCCATGGACAGAGGAGCATGGTGGGCTATAGGCCACGGGGTCGCAAAGAATCAGACATGACTGAGTGACTGAGCATTGCACAGCTATATTCTATTTTATGTACATCACATCTTTATCCATTCACTATCCATGGACACAGGTTGTTTCTGTATGTTGGCTACTGTAAATAGTGCTGCTATGAACATCAGGGTGCATGTTTATTTTTGAAGTGGTGTTTTCATTGTGGAGGGATATATAATTAGGAGTGGAATTGCTGGGTATGCATAGTATACCATTCATATGGTAGTTCTATTTTAAATTTTTTGAAAAAAACCTCCATACTGTTCTCCATGGTGTCTGCACCAATTTACATTCCCATCAACAGTATACGAAGGTTCTCTTTTCTCCATATCCTCGCCAATATTTGTTATTTGTAGATTACTTGATGATAACAAGTCTGACAGATGTGAAGTGATATTTCATTGTGTTTTTGATTTGCATTTCTCTGATGATAAGCAATGCTAAGATTTTAAGCAGTATGGTCTGTGTCAATGTGTAATTTTTTTCATCACTACCCTGCAGTCTGAGGTTGCTGAGGTGGTCTTGAAAGGGAAGGAGTTCTATATAGTCCAACTTTTTAATAGCAAAAAGAATAACTTTCATATTGAATACTAGATGAAAAATTCCTTTGTTGTATTTTTGCTGATATTTCCAATATCATACTACAAAACATCTCCAACCTAAGGTTTTGCTGTTTAATCATTTCGCTAGGTTCACAATAGGCCAGAATTCTGATAAGTCATATAGGAATAAGAAAGTTGAGTGAGCCAAGACTAAGGGTTCATAAAATGAAGATGGCTGCTGCTGATGGACGCATGCATATTGCTCTCAAACAGAATATTCAGAGAGTGAATACTGATGGTATATGTGGTTCTAGAATACCGTGTCAGCAACATGATCATGGGGAAACATGTAGAGACATTAAGAGAACCATTTTTAAATGAGAGAAATGAGTAGTTGTCTTAGGATATAGATCAAGGAGATTATTGAATATTTTTTAAAAGAATTATATCTGTGCAACTCTTTAACATTGTCTATATTCAGATGATGAGATCCCATTGAGACAGAAGGGAAGAGGGCATGGTACAACCCTTAAAGAATGACATAGCCATTCAGAAAAGCTGGATACAACAAAACCTGATTAGAATCGATTAGGCCCAGGAGGGCAGAATGTTCAACTTCCAGTGGAACTTCAGCCTCCTGATATGCTCACTCTAATACATTTGTTGCTATTCAGTAGCTCAGTCATGTCTGACTCTGTGGCCCCACGGACTGCAGCACATCAGGCTTCCCTGTCCTTCACCAGCTCCTGGAATTTGCTCAAACTCATGTTCATTGAGTCAGTGATGCCATCTAACCATCACATCCTCTTCTCCTCCTGCCCTCAATCTTTCCCACCATCAGGTTCTTTTCTAATGAGTCAGTTCTTCACATCAGGAGGCCAAAGTTTTCAGCTTCAGCACCA
The DNA here is from genome assembly GCF_003369695.1 of Bos indicus x Bos taurus. NCBI lineage: Eukaryota > Metazoa > Chordata > Mammalia > Artiodactyla > Bovidae > Bos > Bos indicus x Bos taurus. The sequence goes on along the minus strand of NC_040088.1, from coordinate 50,211,459 downwards.
GTGAATATTCAGGGTTGATTTTCTTTAGGATTGACTGGTTTGATCTCTTTGCTGTCCAAGGGATTGTCAAGAGTCTTCTTCCAACACCACAGTTCAAAAGCATCAATTCTTCAGTGCTCAGCTTTCTTTATGGTTCAACTCTCACATCTGTACATGACTACTGGGAAAACCATAGCTTTGACTATATGGACCTTTGTCAGCAAAGTAATGTCTATGCTGTCTAGGTTTGTCATAGTTTTTCTTCCAAGGAGCAAGCATCGTTTAATTTCATGGCTGCAGTAACTGTTCTCAATGATTTTGGAGTCCAAGAAAATTAAGTCTGTCACTGTTTCCATTGTTTCCCAACCTATTTGCCATGAAGTGATGGGACTGCATGCCATGGTCTTAGTTTTTTTAATGTTGAGCTTTAAGTCAGCTTTTTCACTCTCCTCTTTCACCGTTATCAAGAGGTTCTTTAGTTCCTCTTCACTTTCTGCCATAAGGGTGGTATCATCTGCGTATCTGAGGTTATTGATATTTCTCCTGGCAATCTTGATTCCATCTTGTGCTCCATCAATTTTGCATGATGTACTCTGCCTAGAAGTTAAATAAGCAGTGTGACAATATACAGCCTTGACATACTCCTTTCCCAATTTTGAACCTGTTGTTTCATGTCCAGTTCTAACTGCTGCTTCTTGACCTGTATACAGGTTTCTCAGGAAGAAGGAAAGGTGGTCTGGCATTCCTATCACCTTAAGAATTTTCCACAGTTTGTTGTGATCCACACAGTCAAAGGCTTTAGTATTATCAATGAAGCAGAAGTAGATATTTTTCTGGAATTCCCTTGGTTTTTCTATGATCCAATGGATGTTGGCAATTTGATCTCTGGTTCCTCTGCCTTTTCTAAATCCAGCTTGTACATCTGGAAGTTCTCAGTTCATGTAATGTTGAAGCCAGGCTTGAAGGATTTTGAGCATTATCTTGCTAGCATGTGAGATGAGTGCAATTGTGCAGTAGTTTCAACATTCTTTGGCATTGCCCTTCTTGGGATTGGAATGAAAACTGAAGTTTTCCAGTCCTGTGGCCACTGCTGAGTTTTCCAAATTGACTAGCATATTGGGTGCAACACTTTAACAGCATCATCTTTTAGGATTTGAAATAGCTCAGCTGAAATTACATCACCTTCACTACGTTTGTATAAGTTCATATCTCATATCTATGTAATCATAGCCTGCTGCTGCTGCTGCTAAGTTGCTTCAGTCATGTCCAACTCTGTGCAACCCCTTAGATGGCAGCCCACCAGGCTCCCCCGTCTCTGGGATTCTCCAGGCAAGAACACTGGAGTGGGTTGCCATTTCCTTCTCCAATGCATGAAAGTGAAAAGTGAAAGTGAAGTCGCTCAGTCGTGTCCGACTCTTAGCGACCCCATGGACTGCAGCCCACCAGGCTCTTCCGTCCATGGGATTTTCTAGGCAAGGGTACCACTTGCCTAGAAAAGTGGTACCAAGCGAGTGGGGTGCCATTGCCTTCTCCGGTAATCACAGCCTAGACTAAGTCAAATTTCTTGCCTTCCATAAAGCCCCTCATTCCTCTTCTCAGCCTAGTATTACAAAGCAATTAAAAAGTAGATAGGACTTCCCTGATGGACCAGTGGTTAAGAATCCACCTGCCAATGCAGGGGATAAGCATTCGATCCCTGGGTCAGGAAAATTCCACGTCCCATGGAGCAACTAACCCTGGGAGCCACAACTACTGGAGCTCCGCACCCCACACCCAGCCCCCCACCCCAAGAAGTCACTACAGTGAGAAGTCACTGCAGTGAGAAACTCGAGCACCACAGTGAAGAATAGCACTTGCTCACCATACCTAGAAAAAACTTGTGAGCAGCAATGAAGACCCAGGACAGTTCAGTTTAGTTCAGTTCAGTCACTCAGTCATGTCTGACTCTGTGACCCCATGGACTGAAGCACACCAGGCCTCCCTGTCCATCACCAACTCCTGGAGTTCACTCAAACTCATGTCCATCGAGTCAGTGATGCCATCCAGCCATCTCATCCTCTGTTGTCCCCTTCTCAACCCACCTTCAATCTTTCCCAGCGTCAGGGTCTTTTCCAGTGAGTCAGTTATTTGCACCAGGTGGCCAAAGTATTGCAGTTTCAGCTTCAGCATCAGTCCTTCCAATGAATGTTCAGGACTGATTCCCTTTGGGATGGACTGGTTGGATCTCCTTGCAGTCCAAGGGACTCTCAAGAGTCTTCTCCAACACCACAGTTCAAAAGCATCAATTCTTTGGCACTCAGCTTTCTTTATAGTCCAACCCTCACATCCATACATGACTACCGGAAAAATCATAGCTTTGACTAGACGGACCTTTGTTGGCAGGACCCAGGAGAGCCAAAAATTAATAAATAAATACCATTTTTTAAAAAAGTGAATTTAGAGACTTCTCTGGTGGTTCAGTAGTTAAAACTCCATGCTTCCTCTGCTTGGGCACGGGTATCAAGCCTGGTTGGGGAAATAAGATCCCACATCCTGGAAGGCCAAAAATGAAAAAAAGAAAAATAGCTGAATTTAACAGAGAAAATGAAGATTACTCTTGTACTAGGAACTGCATTTAGTTATGAGGAAGAGACCCCACAAAACAGTACTTCAAAACAAATTAGTGGTTTTCTAATTTTTTTTTCTCCCATGTAGAAAAAGATCCACATGGTAGGGTGGCTCCACAGAGCCTAGCTTTCTTCTTTCTGTTCAGCTACTCATGGCCTTGAGCTCTCCTCCCTGTTGTCAAAACAGAGCTCCTGACTCCACCCAGGTGTGGCGACCACACTCCCAGCAAAAGAGGGCGAAGGTGAGGAGCAAAAGGCACCTCCCGCTGAGTCAGCCCCCTTCACAAGCTTCCTTGACCAAAGGACCTCTGATTAAACCTCGTTGTTTAAACCTATGTGGGAAACTTAGATCATCTAGGGGGCAAACCCAGTATAAAATCCAATTTTATTAGGAAGTGCCAAATTGGCACTTGCCATGGGCACTTGCCATCTACCTCTACAAGGATTAAATCATGTGCTGCTGCAGCTGCTGACCTTCAACAACTCCTGAAAGGAGTTAGGGGTAAAGATCAGAAATGAGGCACTCTGTGCTTGAGGGGGTAGGGGGAGGAAGAGAGGGAGGGGAGGAACTGGCAGGACAGGTCTTCAGATAGTTCGATATTTTCAGGAGCTGATTTTATGAGCCCAATTCCTATATCTCCTCGTATCTAGAAAACCACTAAAAATCCTTCATGGCTATTCCTCATGACTAGCAGAAAACTTCACGATACTAGCAGAAGCCTTCTGCAAAAATATGTGCCTGATTGTAAGTATTCCCCCCTCACCAAAATCACATTTATAATGACTTTCCCCCTCCTGCCTCTTTGGAACAGTTTCTCAGAGCTATCTTAGGTGCTGTCTCCCAGGCTGCAGTCCTCATTTTGCCCCAAATAAAACTTAACTCACAGCTCTCAAGTTGTGCCTTTTTTTTTAAGTGGACTAAGGAAAGATGGAAACTGGATAGTCAGCAAGCAGTCTCAGCCACACTGAAGGTCACAAGCTGCTCCTGGGAATGACCCTTCTTGAAAATGCCACTTGGCTTGCAGTAGATGAAAGTAATCTAAAGACATCCCACAACTGGTAAAGAGATCTGAAGTAAACACTCTTAGCATTTCTGCCAAATAGTCGAGCATTTGGGAAAGAAAAAAATCTGGTGAGTTGGTGCTTGAAAATATTTTGCCCCCAAAAATGTAATTAATGGTAAACTTCACTATTCTTAAGAAGAAAAATATGGGGAAAGTCGTAAGGATAAAATTTAAAGGGTTTACCCAAGACCACACAAATAACTAAAAAAATTTGTTCAGTTCAGTTCAATTCAATTCAGTCACACAGTCGTGTTTGACTCTTTGCGACCCCATGAATTGCAGCACGCCAGGCCTCCCTGTCCATCACCAACTCCCGGAGTTCATTCAAACTCACATCCATCGAGTCAGTGATGCCATCCAGCCATCTCATCCTCTGTCGTCCCCTTCTCCTCCTGCCCCCAATCCCTCCCAGCATCAGAGTCTTTTCCAATGAGTCATCTCTTCGCATGAGGTGGCCAAAGTACTGGAGTTTCAGCTTTAGCATCATTCCTTCCAAAGAACACCCAGGACTGATCTTTAGAATGGACTGGTTGGATCTCCTTGCAGTCCAAGGGACTCTCAGGAGTCTTCTCCAACACCACAGTTTAAAAGTGTCAATTCTTCGGCGCTCAGCTTTCTTCATAGTCCAACTCTCACATCCATACGTGACCACTGGAAAAACCATAGCCTTGACTAGACAGACCTTTGTTGGCAAAGTAATATCTCTGCTTTTGAATATGCTATCTAGGTTGGTCATAACTTTGCTTCCAAGGAGTAAGCGTCTTTTAATTTCATGGCTGCAGTCACCATCTGCAGTGATTTTGGAGCCCACAAAAATAAAGTCTGACACTGTTCCATGGAAAAGAAATGCAAAAAAGCAAAATGGCTGTCTGGGGAGGCTTTACAAATAGCTATGAAAAGAAGAGAAGTGAGAAGCAAAGGAGAAAAGGAAAGATGTAAGCATCTAAATGCAGAGTTCCAAAGAATAGCAAGAAGAGATAAGAAAGCCTTCCTCAGCGATCAATGCAAAGATATAGAGGAAAACAACAGAATGGGAAAGACCAGAGGTCTCTTCAAGAAAATTAGAGATACCAAGGGAACATTTCATGCAAAGATGGGCTCGATAAAGGACAGAAATGGTATGGACCTAACAGAAGCAGAAGATATTAAGAAGAGGTGGCAAGAATACACAGAAGAACTGTACAAAAAAGATCTTCATGACCAAGATAATTACTATGGTATGATCACTCACCTAGAGCCAGACATCCTGGAATGTGAAGTCAAGTGGGCCTTAGAAGGCATTACTATGAACAAAGCTAGTGGAGGTGATGGAATTCCAGTGGAGCTATTTCAAATCCTGAAAGATGATGCTGTGAAAAAAATTTCTTAGCACCATGTATATTCATTTATTAGGGCCCACACATGGAAATCTGGCCATTTCCAAATTGTAACTTTGTTTATTCCTTTATTTTTATTGAATATAGTTTCATGTGCTATACAGTAGGACTTTATTGTTTTGTAACTCTGTTTATAGTCATTAGGATTATAAGCTTTGTTTTAAGCTAAGAATATATTTTTAAGAAACAACTGGAGGACTTCCCTCATGGTCCAGTGGTTAAGAATTTGCCTGCCAATGCAGAGGACACGAGTTCAATCCCTGGTCCAGGAATATTACACACCTAAGCCCATGCACCACAACTATTGAAGACTGCCTTCCAGAGTCCATGCTCTGCAACAAGAGAAGCCACCGCAATGAGAAGCCCGAGCACCGCAACTAGGAGTAGCCTCCACGCACTGTAACGAGGAGACTTGAGAGCCTGGAGGTTTCAGTGATGGTAAGATCAAGAGAAGCTGTGGTGAAGTGGAGAAAAAACTCCACGCTAATTTTGAGTTTTCATAGCTAGAAAAACAAGCAAACAACAATAAAACATAAAAAGGAATTCCCTGGTAGTCCAGCAGTTAGGACTCCACGCTTTCCCTGCAAGAGCCCTGAGTTAAACAAATAAATAGATAAATTTAAAAAATGAAAGAACTGAAATGGGATTAAAGCCCATGGTGGCACAATCCCTCATTCACAATTACGAATTCTCCAAATGTTTGAAAACTGAAGGCTTCCTCAAAAGTTGCAGTCAGTTTGGTGACAAAAGCTGACCCAAAATGATATGGGGATACTTACGGTCTGTCTTTACTCCATTTAGTATAACTGATCATGTATTTCAGTACAATGTATTATTATACTTGATTATGGGGTGATTATGATAATGCATCATATTATTATTTTTAAATTATTGTAAAAAATCTGAATTCCAAAACATATTTTTCTTCCCCATACAGTTCTGAGTGGTAAAGATCTTAAAATTTGCATTACCTAATTGGTTCACAATTTGATTTGTTTAGAGTTTCCCAAACTATGGAAGCTCATTTAAAGGATTACGTATCATTGATTTGACTTGCTTTTTCTAAGTCTTAGAATCTAAGAAATTGAACATACTATTTCTGCTCATGTGTACATAGGATTTGGTTTGCTAACAATCAGTTAGTAAATTAAAAAAAAAAAACACTATTTATATTCCAGTTATATGATTTAAATTCTAGCTTTAATAATGCTTTGCCTCATTTGTTTAAAAAAAAAGTGTTAATTGAGCTTTGTTCAACTGATATGATGTGAAGATCTTTGAATAAAAAATACCAGAATTGACACTACTGGAGAAGCACAAAACTAAAACAAACAGTTGCCTGAATTCTTCCTTTTGATTTTGTTAGTAATGTGTATGGTCTTAGATATTTGTTTCTCACTCATATTTATGTATGCACTGAGCCATAATCAATGCTGTCCCAATGCAGATGAAATATAATTTTTTAAAATACAATACCGAAACACTGTGATGCAGCTATGGTTTCGGGGGATTTTTTTTTCTGGGCCGGGTCACATGTCTTGTGGAATCTTAGCTCCCCAACCAGGGATCGAATCCAGGTCCCCTGCAGTGGAAGTGTGGAGTCCTAACCACTGAACCACCAGGGAATTCTCTGTTTTGTTGTTACTTGTTCATTTGTTTTTGCAGCTGTGTAAGTATCAATAACCTCAGATATGCAGATGACACCACTCTTATGGTAGAAAGTGAAGAGGAACTAAAAAGCCTCTTGATGAAAGTGAAAGAGGAGAGTCAAAAAGTTGGCTTAAAGCTCAACATTCAGAAAACTAAGATCATGGCATCTGGTCCCATCACTTCATGGGAAATAGATGGGGAAACAGTGGAAACAGTGTCAGACTTTATTTTTTGGGGCTCCAAAATCACTGCAGATGGTGATTGCAACCATGAAATTAAAAGCTGCTTATTGCTTGGAAGGAAAGTTATGACCAACCTAGATAGCATATTAAAAAGCAGAGACATTACTTTGCCAACAAAGGTTCATCTAGTCAAGGCTATGGTTTTTCCAGCAGTCGTGTATGGATGTGAGAGTTGGACTGTGAACAAAGCTGAGAGCCGAAGAATTGATGCTTTTGAACCGTGGTGTTGGAGAAGACTCTTGAGAGTCCCTTGGACTGCAAGGAGATCCAACCAGTCCATTCTAAAGGAGATCAGTCCTGGGTGTTCTTTGGAAGGAATGATGCTAAAGCTGAAACTCCAGTACTTTGGCCACCTCATGTGAAGAGTTGACTCATTGGAAAAGACTCTGATGCTGGGAGGGATTGGGGGCAGGAGGAGAAGGGGACGACAGAGGATGAGATGGCTGGATGGCATCACTGACTCGATGGATGTGAGTTTGAGTGAACTCCGGGAGTTGGTGATGGACAGGGAAGCCTTGCGTGCTGCAGTTCATGGGGTTGCAAAGAGTCAGACATGACTGAGTGACTGAACTGAACTGAACTGAAGTTCAAAATTATTACTAGCATGGAGTTTTTTCTCCATTTCACCACAACTTCTTTGAATTTTATCATCACTGAAACCTCCAAACTCAAATTCCAGCATTTTACTCTCTGAATAAAATTCACTCCTTCTGTAACTTTCAAACTTCAGTAGCATGTCACTACATTTCTGGCTTTTGATGTCATTTTCCCTTTCTCTCAAAATGCTGCAGGGCTATTGGCTTCATTTTACTTCCTAGAATACTCCAAGTCTCATTCTGCCTCAGGGCCTTTGCATTTGCTACAACCACTTCCTAGTCTGCTCTTACTCTCCTATTTTTCAACTTTGGCCCCTTCTCATCCAACTCTAGCACCAATGCCATGTGCTTAGAAATAACTTTTCTTACCCCCTTCTCTATGTCTTTCCCTCCCTGTTATTCTGGAAGACTGCACTTTATTTCTTGGTGGCAATTATTAATTTCCAAGTATAGGTTTTTAAATTATAAAAAAATATATTTGAAAATTATAAAAAATTTATTTTTATATAATTTGCTATTACTTGCTTGTTTCTCTGTCTTCCCACAAGACTGTGAGCTTCATGAAGAAGAGAAACTTCGCTCTTGTCGATTAATGTGTATGTAGCAAGGAGCATCATGCCTAGTACACCCTAAGATCTCAAGTGAAAGTGAAGTCGCTCAGTCGTATCCGACTCTTTGCGACCCCATGGACTATAGCCCACCAGGTTCCTCTGTTCATGGGATTTCCTAGGCAAGAGTACTGGAGTGGGTTGTCATTTCCTTCTCCAGGGGGTTTTCCCGACCCAGCGATCGAACCCGCATTGTCGGCAGATGCTTTACCATATGAGCCACCAGGGAATCCCAGGATCTCAAGAGCTATTTGAATAAACAATGTGAGAATTATTTACCCAATGTCTTTCAGTGATAATTTTTCCAAAACATCTCACTCTACATTTTACCTTTACCAAAACAAAAGTTGTTCAAATCATGCATATCATGAATATGGTCTCGAAAATTCTGAAGAAAATTCTGTGGTAGGGAAGTATATAACTTAAAATATGCATATTATGGAAAACACACAGAATATTCTAATCTATAGATAATAAAGTATATATGTATATGCCCATCCATATATGCATATATGGATACATAACTATATGTATTTATACATATATGAATCTTCGTGTATATATAAGGATGGGGGAAGTGTTGGGTGAGAAAAACTCAGGGCTGGGGAGGTGGTAAGATAAGATAGTAGATAATGAAAATGATCCCTAGGAATTTTTTTCTGTTGCAAGGAAAACTGCTTAAAAATGTATCAAGAATTTTAGTCTACTCTCTTCATTAGATGACTTCTTAAGGATGTTTTCCTAATTATAATCACGTCATTGAAATGTGCTCTCATCAGGTAACTACTGATGAGACTACAAAATAAAACATTCACTCTCAAAAAGTGTCCCGATTTAAACAATAAATTATATGGTCACCCTAGCTATAGGGTGTTCTTCTAAGAATGTTACCTATAAAACGCCAAAAGGGAAGAAATACCAGACCGTGGGGAGAGGCGGGGGGTGGGGCGGAGGGCGGCTGTTGGGGAGGGTTTATCGAACACAGGCACTTGCTCGCTGCTTTCTTCACTCGATTTCTTTAAACCCTGTACTACCCTTGGCTCACCAGAAATTTCTCTGGCAAAGAATTTTATACTGAATGTGTTCAATTAACACATGTATGCGGTATTTGACATATTTCCATATTTGCTGACATTTGTGGCTTTACATTTGCAATCAATCATACTGTAGCGTTCATTTAACCTTCATCCTTTTTTTTTAAGTTTTCGACTTCGTTTTTATTTAAAAACCCAGTTGCAACCACCAAATACCTGACTCAGCTCACAACTAGACACAGAGCATCAAATTTCCCAGCCCCCTTAATTTGAAAGCCTGCCAAGATAGGTGAAAGACCTTATAAATATGTAAAACAGGAAGTTCAAATTACAGTCAAGTAAATCTCTAGAGATTGATGTTCTTTTCAAAACAATTAAAAAAAAAAAACTAATAAAAAGCAGCACATTTTAAAGATATCCCCCCATCCAAGGCTTCACCCGAGTTCAGCCTGGACAATGTACTTTTAGTACTGTATTTATTTTGGATTTTTACCACTTCCTGGAGGCCTGGAGGAGCCACAGTGGGAGGATCCAAAAAAACTCAGTACCACAGCCATTTTGTTTGTAAGGCAGGCTGGTAGGATTCTATCAGTCAGCAAAGGTTTCTGAAACAATTTTTTGAGAAGGAGAAAAAAGTACTCATGCCTATTGCTTGTAACGTAGCCGCTAAAATCATTATTTTATTTGTATTTTCTGCACAAGAGGAAGTAGTAGTGCTAACCCATTCTAATTTTTTTTTTTTCAAGGAGTGAAAGCTCCCTGACCTGGAGACGACGTGAATTCGGTGCAAGGCTTCTCTAGGTACCTTTGGGATGTTCAATTTAAAAAAATGTTTTGATGGGGATCATTTTTCACTGGCCACGCTGGTATCCAAAGGAGACCACGACGTTGGTGAATGACAAGCTGCTTAAGAAAAGCGTGCTCGTCCTTAAAAAAAAAAATTGCAAGAAATAAAGAATGTGGCTGGAGACATCAAAGGGGGCATTTTCTCGAGCTAGCGCGGGCAGTCGTGGGCGCTATTGTTTTGCAGTGTCACTTGGTAGCGAGCTTCAGACTTTGTCGTTTGGGTGGCTGTGTTTTTAAAAGCCCAGTGTAAAATGGCACTCACACTGCATTTTTTTCCGAGCTGCAGGAGGCGGGGGGAGCGGGGGATAGTGCAGACTGTAGGGACGCTGGCCGCCCAGCCAATCAGAGCCCGCCTGCTTGCCATCGCAAAGTTGTTAACCCCAGAGTCTTCTGGCTGCCGCTGCCTCCTCTGCTTTTAATCTTCGTGGATATTTCTCCGATTTTTTTCCCAAACGCCCACAGATCCTGGGGAAGCCACCCCATGCAGCCACCGATAATGGAAGAAAGTCTGACTTTTTCTTTACCAGATATTTTAAAGATGTTGGAAGATCCATACGCTGCCTGGAGGCTGTTGTTTCTAGGGACACAAGTATCCAGCCTATATTGTTACAATTCTTTTTCCAGAACTGGCTTCTTCTTTGCCTCCACTAATGGTAAGTTTGTCATTTTACAACATTTATGCCATTACATCTTTGACTGAGCCGCCAGCTAAAAAAGGATTTTCATTGTGTTTCTTCTCACAAAACCAGTCTTGGTGTTTTTCTTTAGCTTTGATCTCTGCACATTTCCACCTAATCTTATCTGGTTAATTTTTACCAAAAGAAAAAAAAAATTTTTTTTAACCTCATGATTAAAGCAAAATATTTATAAATTATACTTTAATTACAATGAGCTAAAGGGAACTCAGCTATCTCAAGATGGACTTGTTTTGTGCCAGCAATGTTGGTAATGCCAAATATGTGCATATCCTCTTTATAAAAATTATGTATTACCTAATTTGTCCAGGACTAAATGATCAGCAGGCAAACTATAGATGTAGTTTGGTTTGGTGTGAAATGGGCCTATTGTAGTTTTCTTGATGGATTGCTTAGATACAAACTACAGAAAAGCTGCCCTTGGTATAATGAAGGTGGAGATTGACATAACCGGGTTTATATTAAGTTATGGCTGTTACTAAATAGTGGATCTTTTATTTGCTGATCAGATCTAAACTTGTATTCCATGTTAGTAGTTCCCTGAGGCTCCTCATTAGATAATCTTTGCAGATCTAGCTTGTTTTTCTCCAGAAAGGTACATTTGGGAGACATTTTGTAATTTTTGGCATTTTTCTAGTTTTTTTTTTTTTTTTTTTCTATTTGCACACGGTGGGAGATCTTTTTTGTTTTGCATTGATCTGTGTTGGTGGCGCTGTAGCTCTCCTCAACAATTTATGTCAGTTTCACTAAAAGAAAAAAGGAGGAAAAAAAAAAAAGAGGTGGGGCAACATTTGATCTATTATCTTCTCTCTTTATTTCCTTAAAGAAAGTTTGATTTGGTCGAAGGGAATTATTCAGTTGTATTGTTTTACTGTTTTCTGTGAACTGTGAACTATGGGTGAGAAGAGACACGTCGTCATAACCCGTCAGGGAGCAGCAGGCCAAGCGTGCAGTTTGCAGTTGTGTATTATCTGATCTGATCATCTCTAGATCACAGTTTTTTTCAGTAATAAGCTGTCTGTTTATCTTTTCTTTCCTCAGGAACATTTTGTATTTTTCTTCTATTACAATATCATCCATCCAACGTCTTTAATTTAACAAAATGTTTTGAGTTTTAGTTCACTGAATGTTGTAAAAGTTGAATTTCATTTTGAACCTAGGGATTTCTTAAATAACTATTCTAAGTTTCTCCTGGGGATTTTCTAGGAGTTTGATGTATAATAATGCTTACATTGTTGTTTGTTTTATTTTGAAGTGATACTTCAGTTGAATTTATGTATATCCTTGAGCAAATATTTTAGATTGAGATAATTTTTTAAGAATATGGATACAACTGCTTTTAACTTTTAAAATATTGGTATTCATATATCTAAGTGCAGGGTAAATCTTTTCCATCTTTGTTCTTGTTAAGAGTTATCTGATTAGAGAATATAAGATTTTAGGCCCAAAGCCTCCTAAGAACAAAAATGTGTATTACGATATGACATAGTTTTTACTGTTCTCTGTGAAATTTTTAGATATTTATGAAGATAGTAAGTATGTCCTTAGTTGAAAAAGAACATAGGAAAAAAATCAGCAATTGTACCGTAAAACAAATTATTTTGCTAAGTAAAACAAAAACAAATGAGATAGTATCCTAGACCACCTTTTCATATGATTGAATAGATGATTTCTTTAGAGAGTAAACATTTTTGAAGTTATAAAGTATCTTTTTTTCACTTTGAAATATGTAAGTGCTCATTTCACTAATCATTAAAATTTTCAAGTAAAAGAATGTGTGAAAATGACTAGGAATAGTATTTCTGATTTTTTTGTCTCATATTTACTTATCAGTGTTGAATCCTTTCCTTGAACTTAAAAAATAATTATAAATTTTGCCTATATTTTGTTTATACTCTGCTATAAAAATTTGAAAACATTCACTGTAACATTTTATCTCATCATAAAATTTCAATCTTCCCATCAAGATTGGTTTTGACATTATAGATTATTTATAGAGTGAAATACTGCAGGTGTAAATATATTCTCTAACCCTCTGATTGTGCTGGAGAGTTTAGTTCTCTGAAGTTAATCTACTGAATAAAATATACTTCCCAATATGTTTATTGCTAAAATATTCTGTTATTCAGCTGGTGACTTTGTTCATTGAATTTGTGAAAACTAAAAATATTTGTCTAATGAAGCCCCCCTTTTAAAAACAAACTGATTCTGTGAAGTCCATATGTAGCTATGCAATGTTCTTTGTTCTCCTATATCATCGACTATTACATCATTGATTATGAATAACCATTATAGTTGCATCTTCACTTTTTAAAATCTTCCATAGATATTTATGTTAAAGATATTCTTCTATCTATGACTCTTACATCACTAAATAAGGTTTAAATCTGTGAGGCCAAAACAATTCATTGTTTTATATTATTCTCCATTTTTAAATCCACCTTGTGCTTCATTTTCACTCTTGATTCTTCAGACATTTTTTTATTGACAACATTTTGTAGGCATTTAGTTTATGAGTTTGGTGAGATTATGATTAGAATGATTATAATAAACTATGTTTTATCCTGAAAAATCTTATTTATTAAATGTAGCATGTAGGGAACTAACTCAGTTTTTCATAGTAACAGTTGCTAGATCATGAACAATAAAGAATTTTTTTTTAATCTTGAAATGTTATTTCAGTCAACAATTACACACTTATTTTTTTCTGGCACACCTTTTTATCAGAGACAGTAGTAAGGAGCAACACTGACTATGTTAAAATATCGTTATCATTTTTTCTCACCCTGCTTCATCCCTCTGATGGAGGGGAGGGGTCAATGAGTAGTGAAATGGCCAAAAACCAGTTTGCAGAAAAAAGAAATAAATGATGCCAAAGAAACAGAAGATGTGTAAATCAAATTCTAAACAATAAACCTCCTAAATATGAACTTGAAACTATGAGTTTGGTCAATAATGGAAATAAACTGAACATTTTATTAAGACTTAATTTAGTGAACCCACATGATTTCCTAATTTATTCATTTGTATTCATTAGTGTTGCTAAAGATTGGGAAAATTTTCAGGTCAGCAAACCTATTAGGAAAAATGCAGTAACAAAGAGAAGAAACATTTACAGTGATATAAAGATGACATCATAAAATGCTGAAAACATTAGCCAGAACCAATCTAATATAACATGGAATAAACTTTTTTAGGAGAAGGAAAATTAGCTAAAAATTTTGCTCTCTGAAAACCAAGTGGAAGACAGACTTGAAATTGTATCTATTTCTAATTCCACCCTCTTTTTGTGTGTGCTTACCTCTTCTTTTTCTTAGACATATCATTACATGTTTTGCAAAGGAAAAGACAGGGGAAGACAAGAGATCAAATGGGTGTTTGTGTTATGACTTTGTTTTTTATCTTTCCGAAAAGATTCTCAAATGGAAACTCTAAAGGGAAGGAAAACAAAGATAATGATTTCTTTAAGAAAAAGATGAAAGGAATGGCCTTTATACTTGATTTATTCAACATTTATTTCTATTTAGGGGTTTGTTTTATATTTTCCTCCTATTACATGCTACTATGCTAAAATGCTGGGATATAGTATTAAGACAAAGAGGCAAGGATTCCTGCCCTCAGGGAGTTTACAGTCCAGTATGGTTCAACATTTTAAAAATTCTTAAATCTAAGATCTTAGATGTGGGAGGTCCCCATCTGAGAATAAGGGCGAAATAATATTTCTGGGGTAAAGCTTTTTTAAAAAAAGAAATCTATATAGGGTTTAACAAGTGTCCTTCTGTTCTTCTATTGAAGGACCATTATTTGGGACATTGAAGGGAAAATAGCCCTCAGATTTTAGATATAGCCCTAATAGATGCTGTATACATAGATGGTTAGCTAATGCAAATTACTACTGCAAAGTGAAAAATAAAACATTAAGTAATTTGCTTGAGAAGAGGAGAGGATCATTCTGGTAGTAGGAATTTTGGGTGTGTCCTTGTCAGGTCCATTTAATGAAAACTTTTTTTTCTTTAATGTGTAAAGCCTCATTTTGTACATTTTGCTCTCATTCTCATGAAATAAATGTCAATGTCTATAACAATTATGAAATGAAGCAGGGAAATACAATTTCAGTGTTAAAGGATTACATTAGAATAAAAACATTTTTTTTAATTGTCTGAAATAGTTCTAAGGGTATTTACATGACAAACATTTTTATAATAACCATTTGTATTTTAATTTAGGAAGGTAATATAATTAAACATGTAGTTAATGGTTAATTAGTGAAGCACATCAGATATGGAGCCAGGAAAGTAAGACTGCAGTTATATACAGATGAATTGGAAGGGAAGGAACTATTCGTTAAGAATTCTCTGTGTGTGCTTTAAGATGACCTCCAGAATGAAGTCAGCAAATTATTTTATCATACAGCCAATTAAAATACTATCTAAATGTATTATATCATATAGTTTGCTTTTGTACTAACATAGGATCCTGTGTAAAAAAAATGAGGACCCTTTATTTCAACTAAATTAATAATGAAGAGTCAGGCCATTTCTAGTCTGGTTCCATAGCTCAACAATGTTATCACGTTCCTTGCTGGTTTCCATTCTTTTACATTGCCATAATGTCAGCAGTGTCTTTCCTCATAGTCACAAGATGGCTGCTGCATCTCCAAGCATCATATCCTGATACTACAATTTCCAGAGTTTCTCTTAAGCATCTTCTTAGAAGGGAAAAAATTCTTTCCCAGAGGCCCACAGCAAACTGCTTCTTACATTTCTTTGACCAGGTTTGTAGGAAATGCTCATGCCTAAACCCTGTCTCTGGGAGATTGAAGTTACCCTAATTGGTTTAGCTGGGGAGGAGCTCTTAAAAAGGTGAATACCTGCCTAGTTTCCAGTACTCAGTGTGGCTAGCTCCCATTTGCTTTGTGTAAACTTTAACTGCTTTGTAAAAACATTCTTCAGTGATAAAACCTGTTTTCACAGAAACCAGACTGGTCATGGATGCTGCTAATTTAGAAAAATAAGCATTTAATGAGAGCTTTCTATGTTCCAGCCTTTAGGATAAATGCTACCTGTATTAAATAGCTCCTTAAATCCTCAAACTTTGGAGATAGAATAATTATTATACCCATTTTATAAATGAGCAAACTAAGCTTAGAGAGGTTTGGCCCAGGTTACAGTTAATGAAAAAGCCGGAGTTTGAACCCGGGAAGTCTGAAATCAGAACCGGACTTCTAACCGTCACATTGGATATTTCTAAATTTATCTTCTGTAGATTGGCATATAGTAAATATTTATTTATTATCTGGTTGTGCCAGGTCCTAGTTGTGGCATATAGGACTTAACTCCCTGACCAGGGACTCAACCTGGACCTCCTGCATTGGGAGCACAGAGTTTCAGCCTGTGGACCAGCAGGGAAGTCCCCAGATTGGCATATTTTAAATAAACTGTGTGATATTCCTATTTAAATGAGTCCTCTGGTGAATAATTTATAAGTCTAATAATCTTTTCTTGACATGAGCAATGCTTCCCTACATTATCAGTTGTACACATCTGAATTTTTGTATGTCAGATTTGCTGAAGATACATGCACCATATATCATCTCTTCAGGAGCAGCGCCGAAATTCTTTTAGAAGTTACATTTCTAAAATAAAAAAAAAAAGAAGTTGCAATTCTATCAGGAAAAGAAAAAAAAAAGATCAGAGAGTAAAGATGCAGGAAAGCTTTGTTGAAGTGAGTAAATTCATGATTCATAACACTAGGTCAAAACAGAATATTGGCTTCTGTTTCATAACTTACAAGGTACATTTATGTACAAGATGTTTCCACCTTTTCCATCCTTGGGATATAGGGAAGTTTACCCCTCTGGGACATTTTTGGGGGATTCAATGTAGCCTAGATCAGTGGACCTCAAACTTGAGTGTGTACCACCTAACATACAGGTGGCTGGGCCCACACCTCAAGTTCCTGGATCAGTGGGTCTGGGGTGGGGCCTAAGAAGTTGAAGCTGCTAGATGCTGCTGATGCTGCTGGTCAGAGGATCACCCTTTGAGACTTTGCTCTAGAGAATCAGAGGGTACCTGCCATGGAAAATATTTTGGATTTGAAATATGCCAAACTTTAAAGGATATAAATTAATAATTGGCAAATATATGAGTAAATACATGTGCAGGATTGAATAGGGGGTCAGGATAGCCTCCTTGAGAGTAGAGCAATGACTACATCTTATGTTTCAGCATGAGCATCACATTTGAGATTATTTTTCCAGCAACTCATATTTGTGTTTTTTTTTTTAAATGGTAATCTGTAATTTACAAATTATTTTTAAAAGCAAGTAAAAATAGAACTGAGTTGTGCTCAGTAGCAAGTTACATATGAAAAAGACTTCTGTATCTCATCATCTTGCTGGGTTTTCTCAAGATTTTATCCCACCACCCACTAAAGCCCCATGTTCATTAAAATGACATGGTTTTGATGAGACTAGGAAAAAGAGGCCATCATGCCAGTGACCTATATTTAGCTCTGAAACTCAGGCTACTGCCCCAATCCACTGGAAACTCTCCATCCTCCTAAGACAGGTCACAACCTCCAACTGAAAAACACTCTCAAGTGCCAAGGAGCCAAGAGTTTAATTGCTTCACTGCTTTGAGACTTAAAAAATTTAAGTCTGAAAGCTTTTGCTCATTTTTCACTAAAGTATAAAGTCCAAGAAACAAACCTCCAACATAAATCAGTAAAAAAAAAAAAAAATCAGTGAATTCAATGTCCTTAGCATTCTCAGAAGCCTGAATAAGCATTGAGTTATCCTTTCATCCCATGGAAACCCCATCAAGAAGCTGGAATGAAGTACTCGAAGAGGCAGGTCTGGGCTGTTTTCAGCCATATCATAAAACATCACTCGGCACCTAGGTAATAATAGACTCAGGTCATTTAAAATGGTCTAAATCTGCCAGAACTGTGCTGTCCAGGATGGCAGTCACTAGCCATTTGTGGCTATGTAAGTTTAAATTGGAATTAATTAAAATGAAACATTCAGTAGCTACACCTGGCTGTTGGTTACCATATTGGACAACTAATTTGTGGAAGGCTTCTTAGTTGTTCAGGTTGCTGTAACAGAATACCATAAACTGGGTGGCTTATACACAACAGAAATTTATTTCTCACAGTTCTAGAAGCTAGGAAATCTAAGATCAAGTGAAAATAAAAAGTGTTAGTTGCTCAGTCGTGTCTGACTCTTTGCAACCCCATGGACTGCAGCCCACCAGGCTCCTCTGTCCATGGAATTCTCCAGGCAAAAATACTGGAGTATGTAGCCATTCCCTTCTCCAGGGAATCTTCCTGACTCAGGGATCAAACACAGATCTCCTGCATTGTAGGTGGATTCTTCACCAAGATCAAGATACCAGCAAATTCTGTGTCTAGTGAAGGTCCACTTCTTGGTTTGTAGCTGTGTCCTCACACAGTGGATGGCGTAAGGGAGCTCTCTAGGATCTCTTACTGCTGCTGCTGCTAAGTCGCTTCAGTCATGTCTGACTCTGTGCGACCCCATAGACGGCAGGCAAGGGTGCTAATTTGAGGGCTCCACCCTCATGACCTAATCACCCCCAAAAAAACCCACCTCCAAATACCATCACATCTGGGACTAGGATTTCAGTGTATGCATTTGGAGGCTGGGGGATATAAATATTCAGTCTATAGCAGTGTCCACAATTACAGAAAATTCTATTGGAACTTCACACCACAGTAGGCTCACACTGTGGACCAGTGCTTCTTAACACTGTCTGCACTTCAGTTCAGTCACTCAGTCGTGTCCGACTCTTTGCGACCCCATGATTTGCAGCGACTCAGCAGCGGCAGGCCTCCCTGTCCATCACCAACTCCCAGAGTTCACCCAAACTCACGTGCATCGAGTCGGTGATGCCATCCAGCCATCTCATCCTCTGTCGTCCCCTTCTCCTCCTGCCCCCAATCCCTCCCAGCATCAGGGTCTTTTCCAATGAGTCAACTCTTCGCATGACGTGGCCAAAGTATTGGAGTTTCAGTCTCAGCATCATTCCTTCCAAAGAACACCCAGGACTGATCTCCTTTAGAATGGACTGGTTGGATCTCCTTGCAGTCCAAGGGACTCTCAAGAGTCTTCTCCAACACCACAGTTCAAAAGCATCAATTCTTCACCACTCAGCTTTCTTCACGGTCCAACTCTCGCATCCATACACGACTGCTGGAAAAACCATAGCCTTGACTAGACAGACCTTTGTTGGCAAAGTAATATCTCTGCTTTTGAATATGCTATCTAGGTTGGTCATAACTTTCCTTCCAAGGAGTAAGCATCTTTTAATTTCATGGCTGTAGTCACCATCTGCAGTGATTTTGGAGCCCAGAAAAATAAAGTCTGACACTGTTTCCACTGTTTCCCCATCTATTTCCCATGAAGCGATGGGACCAGATGCCATGATCTTAGTTTTCTGAATGTTGAGCTTTAAGCCAACTTTTTCACTCTCCTCTGTCACTTTCATCAAGAGGCTGCACTTAGAATCACCCAAAAACTTACAAATTAAATGTCTGTGCCCTATCCTCAGAAGTTCTAGCTGATCTCGGTGGAATCTGAGCATAAGTATTTTCTAAAAACTCTCCGTGGGGTTCTAACATGCTGCTGGAGTTGAGGATTGTTGAGTGACCCTATGGAAAAAAGCCTCTAAACCAGATATTGGGGCTACCAGTAGATAGTGTTGCTACTTCTCATTTCAGTCTTTCAAAAGCTACAGTCATCTAGGAAGAGAGGGAGATTTCAGATTGAAAGAATAATTGGACAGTTAAACCAGTTCTGTCCACATGTGCTGACTGCTTAATGAATACCAACTTCAGCTGGAAGAAAAGCAGTCCAGCTGCCACTCTTCAATTATAAATTACCTGATGCCCTCAAGAGTAAGTCTTGTATATTGAAAGACTATTCTGAAATCAAGTTATTTAAAAATAATATGAAATGTATTGAAGTTACATACCCAAAGGTAGTTCTTCCTTATGTTTTTAAATTTACCTTACAAATCTTGCAAATTTTAGATATCATGGTCCTTTAAAACTTGGTCTCATTTATGGCATTATTTAATTAAAAACCTCCCAACTTTTTATATACATTTTACCTTTACTACATCCGATTGCTTACTTTGGTACTTTAGCAGGCATTTTCAAGAAGTTAAGAAGGTCTTATCCATCTCACAAATTTAACTTTTAAGTTTATTTATTTATTTTTAAAAATTTGGCTACACTGTGTCTTGGTTGCAGCACATGGGCTTAGTTGCCTGTAGCATGCGGGATCCTAGTTCCCCAACCAGGGATCGAACCCAACTCCCCTGCATTGGAAGGCAGATTCTTAACTGCTGGATCACTAGGGGAGCCCCTCATACATTTAACTTTTAAATATGGTGATTCTTAAGTTCTCTTTAATGTTTCAATGCTGCATATAAAAAGGAATTCTATTTGAAAGTGTACTAAGCTGACCTCTTACTCCAAATGTTGTGAAACAACAATTACATCGATTTAAAAACATTTCTTTTCTTATTCTAATATTCTTTATGAAGTTAAAAGATTCTTACCTACTAAGAAAAGAGTTATATCCTACCAAAAAATTAGAGTGTTGCCTTCTCCAGTTTATTTTTTTTGTCTACTGAAGTTTCTTGATGAGCACAGGTTTTGATTACAACACAATTAGATCCCTGTCTGAGACACTGTGACATAATGAACCTATTTATGTTCACTGTATCAAAAAAAAAAAAAAGTATTCTCAAAGCCTATTTTCCTGAGATATTGTCATATCTTTACCTTTTTTTCAGTCAAGTTAGAATTGTTGGTCCCCACACAAGTGGCTACATCAACTGACAAGTATTTGGATTCTGCATTTCTTAATCTTTTAGAATATATATAACTGTCCTCGAGAGACCTCTGAACTTGGCAGACTACTACAGTCCTTCAGGTTATGCCTTGTAAGACAATCAGCTCTTGCAGATATTAACGGATAATTAATTGACACTGAATCTCTCTCTTGGCTTTTGTCTATGTGGTCACAATTTCTAAGGCAATTCTTTTAACAGTTTTTTGTTTTTGTTTTTTTTTTAACTTCCAGATAGCTCCCTAGAAGCCTCTCCATACATATTTCTGTTGAAGACATCACAGGAACATTTTAAATACACATTTCTTATGTTTTCACTGGGCATGCAGGATCGTAGTTCCCCAAATAGGGATTGAACCCATGCCCCCTGCAGTGGAAGCACAGAGTCTTAACCATGCACGGGATCACCACTTCCCCACTGGGGAAGTCCCTAAATACCCAGCTTTGACAAATCTGAATTCCTCCATCAGCTCTTTATTATGCCTATAACCTTCAGACAGTTACTTAATTGTCCAGACCCCCAGTTTCCTCTTCTGTGAATCAAAGTGATCTTGCCTACCCACCTGACTGCTATGAGATTTGCATTTAAAGCACCTAGAGTAATGCCTGACATGACAAAGGCACTAAGTTCATTTTTTCACAGGTACCTCTGATTTCAGGGATCAGAACTGCCCTTACATTCTGTGATGGAAATTAAAACGTTCACCTCACTCTGGTGTATAAAGTTGTTGCAGTATTCGAGAGGCTCTCATCATCCTCCCCATGTCCTTTATGAAGTTGATAAGTCAGTTGCTCCAAGAATTAAGGTTCCTCTGTTAACTGCTCTTCACTCGTTAAATAAATCCTTATTGAGATTCTACTACATTAAAACAACAACTATATTGGACAGAGTCTGAAACGATTAAAGGGAAAACGGAAGAGAAGCATTTGGGAATTGGAGGAAACTTCATGGAGCAAGTACTTTTGACCAGAGCTTGGAAGGTGGGTGGGCTTTCAACAGGTAGAAATTGAGAGGAGACTTTCAAGTAAAGAAAGTCATGAGAACACAAGCAAAGAGGAGACAAAACACCGTGGCACTGGGAATACCAGCTGGAAGTCCAGTGTGGGCAGAGAGTAAGCTGTGATGTGGGGGAGCTAGAGGCTGGGGGGTGGGGGAAGGGACTTGGGAATCAGGATGTCGGTCATTACCCATCAGACATCAGTTCAAAAACATAAGTGCCCTGGAAATGGTGATGGGATAAATAGGAAGGAACTACCTCTTTGTTAATAGACATCTGTTTACCCATTAGCCTGGTAGAGGAAAACTCCAGTGGTATAGATCTCTAACCAGATTAAGTTTTGATGGGAAGAGTGAAAAAGGTTGAAAGTTTGGGACAGTTTTCAGTGAAGTGTGGACGCTGGGCGGCAGGGGGCAGCATAAGAGCACTGAAGAGCTGAAAGAGCGCATAAGGGATTTATTTGCTTGTTTACTATTTCTTGACAACTGTGAGTTTATAAGGCTACTTCTATTGATAATAAGTGTTCATTTCCCCCAAATGAATAGAAATTTAAAGAGAAAAGAAAAATAACAGGCTGGCTAGTGGCAGAATGACATTGCTGTTCATTTGAAAGCATAAACATAGACAGTTGTCTATATATTATTTGGGCTTCCTTTGTAGCTCAGCTGGTAAAGAATCTCTGTATTATTATTTCCTTTCAAATGCGTAAGAACTCAGAATTTTGTATAAAATGTAAAAGTATACATTTTGGGACTTCCCTGGTGGTCCAGGGGCATTGATCTGTGCTCCCAATGCAGGAGGCCTGGGTTTGAAGAATCCCTGGTCAGGGAACTAGATCCCACGTGCTGCAAGTAAGATGTGGTACAGCCAAATATATAATTTTTTTTAAGTATACATTTCAATTGGAAACATGCCTTTATAAGACTCTTTAAGGCTTTGCATTTTTTTGGAAGCGCACTTGTTCAGCTATACTACATTAAAGGAACTAGTGAATAAAATGAGTTAAATAAGGAATAGAAATTTTAATGTACATTCTATTTTACATGCCAAATATGTGGAATTTCAAATTTTGGGTTTTCATGATTATACAAGTTTTATTTAAAAAACTATTTTTTCTATTATATCTTAAATTCAAGAATAACCACACTAAATTTCATAAGATTTTCCTGGCATAATTCCCTCATACTAACCTTTCTTAAAATTCTGATGGTTGGTGATATTAAGAATGGAAAATCGGAAGGACTTCCCCAGTGGGCCAGGGGTTAAAATTCCGTGCTACCAGTGCAAGGGGCTTGGGTTCCATCCCTGGTCAGGGAACTATGATCCCACATGCCATGTGGTGTGGCCCCCCAGAAAATGGAAAATTGGAATTTCCAGGTACATTCTTTTTCAGCTCTGGAATTTACCACTGCAAATGCTCCATTGCACTCAGCAGAGAATCCCTCTCTCTCTCAAGAGTGTGAGGAAGATGGCATCACACTGCTTCACACGCTGCGGGAGGAACACTCCCTCTCTGTTCCTTCACGATCCTCTCATTGTCCATCGAACGCATTTAGGTCATGATCCCTGGGTAGGTCCTTCATGTGCTGCTCTTCGCTCCCTCAGTTCACCTTGTCATGTATGCTTCTTTCCATATACAGCCATAACACCTTTTACTTGTCATCTTAATAGCCACAGAAATTACTTAACAAAATTTTTTATTGAAGTACAATATAGTTGATTTACAATGTTAATTTATGTTGTAAAGCAAAGTGATTCCATATATATATATATATATATATTCTTTTTCAAATATTCTTTTCCATTATGGTTTATCATTGGATATTGAATATAGTTCTCTGCTATACAGTGTATATTTGTTTTATATTGTTGTTTATCCATTCTATTGTATTGTTGTTTATCCATTCTATATAAAACAGTCTACATCTGCTAAACCCAAACTCTCCTTTCGTCCTTCTGCCAATCTGCTCCCCCTTGGCAATCACAACTCTGTTTTCTACGTATGTTTCTATTGCAAAAATAGGTTCATTTGTCATATTTTAGATTCCACATATAAGTGATAGCATATGGTATTTGTCTTTCTGACTTAGTATGAGAAACTCTAGTTGCATCCATGTCATTGCACATGGCATTTTGTTCTTTTTTATGGCTGAGTAATATTCCATTGTATATATATTCACCACATCTTCTTTATCCATTCCTCTGTTGATGGACATTTAGGTTGCTTCCACATCCTGGCTATTGTAGATAGTGCTGCTATGAACATAGGGTTACATGTGTTCTTTTGAATGAGAGTTTTGTCTGGATATATGCCCAGGAATGGGATTGCAGGATCATATGGTAATCCTATTTTTAGGTGTTTGAGAAACCTCCATAGTGTTCTCAAACAGTGGCTACACCAACTTACCTTCCCACCAACAGTGTAGGAGGGTTCCCTTTTCTCTACATCCTCTTCAGCATGTGTTATTTATAGAGTTTTTAAATGAATAGCCACATAAATTGATGGCTGACTATTCCATGATTGTTAAATACTGATTTCCAACTTTATTATGGAAAATCTGAAATGATGAATAAACTTTTGGTTTAAGATAGTTAACCTGAAAATTAGTTAAGTATCATGAAAAGAGATGAAAATAAACTACTTTGTGAAGTAAATTTATGACACATTTCCTGTATATTTTATTCAAATCATTTGTAAATCTGAAAATAAAATGATATAAAATTATTTTAAATGTTCCTTTCAAAACAGGATATTCCAGAATACACACACAAGACATACCACCCTATTTGCTTTTATAGGAATTAAGTTCATTAAGGGCAATAACATTTTTTTCTTTTGTGTCTCCCATGGTTCATAATACAATGCTTGCACGGAGATAGGGCCCAATAAATGAAACAATGTCAGAAAAACTTATACTATGTAAAGCCTGTTTTTTTTTTTTTTTTTTTTTTTCATTTTGATTATAGTTGCTTTACAGTGTTGTATTAGTTTCTGCTATACAGCAAAGTGAATCACTTATACATACACATGTTGGTGTTCGGTCACCCAGTCAGTTCCAATTCTTTGCAACCCCAGGAACGCAGCACGCCAAATTCCCTGTCCCTCACCATCTCCTGGAGTTTGCCCAAGTTCATGTTCATTGCATCAGTGATGCCGTCCAGCCATCTCATCCTCTGATGCCCTCTTCTCCTTCTGCCCCTCTTTTTTTTTTTTTTAATATCCCTCTTTTTTGGATTGCCTTCCCATTTAGGTCACCACAGAGCACTGAGTAGAGGTCCCTGTGATATACAGCAGGTTCTCATTAGTTATCTGTTTTATACAGAGTGTGATATGTCAGTTCCAATTTCCCAATTCATCTCATACATAACCTTTTTTTTTTAATCTTTTAAAAAATTATTTATTCATTTGGCTACACTGGGTCTTTAGCTGCAGCATATGGGATCTAGTTCCCTGACCAGGGATTGAAAACCTGGACCCCCTGCATTGGGAGCATAGCGTCTTAGTCAAGGAACCACCAGGGAGGTCCTCACACATAACCTAGTTTTTTGATGTAAGATTAAAAGGTACTCTTCGTACTTTCATCATACTTTTCAAATTGTTAAATTGGTTAAATTGTTACTATTGTTGTTCTTCTTGTTGCTATTTGGTATTTTCTGTCAGTGCTTGGATAATAATACTGTGTTGTTTTTTTAGTTTATTACATAGAAATTGTCTGCACTTTTCCAGTGAGAATATTAGCCTAGTTGCAGATTTTTTATTTTGTTGTTCAGTTGCTCTGTGGTGTCCAACTCTTTGCGACCTCATGGACTGCAGGACACCAGGCTTCCCTGTCCTTCACTTTCTCCTTGAGTTTGCTCGAATTCAGGTCCATTGAGTTGGTGATGCCATCCAACCATCTCATACTCTGTTGCCCCCTTCTCCTCCAGCCCTCAATCTTTCCTAGTATCAGGGTCTTTGCCAGTGAGTCAGCTCTTTGCATCAGGTGGCCAAAGTATTGGAGCTTCAGCTGCAGCATGTCTTTCCAGTGAATAGTCAGGGATGATTTCATTTAGGATTGAACTGGTTTGACCTCGCTGTTCAAGGGACTCTCAATATTCTTCTCTAGCACCAGAGTTCAAAAGCATCAATTCTTTTGCACTCAGCCTTTTTTATGGTCCAACTCTCACATCATGGTCCAACTCTCACATCTGTACATGACTAATGGAAAAACTATAGCTTTCACTATATGGATCTTTGTAGGCAAAGTGATGTCTCTGCTTTTTAATATCCTGTCTAGATTGGACATAGTTCTTCCAAGGAGCAAGTGTCTTAATTTCATGGCTGCAGTCATTGTCCGCAGTGATTTTGGAGCCCAAGAAAATAAAGTCTATCACTTTTTCCATTTCCCCACCCCCATCTATTTGCCATGAAGTGATGGAACCTGGGTACCATGATCTTACTTTTATGAATGTTGCATTTTAAGTCAGCTTTTTCACTTTCCTCTTTCACCTTCATCAAGAGGCTCTTTAGTTCCTCTTCACATTCTGCCATTAGAATGGTGTCATCTACATATCTGAGGTTATTGATATTTCTCCCTGCAATCTTGATTCCAGCTTGAGCTTCATCCAGCCCAGCATTTTGCATGATATACTCTGCATAGAAGTTAAATAAGCAGGATGATAATTTCCAGTCTCGACGTACTCCTTTCCTGATTTGGAACCAGTCTGTTGTCCCATGCCCTGTTCTAACTGTTGCTTCTTGACCTACGTACAGGTTTCTGAGAAGCAGGTCAGGTGGTCTGGTATTCCCATCTCTTTAAGAAGTTTGTTGTGATCCACACAGTCTTTCATTACCAGACTTAATTATTTTGACCATTTCTGCTTTAGCTTTTGTTTCAGTTTGTTATCTTTTTTTCATATTAATTATGAATCTTTTTCAGTTTTAATGGTTTTTATATTTCAGTTTTTTTTATTTGTATGCTACGTGGATTTCTCAGCTCACATTTGAACATACAGTGCAAGACTAGGGCTTCCCAGTTGGCTCATTGCTAAAGAACCTGCCTGCCAACGTAGAAGACGTGGGTTTCATTCCTGGGTTGGGAGATCCCCTGGAAAAGGAAATAGCAACCCACTCCAGTATTCTTGCTTGGGAAATCCCATGGACAGAGGAGTCTGGCGGGCTACAGTCCATGGGGTGGCAAAGAATCGGTTACAACTTAGCAACTATACTAAAAACAATGGCAAGACTACTTATACTAAGCATCTTTTAAAAACTTTTTGCTTGATCATCAGTTATTACTAATTATAGTATAACATATATAGTATAACATAATATAACTGGGTCTTAATTGCGGCATGCGGGATCTTTAGTTAGCATACAAACTCTTTTCTATGGCATGTGGGATCTAGTTCCCCAACTAGGAACTGAACCCAGGCACCCTGCATTGGGAATGTGGAGTCTTAGCCAATGGACCACCAGGGAAATCCCACAGTATAACATCTTGACCCGCTCACTCTCCGTAAGGCATATCTTCTAGGACTTTATTTGCTCTCAGTCTTCTCAAGGGCCTGCTAGACTGTGTAAATATATAGTCAGGAAACACTGAAGACATAGTTTCCGAAAAATCTCGTGTCTCTAATTTTCTTTTGTTAGTTTTTTCCATTTAGAAAATTTCATGTATCCTCATTTTTTCCTACCAACAATAGAAATGAGATAATCATCCAATTTGAGAGTTGTAAGTTTTGGAAGGGATCATTAAGTCTTAGTCCTCCTTTTCAAAGTTGAAGATACTGAAGTCCAGGGAGATTAAAATCAAGATCACACAGCTAGTTGGTGGCAAAGCCAGGATTAGAACCTCCAGCTTCTAAATTAAAATGCTCATAAGTAACTATGTAATACAGATGAGATAGCTTAGCATGAATTATTTTTGTAATTCATTGATGATGATTATAAAACTGCAACAGCTTAAAAACTTCTTTGCTTTTAAAAGTAACCTTAAAAACTCACATAATAGAAGCAATATTATCATAAAATTAGACTATTTTCTCTATATTTACAATTGTTTTGTTATTCCCATGAAGAGTTAAGAAAGACCACTATACAGAATATTGTTAAAAAAAATAATGCTGAGGAACCATTGTTTTTCAAGGACAACATGAGAGTTTAGTTATTTGAGGCGGGGGGCGGGGGTGGGGTGGGTTGGGGGAGCACAGATTATGAAACAACCCAAGAAAATAAAGGCAAAGAGAATTCTGTAAAGATGGAAGAAGGGTAGGTAGATGCTGGAGAAACATGCAAAAGTGTCCCATAAAAGCCTGATGTGAAGAAGCATGTGAGAAAAAATATTCAAGAGGGAACACTCTTTTATTCAGATAGTATTTCTTTCTTTTTAAGATTTGGGTTTTGTATGTTTTTGTTCAACAGAAAGGAGGACTGAACAGATAGGATAAACCCGGTGTAGTGTTTATGTTAAAATGAAGGTAATCAGGACCTCGGTCACCCTACTTGGGTAACCCGTTTTCCACACTCAACTGGAAACTGTTTCTTAATCTTTAAGAAGAATATTCAGACTTTTTGATGAAATAATATCTAACACTTTTTGAAATCTCACCACAAGGGAGGCATTGGAGCCATCTTGTAAGATTTTATAGGGATTCAATGAGATCGTGCTTCCCTGATGGCTCAGTGGTAATGAATCTGCATGTCAAGCAGGAGATATAGGTTTGATCCCCGGGTCAGGAAGATCCCCTGGAGATCTTGAGTGGAAAATCCATGGACAGAGTGGTCTGGTGGGCTATAGTACATGGGGTCGCAAAAGAGTGGAACATGACTTAGGGACTAAGAACAAGAACAAGGGAGATCATACATGTAAAGCACCCGGGCCAAGGTAAGAAGTCAGTAACTTTAGTTATGTGGCTTATTTATCTATTCACAACAATACTTGGAAGTATGTATTATCTCAGTATTAGAGGTAGAAATTAGAATTTTTATTCAGGTTCACAGAGCTAGAAAAGATCAGAGTTGAGATTCAAACCCAAATCATGTCTGACTCTGGAGCCAGCACTTCTAACCACTGTATTACACTCTTTTAACAATTTTTCTTAAAGCTCCTGCTTATCTCAAAATAATTCAAACTTACCGTACATTTCTTAAAATTTTATATTGTACTAGACACACTCTCTAAATAGTTGAAGAAATATGGCAAGATAAATTAAAGGGGGTGAAAGAAAAGGACTACTGAAAATAGGTAAAATGGGTGAATTTTGGTGTTGCCTTAAATATCTCCTTTTTAAGGAAGTGCTTAAAGGGCCTTAGACTAGGAATGAAATCTTCTGTAACCAACTGCATGATCTGAACAGCTGAGGGATCTTCTGTTTCAGTGTATTACTTGGGAGCAAGTGTATGTAATGCCCTTCCTGACCACTAGGGTGAAACTGAAATAAAATAATATTTTTATTATATATAATATATAATATATAATAAAATAATCTTCCCTAGTATATTTGTGTGGGAAATTAAAAAAAATACTTTGCAATTATCAAAGTTTTTTTTTTTTAAAACCATATGTTTGTTCTTCATATTGGCCTAAGAAGGAGGAGAAAAAGTATTCTTTAGACCAAGTATGTCATATCACTCAGTCATGTCTGACTGTTTGTGGCTCTGTCCATTAATTCTCCAGGCGAGAATACTGGAGTGGGTTGCCATTTCCTCCTCCAGGGAATGTTCCTGACCCACAGAATGAACCCAAGTCTCTTGCATCTCCTGCACTGGCAGGCAGATTCTTTACTACTGTGCCACCTGGGAAGCCAGACCAAGCATAAGAGATGCTTAAGGCCCCATGATGAATTCATTTCTGTAGGCTTATGCTGCTGGTGGGGCACTCCACTCCAGTACTCTTGCCTGGAAAACCCCATGGATGGAGGAGCCTGGTAGGCTGTACTCCATGGGGTCGCTAAGCAACTGAGCAACTTCACTTTCACTTTTCACTTCCATGCATTGGAGAAGGAAATGGCAACCCACTCCAGTGTTCTTGCCAGGGACAGGGGAGCCTGGTGGGCTGCCTTCTATGGGGTCGCACAGAGTCGGACATGACTGAAGTGACTTAGCATGCTGCTGGTAAAGGGTAGGCCTGAGATTAGCATCTGGATCTTTCAATGTGGAAGCCAATGTTCCCTCCAGTAGTTAATGCTGTATCTCACTCTGCTATGTTGCTACTTTGAATGCAAAATGTTGTTTATCATTGGACTCTCTTTTTACACAAAGCACTCACCCTGAGAGAAACAGTAGCAACCTGTACAGAGAGGCCCTGACCCCCTGGAGAGCTTGCTTGACCAGATTTGGAGATTAAGCCATCACTGGGCAACAGCCTGGTGAATCAGTTGTCAGTGGGTGGGGGTGGGGTGGGGTACTGCAGAGCTCCTTGTAGATTTCAACATAAAAAACAAAACTCCTACATAGAAACAAAACAGAAAGATTCTAGAAGATGGGTATAATAGTTTACATAGATTATTTTATATATGTATCTTGGTTTCTGGTTTCATTTGAGGATTTCTTAGTTTTGTTTCTTTAGCCAAGAGTGTTGAAACCTTTACAATCACTGTTATGTTTTATACTAAGTGTACAAAAATAAAGCTCAGAAAAGTAAAATGACCTATTAACAGGAAGAAAATAAAAAATATCCTTTAAAAAAATAGCTCATGTGTAATGAGCATGACTTTTGTGTCAGGTTCATGCTAAATTCTTTGCTAATGATTTCATTGAATCAATGTAACAACCTAGGTGATACATTGTGTTAGGAGTCCCATTTTATGGATGAAGAAACTGCAGTTCCAAGAGCTTGCTGCTGCTGCTGCTGCTAAGTCACTTCAGTCGTGTCCGACTCTGTGTGACCCCATAGACGGCAGCCACCAGGCTCCCCCGTCCCTGGGATTCTCAGGCAAGAACACCGGAGTGGGTTGCCATTTCCTTCTCCTTAAGTTAGAGTAAAAAAACATCTCTGAATCAAAGTTCCCTATGTCCTTTTTAGTAGAGAAACTTTTAGAAAGAAATGTAGCTAAGCATTTCAGTTAATTTAGTATCAAACACCAAATGTATTGCCAAAGTATAGCAACCTGCACAATTCTAAGTCGCTTCAGTCGTGTCTGACTCTGTTGTGACCCCATAGACGGCAGCCCACCAGGCTCCCCCGTCCCTGGGATTCTCCAGGCAAGAACACTGGAGTGGGTTGCCATTTCCTTCTCCAATGCATGAAAGTGAAAAGTGAAAGTGAAGTCGCTATGTCGTGTCCGACTCTTAGTGACCCCATGGACTGCGGCCCACCAGGCTCCTCGGTCCGAGGGATTCTCCAGGCAAGAGTACTGGAGTGGGGTGCCATTGCCTTCTCTGAGCACAATTCTAGTGCCTGTCTTACTTGCACTGTTTTTAGCAGGATAAAAATCTTAAGAAGTGGTAATACAGATACATTTTTACATTTATAAGAACTTTATGCTTTTTCAAAGTTCATGTCAGACTTCCTAAGTAATTAAATAGCTTGATCAGAAAAATCTTCTATTTCCTTGAATTGCCTAGGTTAGAATTTCCCACGGTGTGCGTTTTCTTTTAATACTGTTTTCGAAGTTTTATTTTATCTTTGGCTGCACTGAGTCTTTGCTACTGCACACGGGTTTTCTCTAGTTGCATTGAGCGGGGGCTGCGCTCTAGTTGTGGTGCGCAGGCTTCTCATCGTGGCGGCTTCTGTTGTCGTGGAGCATGGGCTCTGGGGCGCATGGGCTCTAGAGTGTGGTGTGCAGGCCTAGTTGCTCCGTGGTATGTAGGATCTTCCCAGACCAGGGATCACACCCATGTCCTCTTCACCGGCAGGCGGATTCTTATCCATTGAGCCACCAGGGAAGTCCCAAGGTGTACTTTTATAAAACGAAAGGTAGTAATTGATAGTACATGGTAAAGGGTTGCAAGGTGAGATAACTTTGGAAAATACTGTTCTAAGCATCAGTATTTCTGCAAGACTTCTTTGAGCCTGTACATTGTGAGCCTCTATGTATTTTAAAGAGGCAGTTATTTCCCTCACTTACTGGTTTTATATGGAACTCTTTATGGAACTCTCATCTCAGAACATAATTTCTCAGATTAGTGATTTTTGAAACATACTTCTGAAAAACACTAAGCTAACGTCTGAGAAGAATATTGAATGAAGTGGGACTATCTCAAATTATATTGAGAAGTGAGGATTACAAGATAATAGACAATATTATTCCAATGTTATAAAACAAGAAAGTGAAAGACAAAGCCATGAAAGACTGGAAGGAATAAAAACACCAAAAAAGTTAACAGGCTTTATTAATAAATCTAATCAAGTCAAAATATGTGTCCAAATATATGTGCTACCACAGTGTCCTTGAGTTGTTTATGGCTGATGAGTCTAGTGTTTGGCAAGCCTAATTCGGAAGAAATATTAAGATCTAGATGTGGTGTGTATACCTTGCTCAGTAACTCACTTAAGTCCAATTGGGCTTTTGTTTCTTAGTTTCTGCAATTTTAAAGATGGAAGATATGGTTTACTTCCTCTTGATACCAGGATTTTGTGAAGACTGGAGACATAATGCAATTAATTTTCTGCTAATGTATAACATGGGAGGTGCTGATGATGTGTCCCAGAACCTGATTTTTTTTTTGCCCTCCAGGCGCTGTCTCTCCTGTGAGCAAGTACATAGAAAAGTCTCACAAGAAGGCACTTCAAAACTTGACCTGGCTTGACTTGCCTGGTAAATGATTAACATGTTTCAGGCACGGCTCAGCCTGTGACTCCTACAGTTGTCTCAGCTCACCGGAGTGAATTTCCTGCCCACGCTGTCTGATAGAAATCAGGGTTGCTCTGTCTCCAAGGACATCCTCATTCTTTTGGTTTCTCCTCATTGATCCCCTCCTTGAATGGCCACCTGGCTTCTTCCCACCTCCTTTGCTCTTCTTCCTCCGCTGTCTCCCAGTTGTCAGTCCCTGGGGCTCCCATCCCCAGCCCCTTCTCCTTACTCCATGAATCATTCTTCACACCTGTTACCTCACTCCTCAGCTTTGTAATCACTCACTTTCCCTTCCATTCTCTGGATGCACCAGGGTGCTTATCTAAGCAATTGATACAGTGTCACTCAATGTATGGGAAAGAAGAACACATCCAGTGAAAGTAAAATGTTTATTTCACTAATGTTTCAGGGGACTATATTAATAGAAGTAATTTCCTTTCTTGGGTCATGGGAACAATGAGAATTCACACAGTCTGTCTCTTAAATGTCCTCATCCCTGTCCATCTTTCTTTGTCTACCACCCACTGGTAACTTTCACTTAATGCTTCAGCACAAATTTCTACTTCATGAGCAGTTTTTTCTCTTATTTCTCTTAAGTTTCACCCCTTCACCCCTCATGTACCATTTATACTATTACTGATCACACTCAACTAGTATGTTTTACAGGCTCAAGGCTGTAAGACACAGAGGTTCCTATGTTTCCCTGTCCCCTCTCTCTCTCATTTTTATCCTTCTGCCCTTTACAAACTTGGACCCACACCCAGGCTATAGACAGTGTCTGTCAGTAAGTGCCAGTCATTGGATTCAATAACATAACAATAATTTATCAAAATCCAGTTTAGAGAAATACTACCAAAAATTTTTAGTATATGTGGTTTAATTTTTTCAAAATTTCTAATTTTCTAAGATGGACTTTTATTCTTCTAGAAAGTTAATATATATGACATTCTTCTCAAGTACTAAATTATTAAGTTCCAGATGATTTCCTATTTATACCTCCTGCCACTGGTGGCTCAAACAGTAAAGAATCTGCCTACAATGCAGGATTGGGAAATTTCCCTGGAGAAGAAAATGGCAACCCACTCCAGTATTCTTGCCTGGAGAATTCCATGGACATAGGAGTCTGGCAGGCTACAGTCCGTGGGGTCGCAAAGAGTTGGACACGACTTAAGCAGCTAACACACACAATGGCCACTTCCCCGGCTTCATCTAGTGGTGTCCTCGTTAAAATGCTGCCATAGAGGACGCCTTAGCTGCGCACCTAGGGTGGTGAAGCAAAGACTGGATTCAGGGGACCTGGGATGGTGGTCTAAATTTTGGCAAAATCCATGCTGTGCTAGGAATAGGTTTTCTATAAATTTAGGATTTTATGTTACACAATAAGATGTATCATATTTCATTGTCTTCTTTTTTTTTTCTAACCCCAGTAGAAATGCTGAAACCATTCTGTGGATTTTGTAAAATTCTAATTCATTCTCAGACAGACTTGTTTGGTTTTAGTCATATATATTGGAGACACAGTTAAACTGAAATAATTTTGAGTCTGTCCTGCTGTAGTTTGCTAGGGTTAATAATTTGCCTTAGACTGTTTCTGGATGTATTCTGAACTATCCTATTTTCTACAAGATATTGTTCTTAAATATTATATAGAGAATTTCATGCATAAATCAATTCTGTAGAGAAATCAGCCATTCAGATATTGTTCCTGTGACAACCTATTAAAAATGCTGCTGTTTAATTGCAACATTTGCTTTCCAACATACAGCACATCATAAAATGCTTCTCTTTTTTATTTTCCTAAATGTTATGTTGGAAGAATTACTTGATGCCATTTCTTTATATAGCTTATTATGAAATAAAAAGAAAGGGAAGGAAAATTATTATTGCAGGTGAAAATGTTTTTAGTCCTTTGGCACAGTGCTCTCAATTGAAGCACTGTATCATTTTTAATGTTGAGAGCATTGTGCATTACACATCTTAAAGAAATTAATTTCACATTTCCCAAAGTAAATACACAGTATCTTACTTTATTCTTAGCTCTCAGCTTTGTCTAGCTCTCAGTAAACATCCAGAAAAGATTTGTTGAATGCTTGAAAGGAAGAAGAATCTGGACTCCAGCTTGCAAACTGAAATCATGATTTTTTTTTTAATCTTACTGTCCCATCAATGAGAATTTAACTTCATTGGATTACTATCCATTCTTGCCTTCCTTCCCTCCTTTCTGAGAGGAAGACCATGCTAAAGTTAATCTATTTACATGAGTCTTTGCTGTTAATCTATTTACATGATTCTTTGCTTTACATCTTTCCCATCTTCAAGAACAACAAAAGTGATGACCTGAAAAGCCACACACACACACACACACACACACACACACATCCTTTCTTTCTTTCTCCTGATCCAAGCTCACTCTCAGTTCACTCTTCACTTCAGTTAATCTAGTTTCTGAGGCTCCAATGTGGAAGCAGAACCCAGAGATTCTGGACTCAGCATTACCTCTCACCAGCTTTGTAATCACAGGCAGAACGTGCAACCTTTCTAACAGGATGCACTTCATAGATATTGAGAATTAAGGGAGATGACGCATTTAAAATGTACTTTTGCACGGCCTGACACATAGTAAATGTTCAATAAATGGTAGTTACTGTTCTTACTGATTGAACGATACAAGTTCAGAGATGAGAAAGATTGATGTAGACTCAAGAATGATTTTGAATTCACCTAACTACTTACTCATTCTTCAGATTAGGAAATTAGAACCCAGAGAAGTGATGTTGTCAAAGTATCATGAAGGAGGTGATCTCTGAGTCAGATTTTAAAGGATGATAACATCTACTGAATGTTTACTCTGGGCCAGAGACCATATAAATGCTTGACATGGGTTGTTTTATTTAATCTTCAAAACATTCCTGTGAAGTAGCATTTCAGTAGCTAGAAGCAGATCGTCTGAAGCTGGACGGGGAGAACAGAGAGAAAAGAATAAAGAAAAATCTGGAGGCAGGAAAGACTTGGCTGATTTCTAAAGACGGTGATGAGACGGACCAGCCAGAGTGAAGAGCTTGTTGTCTTAAGCGCTAAGGAGAAATAATGTTGGAGAGTGAGGCAAAATTATGAGGCCTCGGCAACCATGCCCCCCCACAAATGGCTCTAATGAGCAAGACGAATAAATGACTTGGGGAAGGGAGGACACAGGCGGAAGTGGGGTTTTAGCCACCTTGATTTGGGGGCATGCTTCCCAGGTAGCTCAGTGAGTAAAGAACCTGCCTACAGTGCAGAAGATGCAGGAGATATGGGTTCAGTTCCTGGGTCGGGAAGATCCACTGGAGGAGGGCACAGCAACCCACTCCAGTATTCTTGCCTGGAGAATCCCATGGACAGAGGAGCGTGGCAGGGTACAGTCCATAGGTTGCAAAGAGTTGGACATGACTGAAATGGCTCAGCACGCATGCATGCAGGGTACTGCGAATCCCTGAAGGGCAGTCAGTACTGTATCTACACAGTAAGCTGTGTACTGTATCTACACAGCCCCAGGGACCCACAGCCTCCACCAGCCACTGCTGATCCCCACCAGGCAATGGTAGGAGAGCACAGCGCAGATTCCTATGAAGTAGAAGCTTCACCAAGGCTTATTGAAGGAATGAGTGACTGAAGGAGGACTTGGACTGGCGGTTGTTTCTAGGTGGGAAGTGATGAGAGCTGAGATAATGGTGAAAACAATGGGAATGGAAATAAGGATGCAAATCCTAGATGCAGTTTCAAAGAAATACTAAGACTTGGGCTCATATTGGGTGTAAACTAATAAAAGGAGCTGTATTTCAGGTTTATTGTATACAGCAAAGTACAGTGTCAGAGCTATAGCATTTGACACATTCTCGATTGTTGTTTAAGCAGATATTGTTTTTTTTTTTTAATATTCTTTCATTTATTTACTTGGCTGCTCTGGGTCTTAGTTACGGTGCACAGGCTCTTTAGTTGCAACATGTGGGATCTAGTTCCCCAACCAGGGATGAAACGCAGGGCCCCTGCTTTGGGAGCATGGAGACTTAGCCACTGGACCACCAGGGAAGTCCCAGACGTTCTATATTTGAAACCAATCGAAATTAATCAAGTTTCAAGGTGATGATAGTATGTGATTATTATTGCCATTAAAATACGTCTCTGTCCTTTCTACTCCTACTCCTTCTGCCCAGGTTCTTGACAGTTTTATCTTACACCTGGGCTGTTGTCATCTCCTACTGAACCCTGGCCAGGGCAACCTTCCCATCTTCACACATGCCTGCTGGTTGCCTCCTCCCCATTTTCTGTCCATAGAGTTGCCCTCTTCTATGAAGACCTTTTCTTCTACCATTTCGTTCCCATTACCAGTTGGAATAGTAGTCACCCTTCAGAACCAAATAATGTGCTGTTTGCCCCATAATGTCTGATCAACACACCTAGACTGCTTTCCTTCTGAACTCCCAGGGCACTACATGTCACAATCAGCCTGGTCCTGGTCGTTTTGTTAAGTGGACATCCCTTTATCAGTACTGTATTTATAGCCTCTGCGATGATGGTACTGTGTGTTGCCTAGTTATGTAATAAATATTTGTGGCATCAATCCAAAACTGTATTAAATACTGCAAATTCCTTCCCAACCCAAAGTTTCCCTGTGGGTAAAGGTTCATATATACAGCTTCATGTTAGTAGTATGTATCTTTTGCAAGATGGAGAATTTCGTATCACTGTTGTTGGGGATACTTACGGGGAAAATAGAAAGTTTTGGCTGGGAGTAGAAAAAGTGAAAGGCAGGGCAGGATTAGTCATTCTTGCAGGTGACTTTTTGGTTGGATAAAGGATGCTGAGGAAAATTAAACTGTAGCCTTTACTGCCACACTCCCTGCCCCATAGGAGGGAGGGTAGTGAACTGAATCTAAGAGGTTTGGGACTGCAATCTGTGGGTCTTTGGGAACCAAGTAAGATCTGCAAGTCAGAAATCCAGGGCATTGAGCTGAATGGGGATCAGTGGCAGAAAGAAAATGTCTCCTGGCAGGCAGACCACCTGCAAAAGGCAAGCTTAATTTGCAAGGATCTCTCTGAACCCTCCATGAAGTGTGAGTCTAGAATTTCTATTGAACAAGGAACTTAGTTGTATAGTGCCCATTATTGTTTGTGTTGTTGTTTAGTTGCTAAGTTGTGTCCAACTCTTTGTGACCCTATATGCCCGTCAGGCTCCTCTGTTCACAAATTTCCCAGGCAAGAATACTGGAGTGAGTTGCGGGATCTATTGTAGGATATAGAAAATGTTATCTATGGGCTTATTGTAGGATATAGAAAATGTTATCTATGGGCTGTTATTATTTCTAATATCTATCTATCTATTTGGCTCTACTGGGCCATAGTTGTGGTACACGGGATCTTTAGTTGCAGCCTGCAAACTCTTAGTAGCAGCATTCAGGATCTAGTTCCCTGGTCAGGGATCGAACCCCGGCCCCCTGCATTGGGAGCATGGAGTCTTAGCCTCTGGACCACCAGGGAGTCCCTATAGACTGTTGTTTTATTCATTTTCTTAGTGCTTCAGTCATGACAAGACTATTTTAGTTCTAGGTTCCTAAATCAACTGAATTCTGCAAGGATTTTCAGAAATACAGTATGTAGCCTGGCGAGACCTACCATACAAATAAATATTCAGCCAGTATTTTCAGAATTGTTAAACGTGGCTAAGTAGCTGTCATGGTCCATGGTGTGGTGAGGATCCCAGAGTGTGACACACCCTCCCAGGGCTCTGGGTCTTCCCATGAACTGCTCTCCTGGTCCAAGATACCTTTCTTCTCTTCTTTTTTGCAACCCTTGACCCATACTTAACCTACCTAGTTTTTACCTTGATATTACCTCCTCCAAAAATCCTTCCCGAATGTTTTCATTAGAGCCGCTCCCCATGGATTGGGTGCCACTGCTGCCTGGTCCCAAACAGCCTGAGCTTTCATCCTCACACTTACTTCAGGTGTGGCACTTCCATCTATGAGTCCTGCTCCAACCACGTAAGCTCCTCTGGGAGTCCTGTGGGTGCTGAGTAATTGTCCTTTGTTTTTGTTGTTTAGTCACGAAGTCTTGTCCAGTTTTTTTGAGACCCCAGTGGACTGTAGCCTGCCAGGCTCCTCTGTCCATGGGCTTTCTGAGGCAAGAATACTGGAATGGGTTGACATTTCCTTCTTAGGGGGATCTTCCCCACCCAGGGATCCAACCCAAGTCCCGTACATTGGCACTCCGGTTCTTTACCACTGAGCCATCAGGGAAGCCCCACTGAATAATAAGCAGGTACTCAGAGGACCCCTGAGGTCTCAAATGTTTGAGTCAGTAAATGCATCCTCTTAGTACAGGACTTGTAGGTGAATGTCTGCTACACAGAAGTGAGCTGTCAGTACTTGAGTTTGATGATGATTTTGGAGAACTGCAACCCCGTTTTCTCCTTTCCTTCTCCCCACCCCATCCAGGTGGTAGCTAAACCAGACTGAAAGATAGCACCTTGCTTCTGTGCCTTAAGCTAATAACAGTTCCCATCCAACCCAGTATTTAAGAAGTGATTATTTTTATTATGTGTCCCCTGGGGGAGAAAAGCGGAGGTACAGAGCATTTTTGGATCTCGGTGAATATTTGAAATTTTGCTGCCAAACCTATTAAACCCACCGCAACAGTCTTTCGGGTTTTTAAAATATTCTGCTGGAGAGGGCTCTCTGGATACTCATTTTCGTGTGTAATATAAACCACATGGTAGTCATCACATCCATCTAAATACTCTTCTAATAGTTTTTCTAAAATTTTTTTTGGGGGGGGGGGGTTGGCAGGAGTGCTGTAAGTCTTCAATAATTGTAAAAAGTTTTTCAGAGGACAAGTGTCAACCTATGGTTAAATAAGGTAAAGGTAAAAATAAGTGTCAACCCATGGTTACGTTGAAGCAACATTTTCTCCCAGTGCAGAAAAATCATCCAGCTCTCAAAATGTGAACTAGGTCTTGCTTTTATGTTTTTTCCCTAAGGGTTACGGTGCCCGATAATTATTATTCCCTTTGCTTCGATGACAATAAACTTGACTGTTGGTCGATAAAAATGCACGGTGAAAAAATAAAACCACCAAAACCCTAGTTGGCGCAAACGTAGGACGCCTCCTGTTTACACTGAGCGCAATGATGGGAACTGACCCAGGATCCAAGCGGAGACGATCAAATACCGTCCAGAGTTTCCTTACACGTAAAGATAATGGCCGGTTAAAAAGTTCACTCAAAGTAGCATTCCGGCCCGAATGGCGTCTGTAGTTTCGTTATAAAACTTGAGACGCCGCGCCGGCAGGGGCTGGGGGCGCTCGCTCCCTCACCCAGGGCCCGGCCGCCAGCGCTGACAGGTGCCGGGGCCGCCGCCGCGCCGAGAGCCGGCGCGCGGTGGGGGCTGTAGCTTCGCTGCACCCTCGCCTGTCAGCCAACGGCGCCGGCGGGAGCGAGCGCGGGACGGCGGGCGCGCAGGGCGGGAGGCCGGCCGTGGTCCCCGGCGTCCGAGTGCCCCGCGCGCCGCCCAGACCCGGCCGGTCCGCCCGCGACCGCGGGGGCGGGGGCCGAGCTGCCGGGCGCGGGGGAGCGGGGCCGGGCGCCGGGGGTTGGCGGGACGCGCGCTCCGTGCCGGCGCCCGGCCTCGAGCCCGCGGCGCCCCCCCCCCCCCCCGCGTGCCCGCGCCGCTGCGCGATGCAGTGTGGGGAATGGCTGGGGTTGGCTGAAGAGCGCACAGTGGAGTTTTAATGTCCGCCATGTTGGCCATGGCGTATTGAGGAGAGCGAGCGAGAGAGGAGCGGAGCGTCTCGGCCTCCCACCTCCAGGCGGCTCTGAGTGCCCGGACGGCGGGCTCCGCGCTCCGCCCCTCCAGTCCCCGGCAGCGGTGGGCGAGTGGGGACCGAACCCCCGGTTCTCCATGATCCCGCTGGCCGGGGCCGTTTCCCCAGAGCGGAGAGGTATCTGCTGCGCCTGAGATGAGTAAACTGTCGTTTCGGGCGCGGGCGCTAGACGCCTCGAAGCCGCTGCCGGTTTTCCGCTGTGAGGATCTGCCCGACCTGCACGAATACGCCTCGATAAACCGGGCCGTGCCGCAGATGCCCACCGGAATGGAGAAGGAAGAGGAGTCGGTACGTGTTAACTCCCCTGTCCGACCCGCCGCCGGGCCCCGCTCCCTCCGCTGCCTGCGGCGGCGGCGGAGCGCAGACCCACACAAAATGGCCGCCATCTTCTCTCCGCCGCCGACTCCCGTCGCCGGCCGGGCCTTTACCCTGGGGCCCCCGGCCTCGCCCCCCGGCCGCCGCGGCCCGGCGAGGCCTCCTGTCGGGGCACCCGCCGACCCTGGCCCCTCGGACCCGGGGCCCGCGGAGTTCGGGCGCCCGAAAGGCACAAAGGGGTCACGTGACGAGGCTGCCGGCAGCCATTTTGTGGTCGGAGCGCTTGGGCTGGGCCTTGTGCATCCGGAGAGGGAGCGGGCGGGCGGCGGGGGGTGCGGCGGCCGGGCCGCGGAGGCCCTGCCTGCAGGCCTCTCGGCGGGCCGCTGGGTGGCGCTCTGGGGCCGGCTCGGCCTTCGCGCGCCGCCGGCGCCGGGAGCGCAGGTTCCGGGCGCTCGGGTGGCCGTGCTCTCTCGGCGGCCCGCAGGCTGGCAGGGCTGCGCGGCCCACGTGGACCCGCCGAGAGGCCGGGCGGGGGCGGCAGGCGTCCTGCAGCGGAAGGTCCGGGCCGGCGAGCCAGCCCAGAGCCGACCTGCGTCCTTCGTCCTCTTTCTGGGACTTTTGCATCCATTCCTCCGAGTCCTACTTAATCAGAGGGTTGTCAACTCCTGCTCCTCTTGACTTTTTCTTTGATCCTTGAGAACATGTTGCAGATTTTGAAGGGAACTCCGTGGCTCTTCTAAAGCCTGTGTAACTTTATTATTTTTTTTCCTAATAAAACTCTAAGTTCGCCTGATTGCTGGTTTCTCAACCTACGGGAGACAAGACCCAGTCTAAGTAGATGTTAACAGATCTCCGTTTAGAAAAAGGGTTCTTTCTTATCCATCACCGAACTCAAGTGGAGTGAAACCTTACCCGGGAGATGTTTTCCATGGGTGGGCTTCAGTGTTTAAATGTTGACAGCTCACAGACACTGTGTCGTAGTGTGGCTGTCCTTGGTCGTGGAAGTTGGGCTCAGACACAAGACTTCGTCTGTTTCCCCCAGATCCTTGTCGGTGTCATTCGATGCCTTCTAAGGAATTGCATACCTTGGTTTTCAGGTACAGCCACTTAAACAGGGGGCAGTGTGTTGACAGTTCAAGAAGTCGAGGAGTCGCTGGATTGGTACTACAATTTTGTGGTGGAAAACTATACTGTAATACCTCTATTTGGTGCTGTACGGAATTTTTTTAATGTAGAAATTTTGCTCTGTACTGTTGATTTTGAAAATAAAGCTGTTGAAACTGTTTGGGTTGTTCAACCTTTTAAAGTCAAAGAGTTGTGACAGTTGACTCTTCCTTCGGAGAGTAGTGTGCTTAGCGTGTGTAGTAGTTGAGATTGTCAAGACCTGACTCGGAGCACGTTACCTGTGAGACAGAATCTTCTAATTTCTTTTACTTGTTACCAACTTTGAGAGTAGAATGGTGCCGTTTGTTTATTTTTAAATAAGTGATTTGTTTTTAAAAATTAAAGTACTTGTGACTGCAGAATCTTGTCTTTTGGTTTTATTTTTGTTTCTTAAGTTTTACAAATAATGCTTTCAAGATGGGGGTGTCAGTGTTAAGACTGACCTGGAAATTAAGTTGTGGCTATTGTTTTGCCCCCAGAGCTTTGATTAAAAACAGCACTACACAGTACACTTTAGAAACATACTGGTCTGGCTTCTTTGAACACTTTGGACTGTCTCAAGAGCCACAGCCTGAAATCAGAGCTGAGCCCAGCTGAAGTACCAAGGCTTATTAAATTTTTACAGATAATTTTCATTCACTGAAAGAATTTTGACGTTTATTATTTTCTAACATGTAGAGTCCATATTTTTTAGGGGTTTTTTTTCCCCCTCAGACTACCTTCTCCTATCATCCGTTTACAATTTGTTTCACTTCACATCCAACCAAAACTATGACCAGTGAAACGGAGACCTCAGGAATAAATACTGAATAGAAGAATGTAAACAGTCCCAGGTGGAACAGCTGCTCTCCAGTCCTGCGGTTCATACCGGCCAGAGGAGGCTGTATAGCTCAAATCACAGTATTAAAAGTAGAATGTTGATATTGAAAACGTATACTACGCACAAATAAAGGTAACTGAATATTGAGTTAGCCTTGGAAAAACAGTCCTTTTGATAATTCGCTAAAGAAGGATATGCTTCTTATAAAGACAAAAGATTAAAACAAACGTCTGCCTGTGATTGACATGTTAGTTAGGGTCAGGAGTTGATCATGAAAGATGGGACAGAATTAGATGAGAATAGTTTTGTGTGTGTGTCACCTTATGAAAATTGTCGTGTGGACCATACGTGGTAATTGTGAACGTATTTTGTTTCTGTGGTAAATGTGACAGAAATGCTAGGTCTAAACACAGAAAATAACACATATTTTCATTTAATTTCTATATTATAAGCTGAATGCACTGCCTTAAGGCATATCTCTTAGTTTTTAAAAAACAACTTTTAAGTAGAAGGTCCCCTCCAAACATGAATTTTACTCAACGTTAGAACTTAGTTGTTTAGTCCTTTTTTTTTTTTGATGAAGATTGAGAAATAATTATGGGGTCGCACAGGGTTAGACACGACTGAAGCGACTTAGCAGCAGCAGCAGTGAATTAATGGACTTGACTGAATCATAGATGCTGGAGATTTATTGTCTGAATTGGTATAATGTGATACCTTGTAACTTGTTACATCAAAAAATTAACAGTTGGTAAGGGCTTTGGTTTAATGAATAACGATTTTCAAACCATAGGAAATCAATAGACTGTCAGCTCTAAATATGAAATAAGTCTCTTTGGGGTTAAAAGGGACAGAATTTAAATAGCAGGGCCAGAGGTTGCACGACTGTAATTTTTTAACATTTTAAGTTTATCATCTTCCAGGTAAGAAATGTTGTATACTACTTAGTGTTATGGCTTTACCTTTAAACGAAAGGATAGTTTTTCCAAGGTATCAGTACTATCGAATGTTTTTATTAAAAAGTTGACCTTTTTTGGTTCAAATTGGAGCTTTCCATTGTTAAAATTCTCCTTTATGGATACTTCTCATTTCACAAAGGACATTCTGAAAAAGGAGGTTTTAAAGTGATGCTCAGCACAGTGGAACTGCTTGGTTCCTCTAGTAGGTTTTTTTTTCCCCCACTGGGATGCCAGATTCTGTGACTCTTACTGTAAGGGTGGAGGCTTAAACTCTTCTGTCACCAAGACTGGTTCTGGTAAGATGTGTGATGTAATTAAGATGTTAATAGTGATCTAGCCTTGTTATTGTCCTACACAGCCACCTCTGGGACTGTTAGAAGTAGGATCCAGCCATCACAGGCCAACACTTAGATTTAGTAGGGTTCTCACCAGACAAAATAGTCCCAGACACTTTTCTTTCTTTAAACTGTTGTTACTGGCCCAGTATACAATGTTATTAAAATCAAGTTTATGAAGTAGC
This sequence comes from Bos indicus x Bos taurus, assembly GCF_003369695.1. Taxonomy (NCBI): domain Eukaryota; kingdom Metazoa; phylum Chordata; class Mammalia; order Artiodactyla; family Bovidae; genus Bos; species Bos indicus x Bos taurus. Next base: position 50,167,480 of record NC_040088.1, on the reverse strand, counting down.
CAGGTAGGTATTTTTTGTTTTTAATTAGGCGTTAAATTGGGCGTAGGTACGTATCTTTCTTAAGAGGAAAAGTAGTCAAGCACTACATTTTCAAAACTTTATTTAAAAATGTATAGTTTTTCTGTTTTATAAAAACAAATCACTGCGATAAGTTTAAAAGTTCGATTTCTCATTTTTTAAAAGAAACTAAGAATCCTATTTTCCTTTAAAATTTTGAAAACCAAAATTTCTTAGTCCTGAATCTAGATTCCTTTATTCTGTGCACTGCATTGGAAGTGAAAAGAAATATTTGAAATCTCAATTGCACTAGAAGCAAAGCTTAATTTTTACAGCTAGTTTGAATTAGAAAGGAATTGGGAATATTTGGGGTTTTTCCATTAAGTAGCAAATAATCAGTTAAAATCAAAGGTAACTGAGAAGCAGTAATAAAGTCTAGTTTCAACTTTCTGTCCTGCCCAAGATATTTTTGAATCAGCAACGTAGGAGGATTGAGGACTCCTACCTTCAAAAGGAGCCTCTTGAAAACTGTCAGGCCTGGTGCCTAAAGTCTTAATATTAGCTCTTGTTTCAGTGTGTGGTTTGATATTTAGGATTTTGGATTAGTATCATTTGTAATCAGACTTCATTTTCTCACAAAACAAGACTGAAAACTAATGGGCTTGCGCATCTAATGCTGTTTGGTGGGTGCTTGTGACCTGTAATGAAGTTTGTACAGAACTATTACCCTTTCTGTTAATCAGCAGCACTTAAAGTACTAGCTAACCAAAGGAGAGCTTAAATCTTTTAAATAAGGAATAATAATCAGGTTCATAAATTTGTGGCCAAGATTAGATATTAAACTAGCCATTCCTAATATTTTCTCTAAAACAGATTAGGTTTTACTACATCATAGTCTGTAGTAGTAGTAATGGTAAAGTATTAGAGGATGTGTATGTATGTAATGGCAAGAGTTCTATTTGATATATATGAAGGTGTGGATTCTTGACTTTGTGATTCAGTTTTTCTGAAAAGGGTATTCGTTATCAGTAGTTGGTTAAAACATAATTTTAAAGCAGAGGATAATGTTTTATGTCATGGAATGATAGTGTGGTTTGTGATTCTGTTTCTTAAAAGAAGACAACCCACAAGGAAATGAGAATTTTGTATTGTAACTTGGGAATGAAATGAATTCTGAGTCTCTAAGTGCAGAAGCAGTATTGAAAGGATGAAATATGCAGGCTGAACTAGATTGTGTCTTTTAAAGTAAGCTTTTGAACCCTTAAGGTGTGACTTAAATTAATATATTGCAACAACTGGATAAGTCAATTTGGGGGGACAGCACCAGGAAAACAAGTGATTCAGATGCTTTAGACAACTTATTTGAACTACTTTCAGTGAATTACTTGGAGTTACCTTGATCAAGTTTATTAAGGACTCTGACTATAGGTAATGATTTTGAGAAATTGCAGCATTTTAAACAGCAGATACCCAATTTTGCACCTTTAAATATGTGAACTGTATTTCATCCACCAGCCTCACTGTAGGTATATGAAAATCAAAAATAAAATTCATAGTTAATAAATCTACTGTGACCCATAATCTGTTTTCTCTTTAATTAATAGAGATATAATCATTTCTTTAAAAGATAAAGCCCTTCATTTATGTGTTGTTATAGAGATTATCTTTAAACAGTTGATTCAACTTTGAATATTCCTGGTGAGAGTTTGGGAATTTTGCAACAGATTATTAAAGCAAATCATTTTGGTTGAATTTCCTTCAGTATAGCAAGTACTAGCTGAAGAAATATGACTCAGCCTTAAGAATAAGTCCAGGGGAAAGATAAGCTGAGGTTGAAAATGTTCTGTGGACGATTTAATATAGGTTCAGATCTTTTTCTATACTGGGATGAATTGATTATCAGAGAATCACAAGTACCAGTTGTATATCCTCTGAGAAGGATGCACTTTGACATTTGTGGCCTTTGACAAGTTGCTTAATCTTCCAGGATGAATTTCCGTCTCTTCATGCGCCAACCTCTCCTGACCTACTTCCTGAGGGAGGTGGCTCTCAGGAGAGTCGGATGGTGTATGTGAGGATGCTATAAACACACGCTGCATTGCTACCAAATATTGACTGAGTACTCAGTGTGGCCTTGCTTTCCGTTGCTGTTCAGAACTACTTACATTTGTACAGTCTTTGTTTTTAGAACTGTCTAGTGTATAAGTGTCGCCTGTCCCTAGAGAATTGTATGATATAGAAAGCTGTGTCTTTAAGTTTAGGTAATTATTAATTGGAGAAAGCATCAGACTGGGAGTTATTAGCCCTAAGGCCTCATCCCACTTCCCGCTGTGTGCACATGTGTGTGTATATGTACTCGAGTTTGTATGCTCTCGTGCACCTGGGTTTTCTTAACTGCAAGATGAAGTAGGGCTCTGATAGTTTCCTGTGATAATGGGTATATTACACTATCCCTGCACTAGATCCGTTTCCATATGCATTTTATAGTAATCATTAATTTTTGAAATTAGTTGATGGCTTCATTTGCACACATAAACAGTTTACACAGAAGTAAAAGTAGTCTGCATACATGGGTAATTAGTTCCAGTTTAGTTTAGAAAGCTTGTGTTTTAAAGGACCTAATATAAGTGAGTGCAGAACACTTACTGTTACGAGAATTTGAAATTAGAGGCAGAATTTTGTATTGATGGTTTCAAATTCATGCTTTTACTGTAAAAGTAATTACTATAGAGTAATAGAGTCTGAAAGGGAAAGAAAATATAAATATGGCTTTTTTGAAGTATACAAAGACTTAAGAAAATATAGATAAATCCATTTTCATTTACTTTTCAGAGTGCAAATATTTATTGTGCGCTTACAGTGAGCCCAGGACTGTGACAGGTCCTGTGGATCCAACAGTGAACAAACAGTTCTCTTTCTCATGGATCTTGTGTTCTAGCGTGCAGGCTCTTTGAGGGTGGAACTTTGTGTCTGCTTTATTCATGGATGTATTTTCAGCACCTGAAATCGTGCCTGGCGCATAGTAAGTGTCTAGTCTTCGTTTAATTGAATGACTGAATTCTAATAGGAAGACATAGACAAAAAGCAAATGAGTAAAAGTGGCAGTGGATCAAGACAGTACAGAGTTTCTGATGGAAGGAGAATTCTGTGCTTGAGAGGGTCAAAGAATGGGCCCTGAAACTTCACGAGGGAGGAGCCAGCCCTCTGAAGATCTGAAGGAGAACATTCCAGACAGACCTGAGGCGCAGGGCACACACGGCCAGTTCAGTGAGGGCAATGTGGAGAGGGTCGAGGAGTGTGAGCCAAGGGCCCAGAGGCAGTCGGGCCCATTTCTGGTGAGTTATTACAGGCGACTATACTTCCCTGGTGGCTCAGACGGTAAAGCGTCTGCCTACAAGGCAGGAGACCTGGGTTCAATCCCTGGGTGAGGAAGATCCTCTGGAGAAGGAAATGGCAACCCACTCCAGTACTCTTGCTTGGAAAATCCCATGGACGGAGGAACCTGTGCTGCAGTCCATGGGTCACAAAGAGTCAGACACGACTGTGTGACTTCACTTCACTTCACACGGAGTTTGGATTGTTTTGAAATGAAGTAATAAGCCTCTAGAGAGTTTCAGACAAGGGAGGACATGATCTGAATTCTGTTTTTCAAGGTTATTGTCACTTCCGTGTGCAGAATGAGTCGTTCTGGACAAGAGTGGCTCTGACCTAGGTGGTGGTAGGGAAGAAGAGACATGGATGGACTAGAGGCACATTTTGAAGGTAGAACCAGCAGAGCTTGGCTGACAGATGAGAATATACTAGATGGAGAAAGAGAATCAAGGATTCAGTTCAGTTCAGTCACTCAGTCGTGTCCGACTCTTTGCAGCCCCATGGACTGCAGCACGCCAGGCCTCCCTGTCCATCGCCAACTCCCGGAGTTTACTCAGACTCCTGTCCATTGAGTCTATGATGCCATCCAACCATCTCATTCTCTGTCGTAATCCCTGATTTTTACCTTAAGCAGCTGGGTGGATGGGTGATTAGGTGGCTTACTGAGGGAGGGAAAAATGCAAGAGGGAGGGTATGTGAAGGATGGAGTTACTCAGTTTGCAGTGCCTCTTATTCATATTTAGTTGCCTGTGCAAGAATGTAACACTGTAGAGCAGTCTGCACTGCAGGTACAATTCAGATATCATGGGCTGTACTATCAATCTGAAAGCCTTTGGGATGTGGGTGTTTCTTAAAACTGCGTTGAGGCTCAGAGGAGAAGCTCTTAGAGAATTAGGAAGAAAGTGAGTCTAAAGCTGTGTCAAGAAGGCAGGACATTTGTCAACTATGGCCACTGAGAAGATGAGTGAGGGTAAAGTGACCATTTAACCTGATACATGCCATTGGCCTATCTTGATAGTGTGGTCGGAAGGAAATCGTGATTGGGACAGAAGAAATACTGTAAGATAAAGGGTCAGTGCAAGTTTGGATGACTCCTTGGAATAGTTCTGCTATGAGAGTAGCTGAAAAAATGGCTGGGGAGGGGATGGGGAAATCAACAAATGATTTTTTAAAAAATGAGTTCCAAAGTTCCAGTGGACAGAAACCAGGGAAGCAAAGCTGAGTCCTCCATTGCACCGGCCACTCCCTCAAGAGTTCCCAGGCCACAGGAGAAGGTCTACAGAGAGGTCCCTGGGCTCTCTAGCTGAAAGGTGATCTGAGCCTGTCTGCGGGGAAGCAGCTGGAAGGGAGGAGGGATGTTCCTGGGACCCCATGTGGGGCAGGGAGTTGGGTCCTCACTGACCAGAGTGGAAAAGATCTAATGCAGAGGGTGTCTGATACAAGTTCCCAGAGGGCTGTTCCCTTAGTAGCAGGGCCAAGTGAGCTCTTGACTAAACTGTTCTGCACTCACCCTAATAAAGACCAAACACTATCCTCAAAAAGAGCCAACTAATTTCAGATAACTGTGTCCCAGAAGAAAGCCCCACAGTGCTTAAAGGAATACTAGAAGATCCTACAGCATAAAATAAATGTTTGATGTCCATTGAAAAGAAAACCACCAGATATGCAAAGAAGCTGGAAAAGCTAATAACTAAGGAGGAGTTAGTCAACAAAAAGAGATGTAGAAGTAACCCAGATAATAGAATTAGTGAACAAAAATGTTTTAACAGCTATTATAAATAAGTTATTAGAACTAATACAATAGTTGGACTGATGTCTTTAAAAAGAATAAGATAATCCTATTTCCTCTTCTGCTCAAGGGCTTTGTTCATAAAAACTGTTTACTGTCTTTCCCTAGATTAATTTCTTGGAGGGATTGGTCACTGATTAGAGCAGAAGTACTTTTTCCTTTTTAGAAGTAAGAAAGGATGTGGTACACCGGTTTGAGCATTGGCAGTGGAGGATGGGGGTGTTTTTCCTATGATTCTTTTTTCTTTATGATGTATGAGGTGAGCTCATCACCTCAGAGTGAGGGAGCCTGTGAGACAAAGGTGAGTGTGAGATGCTCACTTACTAGAGAAATGTAACAAGACTGATGAATCAGCTGGGGGCTCAGTATTTGTGATCATTTAAATTGAGATCCGTCCACTCACTTGGGCATATAGTTCAGATATTCAACTCGAGTTCAAGACTAAAGTAGGTATATAATAAGGTTCCTCTACAGTTGAGGTTTGCCCCACAAGTACAAAGGAGGGGAAAAGAGGGATGAGGAGATTACCCGTGTATGTGAGATAGATAGCACGATAGACCTGGGGTCTGAACTGGGGAATGAGGGAAGAAGACCTCAGGGAGCTGGTGCAGGCTGGGGAAGTGCAGGATGCCCTGGAACAGCGTTGTTGGGAGGAGGCATTCTGGAATGAGTGAGACTTAAGTCAGGATGGTGGCAGTTAGAGTAAGATGCTTGAACTTAGATTTCACAGGTATCACAGTTACTGGTTAAGGCAGGTCTGGAGGTAACAACCACAGGAGGGGGGACTGAGAGGGCATAGAGGAAAAGTAAGTCACTGAGGGTGAGAGGGTCATGATAGGTGTATCACCCATCCCTAAGGATGATGCCCCCGAGGTGGGGGTGGTTGAGAAGACGACCCTGAGCTCTGTGACAGCACAGGGTGGATGCGGCTATTCCGGGAAGAAGGAGTGATGGTGTGAACATCTGAGGGGTTACGGTTTCTGGAAGGACAGCGGAGAGGCAATGGGAGGCAAGGAGGACCTTTACCCATCTATGCATGTGTGGGACATAGGGAGATAAGCAGCTTCTGCTTGGAAGGGCTTCAGCCTAAAAATAGGGCGAGAAGAAGGGGGAAAGTTGAAAGAACTTGAGACTGTAAAGTGTTTACCTACCAATAAATCTTAATTCTAGAGAACAGATTCGAAGTTTGGGAGTGTGGGGAAGATTGGGTTAGATGAGGGGACATTAGCTGAAAATGGTGGTAAAAGCTAGAGTGATGCTGCTGAGTCTTGAACTCGGTTGGTAATGGATGTGAACAATGATGGGCTTTATCCAGCCAACATCAGATGCACAAAATACCTTCCTGCAGGGACTTCCCTGCTGGTCCAGTGGCTAAGACTGCACTCCCAAGGCAGGGGGCCCAGGTTCCAGCCCCAGTCAGGGAACTATGAATAGATCCTGCGTGCCACAACAGTCGCACGTGCTGCAACTAAGACCCAGTGCAGTCAAATAAATATTGTTTTGAAAATGCCCTTCTGCAACTAGAGATGGGGTTAGAGCCCAAGGAGGGGTTGGCCCTCTGGGTAGACGCCGGTGCTGGATGAGCTTCGAGGCCTGTCACTCTTGCTGCATGGTTGTGTAAAAATAGCTGAAAAACAGTTCTTCTGTTCAGCACGCTTGTTTCAGGACCCGGGAGATGGGCCTTAACTGTTGTTACTGAACGTCTGAGAACTCTCCCTCCTCTGCAGTGCTTCTCAACATTGCCATTTATTTGCTCACCCTCAGAACATTCTGGAAAGTCATGGGGATGCTAGTGGTTCGTTTTTAAAAATGTTTGGACATTTTACTTTTTACCAGTTTTTTATTGAAGCATCATTGATGTACAGTGTTGTGTTCATTTCTGCTGTACAGCAAAGTGACTCGGTTTTGTGTATATACACACACATTCTTTTTTTATACTTTTCCATCATGGTTTTTCATAGGATACTGCATGTAGTTGTCTTTGCTCCACAGATTTTCAGTTATTGAGGCTTCTTTACGTACATCCATGCATTTGAATCTAAGAAAATCTTTTAAAAGATTAGGATATCTTTTAATTCTGAAGGGTTTGTAATTGCTCTTTAACTAGTCTCCCTACTCTAGTTTTCAAATTGACACCCCCTGAAAGTTGTCAAGGTGGTGTTTTTAAATGTGAGTCTGGTTGTCATTTCACTGTCCAAAATTCTTTTATTGCTCCTTTTTCTGATAGAATAAGATGCAGAAACCTTTTAGTGGAGTTCCCTGGGCCCTGCGTGTTGTGACCACTGTCTACATTTCCAGTCTTCTTTCCCCTCCTTCAGCCCTGGAGTAGTTACTGCTGCATAACAGATTACTTCCAAACTGTTTCACAGTGTCTGAGGACTGGGAATCTTAGGAGCAGCTCATGTAGGTGATGCTGGCCTGGGGTCTTTCATAGAGTCCCAATAAAGCTGTTGATCAGGGCTGTAGCAGGCTTCCCACGGAGCGAGGGGACCCGAGAGAGAACACAGTCCTCTGTGACCTAATTTTGGAAGTTACACACCATCACTTGTGTCTCATGCTGTTGGTCACAGACCAACCCTGGAGAGTGTAGGGGGCGGTCATTGGAGGCCGGCTGCCACAGCTGACCACATGCAGAATATTATTGCTCCCAATGTCCCCAAAGTCTCGTCCCATTATAGCATAAGGATCTCATCCAGATTGGTTTCAGGTACAGTTGAGCTTCTCAAATGTAATTTTTTCAGTGTCTCAAGTACAAATCCCTCTCAACCTGTACTGCTAAAGAGTCATCTGTTCCCCGCCCTCTGCCACCACCAGTATACAGTATTGGGTCAGACTTGGGGTACAGAATGTCCCTATTCAAGGGGAGGCAGAGGGTGGGGCTGGTAGGCACCAGGAGTCTCTGGTCCTCAGCATTGCTGCAATCCAGTCAGGCAGGTGATGGTAATTCCTTGCTTGAATGCCAGCTCCTGGGTGTGATTCATGCTCTCAGTTTTGCCCTTGGGGCATTTGGTTCACCCTTTGTTTATCCTGAAGATAAAACATGTTTGTTTGCTACTGAGTTTTCTTAACTTGCTTCCTACCAAAATTTTAGGACTCTTAACGGCCTTTTTTCATTTTGTATTGTCTCTTGTTTCCATTAAGTCAAGCTGGTAATGTTTCTGTGTTTATACTTATTTTAAAAACTTTTGTGGATCTTATATGAATTTCATTGGAGTCTGTTCCATTGATTGAAGGCCGCACCCATGAACTTGTCTGTGATAAGCCTTTTTCTGCCTTGAGCTCCTGCTGCTAGAAAACACCCTTAAGCTTCCTAAAAGCCTTGTTGTTTGAGAGAATCTTTGAAGCGCACAGTTCTGTTTAGCAGTGTTTTGTCTGGCCCAAATGGTACTCTAAGACACCATCTTTGATCTTTCTGAGGCCTTAACAAAATATTGTATAGTCGCTCCCTCATCGTAGTTTTTAGAGCATGTTTTTCTGTCAGTGCCCTGCATTTGATCTTGACTCAGGATCCATTTCTGAATAGGAGCACTGTTTGCAGTCTGGGGAGACTGCACACAGTCCAAACCATCCAATCCTGGCTCGTTCTTAACTGTTCTTCATTTAGTTTATCTCTTCTCTCTCTCCTTTTCAGCTGTATGTAGCAGGAGAACAAGGCAGCACTTGGAGCTCTCTGGTGGAAACCTCAGCTAAATCACCTGGTTTCTAGTAACGTTCACCTCACCTTGTGAAACCCCGTGGGCCTTTTATTAGCAGCAGCTTCACTAACACTGTCCTCGAAGACCGTGGTCTGATGCCAGACCATTTCAACAATTTAGATTTGTGTTACTCAGTGAGGACACTGCGTACCAACACATGTGTTCGCTGTCTGTTGCTGCATAACTGCTGATCTGGAATTTAGCCATTTACAAAAGCAAACACTAATCTCGGTTTCTGAGGGTCTGGAATCTAGGAGCAACTTTACCAGGTGGCTCTGGCTCATCCTCTGCAGAACCTAGTAGAGGTTGCAGTCATGACCCAGGCCCTGACACCTAGCTCCTCCCAGAGCCGATGATCCAAAAGAAAGTGTGCCAAGGTGGGTAGGAGAGCCCCAGAAAGAATCTGCCATCTTATCACCCTGTCCTGGAGGTGACTGCCAGCACTGTGCCACACGCTGTGGGTCACACAGACCAGCGCTGGCCCCGTGTGGGGTCAGGGGGATGTGCATCGGGGCAACTTGGAGACTGCTGCTCAGGATACTGTGCTCCACGTTCTCTGAGGTCCGCACTCCTGCCTTTGCTCACACTGCGCCGCTTGACCCCCACATACCTTTCCTGGCCCCATATTTATTCAGCTTTATGAAGCCCTCTTGACTCACCCTTCCTAGGTGACGTCACCTGGAATTTTAGAAAGCAAATTCACTTATATGTTTCTTTTACTGCACTTGAAGCCCCTGGAAAGAAGAAACAGTATTGTATCTCAAAAACTTAATATCCTGTGGCACAAATGTTTCCTTAATTTATGTTTATATAGTTCTGGAAAAAATCCAGGTACTTTATGATTATTTACATTCTAAAATGATAGTCAGATACCCGCCTTAACTGCCTTTGAGCTTTTGGAGTAGGCTAATAAAAGTAGGATTTAAGTTATGGTTTTGGTGTTTTTCTCTTAAGATCAAGAGGACACGAGACATTCTGCTGCTGCCAAGTTGCTTCAGTCATGTCCAACTCTGTGCAACCCCTTAGACGGCAGCCCACCAGGCTCCTCCGTCCCTGAGATTGTCTAGGCAAGAATACTGGAGTGGGTTGCCATTTCCTTCTCCAATGAGACATTCTAATGATCCATAATTTTAAGCCAGAGAAATTGTCATGGCCTTTCCAAAGTAAATTTTGTGAAATATCTGCTAAAAGTACTCATTTTATATTGTGTTGATGTATCAAATATTTGTAAACTTACGCTTATGAAGTATAATGCTAAATATTATGGGGTCCACAGACATGTCTTTTTGTTTAAGGAACTTATAGTTCATATGGTAAATAAACCATAATCTGAGGCAATCTTTTTAAGTCTCTGTATCTATTTTTACTTTGGATATTTTGTGTGTTATCACTCAGAGTCTAATAAAACCATGTGAGCCAACTTCTAACATTGAGTTCCTGAAAAGTCATCTTTTTTTCTTCCCTCTATTTGAAGTAAAGATAGGTAGAATCTTGCAAAAATCAAAAGTATTTTACTCTAAAGTTTTTACATTACAATTCTTTCTCTCAGATCTGAAAGTGTCTTGAGAACCAAAATTTTGGTAGCAATTATCTTATTACCTTCTCTGAATTTCCTTTGTCATCTATCATAGTGATATCTTGTTAGATGTGAAAATTCTGTATGAATTTTTTTGCCTCGGTGAATTTTTCCTTTGTAATGCAATTCCAATAAAGTAGAAAAGCTTTTTTTTTCTGTATACCAGGAAATATCATAGAATCAATTCCATAAAAATGTATTCCTTGATTCCTTTGTCTTGTGTTTTTCTGTATATCAGTTTAAAACATCTGGAAGTTCTACTTTCTTGTCTGAACTTTTATACTGTGATTTTGTGGAATATACTTCAGAAATTCCTCCTGTCTTTTTGTAGTGATGAAACATTCTTGTTAAGTTTTTGTTTGTTTATTTTGGCTGCACTGGGTCTTGGTTGCCGCGTGTGAGCTTCCTCTGGTAGCGGTGGGCAGAGGCTCCTCTCCCGTTGTGCTGCATGGGCTTTTCACTGCAGTGGCTTCTCTCGTTGCAGAGCACGGGCTCCAGGCCCGTGGGGTTCAGTAGTTGCAGCACAGGAGCTCCTTGACTGTGGCTTGCGGGCCCTGGAGCCTTCAGGCTTCAGTAGTTACAGTGTGGGCGCTAGAGCACAGGCTCGGTGGTGGTGGTGCACGGGCTTCGTTGCTCTGTGTCGTATGGAGTCTTCCTGGACCGGGGGTCACACTTGTGTCGCCTGCATTGGCAGGTGGGCTCCTGTCCACTGCGCTGCCAGGGAAGTCTCCTGTTCTGTTTTTCTTGAAGACGAACAGAATATAGGATTATTGTCTGAATGATAGGGTTAATATTTTTTCCCTAATCTTACTATTTTTAGGACTAGGTTTTTCCCCCTATAAAATTTCTCAGTTGAACCTTATTAATTCTTTCTCATATCTAAAGCTCTTATTTCTTGAGGATGCCTTACACATTTTATTACTAGCAAGAAGCCGATTTTAGAACTATAATGTCCCTTTTTCTGCACCCAGCCATTTAAAATCCTTCCTGGATTAAATCTTACATTTGAATTTTTAAAATCTGTGACTTCTAAGATTCTGGTCTAGAAAGTTTTCACTAATTAGCCTGCCTTATTTGGGAAATAATGGAATGTGTGTATCTTTTAAAAGTGTTTCTGGGGCCTGTTGGTGATATAAGTATGTTATGCTAGCCTTATCATATTGGTATTATTTGACTAAGTTTAATGTGTTTGAATTTATTGTGAATCAGAGTGGAGAAATTAGAGAACTAGGATGAAAGGTCAGATAGGTTAGCAAGAGTTTAAATTATTTTGAATAAAAATTCCAGTTGTAGTAGTGGTATTTAATTTCCTAAATAGCTGATGTTATCATCATCAATGTGAAGTGAGTGAAAGTCGTTCAGTCGTTTCTGACTCTGCGACCCCATGGACTGTACAGTCCGTGGAATTCTCCAGGCCAGAATACTGGAGTGGGTAGCTGTTCCTGTTCTCCAGGGGATCTTCTCAACTCAGGGATCGAACCCAGGTCTCTCGTATCGGAGGTGTATTCGTTACCAACTGAGCTCAAGGGAAGCCCAAGAATACTGGAGTGGATAGCCTATCCCTTCTCCAGGGGATCTTCACAACCCAGGAATCTAACTAGGGTCTCCTGCATTGCAGGTGGATTCTTTACCAGCTGAGCCACCAGAGAAGCCCATCATCTTCAATGCTGCTTTCTAATTCATGGTGCTAACATCTCTTGCCTAGATTTCAGTAACTCCCTAAAAAGTTTTCCTAAGACCACAGTTCTCCCTTCCCAATATTCTTAACTGAGCCAGTGGTCCTTTGTAAACTGGAATCTTCCTGTGTCACTTCCTGCTAACACCCTATGAGGGGTTTTCATTGCTCTGAAAGTGGCTTATCTTCAAGGCCTTGTGAAATGTGGTCCTTGCCTCCGTTTTGTCCTTCCAGAGCCTTCAAGTTCATTCCAGCCATAGGATCACTTCTCATTTATTCCCAAGTACTGAAACATTATTCCTCTATAATGGGTTTAGTAATCCCACTGATCCCTCAGATCTAAATTCAAGGTCACTTCCTTAGCTGTCTACCCATTAGGGTAGTTCTGTTACATGCTACATGTTATGTGTTACATAGTATCATTCACAGCAATTCCCTTTTGTAAACTTCCAGGCCACTTATGGAGATCCTTGATTAGTCTGTAGCTCCTGACTCTGAGCTCAGGATACCTTCAGTATTGGAGCTTAATGCTGCCATTATTTGTTGAGTGAATGAATGGATTGACATGTTACTAACTTATTCATATGTTTCTAGTGGAGTCTGTCCAGAGCTGTGTTTAGAGATAGGAATATAACTCACATTGTAATTTAGAATTACTTGAGGATCATGATGGTTCTGGCTTCCCTGGTGGCTCAGTGGTAAAGAATCTACCTGCAATGCAGGAGACATTGGTTTGATCCCTGGGTCAGGAATTGGCAACCCACTCCAGTGTTTCTGCCTAGGAAATCCCATGGACAAAGGAGCTTGGAGGGCTACAGTCCATGGGGTCATGAAAGATTTGGATACAACTTAGTGACTGAACAACAATAAATAATGGTTCCATCAAATTCTTCTGCCGTGTAATTACTGTATGACCAGGCAAGGCACTTAAAATCTGTGACTTAACTGTAGATGTCCTGTTTATCATTTGTAGAAGGAACTTGAACTAGTTGATCGGTAAGCTTGCCTCTGACTCATGTTCAGTGATGGTAGGGGTTGCCTCCATTTATCAGACAGCGCCGTGAAGTCTCAGTGGCATTATTACAGAGATGGACTGTAACTCTGCACTGCCTGCTAGGTTGATTTAGGGGTCCTGTTCTGTGGGCCTTCTTTCCAGGATCCAGCTGACAAGACAGCCTCCATTCCCAATATTGCTGGACACCATGCTGGAGGAAAGAGCTCTGGGAGGTCTCATATCTTGTATCAGTTATTCATATGCTCTGGTCGGAAGCCAGACGTGAGGTTCTGCGTCACCTCAACTCACAACTCGTTGGCCAGAACAAGTTACATGGCTCCTTCTAACCATATGGTTGGCCAGGAAATGCAGTCCTACCATATGACCAGATGGCAAAGAACAAAATGATTTGGCAAACAACAGTCATGACAGATCTGCCCTTCTGGCCAACCAAATATTTGGATCACTGTCCTTCCCACAGACAAGATATACTCATCTCTTCCTCCGTGAACCCAGCTGGAAAGTCCCGGCTAGACAGCAAAAAAAGCTCATAGTAGTAGGATTTCCAGGTGTCCTACAGTTCTGTAGATCAGGCTTAGATGTGCTTCCCCTTGGCCTGGCGGTCTGTGAGTGAAAAGATGGTCTGCACCTCCTCCCCCCGCCACACACACACACATCCAGTGTACGTGGGAATAACAGTAACGCCCCACTTTGGATAATGGAAACACAGCAGTTCCTGATCCCTAGAGTCCTACCTAGCTGGCTTTATAAGCCTCTTCTTCTGCTGTATGTGGGGAATGTGCTTGTTTAGGTGCCAAGTGCAGCTCCTAGAGTGGCTTCCAGTCCGTTGGCTTGTGTGGCTCTTGGCATTGACATCTGGGGAGACTTCCTTTCTTTCCATCATCTTCCCTGAAGTAGATATACTTCAGCCTCCTCTGAAGTAAATACTGGAAAGTAAGCCCTTTGGGGGCCAAAGTGCTTCAAAGCCTGCTTCCTGCCCATGGACGGTAGGAGACCCGATTGTACTTTTGAATTGTTGATTATTAATCTGGGCTCGTGATTTTTGCTTGCTTGTTGGCAGCGCAGCTTGTAGGCTTGTAATGTTTCGTTTAGCTCAGTGTGCAAGATGGCCTGTCCTCTCAGGTCTTTACTGGTGTCTCTGTCCCTTGAATGTCAATCCCAGAAACCTGTTGCTTTTGCTGGAAGAGCCACATCCTTAGTGTCTGTCTCTGTCTTTCTTCTCTGAGCATTTTGTTCAACTGAAAGCACTGCCTGTGTTTCCAGTTTTAACTAGGTCTCTGCTCTGAGACTTTAATCCATTCATGTTTTAACTGTGGGTATCTAGAGAATTCCCTGGACAGAGGAGTCTGGCAGGCTACAGTCCGTGGGGTTGCAAACAGCTGGACACAGCTGAGCGACTAACACTTTTTTCACACGTCAGGGCCATACCTTGCTTTGAACCTTACCCTCTTTTTGTTAATCAAAGGCCTTCTCTTGATTTTTTGATTTACTGTTTAAGTTGAGAAGCAGTCTTCAAACACTGCAATTTCTCAAAATTTTGGTCTCTTCTCTCTGATTCCTCCTTACAAACTGGTCAGGTTTTTTAATATATTTGTTTAGTGTAATACCAAACCCAGAGTAACCAACTCACCATTTTAACGTCCAGGTTTTTTAACCTCTTTCCCTAGAGTTGTTGTTTAACTGCTAAGTCAAGTCCAACTCTTTTGTCACCCCATGGATTGTGGCCCACCAGGCTCTTCTGTCCATGGGATTTCCCAGGCAGGAATACTGAAGTGGATTGCCATTTCCTTCTCCAGGGGATCTTCCTGGCCCAGGGGGAAAAAAACCCCATCTTCTTCATTGGCAGGCAGATTCATAACCACTGAGCCATCAGGAAAGCCTAGAACAGGCTTATTAATTAAATGATCTGCTTTGCAAGCTATGATAACTTGACTTTTACCAAATATTTGTACTGTTTACTAAGGAGCACCACCTTTCCAGCGTCTGAGAAGTTTCCCTGCTTCCTGACTCCCAAGCTAATGGCACATATTTTAGTCTTTATGTTATAACAGTAGCCCACTTTTGAGACCAGTGTACGTCAGTCAGGATACCCAGGTTATGATGGGTATACAAACAGCTTCAAAGTTTAGTTCTTTTTTGTGTCCCATTTTATCACGGGTCAGCTGGGGAACCAGGCTGGTGCACAGACATCTTAAACAGGGTGACAAGTAGGAGGAGTGCTGTGAAAAATTTGCATCCTCCACCAGTAGTTAAATACTCTGGACCAGAAGTAGCGTAAGTCACTTTGACTCACAACTCAATAGCCAGAATTAGTCACCTAACCCCAGCACGTACAGGAGGGCCAGAAAGCATGATCATACTGTGTACCTCGGAAGGCAGCCAGAAACGACTTGATGTCCAAAACTAAAGGCTGTTACACGTTCGGTGGTCATCTTTGAAAATAAAAGGATATGTATTACAGATTACGTCCTATAACTCCCTGCATTTTTGGCAGCGCGCTGGCTCCATGTTTAGAAGACATTTGTGAAGACAAAGCTGTAACTCCAGCTGGCCCTGTTGTATCTTTTCTGAGCGTAAGGTCTAGTCTGTCCTTCACTCTTTTAAAAAGGAAGTTTTGCATTCTGACCATATTCATCAAATTATAATACAAATATCTCACTAGAAGGCATGTTTTGCTTGTCATGCTCTGATTGAAATAAACAAATTCCTAATTAATTTCAGGTGCACACCGGTCCTCTGGTGCCATTTACTACTGGCAAGTTAATTTGCCTTTTTTCAGTTCAGTTGCTCAGTCGTGTCCGACTCTTTGGACTGCAGCACACTAGGCTTACCTCTCCATCACCAACTGCTGGAGCCTACTCGAACTCTTGTCTATCTTGTCGGTGATACCATCCAACCATCTCATCCTCTGCCGTCCCCTTCTCCTCCCGCCTTCAGTCTTTCCCAGCATCAGGGTCTTTTCCAACGAGTTGGTTCTTTGCATCAGGTGGCCAAAGTATTGGAGTTTTAGCTTCAGCATCAGTCTTTCCAATGAATATTCAGGATTGATTTCCTTTAGGATTGACTGGTTTGATCTCTTTGCAGTCCAAGGGACTCTCAAGAGTCTTCTCCAACACCACAGTTCAGAAGCTTCAATTATTCAGCACTCCACCTTCTTTACAGTCCATCTCTCACATCCATACATGACTACTGGACAAACCATAGCTTTGACTAGACGGACCTTTGTTGGCAGAGTAATGTCTCTGCTTTTTAATGTGCTATCTAGGTTTGTCATAGCTTTTCTTCCAAGGAGCAAGTGTCTTTTAATTTCATGGCTGCAGTCACCATCTGCAGTGATTTTGGAGCCCAAAAAAATAGTCTTTCACTGTTTCCCCATCTGTTTGCCATGAAGTGATGGGACCAGATGCCATGATCTTAGTTTTCTGAATGTTGAGTTTTAAGCCAACTTTTTGCCTTTTATAAAGTTTAAAAAAAAAAAAAATGACTACCTATGTGTCTGCCACAGTTTGCTTCTTTGAAGTTGAGGTCATGAAAGTACATTGCTTATTCTTGTTTATGTGCAGAGGAATCAACCTTTCATTCTGACCAATTTTAATATAACTCCTGAAGTGATACAAACTTTTTTAGCATGGTTTACTTATTTTTGTAGGAATTTGTCTTAAATATTCTCTGGAAGCTGTATTTAGTTAGTTCATTTCTTTCTGCTATGAAATCATGAGAACTTATGTAATACCTAAAGACCTCTGCCAAGAAGGAATATACTTTCTCTTACTTACCAATGAAAGCGATAATAATTGTGTTAAGATTAGACCTGAAAGTGCTGTTAAGTATGTTCAAGATTTGCAACCATGTATCCTTCCTCCTTGAATAAAAGTGGTTAAGTATTTTTCTTTCATTTCAGTAGGAAAAAGAAAGAGATTTGTTTCAGGTAGCATTAAAAGGTTTTAAATGTCCAGGGAGTTGATCTCATATCCATTGTGGGACAAAGTGGGTAGTATAGGTAATCTTTGAAATGAATTACATTGATTTTACTTGTGAGAATGAGGCTTCCTTATAGACTACAATGCATTTTTTCTTTTGTGTGTGGAGAGATCTCATTGTTTTGTAAAAGCTGAAAAAGTGACTGCCTATGGTTACTGTAGTGTGGTACCTAAATTTGTTGTATAAAGTCCTTAAGTCCTCAGGTGAGATTTAATTATCTTCAGAGGTTAGGATTGTTTTGTCAACAGTGACAGTCTACCAGGAAAAATTACCTGCATGGGACTTCCCTGGTGGTCCAGTAGTTAAGATTCCGAGCTTCCACAGCAGGGGACCTGGGTTCCATCCATGGTCAGGGAACTAAGATATCTCACAAACCTCTTGGTGTGGCCCCCCAAAAAAAATTAACTGGAGGTTTGAAATGTTTTTTTTTTTTTGTAGGATTAGTGGGAGAAAGGATTTCTTTTAAGAAAACACAGAGTAAATTTTTGAGTTAGTCGTATTAAGTTACTGATTCATATATATAGCTACAATAAACAATTTCTATTAATAATTTCAGTTCACTTCAGTTGCTCAGTCGTGTCCAACTCTTTGCAACCCCATGGACTGCAGCACGCCAGGCCTCCCTGTCCATCACCAACTCCAGAGTTTACCCAAACTCATGTCCATTGAGTCTGTGATGCCATCCAACCATCTCATCCTCTGTCGTCCCCTTCTTCTCCCGCCTTCAATCTTTCCCAGCACCGGGGTCTTTTCCAATGAGTTGGTTCTTCACATCAGGTGGTCAGAGAATTGGAATTTCAGCTTCAGCATCAGTCCTTCCAATAAATATTCAGGACTGATTTCCTTTAGGATGGACTGGTTGGATCTCCTTGCAGTCCAAGGGACTCTCAAGAGTCTTCTCCAACCCCAGTTGGAGTTCAAAAGCTTCAGTTCTTTGACGCTCAGCTTTCTTTATAGTCCAACTCTTACATCCATACGTGACTACTGGAAAAAACGTAGCCTTGACTAGACGGACCCTTGTTGACAAAGTAATGTCTCTGCTTTTTAATATGCTGTCTAGGTTGGTCATAACTTTCCTGCGAAGGAAATTTAGTAATTTAAATTATTATAATTAGCCTGATATAGTAATAATGCCCCAGAGCTTTATGGTTATAACTTCATTTAATCCTCAGTGCAATCTGGTAAATTAGGTAGCTTCTTCTGCCCTTTATTAGTAGGAAAAAGGGTTAAATTTGTTTCATTATTTATATTACAGTGAGCTAATATAGTAAGTGTGCTGGGTATTGTACTAAGAGATTTACCTGCATTTCTTATTTTATGCTTGTAATGGCAGTTACCTCATTTCACTAGTAAGGAAATTAGGATTTAGAGATGTTAAGCCACAAGCAGATCAAACCAGTCCATCCTAAAGAAAATCAGTCCTGAATATTCATTGGAACATCTGATGCTGAAACTGCAATATTTTGGCTACCTGATGCGAAGAACTGACTCACTGGAAAAGACCCTGATGCTGAGAAAGATTGAAGGCAAGAGGAGAAGGGGACGACAGAGGATGAGCTGGTTGGATGGCATCACCAACTCAATGGACATGAGTTTGAGCAAACTTTGGGAGTTGGTGATGGACAGGGAAGCTTGGCATGCTGTATTTGTCCACGGGGTCGCAAAGAGTGGGATATGACTGAGCAACTGAACTGAGAATTGGAATCCTAATCCAGCTTCTGACATATAAAAATGTGTGCTGTTAAATAGTATGTCTTTTTATCTGATGGAATATCTTTCTTTTTTTGGCCACGCTGCTTGGCTTATAGGATCACAGTTCCCTGACCAGGGGCTGAGCTAGAGTGCCACCCCACCACACCCCACCCCACCTCCCCGTGCCAGGCAGTGAAAGCACTGAGTCCAGGGAACTGAACTGCCAGGGGAGCCCAACAGGCTATTCCAATAAAGTCAGAGTTTATTTTTCTGTACAGTACATTTCATATAAGAAAATATTGATATTTTATGGCATCAAATAACAGATTAATTAGAACGATTTGAAATTATGAAATGTTTATTTTTCTCTATCAGTGTGTTTGTTTCTTAAATAAAGAGTGAGTGTAAGTGAGGGAAATAAACAATGTGTTTTTTTAAACAAACATAAATAAGAACGTTTTAAGATTATCAGAGATCCTTCTTTTTTTAGCCACTCCAGAAGGCATAACTGCAGAAATTACATGGGAGTTTTATGGCTTTAGTAAAACCAAGAGACTTGATTTTATTTAAGAAAAGGAAGAAAATTTTTTAAGATTATTTTTAGGTTTGGTCATAAGTGAATAAGTACAATGTATGTACTATCACTTCTTCCCAAACTAACCGTGTTATAGTATTTTCCTGTTACCTTAAAAATGCATTCATACAAACCCTAAAGTTTTATATATATGTATTTTTTTAACCATTTTAAAAAATTGAAGTATAGTTAATTTACATTTATATTAGTTTCAGGTATATTGTAAAGTGATTGTTTATATACACACACACACACACACACTCATTCTTTTTCAGGTTCTTTTCCATTAAAGATTATGTAAGATATTGTATATAATTCCCTCTTGTATACAGTAGGACCTTACTGTGTATACATAGTAGTGTGTATATGTTAGTCCCAAAGTCCTAATTTGCCTCTCCCCTCCCCACTGTCCCGTTTGGTAACCGTAAGTTTGTCTTCTATGTCTGAGGCTATTTAAAATTTAAAATTTTTGATGGGATAAAAGTATTAATAAAAGCAATGTGTCAACAGCCAAGTCTTGGTTGCAACATTTACTGGTAGGAAAGTACAACAGATAAACCTGTTGTTTTTGATAGAACAGGGGATGGTCAAATGTAATCTGAGTGTGTGGCTCTTTTTCAGCCTTATTAGTTTATCACACAGAGTCCTTAGCCCCCTTGGAGTGGTAAGTCATTTGATATCTGTTCTCTAACTATTTTATAGTAGATTAAATGATAGTACCTAAATGCAGTACTTCTAAAGCCAAATGGGTCCCTTTATAATTTGCTTTTAATTGAAAGTCGATTGCTTTCTTTGAGGGAAACTCATAATACTAATTATTTCTATAGGAAGATTATTTTGCCTCCACATTTGGTAAATGGAGTGTCAGAGGTAAACAAAGTGTTGAAAGTCCAGGGGAAGAAGTAACAGATTGTAATGTTTTTCTATTGCCCATTCAACAAGATAATGCAGTACTTCTTAGAGAAGAGTACACTTTCCCCTTTGCTGTGAGCCTCTGCACCTGCGCATGATGAAGAGTAGCAAGGAGGCAGAGGCTCCATCCTGCATATTCAGGTGCCTGGGTGTTGTCAGTAGTTAAGTCACTAGATGAGCTTTCATCTAGCACAGGACTTGGAAGAGTAAGAGAAGTGAGGAAATGTGCCCTTCCTTCCTTGACTTGGTTCAGAGGTTAAAGTGTCTGCCTCTAATGCGGGAGACCTGGGTTCGATCCCTGGGTTGGGAAGATCCCCTGGAGAAGGAAATGGTAAACCACTCCAGTATTCTTGCCTAGAGAATCCCATGGACAGAGAAGCCTGGTAGGCTACAGTCCACGGGGTCGCAGAGAGTCGGACACGACTGAGTGACTTCACCTTCCCCTTCCTTGACTTACCCAGTTGTAGCTTCCGAATAATCCTAGCCCCCACGATGCTGTCACTCATTTCTTCAGCTGATTAAAGTCCTTTCTGCTTCTCTGTTAGTATTCTGAGTCCTCCCCTGAGTACCAGCCAGAACTCAGTCATTCATGGGAAAGGCAAGACAACAAGGAGGAATTAAGCTACAGTAGAAAGACCATGGGGTTCTGGAGTCAGACCTCAGTCCAAATCCTACTTCCACTATTTTGAGCAAGTGATTTTCCTTACTGAGCCTCACTTTACCTATGAAATAGGTGTTAATTGATATAATAATATGCCTTCATAAGTCAGAGAAGAACAAATATTGTGTATTAACGTTATATGAAATCTGGAAAAATGGCACGGATGAGCCTGTGTACAGGGCAGTAGAAGCACAGAAGCAGAGAAGATGTGTGGGCATGGTGGGGTGGCAGCGAGGGTGAGGGTGAGGGGTCGGGGTGAACTGAGAGTAGCGTTAACATGCGCCTTTCACCAGGCATAAAACAGACTGCCAGTGGGGCGCTGCTGTGCAGCACATGGAGCTCAGACCTAGAGCGGTGAGATGGGAAGGTGGGGGAGCTTAAGAGGGCAGGGATATATGCATACTTAGAGCATGTTATAGTCCAGCAGAAACTAACACAACACTATAAAGCAATTATATAGAAAAGGAAAATAATATGCTTTCAGAATGAAGATTAAGTATCTGATTTGGGGTCTAATTTTTAATGAACTTCCCTCTTCTGTCATTTTCACCATGTAAATGGTAGAGTAAGCTTTGTGTGTGCCAGTGATCCACCAGACTGCTGCATCTCAAAAATTAAACAGCACAGATCAAGAATCTGCAAACTTTTCATAACCAGTCAGATAGTAAATATTTTAGGCTTCTCAGGCCTTACAATCTCTGTCATACCCACTCTGCTATTGTTGAACAAAAGCAGCCATGGGTGATATGTAAATGACCCAGTTTGACTGTGTTCTAATAAACCATTTACAAAAACAGGTGGTGAGCCAGATTTGCCCCTTAGGGAACAATGTGCCAATCCCTCATCTGTATTACTGTCTGTAAAAGGGAGCTCTGTTGCCAGAGATTTCGTAGTCTTAACACAGCCCTCCTTTTTAAAAATAAACTTAGTAAAAAACCAACTCACTATGAGTTGAACACTGGAACCAGGAGGCTATATTTCCCCAAACTGATGAAATCCATTATTGTAGAAGACATTGTTTTTTGTATACCCCAGTTAAACCTTGTAACATTATTTTAATATTTACCTTTTTATTACTGAAAAGTAAAAACTTGGTCCCACCAAGCATTTATATAAATCACACTAACAACAGTCAGTGCGTAGTTAGGAAATGTTGACTGCTGGATTTATTCATTTGGAAAATCATGGTGCATTTTGGCAAATGTGAAACCACCGAGAATCCTTCTCGGATTCTTCTCTAACAGTGAAGAAACTGTTAGCCTTGTCTATCACTGTCTATTAGCAAACTGTTTAATCGTGTAACACCTAGTTATGTCCGTAGAACCATTATTCAGAAGATCGTACTCTGAGGCTTGTCCCGTTGTCACTGACTTAGGAGTTCATGCAGTTACTTGGCAGCAATTCTGGAAGAACTTAACATCTCTTACTCTTGCTTATAGAGTCTACTTCCCAGCCCCCCTACCCAATTTCCTTTTGCTCTTAGTTTAAAGGAAGCAGTTATTATAGTTGACCCGGGAACAGCTTAGGTTTGAACTGTACGAGTCTACTCATATGTGAATTTTTTTCTATAAATATGACACCACTATAGATCAGTGGTTAGTTGAATCCATGGATGCAGAACCCTGGATGCAGGGGGCCCACTGTAAAGTTATACTCTAATTTTCTTTTCTTTTTAATTAAAAAAATTTTTTTTCAATGATTTTTTTTTTTTTCTCAAAGTTATATCTGGATTTTCAGTTGATGGAGAATTGGATTGATGCTCCTGACCCCCAAATTGTTCCGGGATCAGCTGTATTTGGAAAGGAGTTCAAAGTTAGAGCAAAGTTGCAAGAAAAAGAGGAGTACATCCATGTACACTTATTGTTAACATTGTGTCTCATTTGCTTTGTCTGTTTTTCCACACACCCTTTCTGTCTTACATACACACACACACACACATACACACCCACACCCACACACCCACCCACTCCGACACACAAAATTTTTTCCCCAAACACACACACGCAGATTTTTTTGAGGTTAGTTGCTTATATCATGGCTCTTTACCCTTAAATATTTTAACAAGTGTTTCACCTTTTGTGATGTAGACATTTTTGAAGATTAGAGTCCCTTTGATTTTTTTTTAATAGGGTGATCCCATTTTGGGTTTGTCTGATATTTTCTCTATTAGATAGGTGTTGTGTTCTCCATTAGATTCAGGTGTTGCTAGCACATTGTATAAGGGATGCTGTATTCTCACGTATCACCTCTGGAGGCGTGTAATACTGTTTGCCTCTCGTTGGTGCTGTTCATTCTGGTTGTCCAGTCAGGGTGTGGCCTGGTTTCCCCACTGTGTGGTTGCTACTTTTCCCTTGCAGCTAATAAGCAATTTGGGGAACCTACGTCCTTTTGAGAGTGGAGTATCTTCTTCCTGACCTTGGTCTTGGTCTTGGTCTTGGTGTGCTTTCCTGCCTGCTATGCCCTTGCTTTCTGGTATATGTGAGGCAGGTAGCTTAGGGCTGAAACTCCTGTCAGGAAATTTTTTTCTGGATTCAGAGTTGTTTGGTTTCCAATAAACATCTTAATTGAATAGACATTTAGAAAATCACCTGTACCTCTTTTGTATGTTACCGTCGTGATAGTGTCATATACCTGTTTTCAAAGACTCTCTAAAAGAGAGATATCCTAGTAGAATTATGAAGAAATGATAGATTTGGGTGGACTTAAAGACAGGGGTGATGATGGACAGGGAAGCCCAGCTTGCTGCAGTCCATGGGGTCACAGAGTCGGACACAACTGAGCACCTGAACTGAACTGAAAGATGGGGTGCGGGGTGTCCCATATAGGTGTAATTGGAAAGTTCTGTTAGACACTCCCTGTGGCTGGAATGTGGACATTCAGGGTAGAATGTGGTAAGGTGTTAGACTGGCAAAATTAGCTAGAGCTCAGTCATAAAGGACTCCATTTGCCTTGCCAAGATCGTAAAGGCAACAGAAAGCCAATGATTAAGTGTGAAAGTGTGGACAGCCAGGGAAGCCCTGTTCCTCTTTTAGAAAGACCACTGGCAATAGCCACAGAGGGAAGTGGACAGTAGTAAGTTGCTGGAGTAAGAAGGCTGACTGCAGCCTGGCTGTGACAGTGGGATGAGAAAGCACTAAAAAATGGGCCAAAGAACTAAATGGACATTTTTCCAAAGAAGACATACAGATGGCTAACAAACACATGAAAAGATGCTCAACATCACTCATTATCAGAGAAATGCAAATCAAAACCACTATGAGGTACCATTTCACACCAGTCAGAATGGCTGCGATCCAAAAGTCTACAAGCAATAAATGCTGGAGAGGGTGTGGAGAAAAGGGAACCCTCTTACACTGTTGGTGGGAATGCAAACTAGTACAGCCACTATGGAGAACAGTGTGGAGATTCCTTAAAAAACTGGAAATAGAACTGCCTTATGATCCAGCAATCCCACTGCTGGGCATACACACTGAGGAAACCAGAACTGAAAGAGATACGTGTACCCCAATGTTCATCGCAGCACTGTTTATAATAGCCAGGACATGGAAGCAACCTAGATGTCCATCATCAGATGAATGGATAAGAAAGCTGTGGTACATAAACACAATGGAGTATTACTCAGCCATTAAAAAGAATACATTTGAATCAGTTCTAATGAGGTGGATGAAACGAGCCTATTATACAGAGTGAAGTAAGCCAGAAAGAAAAACACCAATACAGTATACTAACGCATATATATGGAATTTAGAAAGATGGTAACAGTAACCCTGTGTATGAGACAGCAAAAGAGACACTGATGTATAGAACAGTCTTATGGACTCTGTTGGAGAGGGAGAGGGTGGGAAGATTTGGGAGAATGGCATTGAAACATGTATAATATCATGTATGAAACAAGTTGCCAGTCCAGGTTCGATGCACGATACTGGATGCTTGGGGCTGGTGCACTAGGACGACCCAGAGGGATGGTATGAGGAGGGAGGAGGGTTCAGGATGGGGAACACATGTATACCTGTGGAGGATTCATTTCGATATTTGGCAAAACTAATACAATTTTGTAAAGTTTAAAAATAAAATTAAAAAAATAATAATAATCACTGCCCCTCCCACCCAGGGCTCCTGGGAGATAAGAGCCTCCAAGGTCAAAAAAAAAAAAAAAGACTTCTAGACATAAGATGAAGAAGAAATTGATAGGATCTGGTGCCTGATTTGAAAACAGGGACATAGGTAGCAAAATGGAGCTGGAAAAATAAAGACTTCCTGGGTGACTGGATGTATGATGGTGTGATTCACAGAAATTGATAGTACATGAGGAGGGACAGATTTGGAGAGTTGGCAGGTGAGGAGCTGATGTTACATGGGATATATCAGTGAACTTGTAATAAGAGGTCTTTATACATGTGCCTAATGTTCAACAGAAATATGGGCTAAAGAGGAAGATTCTGAATTTGTCATCAGCATAAAAATGGTAGTTAAAGCCGTAATTGTGGATGAAGTTGCAGGAGTGAGTATGTAAAGGGCTAAGGACCAAGCCTTGGTATGGCGTCTGCTTGTATTAGGTTATATAAGCATGTTTCGTTTTAGATCAGTTTAAACTGGATGTTCAGTTTATTCAGTACTGTTGTTTTAGGGTGCTAATCTTTGTATTTTACTTGAATGTGTGATAAAAAGATATTAAATAACAGCAGATTACTGGTTCTCTGGGGGTGCATTGGAGGTATAGAAATCCTCAGCATAAAGTTTGACACAAAACCCAGAGCCTTTTGAGCTTTTTAAAATTTAGTATTTAGGGGAACATTCTGATGAGATTGTAACCTTTATGAGAGTAGAAAGAGACTAATTTCAGTCCCTTCCCTTTCACATGACCAAACACTGCATCAGGTAGGCCTGCTTGTAACAAGGACACTACTGACAGCCTGCGTCCATAAAGGGATATCAGGGGTACAAATAAGGGATAAGGGAAGTACTAAATTGACAGATACTTCACACTGAAGAGAAATAACAAGACTGGAGTGTTTCACTTGTACCTCAGCAAAGGTCTTCTTTTACTGTTTCATTATCTAGAAGTAAAACTAATTTCAGAGTACAGTAGTTGGGAGAAGCGGAGAGTAATATAGACTGAGAATCTTTTACCATTCATTTCTTGTAGAAAATGTAAGTATCGAACTGCTCTTTTTCTTGCCAAATAGTCTAATCTGTCTTCAGCTAAATAGTCTAATCTGTCTTCAGCTATTTTAACTGTTTATCCTGAGTATTCTAAGTACAAAAGCAAAGTGCATTTGTCTTTTTTATGTTTTTGCTTTCATGAAATTTAATTTTTTTTTTAATGAAATAACCTGTCTCAAACCAGAACAGTTTGTGGACATTAAATAACTGGTGTAATTTCACTGGCTCATTTATTCAACAAATATTTACTGTTTACTTGTATGTGTTAGGCACAATTCTGGATTTGGGGTAAACAAAGCAAAAAATTCCTACCTTTGTGGGTCTTATATTCTGGGAAGAAGAGACAGATAATGAATAAAACAATAAGTAAATTCAGTAGTCTATGAGGAAGCAGGTGCTATCCAGGAAAATACAGCAGAGCCGGGGAATACAGTAGGATTGAGGGGAGAGGGAAGAGATTCCATACTTTTGTAACATTTTATTATGAAAAATTTCAAACATACAGTGAGGTTTCAAGAATTTTATAGTGACCACCCATATTCCCAGTAGCTGGATTCCACCATTAACATTTTACTCTACTCGCTATCTCTCCGTCTGTCAGTCCTTCTTATCTTTTAAGGCATTTTGAAGTCAATTACAGGCATCAGTGCACGTGTCCCTAAATATTTCAGCATACATATCATTCATTAGAGTTCAGTATTTATTGACTTTTTTTTTCTTTTGAGGTAAAATTTACATGAAAAGAAATTTACAAATACTTAGTGTATGTTAGCTGGATTGTAACAAATTCTCATGGTTGTATAACCCAACCCCCATGAAGACATGGAGCCTTACCATCATCACAGAAAGCTCTTTCATTCCCTTCCCCATTCAATCCTTGCCTCCACGCGTCAGAAGCAGTTACTAGGTTTTTTGTTTTTGTTTTCTTCGTACCAAAGATTAATTTTGCTTGTTTTTAAACATCACATAAATGGACTAAGAGTATGGAGTCTTGTGCAAAGCTATTTCCCTTCACCCTAGTGTTTTTGAAACTTACTCGAGTTGTGGGTATGTGGTTTATTCCTCTTTGTTGCTGGGTGGTCCTCTGTTGTGTTACTAAACCACAGTTTGTGCACCAGTCCTCCTGAGGATGGATATACTTGGGCTGTTTCCATTTTGAGGCTATTGTGAATAAAACCCATGAAATTCTGATTCAGGTCTTTTTGTGGTCTTGTTTTCATTTCTCCTGGGTGAATACCTCGGAGTGGGATGGCTGAGCCATGTGGAATGTGTGTGTTTTGTTTCATGAGATCTGGTGCCCCTTTTTCTCACTGATCATGTGTGCAGTTGAAGTTGTTCCTCATCCTTATGATTGTACTATGTTGTCAGCCTTTTCGGTTATAGCCATTCTGGAGGGTGCAGAGTGGGAGAGCTGGTAAAGAATTGTCTACAAAGGGGACTTTTGAATCAGGAGTTGAAATTGAGGAAGCAAGCCAATTTCTTATAAGTTTGACAAAGAGTAAGGAATCCAGTTTGACGAGAGCAGAGTGAGTGAAGAGGAGCATAATGCCCGAGAGCAGCAAGGAAAGGGGAATGCCAATCCTACTGGACCTTGTAAGCAGTTTTAAGAACTTTGACTCTTTTTCTGAGTGAGGGTGGGGAATAATTGGACTATTTTGATGTAAGTATGGCATGGCCTGACTTACCTATTTTTAACTATTAGTTTGTTTATTCCCATGAAGACAGACGAAAGTAGAAGAGAAATCAGTCAGGAGGCTGTAATGAGCCAGGCAGGAACTGGGTGTTTGGATACAGGACCTGGGAGCCCCTGCTGGAGCCCTAGGCATTGCTGGCTGGTTCTTCCAAATGTCACTAGGAGACAGGAGAGAAAGTGATTCAGCTCTCCGGTAGCAAAAAGGCCTGGCTCTCCATGCATAAATAATCAGGGGTTTAAACTTCTTAAGTGGCTTCTTAAAAATGAGTCATCACTTATTTCCCCATAAGGAGTCTTACACAATACTGTTGTTTTTAATAAGCTGTTTTTAATTCAGTAATCTAAAAGGTATAAATGTGGTCTTAATTGTTATGGCTAACTGTTAAAGCCATTATTTGCTTAAATAAATAATGAATATAATTAAATCTTTGCATAGGAATTTGTACAGTATAACCTTGAATAATTGTTTCTGGCTTGGTAATATTTATTAGAACTTCCTATAGAGCAGATAGAAACACCTTTTCCAATTTAGACTTATCTTCATTTTTCTGTAATATTTTATAAAATATGAGTGCCTGCAGTAAAGCAAAATATAGTTCTAGATGCTAAGTAAATTACAAAGATAATTTAGTTCTCATTCTTTAAAGAATTGAGGCCCCCAATACTACAAGAGAATACATCTTTTAAAGGAAAAAATGTAAAGATTGTTAGACTAGCATCTATCTAAGCAGCTCACGTTTTGGACATCAGTGTGTAAATGAATAAATGATTACAGCACAATTTCTTAGGTAGAGAGTGTAGTACTCCAGGAGGCAGAAGAAAGGTCCTTTTAAACCAGGTTTTGAAGAACAAGAGGAAATTTGAGGGGCATGGGGTGAAACCTGGTGAATGGTGGTCCATCCCGGTGAACAAAGCACAGAACGGATGTTGCAGACACACTATAGTGCTTCCCTTCCGGTGGATCTTATCTGCGATAGCCACTGTCACTCTCAGCTGACTCAATGAAAATGGTATTTCTGATGCCTCAAATATGTGATATGCTTGTACTGCCAATGCATTTATCAAAAGACTATTAAAAGCCACCTGAAAAGGCAAAAATCTTCTAGGGGTAAGCAAAAATAACAAAGGAAGTAAAAGAAAAAAACATGAATTGTTAGAGGGGAAAGATGGATAAGAAAAAGTATATATATTACATATTACAAATAAATAAAAAATAAGTAGCAGAGTGACCTGCTGGACTTGGGAGGAAGTCCCACACTCTTCCAATGCCCTCGGTGAGCAGAGGTAACAGAAGTGGATATTTGGAGCCCACGATTGCAGGGTTCATGGAGACACAAAGATTATTTTTCAGTCTTTTCTGATCCTCCTTTTCATTGTTCACATTGCTATAGATAGAAAATGTTATCTATAATTACTTGCAGTGTGAGAAACTTTTAAAGTAGCGCGCTTAATCATAAGTTACAATTCATCTGATTCCATTTTATATAAGATTGAATATTAAAAAGTTCTTTAGATTATTTAATTGTATTTACTTTTTTCCCTGTAAGATCAGATTTGAGAGGCGTGCCTCTGTTATTTCATGAAAAATTGCAATTGTTCTTGGTGCTTTGGTGATTAACTCTGAAACTGAGCCTAATATGTAAAATAAAACTTTATATTAAAGTTTCAGGCACCTCCTAAGGTGCCAGACTAGTAAATGGTCTTCAAACACAGCTATTTCCTTTTCTTAAAATGATCTCTTAACTCCTGTTCTTACAGATTTTGGCTTACATGTCACTTTTCGCTAGTGAAAATGATACTCTCCTTGAAATCCCTTTCTTATTTATATTTCCCATAACTCACTGTACTTTTCCTTCATAGCACTTATAACACTTTGCCGTTTTTCCTAGGACTGTTTTATGACTGTCTGTCATCCCTACTACAATGTCGGGAACCATGTCTGTTTTATTTACCACTGTGTTCTCAGGCCAAGCACACAGTTGGCACTTAGTAAGTACACACTAAATTAATGAGCAGACTCCAGCCCTGCTGTTCTGCTCTGCATTTCTAGTTGTTGTCCTGAACCAGCATTTCCCACTCTGTACTATAGAAGCTCTTCATGAACTATTAATAGATTCTAAAACAATGATTCTGTGGTCGTAAATTTGGTATGACTGAACCCTCCCTGATGAGCAACCAGTTTATGTTAGCGTGTTTAAAACTTTCATTCCTAGAGTTTGAAAAAACAGTGTTCTGTCTCTCTCTCTTTTTTAAACTGTCAGACTCTTTATTAGACTACCTGTTGATAATCTGAAATTAAGTATTCCAGTGAACACAGTTGGGACAGGCTGGCTTACTCAGTGCTGCAGGTAGATGTATTTAAAAGTTTCATTTGATAGATACTATCTTCTGGGAACATCTGACTTTTTATATAATTGTAATTTAGGATAGGATCATCTTAGATATTTAGTAAGAGCATTCAATTTGTAATTATTGGATTCACAGCTCATCTTATTCTAAATTTATCTCATGTGCTGCTTGACTTCACTACTTTAATACATCTTCCTACTCAAAGCAAAAATTTCATTTTAACTTAAAATTGAAGTGTTACTTTAATATAATTTAGTGTTTTTTTTCCCCTTAGAAATAAGTATATATAGTTTGGGGTTTTAAGAATAACTTTCTTTGCCTGCAAGTATAATTTTTACTCTTGAACTAAACATGACTTAAATGGGAAGGGTTTTGCTGAACTAAATAAATTGTATCTTTTAGAAATTACGTTTGTTTTAGAAAACCATGTAGTGAGATGTACTCAATTTTTTTGTGTGTGTCAAAAAGAACTAAAACAGAATTTTAGAAAATAAGGAAAATAAAATTATAGAAGTGTTTCAAAATTGTATCACCTGAAGGTGATCTGTTAATTGGTGTACATACTTTGAAATTTGACGGGAATGTGTGCATGCTTGCACCTTTGTGCTCTTTGTGTTTATGTATATTCACAGATACCTACATACATATTCATTTATCCAGTACATATTTAAGCGCCGTGCATTGTGCCTGGCACTATTTTGGGGTGGCTGTTCAGCAGTGAACAAAATAGACAAAAATCCCTGCCCTCATGATGATTAGTTTGGGATGGGAAGTAAGTGGTGACACCAGCAAACAAGCCAAATATGTGACATCAGAGGACAGTAAAGGCCGCGGAAGACACAGCAGGTAGACGGATAAAAGAGTGTAGAGAGGATTGTGCTCAGCTACTTGGAAACTTTTTACTATAGTTGTGTACATTCAATTATGTCTTTTTCTTTTAAAAAAGATTAAAGACAAATATCCTGAACATACAATTTTCAGATCTCTTTTTACTTAATAAGTTGATGGATTTTTCCATCTCATTAAATATTACTCTCAAAGCTAGTGGAGGTGATGGAATTCCAGTTGAGCTCTTTAAATTCCTAAAAGATGATGCTGTGAAAGTGCTGGACTCAATATGCTAGCAAATTTGGGAAATTCAGCAGTGGCCACAGGACTGGAAAAGGTCAGTTTTCATTCCAATCCCAAAGAAAGGCAATGCCAAAGAATGCTCAAACGATAGCACAATTGTACTCATCTCACACGCTAGTACAGTAATGCTCAAAATTCTTAAAACCAGGCTTCAACAGTACATGAACCCTGAACTTCCAGTTGTTCAAGCTGGATTTAGAAAAGGCAGAGGAACCAGAGATCAAATCCACTGGATCATCAAAAAAGCAAGAGAGTTCCAGAAAAACATCTATTTCTGCTTTATTGACTATGCCGAAGCCTTTGACTGTGTGGATCACAATAAACTGTGGAAAATACTTAAAGAGATGGGAATACCAGACCACCTGACCTGCCTCTTGAGAAATCTGTACGCAGGTCAGGAAGCAACAGTTAGAACTGGACATGGAACAACAGACTGGTTCCAAATAGGAAAAGGAATATTGTCACCCTGCTTATTTATCTTACATGCAGAGCACATCATGAGACACGCTGAGCTTAATGAAGCACAAGCTGGAATCAAGATTGCCGGGAGAAATATCAATAACCTCAGATATGCAGATGACACCATCCTTATGGCAGAAAGCTAAGAACTAAAGAGCCTCCTGATGAAAGTGAAAGAGGAGCGTGAAAAAGTTCGCTTAAAACTCAACATTCAGAAAACCAAGATCATGGTATCCAGTCCCATCGCTTCATGGCAAATAGATGGGAAAACAGTGGAAACAGTGTCAGACTTTATTTTTGGGGGGCTCCAAAATCACTGCAGGTGGTGACTGCAGCCATGAAATTAAAAGACGCTTACTCCTTGGAAGAAAAGTTATGACCAACCTAGACAGCACATTAAAAAGCAGAGACATTACTTTGCCAACAAAGGTCTGTCTAGTCAAGGCTATGGTTTTTCCAGTGGTCATGTATGGATGTGAGAGTTGGACTATAGAGAAAGCTGAGCACCAAAGAATTGAAGCTTTTGAACTGTGGTGTTGGAGAAGACTTTTGAGAGTCTCTTGGACTGCAAGGAGGTCCAACCAGCCCATCCTAAAGGAATCAATCCTGAATATTCATTGGAAGGACTGATGCTGAAGCTGAAACTCCAATACTTTGGCCACCTGATGCAAAGACCTGCCCTCATGGGAAAAGACCCTGATGCTGGGAAAGATTGAAGGCAGGAGGAGAAGGGGACGACAGAGGATGAGATGGTTGAATGGCATCACTGACTCAATGGACATGCGTTTGAGTAAACTCCTGGAGTTGGTGATGGACAGGGAGACCTGGTGTGCTACAGTTCATGGGGTTGCAAAGAGTCAGACACAACTGAATGACTGAACTATTAACTCTAAACCACTTAAAGGCTGCACATATTCTGCTTTATAGAAATTGATCTATTTTTTAAGATAAGAGCTAAAACCCTTCAGATGGTGACTGCAGCCATGAAATTAAAAGACGCTTACTCCTTGGAAGAAAAGTTATGACCAACCTAGATAGCATATTGAAAAGCAGAGACATTACTTTGCCAACAAAGGTCCATTTAGTCAAGACTATGGTTTTTCCAGTGGTCATGTATGGATGCGAGAGTTGGACTGTGAAGAAAGCTGAGCGCCGAAGAATTGATGCTTTTGGACTGTGGTGTTGGAGAAGACTCTTGAGAGTCCCTTGGACTGCAAGGAGATCCAACCAGTCCATTCTGAA
Source organism: Bos indicus x Bos taurus (assembly GCF_003369695.1). Lineage (NCBI taxonomy): Eukaryota > Metazoa > Chordata > Mammalia > Artiodactyla > Bovidae > Bos > Bos indicus x Bos taurus. Next base: position 50,134,504 of record NC_040088.1, on the reverse strand, counting down.
GGAGATCAGCCCTGGGATTTCTTTGGAAGGAATGATGCTAAAGCTGAAAGTCCAGTACTTTGGCCACCTCATGCGAAGAGTTGACTCATTGGAAAAGACTCTGATGCTGGGAGGGATTGGGGGCAGGAGGAGAAGGGGACAACAGAGGATGAGATGGCTGGAAGACATCACTGACTTGATGGACATGAGTCTGAGTGAACTCTAGGAGTTGGTGATGGACAGGGAGGCCTGGCGTGCTGCAATCCATGGGGTCTCAGAGTTGGACACGACTGAGCGACTGAACTGAACTGAACTGAAAACCCTTCAGACACTATTGCTCTTAGTACAAGGATAAATTCTTAACATGCCCATGACTCTGCATGATTTGATGCTGACCACCCTGTGTGCCCCTCACCACACTCTGGCCACACTGGCACCTGTGTGTGGCCCCCTTCAATCCTCAAGTCCTTGTACATACACAGGGTGACAGTAAATAGGAAAGTTTAAAGTTATAGTTACATCCCAGTTATTGAGGTTTTTCAGGCTTAGAAAACCATAATCTATTTGTTGTATATTACACATACCTTGAGTCCTTATGAAGTTCCTTATGAGGAAGATCTCCAGGGGATCTTCACATCCCAGAGATCAGACCCAGGTCTTCCGCATTGCAGGTGGATTCTTTACCACTTGAGCCACCAGGGAAGCATGAGGAAATTGTGTCAAATATTTTATAAAACAAAAACCATGTGTAAGTTTTTTTAAAAGCAGTAAGTATTTACTATAATATTGAGAAACAAAAATTTGATTTCACAATTTAGAAAAATGGATATGAACATCAGGAGAAGTCTTTCTACAGAAAGCTGTTAACACTAGGGAGAATATAAATATTAACAAGCATATGGGAAACTCTTCAACTTCTCTAGTAGTGAAAGGTACATTAGTGTGTCTCAGGCATTTATCTTGACCACAGTCCCCTATGATAGATACACCGTGTACACTTAGAGGTAATAAAACTTGCTGGTATAACTATCTTGTCCCAAGCCCCAACATCCTAGAACTGGTAGACCGTGGAGCCGACATACAAGTCCAGAGCACTCCTGATACAAATCCTGTTCTTCACCACCACACTGCAAAACATCTGAAGGCCTTAGTGGTCCCATCTCATGCTGAGAAAGTAAATTTCATGGTGGTTCATCTAGAAAAATAAATAGCCTGGAAATTTTTGAAAAAGAATTGCGAGGAGTGAATTTAGTGTTTAAAAAGCACTAGTTAATAAATAGTCTGAGGCTGCGCTTTTAAAAAACACGTTAAATAGTGACATAGGAGGCATTTGAATAGAATAAGGAGGAAGAGCTTGGAAATACTCTCAAATGCAAGAGGAAGTTATAAAGGGACATTTTTAGTCATTAAGGGAAATAGATGATTTTATGCTAGACATTAGGATAGTGGCTTGCTCTCTCTCCTTACACACAAAAAATAGGTCAACTATCTCTCACATGTTCACCTACACAGAGACGTGCTAACTGATTAAGAACAAAGTGCAAATTAAGAGTAACGCGCCTTGCTCCCTCACTCCCTCCTTGAGTTTGGTGTAAGTAGAGGGGGCACAGGTCACAAAATTGTTCTTGCCTTGAGAGGGTATCTGAGAGGGAAAGGGCACGCCTGTGGCCAGCTCCCCACCTGCGTCTCAGGCTTCCAGGGCCAGTGCACTGGGACCATAGCCTGTTCCCAGTCCCCCCTCTTGCCCCCTGCACACTGCTTCCACCAGCTCCCAAGAGCCACAAGAATCAGAGATCAAATGCATTATAAAAAGGAAAGGTTTTGTTTACATACCAGTGTTTGCAACTGTACGATTTATACCTGTTATTAAGGATAACAGAGTCATCAAGGAAAAGGTTAATAAATTTGACTAGTGAAACTTTCTTACAAGGAAAAAAATTATAACGACCAGTCAAACTTCAGGTAAATATTTGTCAATTTTATTATGCAGGGGCTAATTTCCTTAATATTGAAAAGGAAAATAATCCACCTATTTAAACATCAATGAGAAAAGGGAAAGCAGGCCTTTTGAAAGAGCAAATGGCAACACTTAAGGGAAGAAAAACTCACTGTAAAGAAATTAACCTAAAATAACAAGATGGGTGATTTTAAAATTGAAGAGAGATGTTAAGGATTCCTACACAGAGTGGTCAGAATAGGTGGTGTCACCTCATGTACCCTCTGAGCACTTGCATCTCTCCTTGTCCTACAGAGGCTCTCATGGGCCCACATAGGTATCTCCTATATATCATAGTACAGGGTTGGGTTTTGCAGCATTCAGGGAGAAGGATAGGCATTTAGGTGGTTTCCAGGTTTGGTTTTGTTTTTTTCTCTATCTATTAGTGTCTGGTTAAGTAACTACTGGAGTGTGTATTCCACATCCACAGAGTGAAATGCACTTTTGCTGTTGCACAAATTGTAGTAAAAGTATCAGTATGGAAAAATCTCCAGGATATGTCAAGGGGATATGTCAGGGGATGTCAGGTCACTCAGAAAACTCCTAGCTGTGAATTGAAATCTACGTATACATAAAATTACCAGAGGCTACTGATGGAGACGGACATTTTTTGTCTTCATACTGTTGGAATGTTTTTCATCCCTGAACTGGTATATAAATATTTTAAAAACTAGTATTTTTAAAACTAGTTTTAATTTAATGAAATGTTTACCAAAATTCAGTGATGATAGGGGTGGGTGAGAACAGGTACTTTTATAGCAGCTGGTAAAAAATCTTCCTGTGTGGCAACTCAACCGAAGCTCATTTTGAGCACCTGTCAGGCGCCAGGCATTATACTGAACATCTAATGCACATTTATATTACTTAAATCTTCCCAACCAACCCTGTAAGATTTGATTTTTCTTTTACTGGAGGAAACAGATTTAGAGGAATGAAGTGTCTTGCCAGGAGTCACAGACCCTGCAGCCTGTGCTTTCAGTCCCTGTACTTTTCTACTGTCCAGAAAGGGCTCTGGAAATTCATAAGAAAGGGTATTCCTTGGGACAGAAGACCAGGTTTGAATCTGTGTCAGTTTCATCAACTAAAAATGGGGAAAATAATCTGTACCCTTCTTCTGAAGCACTGTATGAATAAGTGATTATAATCCATAAAATATTTTTTATACATAGCCTGCTTTCTTCATACAGTAAGTTCAAATGTTTTACCCCTTTAAAAAAAAAAATTTATCTGCAAACGCAAACTTTAAGTAACAGCTTTGGTCAGCCTGTTTTTTAATCTTATATAATTTAATCCTCAGTTTCAGTGTAGTGCCTTTTCTTAAATTGAAATACACAGTGTATCTAACCAGATCTTCTTGTTTATACTCAAAATCTTTTCACCACAGCTATATTGTTAGCATCCTTACAAGGCTACTAAAAATCCCTCTACTTTAAAAATAAATGAACAAGAAACTTCTTCATAAGGCTGTATGTTCTGATTGCTCGTTTTTTAATGTGTAAATGTACCTGTTTCTCCCTCTTTCTAGGAACACCATCTTCAGCGGGCTATTTCAGCACAGCAGGTGTATGGCGAGAAGAGGGATAACATGGTTATACCAGTCCCAGAAGCAGAAAGTAACATCGCTTACTATGAGTCTATATATCCTGGGGAATTCAAGATGCCAAAGCAGCTCATTCACATACAGCGTAAGTGATTACTCTCTTGATGACTGTATCTTGTACTGTGTTCTTACGTATCTCAACAGATTTTTATGTTTATCTGTTGGGGGCCCCTTCATTGACCAGCATCAGCTTGAGAGTTATCAGAGCCATTTTCACCTTTTACACTTGTGCTTGAGATTCCCGCCTGATAAGAAAGAACACAATTTCAGCCTAGATTTTTATTTTAGCTTCATCTCAACATGGCATCTTCTGCTACTGTAGATGAGTAGGATAAAGAATATACCTTTAGATGTAGAAATCATTTTCTTACTGTTCAGAAATAGTAATACTAATTGCCTTAAAGAATTTCTTAGTAGAAGTCAGAAGTCAACAAACCTTTTCTGTAAAGGGTCAGATTGTGTTTTAAACTTTGTGGGTCATTCAGTCTCCGTCACAACTATTTTACTCTGCAGTTACAGACAAAAGCAACAATAGACAGTACATAAACAAATGGGCATGGCTGTGTTCCAGTACAACTCTCTTGACAAAAACATGTGTCAGTCCAGTATTGGCCCACAGGCCATAGCTTGCCAGCCCCATCTGTGTTTCTGTTTTTTTCTTTCTTGGCCAAGCCCCACAAGTTGATGAGATATTAGTTCCCTGACCAGGGACCAAACCTGAGCCCTTGGCAGTGAAAGCATGGAGTCCACTAGGCCCCCAGGGAATTCTCATGATTTTTTTTTTTTTTTTTAATTTAGTGTTTTAGTTGGTAACTTGTGTCACTTGGTACTGATAGAGGTCTTCAGTGGAAATGACCCTTTGATAGCTTAATCACATTTGATGATGAACTGCTGAGAGCTTGTAAACTTAGGTGAATTTATTTTGTTCATTTGGTCCCCATGTTGTGGACCACTAAATGTGTAATTGCAGGGTTGCTAAGGAAAAGGTGTTAACAGCTTTCATTTTTGTCTTGTCTTTATGATCAAGAGCTTTTTCCAGGGGCCTGTCTAAATTTTTTTCAGAACAGTATAAATCTGTTTTGTTTTTATTGTTCTCTCTGTGGACATAGAGCAGCCAGCTTTACCTAGTTTCTTGCTTATTGACTACTTTTCTAACTCATTTATCATTTTCTCCATATGGTCTAATCTTTGTCCTGGGTTCTAAGCATTTTTTAAAAATTATTTCTTACATAATGAAAACCACAAGTAAACATGCCCATATTGACTCTTAACAGTTCTGTGTTAGCATTTGATGTTTTTAACTTGTGATGTTTTTTCACCTTTACCTACAGCTTGTACTTGTTAGGAAAAAAATTTTTTCTTTAGAAAAAAAATTTTTTCCAGTTTATTAAAGATTACTTTGAAGTAAACCAAAAAACTGGCGTGTGTTTTTCTTGCCTACTCGTGTTTAATTACATATAAAACACAGACATTCTAAACAAAGTTTACCAGTAATAGGACCTAAAACTTTAATCTCTGGAAAGTCATGTCAGTGTGAAATTCCAGAATGGATCCTTGCTGTGTATGTTAACCAGGACCACACTGCATTCCACAGCCACTGGCTGTATTATTTCATGAATATATGCTATCAGGTTAAAGCAGGGTGGAGCAAGATAAAATTACATTATTCAATTTACATTATCATTACTATCAGAAAAAAAGCTTCGAATGCTTGTTTTACAAATAGGTGCTTTTCTACTGATGACCAGAATTCACAAATTTCATTTTATTGGTAGCTTGTGGGTTAAATTGTGGTCAGTAAAGTCAGGGTACTATATTTAACAAGGCATTGACTCTGCTGACATTGTAATCAAATAACAGTAATAAAATGGAAGCAGAATTGTAAATTATTTGGGAAAAAAATGTTTTTCATCAGTACAAACTTAGAAAGACATATTACATTGGAAAGTTTATGAACACTGTCAGCCAAATGAGTGTTAGCTGACTTTGAGTTTCTTTTAACATTCTTACATGACTATAGATTCACAGAATATGTAAAGCCTTGTATATTCACCACCACAATTATACTCAGTTATACCATCACCACAAGACTCTACCTTATTGCTCCTTTAAATGCACCTCTGGCAACCACTCATCTGTTGTCCATCTTTGTAATTCTGTTTGTTGATGAAGGTAACGTGAATGGAATTACGAATGTATATCCTTTTGAGACTGACTCTATCCTCTTAGCATAGCCTCCTTGACGTTCATTCAGGCTGTTGCATGTATCAGTAGTTCGTTCCTTTCTCTTCCTGAGCAGTCTTCCATAACATGCACTGCAGCAGGTTGCATTGCTCACTCACTGAGAGAGTGAGTCGTTTCCAGATTTTGACTACTTCAAATAAAGCTGCTGTGAACGTTCATGTACAAATTTTTGAGTGAACATAAATCTTTACTTATCTGGGTTAAATGCCTGTAAGTGTAGTTGCTGGGTCATCCAGTTTTAGTTTGACAAGAGTGTATCCTCTATCTCAGAAGGCTGTACCTGTTTGCAGTATCATCAGCTGTGTATGTGGGATCCAGTTTCTCCTTTATCCTTGTCAGCATTTGAGGTTATCACTTTTTAATTTTAGCCATTCTAGTAGGTATACAGTGATGTCTCACTGTACTTTAAATTTGTGTTTCTCTAAATGACTAATATGTTAAACATCTTTTCATGTGTTTTATGCCATCTACATATCCTTTTTGGTGAAGATTGTGCGTGTCTTACTTACTTTCTAATTAGAGTATTTTAATGTTAAGTTTTGAGTATTTTGTTTATATATTGTAGACACAAGTCCTTGTCATATGTGATTTGGAAATATTTTTTCCCGGTATATAAATTGTCTTTTCATTCTCTTAACAGTTTTCCACAGAGTAGAAGTTTTTAATTTTGGTTAGATCCATTTAGTATCAACTCCAAGAATAGTCTTTGTTTTGCCCAGGGTCCAAAGATGGTTTCCTATGACCTGTTCTAGGAGTTTCATAGTTCTGCATTTAAGTGTGTGATCTATTTTGACTGTGAGGTTTAGGCCCCCGCTGCTCCAACACTGTTCATTGAAAAAGTGATTCCTCCTCTATTGATTGTTTTTGTTTCTTCAACAAAAATCAACTATGCATATTGATGTGGCTCTATTTGTGGGTTCTGTATTCTACTCCACTGATCCCTGTGTTTATCCCAAGATAGTACCACTGTCTCGATTACTGCAGCTATATGATAATCCTTAACATTGGGGAAATGCTTCCTCCTTTTTTTTTTTTTCAAGATTGTGTTGGGTATTCTAAGGCTTTTCCCTGTAAATATTTCCCTAAAAATGCCACTAGAATAAGTGTGTCTGCGAAGAAACTTGCTGTGATTTTGATAGGAATTGCATTTAAATCTTTAGATCATTGTAGGGAGAACTGACATCTTTTCTTTCTGTGTTGAGTCTTCTAGTCCATGACCACAATATGACTCTCCAGGTATTTAGGCCTTTGATTTCTTTAGTTGACACTTTATAATTTTCATCATGAAGATCCATGGTGTTTTAGTACTTTTTTTTTTTTATACCTGTTTTCTTTGACACAATTGAAAATGGTATTGTACTTTTGATTTTTGTTTCCATCTGTTTATTGTCAGTATGCAGAAATGCAGTTCAGTTGTATGCTGAGCATGTGTCCTGTGGCCTTAACTGAAATTGCATGTTAGTTCTAGAAGATGTTTGCAGGTTCTTTGGGATTTTCTAAATGGAGAAAAATCATGTCGTAGTCTGCAAATAGAAATGGTTTTGCTTTCCCTTTCCAACCTGTATGTTATTAATTTCTCTTTCTTGCCTTAGTATAATGGTTAGAACTTGAATACAGTGTTGAGAGCAGACATTCTTGCCTTGTTCCTGATCTTAAGGGAAAAAATGTAGTCTTTCACCGTTAAGCATTATGTCACCTGAAGGGGGTTTTTTGTAGTTGCTTGTAAGAGTTTGAGAAAGTTCTCTGTTCCTAGTGTATCGGGAGTTTTTATCCTGACTATTGAATTTGTCAGCTGCTTTTTCTGCATCAGTTAATAAGGTCATGTGATTTTTCCCTCCTTCTTTATTCTCTGATGTGATGGGTTTCCTTGGTTGGTTGTCAAATATTGAACCAGCCTTGCATACCTAGAATAAATCACATTTGGCTGTGGGGTGTGTGTGTGTGTGTGTGTTTTCCATACATTGTTGGGTGGGATTTTATTGAGAAGTTTTCCGTCTAAATTCGTGAAAGATATTGTTAATCTTTTTGTGAATGTGTGGTCTGTCTTGTCAGGTTTTGGTATCAGAGTAATATTGGCCTCATAAAACAAGTTAGGTAGTGTTTCCTCTTATTTTCTGGAAGAGATTGTATAAAAGTGATGTTAATTTTTTTAAAATTGGTATTGACTTTTATATTACAATACACAAAAAAAGGCTAGTTATATTACAAATTTCTGCAAAGTTGCAATTGAACATTGAATGCCAGGTAGTCTAATACATTGCTTATGAAGGGTACATTGTATCAAATTATGTATATAGACTGGTTCATTTCAATTCTTATAATTTCTGTTTTATAAAACTCTTAAGCTAATGTTTACACAGACTATTCCTTGGAGTTTTCAAGATGATAGTATTGCCTTAAAAAGTAGTGATTAGAAACATTTGAGAATGATTACATGTTATATTTCCCTCTCTACCCCAGAGTTACAATACATATTACTCTGTAGGCTCTGGGAACCTTGCAATTAAAAAGGAAAGTTTATTTTAACTCAGCATTTTTCAGATGTATTCTTTACATGTATTGTGTTAACATTTCATTGAACATTTATTTGGAAAATCTCAATGTTATTCTTGTCTTTAATAGGTTTAGGAAAGAGATCATACTTTTCTCCCTTTTATCCTATCAGAGCAGTGAAGGAAGAAACCTGTTTTAAAACCATTATCCCCTGCTTTAGTTCCAAACTGTTAATAATTCCTCAGCTGTTTGAGAGTGTTGTTCAACATCTCCTGGTCCAAGGGGTCTTAATGTTGTTTCTCTTTTAATTGGTGATCTGGAAGCTTCTAGATGTCCAAAATCACTGCAGATGGTGATTGCAGCCATGAAATGAAAAGACGCTTATTCCTTGGAAGGAAAGTTATGACCAACCTAGACAGCATATTAAAAAGCAGAGACATTACTTTGCCAACAAAGGTCCATCTAGTCAAGGCTATGGTTTTTCCAGTGGTCATGTATGGATGTGAGAGTTGGACTATAAAAAAAGCTGAGTGCCAAAGAATTGATGCTTTTGAACTGTGGTGTTGGAGAAGACTCTTGAGAGTCCCTTGGACTGCAAGGAGATCCAGCCAGTCTATCCTAAAGGAGATCAGTCCTGAATATTCCATTGGAAGGACTGATGCTAAAGCTGAAACTCTGATAATTTGGCCACCTGATGTGAAGAACTGACTCCTTGCAAAAGACCCTGATGCTGGGGAAGATTGAGGGCAGGAGGAGAAGGGGACGACAGAGGATGAAATGGTTAGATGGCATCACCGACTCAATGGACATGAGTTTGGGTGAACTCCGGGAGTTGGTAATAGAGAGGGAGGCCTGGCATGCTGCAGTCCATGGGGTTGCAAAGAGTCAGACACGACTGAGCGACTGAACTGAACTGAACTGAGATTGTACAACTAGGACTTCTCATTTCCTATTCATACTGTAAGAAAGGACAAAACAGTTCTGACCTGAATAGGCAGGAACAAATCTCTCCTCCCTTCCCCTCAAATTTGAGTCTCAAGATTCTCTTGCTAATCCTCAAAGGAAATCTCTTTTAAAAGGCAGTCTTGTTGTGTATTTGAATGTGTGTGTGTAAAGATACAGATCTGTGCATTTCTGGTTCTGTCCACTGGTAAAGCCAAGAAGCAAAAATATTCAGTAGCAATAAGCACATCTAACACCTAGTCCCTGGTCCGTAATCACTAAATAGGACCAAGAATATGTGGAACGATGGCTGATCCCAGGGCTGGGGGAGGGTAAGTCAAGATAAACCTGAACATCTTGTTATGCCAGAAATTAAGAATTCACAAAAATGGCAGAGGCATATCACAGGAGGACATCGGAGTTTCCGCTGGCTAGTTTGGGGACGTTTTAAGCAATGGAATAGTTGAGTACAGTAATGAATTGTGAACCATTGTAAAAGTAAAAATTCCTGAGTTCCATACTGGTAATAAACAGAGTGCTAAGTGGTGGAGAAGATCAGTCTCACGGTTTTACAGTAGAGAATGCCAGCCAAGAGCAGAATGGTGCTGTGTCGAAGAGAATGGTGGAGTAAAGGATGTTAGGAAGTTTGGAATGGACATGTACACACTGCTATATTTAAAATGGATAACCAACAAGATCCTGCTGTATAGCACAAAGAGCTCTGCTCAGTGTTTTATGGTGGCCTGGATGGGAGGGGAGTTCGGGGGAGAATGGTTACATGTATATGTGTGGCTGAGTCCCTTTGCTGTCCACTTGAAACTATCACAACATCGGCTGTATATCCCAATACAAAATCAAAGTTTTTTAAAAAAATAATTCAAAGAAACCCAGAAAATCATTTTTGCAATTACATGATCAAGACTGACTCACATAAGAATCACCAATGTGTGTACCTAAGAGGAAATTTTGATGAGGAGCAGGGTATTTGCATGGTCTTAAGCTCTCCCCACAAACTGCTTATTAGTTACGAGATGGTGGAGGGGGGCATGGGCCAGAGATAACACAGTGGAATATTGGGCAGTTTCTTGACTGGTGACCAAAATTATCACCACTTATGAGAAACAGATGAACATTGTGTGCCTCTAGATGTGAGACCCTGGTAAGGACTGAGGAGTTGAGTGTTCAGTGTGACAGAAATAAATGAGATACAATCCCTGTGCTCAAGAAAATTGAGCATATTTGAATGTTTAGCAAATAAGATTGTTAAGTATGTGTAACAGTAGTACAAAAGAAGGGGAGTGATCTAGGACAGGAATTGTTTAACCTTAGTGCCACAAGCTGTTTTAAGGACATTTGAATTTTCTGCTTGTAACTTATGTAAAATACTATATGTTTACACCATGTTTTTTTGGAGAGAGAGGGTTCATAACTTCTAAAAAAGATAAAATAGTTAGGAACCACTTATTGGGTAGGGGGCAGTCCAGAAAGGATTCCACAGGAGTTGATGTCAGGTTGGGTTTTGTAAAGATGAGTCGTTTGCCTGGTGGACCAGGCAGGAAAGAGCCAATGTAAAGGCCTAAAGACAGGGAAAGAGGAGCCTGCTGTTTGAAACAAACGGAATTTGATGTTGCTGGGTCATAATGTGCAGATGCAACTAGCAAGGCCCGCCAGAAAGGGCCTCATACAATTGCACGGTTGTGGGTTTGAAGGTGGTGGGAACTTAGGAGGAACTGTTGAATGAAGGAAAAGGTATGAGACAGAGTTTGGTATCAAGCTTCTTAATATTTTACTTACATTATTATCAAACTAGTTTAATTTTGCAAAGTAATTGAACAACATTTGACAGTATTGTGTAAAGCAGTGGTTCTTGCCTTTTTTTTTTTTCCCCCAAATCTTGACAAATTTTGAAAGGGAAATTTTCCTTGAAAGGAAAACTTCCCATTTCTCTCACTATGACAGTGATTCTCATGAGGGAACAAACCTCGACAGGAATGAGCTCACTGAGTGACAGCTGTTACCCTTATTGGCCGTGGCTAACACTTCAGCTTCAAATACCACCCCAGAGCTGTCAGTGAAGCGGTTCAATAATTTACAAAATAGGACTTAAGCATTCTAGAAACAATCTTACTTAAAAACCTTATCCTTCTATTATGGTATTAAATCCCATGAAATTGCTGATATTTTAGCATTTTTAAGCTACAGAATTTTTGTTCAGTTCAACCCAGCGCATTTAACAATCTCTTTCTGTTTTTACTAGTGGGCTTCTAGTTTGCTTTGTGTGGGATGGGGTCACAGGTCACAGCCAGTCTTTTATCACTTATAACAATAAAGATGGTCTTCTTTCTTAAACTTTAAATGCAGGAAGCTTAGATTGTTTTCTAGTCTGAAAACAAAATCTTTTTAAAAATCTTCCCTGTTTCCCTAGAGATAACCCAGATATCAGTGAGAGGTTTCTGTCTGTGTTTCCACGCGGTAAATGATCGCGTGTGGTTTCTTCTGTCAGCTTTTAGTTTGGATGCTGAGCAGCCCGATTATGATTTGGATTCTGAAGATGAAGTATTTGTGAATAAACTGAAGAAGAAAATGGACATCTGCCCATTGCAGTTTGAGGAGATGATTGACCGTCTAGAAAAAGGCAGTGGTCAGCAGGTACAGCTTCATTGTATATATAATGAATGAGTATATATATATATATATATATATATACATATAAAAGTATCTCTTTGTGTGAAAACAGTGTAAAGTTGGAAAGAGGGTAAGTGAGCAGGCTCTGGACAAGCTTGTATTCATATCTCTGTCCATTTCTAGCCTATATAACCTTCAGCAGAAGGTCTAAATTTCTATGTGTGCCTGTTTCCCAGTGTGTAAAATAAAGATGAAAAACATTACAGGATTGTTGTGAAAATTAAATACAATAATTTACATAAAGCGTCTAGCTTGTTATCTGACATGTACAAGGTACTCAGCATATTTGCTATTGTTAATACTATTATTCTGATGATTGTCATTTAAATTAGAAGTACTTTTGAACCTTTTCTTTGTATTATATGAAAATGACATAATGATTTTACATTTAGCCAGTCAGTCTGCAGGAAGCCAAACTACTGCTAAAAGAAGACGATGAATTAATTAGAGAAGTTTATGAGTACTGGATTAAAAAGAGAAAAAACTGTCGAGGTCCGTCTCTTATCCCATCAGTAAAACAAGAGAAGCGAGATGGTTCGAGCACAAATGATCCTTACGTGGCTTTTAGAAGACGTACTGAAAAAATGCAGACGCGGAAAGTAAGGAAACCTGGGGAGATTTTTTTGTAATTTTTTGATGTAAGAAAATTTATTTATAGTTATAAATGCCTCAGCATCAGAAACCTGTTTTGTATTTAGATAGACTTTCTACATTTTATAATGAAAAATATTAATTTAAAATGAATCTGCCTTTAAATTCATTACTGAGTTATTAATGATATATCTTTATGTTGTTTCATTAAAAACCATATTCAAAATTGATTTCCTGGTGATCCATGTTCCCTTTCAGTGTCTTTAAATTCTAATCTCACCTTTCAAATATATATATACTCTTATATGTCACCAGCTATACTCAGAAATGCTTACTGACATTAAACAAGCAAATTCATACTTGCAGAATCGCAAAAATGATGAAGCCTCTTATGAAAAAATGCTTAAGCTGCGTCGAGACCTAAGCCGGGCTGTTACTATTCTAGAGATGATAAAAAGAAGAGAAAAGAGTAAAAGAGAGCTATTGCACTTAACACTGGAAATTATGGAAAAGAGGTAAAGTATGTTTTAATAGCATGAGAAGCACAGCACCATTAGAATTTTGTGTAGAGGTCATTTATTTCCTAAGAAGTTTTCTGTAACTCCAGAAATACATTCTTTTAATAATAGTTAGAGACTGCTGAAATATGTGGTGTTGATGTACTTTCTGTAATTTTACATGCCTTCCTCTCTCTAGTTTCACTTTTAAAGTGACTGGGTTCAGTAAAACTGTTATGCAGGATACTTCCATTTCAAAATCATTTTCTTTTAGACTTGAGTTAGTGCAGAGCCATGAGGAAGAGAACATTTGTCACTTCTAAAGTTTTTATTTTGTTTACTAAATGATACTGAATTTTTTTTTAACACATGCTGAGATTTTTTAACAGGAAAGTATAAAACAGGGATGGGGGAAAGGCCCGTATTCTTAATACCTAGATAATCCTTCAGTGTGGCTTCCCCGGTGGCTCAGCAGTAAAGAATCCACCTGCAGTGCAGGAGACGCGGGTTTGACCCCTGGGTTGGGAAGATCATGTGAAGGAGGGCATGGCATTCTACTCCAGAATTGTTGCCTGAAAAATCCCATGGACAGAGGAGCCTGGCAGGCTACAGTTCATGGAGTTGCAAAAGAGTTAGACACGACTAAGCGACGAAATACACACACACAATCCTTCAGCAGAAGCATGGTGAAAACTTCAGGCTACACTCCCCTGTTTCCAGGTCCCTATTCCCAAAGGAAATAACTATTCAATTTCTTATGATTCATTTCAGAAAAATTAGTTTTATGGCACAGGCAACTCAAATTAGCAGAAAGTTCCTCAGTACCATTTCAGGCATGAATTTCAACATCTCCACCAAATCTGCCACCAAAATTGCTATGTTAAAATTAAATCCCCCTCTCCCCCACCATGGTTATCTATTAATGGTGGCATGATAAAGCCATAAGCCAAAAAATAAAAGAAGCAATAGGAATTATGTAATCTTTACTTTTAATAAACATTCATCAGGTAGTTTACCTGTAATCTTACCTTAAGTTTCATCAGGGTTTATAGTTAATATCTGAGTTAGTTATTAGTTGTCATGACGGTAAGTGCTTACAAGAACTAACTCTATAAACCTTTTCATACCATTTCAGGTATAATTTGGGTGACTACAGTGGGGAGATCATGTCTGAGGTCATGGCTCAGAGGCAGCCAGTGAAGCCCACATACACCATCCCCCTCATCCCCATCGCCAACAGCAGTCAGTTCAAACACCAGGAGGCGATGGACGTGAAGGAATTTAAAGTTAATAAGGTGATCAGAATGTTTGTGATTTTTATCATTAGAATCAGAGTAAAAAGAAATTTGTTTATAAACCCTACCATGAAAGCCAGCTTTTGATTTAAGACTGGCCTATAGCAGTAGAAATTGTAAAGAGAGATACCTTATAGTTTCATTAACTTTTCTTTAAAAACCATAATGCCATAAACTTCATAAAGCTTGATATAAATACTTAGCATATTTACACAAACATTATACTCGCCATGATCTGTTTCTTCCTACCAAATACCACTTTTGCCTCTGATCTTCCTTGCCTGTTGCCTCCACCTCAAATTCATATCTCTCCTCACCTCTGCCCTCACCTGCCATGTGTATTTCTAATGTGTAACTGTATTCATCACTCTTGCCTATGTATTTTTTCCCTGAGTTGTTTCCCGCTTTAGTGCTTTCATATCTTTATCCTCTAAAACTGCTCACCATTTGCTTTCATTGTAGAGCTAGCAAGTCTTTACTACTCTTTATTTTTTTAATACCTCAGTACTATGGATTTGTTTTCACTATGTTAACAGTTATCTGAAGTTTGCTTTGTGTATATGTTTTCATTATTACTTCCCCCAGTATTGATTTGTTAATTCTTTAGGATGAAGACTAACTAAAAGTTCCTTTTAAAAAATTCCTAGAATTTTTGTAGAAAGTTAAGAAAAAGATATAGAAGCCAGCAGTAAATACTAATTGTAGTTAAAGGATTTCAGGAGAACTTCTCTTCTTTTACTTTAATAGAAACAAAGTATTTTATGATCATGTTTAGGTTGTAGGAACATATTCATGTTTTCACAGAGAACGACCTCTAAGACTTACATTAGAAAATGACAAAACGTAAGAGTCTTGTATCTCCTATGAGTCCATGTTAGCAGTAAACTTATTTTAAAACTTCCCCCAAACTTTGAGTTTGTTGACCATGATTTCTGGTGTTTAATTCATGACTATTGCAGCAAGATAAGGCCGATCTTATCCGACCTAAACGTAAATATGAAAAGAAGCCCAAAGTCTTACCTTCGTCTGCTGCTGCTGCTCCTCAACAGGCCAGCCCCACCACGCTGCCGGTCTTCAACGCTAAAGACCTGAACCAGTATGACTTCCCCAGCTCAGATGAAGAGCCTCTCTCCCAGGTGAGTGCAAGGATTTTCTGTAAACGAGATGAGGAACATAGGAAGGCACACAATCTGATGCACTTACCTTTTATTTAAAGGTTCTGTCTGGCTCTTCAGAAGCTGAGGAAGAGAATGATCCCGATGGCCCTTTTGCTTTCCGAAGGAAGGCAGGCTGTCAGTACTACGCTGTAAGTGTGGATTGTCTTTGTAAATAACAAACGGTTTACCTTTAGTTGACAAAAAATAACAATTTGGATTCTTCTTTTTAAGCCTCACTTAGACCAAACTGGCAACTGGCCTTGGACTAGTCCTAGCGACGGAGGAATAGGGGATGTGCGATACCGATACTGCCTGACCACCCTGACTGTGCCCCAGCGGTGCATCGGATTTGCACGAAGACGGGTTGGGCGCGGTGGAAGGTGAGGCATCTCTGCTCCTAGCAGAGGGATGTCTTAGATGTGGGTGATGGAAAGTTTAGAATGAGGTGATCCTTCCAAAGAGCTCATTTCTTCCCACCTGC
The DNA here is from genome assembly GCF_003369695.1 of Bos indicus x Bos taurus. Taxonomy (NCBI): domain Eukaryota; kingdom Metazoa; phylum Chordata; class Mammalia; order Artiodactyla; family Bovidae; genus Bos; species Bos indicus x Bos taurus. The sequence goes on along the minus strand of NC_040088.1, from coordinate 50,118,544 downwards.
TCTTCTTAACTGGTTTTTTGTGTTTTTTTGACTAAGATACTTTGCCACTTTGTTACCTGTTACACAACAGTAGCTTTTAATGCATAACTAGTGGTTCCCTAATGGATCTGTTTTTCTTCTCAAAATTGAAAACCTCAGATATCTGTCCTCAGAGGTAGATGAAAACAAGTGTACATCATGATTACATAAATTCTATGACATTAAAAAAATGTCATGTCTGACTCTTTGTGACCCCATGGACTATACAGTCCATGGAATTCTCCAGGCCAGAAAAACTGGAGTGGGTAACCTTTCCCTTCTCTAGGGGATCTTCTCAACCCAGGGATCAAACCCTGGTCTCCCGCATTACAGGCGGATTCTTTACCAGCTGAGCCACAAGGGAAGCCCAAGAATAGTGGAGTGGGTAGCCTATCCCTTCTCCAGCAGGTCTTCCCAACCCAGGGATCGAATCGGGGTCTCCTGCATTGCAGGTGGATTCTTTACCAACTGAGCTATCAGGGAATCCCATATGACATTAAAGAAATTACCCAAAATTATTTTAGGCATTCTGGGAGATACTGAGAAAAAGGATTAAATAGGCTAAGAAATGTCATATAACTAGTACACTGGGTTAACTCATCAGAGGAAAGGCTCCTGGCTCCATGCAGGACCTGATCTTGACCTCAGCTTGTCAGGACACCTGCCTTTGTCTAGACCTGATGGAGCCCTTGATGCTCTGGAGGTCTTTAGGTGAGAAGTTGTGTGGCGAGGGGAGGGATTGCCAAACACATGAAAGCAAAGGAAAAGAAAGACTCGTGTTGTATTAGTGAAAAAAAATTAAAAGGCAAAACAGATCAAGCTGCCTTCAGGAAGAAACCTAAGGGTCTAATTTACAGTAAATTAATGACTTATACACATTTCTTTCATTTTTTATCTTAATTGCAGTTGTTATCACTTCATGTTAGTTTAGAATTATCCAGTTAAGACACATTTTATTGAGTGCTTTTTCAACCTCATCATTAGTAGTGAAAGTTCTCTATGTTGGCTGTATTTTATTCTATACTAGCATTAGTTAGTGTTAGCAGATGGATTCATTTATAAAGTTTATATAAATAAAGTAAAAATAAATCCTCTCGAGTGGTGACTTCAAATATTTTGTGTGTAAGAAATTTTAATAGTGTAAAATATCCAAAGATCACATACTTTTTTTGTTTTTCTCCTACCTCTTCCCTCAAAAAATTTTTTTGCTTAAGAAACAGATACATTAGCAATGCTTCATAAATGTTTTGGTGCTTTGTAATGGAAGTGAAAGATCAAATTCTCTTGTATGGTGACAGTAACATATTGTTAGAAGGCTTTCTGTTGTAAGTTGGACAGCTTACTTTATTCTTCAAGGTGGAGTACTTTCTTCTCTATTCGAACCATTAAAAAGTGAAAGAACCTTAACAGAAATTGAGAGTTTAGCCTACGGAGCCAAATACTGAAATAATCAAATTTATAGCTTTTAAATATTCAGTAGGAGATGGCTTTGGGGGACTTGGGGAGGGAAGAGAAAAAAACTCTTGTGTAAATTCTGAATAGCTGTTCTACATACATTTTCTGACTGATTTTTATCAGGGTCTTACTGGACAGAGCGCACTCAGACTACGACAGCGTGTTTCGCCATCTGGATCTGGACATGCTTTCCTCACCACAACATTCTCCAGTCAATCAGTCTGCCAATACCTCAGAAACAAATACCTCGGACAAATCTTTCTCTAAAGACCTCAGTCAGATACTCGTCAATATCAAATCATGTAGATGGCGGCATTTTAGGCCTCGGACACCATCCCTACATGACAGTGACAATGATGAGCTCTCCTGTCGAAAACTGTATAGGAGTATAAATCGAACAGGCACAGCACAACCCGGGACCCAGACATGCAGTACCTCTACGCAAAGCAAAAGCAGCAGTGGTTCAGCACACTTTGGTACGTTTATTCGTTTTGATGTGCGTTTCTGTAGAAGCCTCGGGTTCATCAGTTTTGGGAATATGTGGTCTGTTATTCTTACAGCTAAAAGTCCCCTTCTCTTAAAATATATTTTTTTAAAATCTAGGTTTAAGAATTTATTTGAATCCCGATTGTGCATGTGTCTTCATTTAAACATTTCTGCACACCCAAGAATTTTAGTGCTGTTTATAATGTATGGCATTTGTTTCCTGTTGCACTTTGTGAACCACCAAGAGTCAGCTATTAAATTTTCAAATAATATGGAAAGAAAATGGACCGTAAATTGATAGTGGATACTTCTCTGGGCTTTTACTAGACTGCTTTGAAGTAAGCCAGCAACTTGATAGATAGGCACTCTTTCTCTGTTGACACAGTAATTCAGAATAATTTATAAGAGGGACACTAACTTTAAGGACATTTAAGGACTTAGGACATCTAAGTTTAAGGATTATTCTAATAATTTGGAAACATTTCAGGTAATATGTACTTTAGCATTATGCCTACACTGTGAAATGGGTCTAATATAAATGTCATCTACTTAAAATATTCCCCAAATTTTAGTTTTCTATTTTAAAGCGAATGCCAGTTGTTTGAGGCATGTAGATGATAGAATTCACTGTTAAAGTTGTTACTGCAGATATTTATAAAGATAATTTAAATATAGATTTTGAAAGGGCTATAAAGATAATTTAATCTGTCCCCCTAATTATCTGGTAAGGCTACAGTTAAACCTAAGAAACATGAAAATGTGCCTCATTACCTTCAGAAAAGGTTCCATAAATTAATATTCTTTGTGATTAGAAATAAAATACTTCTATGAAAGGGAAGTCTTTCAGCTCATAAGAAATATAAACCCATTTCAGAAATCAAGTAGAAGATAATCTAAATAATTCTGAGGCCTACCTAACAGATTACTTACAATCCCATTAATTTTGGAGTCTATATCATGAAGATTCAGTTTCTCTCTGCTTTTATAGTCTTAAAAGTCAAAAGGATTTTTCAGCATGAAGGTCTTATATGGTGTGAGTGTAGAGATTTTAATAGTATAAACTTATGCTTCCCTGATAAAGATTAAGTTGCTTAAAATTCTTTGGGACTAGATGTAGAAAACTGGCTTGTTGGACCAATTTCTTATCTTCTCCACTTCTTTAAGTTGTATAACTATCCTAAGGATCTTATATGATCTTTTTCACATAAATTGTTTTGCTTTAAATGAGCATTGATAGTGTAACACTTACTTGATTTATGTTTGCCAATGAATGTTAAAAGATGAACATGGACCAGTAGTATTACTGAAAATTTAGCTGAAAAAATCTTTAATAAGTGTGTAATTTTCTTTTCCATTATTTCCTTCCCCCTATATATGTGATCAGATTAAATGGGTGGGTTTATCATTTGTTTTCTCTTGCACTTAATTCTCAGTTTTCCCATAAATTTCCTAGATCTTTCTGTATACTTACAGAATTGCTTTAGGGTAACACTTTATTCTTTCATGTTTGTGAATATTCCAGAAACCTAAAGCTTTTCGCTGTTAAGTATATAACAGTGAACTCATGTCATGTGTACCTTTAACTTCATTGAATTCCCCTGGAGAAAAAAAACCTTTATTTAGCAGTTCAGCTGTTACAGAGGATTCTAAGTACAGTTGAACTAGAAGCGTGAGCCACTCTGGCAGTGAGGGAAGTGAGTCTGTTACGGCTCCTTCTGCAGCGTCAGTGCCTGCATTGCTACCTCACCCTCTGTTAAGATCTCATCTCGTTTGATGTAGTTTTAAAGTAGTTTTTTTTTTTCATTTGTCATAGCCCCTAAATGCAAACATAACTACTCTGTCTGGAATTCAGCCACAGAAACTCTGATCTAGTCTGATGCCAGAGGAAAAACTGGCTGTGTTGGACTTACTGAAAGAAGGAGATGGACTCATCATGTTACTTGCTAAAGGAATTTTTTTAGGCTTAATATTTACCACACTGACTTTAGACCTTACCCAGTCATTATGTGACATACGAGTCATCTGATACACTTGCCTGCTATTTTAAGCCAAATACGTGGGTATCAATTTAGCCACTTTTTATTATTCTATCATTGTTTTAAATATTAATATTTATATGTGTGCTGTGACAGAGTAACGCCCTCTGGACTGATTACCCCTTTTCTAAATAATCCTCTAGAAGTGCCTCTTCTCACTTCCAAATAGGAACTGCATGATGGCATCTGAAGCCCATCGTTCTCAGCACAGGGCGTGCGCTCCAGCACACAGCTTCTGTAGGCAAGCGTCAGAGTCTTTTGCTTGCTTCCCGGTCCTCACCACTTTGCATAGCTGTGCAGCCAGATGGGTAGTCAGGTGCTAGAGTGCTTGGTCTTCTGAATACGGTACAGCAGGGTGACACCATGTTAGAACTTCTAGGACTAGATTTTAGTACTTAAGGATAAATGGTGTATTTTAAATAGTCTTTAGTAAAAAATGTGATTTAGACAATTTTCAAGAATATTTTTCTAATATTTTCATCTACAAAAATGTCTTTGAGGAATTTGCTGGCAGTCCAGTGATTAGGACTTCACACTTTCTCACTGCCAAGGTTCAGTCCCTGGCCAGAGCACTAAGATCCCACAAGCCATGAGGTGCAGACAAAAGAAAAAAAAAAAGTCTTTGAAAACTTACTGTTGGTTGCATGACTGTTCATTTGCATGTGTTTGAAGGTATAACGGATTCAGATTAATACCTTTCTTCATAATTAGGAAGGACTCTAATTCAGAAAGACTGAAAATAGAAAAGTGATTTTTAAACCACCATTATATATTCATGATTTGAATTCCTATTTCTCAGTGAAATTTTATCAGCATTTTAAGTCATTTTTCTAAACTCCCGTATCTGCAGGATAGATTTATTTTCGTAAGTCAATGGGAAATTTGTAGCTAGATTGATAGTTTCTAAGTCTCCATATCTGTAGCTTACTCAGCAGCACAGTTTACTTCTATTTGTAGCATTAAAAAAATTTTTTTAGATTTCCATTGGAGTATAGTTGATTTACAGTGTTGGTTAGTTTCTGCTGTACAGCAAACTGAATGTTATACATATATTAATACAGTTATCCACTCTTTTTTAGATTCTTTTCCCATATAGGTCATTATGGAGTGTTGAGGAGAGTTTTCTGTGCTGTGCAGTAGTAGGCCTTATTAGTTAGCATAAAATTTTAATCTTATTGTAGGACAGTAACTAGATTTGAACACTGAATGTTTTCATTGCTAGATTTTTTAAGTTTGTAGAACCTTATCCTTATCCAAATATGTTTCAAAACTCAGAATTACTTGCTCAGCAGAGTCTAGGGTGGTGCCCATAGTAAAATACATTAGTAGTCCTACAGTTGTGTAGTGAAGTGCGAGAATAGTCACACTCAGTGGCAGGTTTGACCACAAAGAATCCCGTGTTCAAGATGTTTGCAGCCAGATGAATTCAGGTTTGGTTGTAGTTTGTTATCAAATGAATTACAACAAATTTTTGTTTTCAGATTGGGTATTTTAGATAACTGATAAGTGCCTGTGACCTCCATACTATCAATTCAAGCTTACTGATTAAGGGGTCAGTCATATTGTAATACTGTGTGGAGTCATTTCAGATGTTTATTTCTTTAAAGTGACCTCTCTTTTTTGCATTAAAATAATTTTCTGCTTTATATTGCTCAAAGAAATTTCTAATTGATGAGTATCTTTTAAAATAGATGTTTGGGTTTATTTGTTTGTTTTTAAAACACAGTGTATATTCTGGTAACCTAGAATCCCATCACCTCAGACTGAATTTTCAAATTTTGAAATTGTTTCATTTTTGAAATTGTCACTCTCCCCATACCTCCCCCGATTATTCCATTGATCTGCTCTAGCTATAGGAATGTGACTTAAAGACCAGCAGCCTGAACACCAGACTGTTCCAGGGCTGGTATACCTGGCACATGATAGTTCTTTGCATAAGAAGTGGATTCATGAAGTTTTAGATTATTTTATCTAAATTCCTACCCTGAGAGAATTGTTAGAACCTACCCAAACAGTGGTGGTTTCTGGGCTCTGCAAGCATGATGCACACTGTTGCTACATAAAACGTCTGATTGTTTTTTGTAAATGATATTAAATCCAAAACAAACTTTTGTCTATTTCTTTCTATATTTAAAATCTCATTGGTTTCGGGGTAGTTTAGCAGTTTCCACTACTAAAATCCTTGTGATCTCAGATGAAAGTTTCTTCATCTTTATTATGAGGTTATAGAGGAAATCACCAAGAAACCCTCCTGATCTAACATTCTTTGGTTCTGTGAAATGATTCTGATTCTAGGTTTGGTGATCTGTTCACCAGACCAGCTTGTCCCTCTTCATGTGAATTGTAAACTTGACTACCACACCGTATCTAGAGGTAGACATACAACCTAAAACCTTTCGATAGAGATTTAGGGAAATATGGTCATTTTGGTTTATTTTCACTTAGAATTTGGTTAGGCTTTGAATTATAATGGCATCCAAGGTCATCTTAGTTTCCTGTGTAAGGAACAGTGTGAAACCCAGTTCAGCTTTTATTTGCCCAGTTATTACCTGACCTTTGTCCAAGCTTTCCTTACTCATTCATACAGCCTTTTGGATTGGAATTGTTATTTTTCAGAAGAAATCTAAAACCCTTTAGCATGTTATGTCTTGAAAAGGACTTTAATGATCACCTAGTTTAGTACTTGTATATTTTAGATAAACATACTGAGCTCCAGAAGATTAAGTAATTTCTTAGGTGTACTCAACTAATTATGATAGAGCTGAGAATGAAAGAAAAATCAGGATCTCTTGGCCCCTAGACCCATGTTTTTTACTACCATCACTTCTGGCGTATATGTTACTCTGCATGTCTTCTAGAATGTATCAGAATGTCCAGGGAAATTTTTATAACTACACTCTGGAGTATAGAGATATGTAAGAAATAGCTAACATAGGGATCTAAAATCACAGTGAGTGTTAGTGATCTAAAGTGTTGGTTGCATTTTTTTTAATTTCTAGATCTGTATTAGGAAGTTAACAGTTGTTTAAAAAATGAAATTCACAAAACCCTCAGAGACTGAGGACTAAAACGTTGATTTAAATAGGGTAAAATATTTGGAACCTTTATTGAAATTGATTTTAACTCAGTATTGCTGATTTTAACTCAGTATTGCTAATTTTAAGTCACAAACACCAGTAAAGTTCTGCAAAAGAATATTTTCATTCATATAAATGGAGTTCTAAACACAGATCTATTTTACAGTGAATGCTAAATTATTGTTTTTTAGGTGTGTAATGACGTGACCTTCCAGTTATGGTCTTTTTTTTTTTTTTTCAAGTTTATTAAGCATCTCCTACCAGGAAATCCAAGATTTAGGCAACTCACTCAAGCTTAGGAAATTAAAGTAGAAGTTGCAAAAACATATTAGCAATACTTAAATTGTCTTTTTGGCATTAAGCAGTTTCTTTTTATGAAATTTTTTAAGCATAAAGATAAATATTATGTTAATTATAATCTGTTTCAAGGCAGCCTTATTTAAAAAAAATTTTTTTTAAGTTCTGATTTAACTTCTGTTATATGGAAATGGTCATTTTGACAGAAACTTGCTTTTATGTCACTATTTATGGATTATCCTTTTATCAATTAAAAAATGTATTTGTCAATAAAAAAAGAATTTTTCCTGCAGAGTTCAGATGTGAGGATTACCAACATAGTAGGAAGAAAAACAGGGCTTCCGTAGTGGCTCAGTTGTGAAGAATCCACCTGCCAATCAGGAGATAATGGATTCAGTGTCTGGGCCGGGAAGATCCCCTAGATAAGGAAATGGCAACCCACTCCAGTATTCTTGCCTGGGAAATCCTGTGGACACAGGAGCCTGGGGACACAGTCCATGGGGTCGCAAAAGAATCGAGTATGACTGACTAAATAACAAGGAGAAGAAACTCATCAAAGGACGTATATCAACTAAACAGATTTGTAACACCAAAAATAGGAAAATGAATGGTAGAGTTTTTCCAACAAATGATTTTTTGCCTTTGTAACCCAGGAAATTAGTTCAGCTCAAGTATAAAAAAAGTCTGTGTAAGTACTAGCAACTTCAGAGGTTTTCTGAAATATTATGTCACAATTTTCTGATTTGTTTAAAATATGGTAGAATTTCTACCTAACTTCTAGCTAAGTATTTTCTAGTTGTCCTAGGCAGAAACTCTGCCCCAGAGGATAAAGATTCTCATGAGTTATAAGTGAAAATTGCAAAATTTGATGATGTAATATTCTAAATAAATTATCAAGACATCTTTAAAGATGACAAATTAGTTGACAGCATTTTGAAGACATTAAACCTTAGATTGAGGGAATGTGCATGGTTTATAGATTCCCTAGTGACTGAGGATGCATGCTAACCCTTTTTTTTCTGTTCTGAAATAATTCTTACCCAAACACCACAGGCTTCTTAAAGAAGCCTTAAAGTCAGATGTTGTGATTGTATGTACATTTTTTTTCTTTTTTTTTTTTTAATTGGCAAAAAAAAAAAAGAAAAAGGTTTTCCTTTTTAAAAACTGCACACACTTTTTGGGGGGGTAATAAATGAACATTTTTTTGTTTGTTTTTTTTAGAACTGAGCTCTCCATAGACAAACATAAGTAGCATAACACAGTGTCTTTCCTCAGACATCATTCTGTACAGTAAGCCAACATAAACAACTCCGTTCTTATTGACTGGATTTTTTCCAGGTGGGTTAATTGGGTGGGGAAAATTAATTAACCTTTGGAGCCTCTTTTCTTCCTGTTAAACTTAAAGGATGGGTTCTTTAAAAAAAAAAAAAAAAGGTAATAAACCAACAACCTTATATTTCATATGGAGGAAATGTTTGTAATGACTAAAATTCAGAACTATGTAGATCAGCTAGTATTTCTGCACAGAACTGCTGGAGATCATCTGAATGGATTAGGACAGTAGTATGAATAAATAAAGACACCAGATGGTAATTATTGGATCTCTTCTTAAGCTCAGTGCAAAGCTGAATTTCCAACATGTGGTTGAGAAAAGCTGGTATTACCTTTTACACTGTCTAGCACAAGTGTCGCAGCTTACCAAAAAAATAATGGTTTCAAAGCTTGGGAAGTGAGCACTTCTCTTTGGTATGTGCAACTCAAAGTTTCACTTTATTTCTCTTTAAACTCAAGCCACTCTTGTCAAGCGTGGTTATAAAAATGCTGAAATTCTCATTCAGAAGTGATCTTTAACAGGATGCTCAAATGCTTTGATTTTGCGCAAATTTTTTTAAATGCTTAAATTTGTTTTCATATATTGTAAGTTGCGTGTGATAGCTGTGCCTTTCTATAAAGTGTTGTCTCGTTTTATGTTCAGCATTTACAGCCGAACAATACCAGCAACATCAACAGCAGCTGGCACTCATGCAGAAACAGCAGCTTGCACAAATTCAGCAACAGCAAGCAACTAGTAATTCCTCCACCACCATGCCACAGGTGAGGGATTTGTCTGTCTTATGATTATCCCTCATTGTTTCCCACCAGAGTTCATCTCTAATTACCAACTGTTGTCATAGAACCTTGCATCTAACCAGCAGAAAAGTGGCTTTCGCCTGAATCCACATCATAGCCACTCTATACAGGGTTTAGAAAGAACATTACAGGTGAGTATAGAAGCTGTCACCCTCTGCTTCCTACTGTAAAAAAGTAAAACCTAAAAGCGCAGTCAAATGAGATGGAGACCCTGTCTTCAAGCCTGATCTTGTAGTCTGTGAATGTACCTCTTTAACTTACAGCCCCACCCAGCTCATTATCTGGAGAACTTTTAATTCTTCTTACAATGTATTAAAAATTACATTAAAATAACTTATTTTACTATTAAAAGAAATCACTTTTGAACCTAAAGCATGATAAATATTGGCCATTTAAGCACATTTATAGAACTTAACGGAAGGCTGAGATTTGTGTCTCTAGACATCTGAGAGGAAAATGTCATTTAAAAAATTCAAGGGGCTTCTTAATCTCTAGGCTGAGTTAGGATGTGATCGATGTTTTGTTCCTTCTGTTCTAAAGGGGTAGTTCTGTTACTGTCCCTTGGCTGCCTTTGGTTGTGTATGTATGTATGTAAGTTTGGTGAAGGAAATTTTGCCTATGCACTTACTCATTATATGAATTTATTCATGCATTGATTGATTGCAAATCACTGAAATGTTTTACTAGTGTGTTTCTTGTCTAACACTTTGTGTTGGAGGTTTACCATTTCCACATTTTAAAGGTTTATTTTGGTAATTCCATGTTATATATTGTCACATAAGATCAAAATCCATAATCCTTGGGACTTCCCTGACAGTCCAGTGGTTAAGACTCCACCTTCCAATGCAGGGAGTGTTGGTTCAGTCCCTGGGAACTAAGGTCCAAAATGCGATGTACAGCAAAAAAGAATTTATTTTTTAAATTTATAATCCTCGGGTTACAAGATGCTGTTGCTGAACATTAATCAAAGTTATGACTGTCGAGAAGAAATGGAGATATTTCAGTGGTTTGCCACTTTGGTTTGTGTGCAGACTGATTTTGGCATATAGCTGTGTAGCTTTAATAATCGTTGGAAACTAAGTGGTGCTGATTAGCTCTGCTCTTGTTTTCCTTTGTAGGGTTTTGTGTCCAAGACTTTGGATTCTGCTAGTGCTCAATTTGCTGCTTCTGCTTTGGTGACATCGGAACAACTGATGGGATTCAAGATGAAGGAGGATGTGGTGCTTGGAATTGGGGTGAACGGCGTCCTTCCAGCCTCAGGTAGGGAGAGAGACATGTCAGCAGTTGAGATTGTTTTTGTGACGTACGTCAGTAATAAACCAAAAGCAAAGTTGCGGTTGTTCAGCTGCGTCTTTCCTTTTCCCTAGGAGTATACAAGGGCTTACACCTCAGTAGTACTACACCCACAGCACTTGTCCACACGAGTCCGTCGACGGCAGGGCCGGCTTTGCTGCAGCCTGCAAGCGTGACCCAGACTGCGGGTTCCCACAGTGCGCCGGGTCACCCGGCGACCGCTGCCAACTCCGCCACAACTCAGGTTCTGAT